>NC_143560.1:28252500-29460000 GCF_054136105.1 Typopeltis vanoorti
AGTAATTATTCTTCATGCCTACTTCACAAAAATGAAGGAAAGATGTGTTTAAGGAAACTTTCTTAATAAAAGAAGATACATGCAAGTATAATAGTCAAGTGAGATCTTTAACTTTTATTGTATTCTAAGAAATTTGAGAGATGAGACTTGAATGACTATATGAGTAGAAACTAAAAAAAAAAAAAAAATAGAAGTGATGAGATAAATGCTGGATAAGAAGTTCCCATATATATCAGGAAGCACTGCAGAACTTGAAACCGAATACTGTCAGGTTTTGTTTGGTATTAATTATCCTCATAATTGAATTTAATTGTGAGAGTCAGAGAGTTCAGACAATGTTTTTTTGAGCTTATGTTATGTAATTATAGAATAGCCTTATAATTATCCTAGGTAAATGAGAATTTACTTATGTTAGAACTATTTAGAGCAGTGTTTCCCAAACTTTCAGTATCCATGTTGTACTCCTTTCACAATTTTGGTAACACCAGCATATCCCTTCTCAGGCTAAGAGAATTTAGAATAATATTTCATTTAAACATGAATAATTATAAAGGAAGTCACAAGACAGGATGTTATGATGTGCTGCTATATTTACCAATTTTCAGATTGATGCACCAAAGAAGAAGAATTATAAAGGCATTTATTTTTTAACACATTTGCACTATAATAAATTGCAAACATATGGAATATTTTTTAATTATTAAAGACATTAGTTATGCATACAATAGAAACAAAATTTATAACATTTAAATTTTCAATAATAATAATAAAAATAGTTTAATGAAATGAATGGAATTGTTTCTGTTGGGAAGAAGCCAGTTTGGTGAAATCTAGTTTTCACCAAACATTTCTTATTTTTACCCATAGATGAGGTTCTCTGTCAAGAATACAACTTGCAACTCAGACATGAGTAGAGATACACTTACAAGTAGGGAAACAATCACTGAGAACTACTGCAATTGAAAATATGAATAACTCCAAAATTCAGCAGACAGTTTGCATTTAAACTTTTAATGTCAACAGTTTAAATGATATGGTTGGAATTTGGTCATCAAGACACTGCCCTATTGGAGGTTACTCTATGCATACCAAGACACTTTTGTTTAAAACTTTCTTTAGATTATTTTTAGTTATTGAAGAATTATAGAACAGAGTTCCACTCATTTCCAACAACATATATAAAAGTATGAAAGAAAAAAAAAAGCCTCTGATCTCCTGAAGACCTTTCATGTTTCACTGGAGGTACATGTACCACACTTTAGGAAACACTACCTTAGAGAGATAATGAGAATAACTTAATATACAGAATTGTATATGTTTATAATAAATAAGTAATATTTTATATATTTGAGCTTCATTCTTTGAAATACACGATTTGAGTTTTGAAGTCAGCACCATTGTGGGTAAAAAATTTGAAACATAACCGACCACTCAACAAAAATTAAAATTATATATAAATATTGATAAATTGTTAAATATAGTTATCTTACTCTCCCATGTTAAAGTTTAATGGAGTGAAACAGCACTAGGAAAGGATTAAAAATATTATTTAATTCTTCCAATATTTCATCTGTTACAGAGACATCATGAGGAAGTACAATATGAGACTTGTAACACACACACACACGGCACAACAATACAGTAAGCTGAAACTTTGTCTAGATAATTAAACTGGCTGGTCTTTCTTAAAATTGTCGAGATACTGAAATTTTACTTGCATCAAATTAAAAATCGGGTTCTAAAAAAAAAAAAACTATCTGTAAGCATGCCAGTTTTGCTCTGCTTTATGAACAGATCGCTGCTGCATGCACTGTTCTTGCTGCTACTCATTACAGTCTGAACTCTCAACATGGAACTCTATACTATTCTCTTTAATATTTCAGATGCTTCAGCTTAAAAATAATTCTTGAAAATAAAAAAATAAACATATCAATAAATACAATGGGCTTAGATTCTGTACCCATTCCTCAAGTTTAAAACCTCTTCATACAGTAGTTAACCTGTCATCAAAAAGGGTTAACAAAACTGCCATTGCACATTAACAATTACCAGCACTGGACCTAATGTTCAACATTAAATGCAATATCCATAACTTAGCTCCAGAGATAGCTAACAACATTAGGCTTGATATCTCCAGTTCACTTTCTAGGTCTTTGCCTCCTAAAAGAAATCTATCTTCCTGCCAGCTCAGTTGTCTAAAATAAACTATGTAAAGATAAAAACAGTCATCACCAGGGGCTGACAGAGGAAGTGCTATCATTAGCCTTAATGCCAGTGAATACAATAAGAAAATGGATATCATTCTTAGACTGTTCCACCTGTAGACCTATAGATGATGATCTCACTAAATTGTAAATCAAGAAATTAAAATGCCCACTCAAAAGTTTCTTCCTGGCCTCCTGGCATCACAAAAAAAAAAAACTTAACCCTTCAGTTGCTGTCCCCCTCCCAGGATATACATCTCATCTAAAATTCATAAACCCAATCCCCCATCACACACACACACACACACACTCACTCCAACAAGATCCCTAGTAAATACTACTGATTCTCCTTGCTATAAATTATCCAAATAGCTAGCAAAATCTCTTATCTCCTCTTATTGGTCATACCACATTGTACATTAAAAAGTTCTTCCCATTTTAAAAGTTCTGCTGAAAATTTAATTGTTAATGATGCTGCTATCCTTATGAGCTTTGACCTTACCTCATTACTGTTAAAAAAAAATAGTATATTTAAAAAAAAATATATCCTATTGATATCATAGACCTCTTTTCCTTTGCTAACCATTCTGGTTATTTCTTTTGGAAGAACAAAATTTATAAATAGGTGGTACCTCTATGGGGTTTCCCCTCTTACCCCTACTTTGCTAATTTTTTTATGGATTATTTTGAAAAACAAGCTGTTGACTCAGTATCTCTCAAACTTTCCATTTAGTTAAGATATGTTGATCTGTTTTCCATTTGGATGCATGGTCCAGACACCTTAGCTTCTTTCCTCTCTCACTTCAGTAGTCTTCACCCTAGAATCCAGTTTACAATGGAAAATAAACTAATAATAGTTTAGCCTTTCTGGACACCTTGGTAACATGCCTAACCTAACGGTATGTATGTATGCATTTTTATGGCAGAGTTCAACTATAGTTCAATGTCCAGTATTGAAAGCCACTCTAGAGTCTCCTTTGACACTTTATGTATATCCTATAGGTTGCCATGGAAACGGAAAAGGGAGCAGTCACAGTAAGGACTATTTGCCATATTTCATTTATGTAGGGGATAGTCCCATCTGCCCTGATTCTGTTGATAGTCATCCATAGCATTCTAGGAAAGATGAAGCCAGGCTGGTGACTGCAGGAGTCTCACAAGAGAGCCATTTGTTGGCAAGTTCATAGCCCATTGTTGGTTCTACCTGTCATGAGTTGAAGGTTCTGGTTATGTCCCAAAATGGGTATTAACTTCAGCCAGGTTCTAGGGGAATTATATGGGCTGAGTGGAGAGGCAGTAAGGAGTTATTTGTGATTTTCTCCAGTTCTTTTAGTGAAGCCTGTTTCTTCAGATATCTTGCAGGACTATGTTGGAAAGCACTGGTAGCTATGACACGGATTTCAGGGTTCCACTAGTGCACATTGTTACGTTCAGTTGGGAGTCAATGTTTGTGTGAGCACTTCTTTCCCAGACTGCTGTGCGGTACTCTGCAACAAGGGCCAAGCCTGAGATCCTAAGTACCTCAGTTCTGCAACCCCAGCTAGTTCCACTTAGTCTTGAGATGTTGTTTCTCATTTTTATTTTGTTTTTTACTTTACAAATATGATTTTTGTAGGTCAGGCTTCTATCCAGGTTCTCTCCCAGGTATTGCAGATGAGGATCACATTTGACTGGGCTGCCAGAGAAAATTAGTTTGAGTTGGCTGTTTGCCTCCTTGTTAAGATGGAAAGGTATGGACACCGTTTTGGTGGGGTTTGGCTTTAGGTGCCACTGTTTGAAATATTTTTTCTCAAGAGTCTCCAAATGTATTCAGGGCAATCTCCAAGGAATTTAAAGAAGGCAATTGGTGGAGTATCGCCATGTCACCAGTGTACGTTTATTTGCTTGATCTTGTTGAGAAAATATCCAAGATATAGATGTTAAAAAGAGTTGGAGCAAAACAGAGCCCTGGGGCAAACCATTCTAAAGGAATCTGGGTCTGCTTTTCTTTCCTCCAGTATGGACCCGAATTTTCCTGTTTGTGAACATGGATTCTAGGAAGTGTAAGGTTGTTTTGAATTTTGTGATGAAACTGAGCTTTGAGAGCAACCCTCTGATCCAAACTGTATCATAGGCCAATGTCAATTCAATGAAGACAGCTCCAGATTCTAATTTCTTTTGGAAGCTGACCTTAATTTGAGTTGTTAAAGCCAAGACTTGATCACAGCAGTTTCTGCCAGGCCTAAAGCCAGCTTGCTCTGTGGGGGAGAGCCGTATTGATGAACAGAGAGATTCTTTTCAGTATGGTTCTTTCCGGGAGCTTGTAGGTTGAGCATAGAAGGAAAAGTGGGTGAACATTTCCAATGGAGCTGGGATCTTTCCCTGACTTGGGAACTGCAATTATCTTAGATTCTTGCCAGAAGGCTGGTAGTTCTCCAGTAGAGATGACAGTGAAGAACAAGGCTGACAGCCATGCCTTTCCACACTGGCCAAGGTTTTTACGGAACTCATGGAGAGACCATCAACTCCAGTGGCTTTGCCATTCTTGGTAAGTGATAGGGTTTCCTTTATTTTCTCTGTTGTGGTTGGGCTATAGAGGTTTGAAATTTCACGGCTTGAAGCTAAGTTGTGTCTCAGAGTAGTTTACATGTTCTTTCTTGGAGGTCTTTGGATTGATCTTAGATGTTGAAAATAAATTAGGTGCAACTTGTTCTGGACTCACTTCTGGAACTTTTGTTGTAAGTTGTATACTGAAAAGGACAGGTCACGTAATGGTAACTTGTCCTTTTCACTACACAAGAATCTTAAAAGTTTTTCCACTTGGTTATACTATAAATCAAAGATGCCAAGAAGTTATATTCTTGGTTTAATCCTTTATCCAAGTGTAAGCAAACAAAGTTTGTATGTGAAGTAACTTCATGACTGGGCAACTCATATAGAGGCTAATGACTTCACATTATTTTCCTTAGTATCTCATAATGCAAAGCACAT
Organism: Typopeltis vanoorti; assembly: GCF_054136105.1. Classification (NCBI taxonomy): domain Eukaryota; kingdom Metazoa; phylum Arthropoda; class Arachnida; order Uropygi; family Thelyphonidae; genus Typopeltis; species Typopeltis vanoorti. Next base: position 28,257,675 of record NC_143560.1, read on the forward strand.
ATCCTTACAGACATGTATAATGCTATGCATTATGGGAAGGGTCACTACCCAGACTGGTTTTGACCTTTATTGAGGAGCCATATCAGTCGGAGCCAAACCCAGAAGTGATACCAAGGTTGAAGTAATGCAGAAGTCATTAGCCTTTATATACGAGTTGCCCAGTCGTGAAGTAACTTCATGTGCAGACTTCATGTGAACACTAAAATCATCAATTGCTTACACTTGGATAAAGGATTAAACCAAGAATATAATTTCTTATCTTTAATTTACAATATACAAGAAACCCACTCACAGGCTATGTTGAAAGATACATTCACAAAGTTTCCATCACTCTTCCCTCTCAACAATATGATTTCATTAAAACACTAACCCATACAGCATAATGCTCTATGGGTTAGTGTAATAATTTTAAAAAAATTATTTTGTTCCAATGAGCCCTCTCTTACAGGAGAACTTAATCATATACACCACACTTTATCTAATGGGTAGTTCCCACAGTATATATAAAAAAAAAAAAAAAAAACCCAATCCTTCTCTCAATCCTCGACCTGCTCTTCAGAAAGATTTTAGTAATGTTGTCATTATCATTCTGTATGTTTAAGGCACTTAAGAAAAAATAGCCAGAATCTTAAAGAAACACAATATCTGCACATCCTACAAGCCCCACTGAACACTTGCTACCCTCCTATGTAAAGATCATCTCCATCCTCTCTCTCTCTGTGTGTTGTCATTGTTGCCATATCCCCATGTGTCCCAAGGGCACAGAGGTCTGACACATCAGTTTACAGGCTGAAGTTAACCCTTTGAGAATGGCAAGTCCTCAGCAGAGTTCCAGCAGCATCAAGTGATTGAGACCCCTTCCAACTATAACTGTGCTCAAACTTGCTTAACTTTTTGCGTGAGCCAATAGTAGCAGAGATTCTACCAATTGACCAACCTTTGCTGGCCTCTCTCTCTCTGTACCGTACCTGGAGTATATAAAGTGCTTGTTCCTGTAAGTTAGCTTAGTATGGGCAGACAGGAACAGTTGGCATCCCCTTGAAAGAACACAATATCTGCACATCCTACAAGCCCCACTGAACACTTGCTACCCTCCTATGTAAAGATCATCTCCATCCTCTCTCTCTCTGTGTGTTGTCATTGTTGCCATATCCCCATGTGTCCCAAGGGCACAGAGGTCTGACACATCAGTTTACAGGCTGAAGTTAACCCTTTGAGAATGGCAAGTCCTCAGCAGAGTTCCAGCAGCATCAAGTGATTGAGACCCCTTCCAACTATAACTGTGCTCAAACTTGCTTAACTTTTTGCGTGAGCCAATAGTAGCAGAGATTCTACCAATTGACCAACCTTTGCTGGCCTCTCTCTCTCTGTACCGTACCTGGAGTATATAAAGTGCTTGTTCCTGTAAGTTAGCTTAGTATGGGCAGACAGGAACAGTTGGCATCCCCTTGAAAGAACACAAAAAATACATCTGCAGTTGTGACTAAGGTCAATCTCGCCTTGCAGACTATGCATTAGACAGTTCATAGAATCAGTTGAAAAAAGACCCCCATACACCATCACAGTAAATTTAGAAGACCACTTTTGTAATCTGCAGCTGTTCCCAAAATCAACTTAATCTAAATAAATATGGTTGCATTAAACTCACCAAAATATGGGAAACACTTAATACTTTGAGACCCCAGTTTGTTCTAGACTGCCAACAGATACCTTCAGAGGGCAACCCCCCCCCCCCCTGCCTAGTTAGGATTCTAGTCTCTCATCTGCATGTTTCACTTAGTTGTGTGTGTTACAAGTCTCATATTGCAATCCCTGATAATGTCTCAGTGACTGAGATGAAATATTGGAAGAATTAAATAACATTTTTAATCCTTGCTTAGTGCTGCTTTACTTTATTAAGTCCTCTAACAAGAGTTTCTCCAAGCACTTAACATGAAGTATTCTCAATAACAATGAACTGAATACTTGTAACAATATAACATGAATACTTCCTTTTGAAAATTTTATTCTTTCTTTTTAATTTATAATTTAGAAGACTGTTTTTAGAATCTGCTGCTGCTGCTCTTAAAAATCAGCCTAATTTGAATAAATATGGTTGCATAGAACTTCCTAAAATACGAGGAACACGAATGCTTCTACCTAGGAAAGACTCTAGTCTTTTGCCCACATTGCTTAGTTGTGTGTTACAGATCTCATATTGTACTCCCTGACAATATCTCTGTAACTAAGACGTGAAATATTTAAAGAATTAAATACTAATTTTAATCCTCTCTTAGTGCTGTTTCATTCCATTAAACTTCTAACATGAGATTCTCCCATCACTTAAGCCTTAACACACAGATATCTTACTCTCCACAATTGCTAATTTTTAAATTTGAAGTAAAAGCAAGTCAAGTAATTATCAGTGCAGTAAGAAGGCAGGAAAAAAAAAAAAGGTTCATGTTAGAAATTGTAAGTTATTCTTCTCTAGATGTGAACAAGTCTATTTATTTGCAACATCTAAAAAAAAAAAAAACTGTATAAGAATAACTTTTTCTTCTGATAGGCTAACAAATGCAAAAATCGGTAAAAATCTCGTAGGTTCTCACCTTCACATGGAGGGTTTCTGTCATTCATACAGCAGAAACACTGCAATCTATGAGCATCTTAATCATTAAGGATAGGGAGAATCGGTAATTGTCAGAACCACTGTGACATTGATATTATTGCTAACATCATAAATTTGGGATGAGATAAAGCTTTTGTTCTCAATCTCTGTTAAGAAATAGAAATTTCTCTGATTTTTCTGAAGTACAATGAATTGTGTATCTAACAGTGCCTGAGAAAATGAATTTGAAGATATTAAGTTCATCGACGCAGTTGTTGGAACTTGCATGTTAGAAAATATTTTTATTAAATTATGAAAATTGGGGTTTAATAATTGTATTTCTTGTTTCTGAAACATTTTATTGCAGATAGCTTAAAATAACAAAGCAATTATCTAATTTTAGCCATTCATTGCCTCTACAAGGTTCGTTTGTCAGTTCAATATTGAAGGTCGTGTAAGACAGGTCAATGCCCAACTCTTAGGAGACACAATATATTGTGACGCAATGGTTGTAAGTACTTGTATAATATTTCGGAGATTTAGATATATATTTGTATACACAACCAGTAATTCACAATCCCCTTTCCCTCTAAAAAAAATTTATTTTTATTGCCACAATACTACTTTAAATGCAGCTTTGGTTGCAGAATCTCTCCTATGAATTGCTATATCTTTTGTGATTGAGAACTGCTATGTTCCTGTGGTCCCAAGAGTGATGCTGTTGAGTCTCTTTTCTTGCAAATAATAGTAATCAAATAGAAGAAAAAAATTATATTTTATTTCAGTAGGTAGACAACTGTTACGGCCTGAGCAGGGATTCCAGTTGTTTTCCAGTTTTCTTCCTTGTGATATAGGAATTAGATCTCAATTTGAATAACTGCCATAATAAATTTGGTATGCAAAAATCAGCACTAAGACAGCCTGTGAAAATAGGCTGGGACACTAAAATCATCAATTGCATCAAATGAAGATCCTAAAACAGTAAAACATTTCAGCTATTTAAGCACAATTGGAAATATTGAAATAAGCAACAGAATTAGCCAAGCTGGTATGGTAGGAAGTCAACTGAATATGGAATCAGAATAAGAATAAGTACTGGTTTGAACAATGTAAAACATTATTCAAACCAGTACTGACTTATGCATCTAAGATCTTGGTTAAAAGTAAAACACTTGTTCAAAGACTACAGACTGCAGATGTGAACGTTCTGAGAAAGATTAGGGAAGTGAACAGTTAGCATCAATGGCAAAATCATATTTAAAACAAGAATATTAGGAAGGAACTTTGACATTAATTTTTTTTTCACTGATTAGATTTTCACTTTACAATAAATAAATAGTTGAAAAATCATTGGAATTATAACAGTGAATTGTATTTTAGTTTGTAGATCTAGAGAAAGCATATGACAAGTTGCCAAAAAAATGCTTCATTATATCGGTTAAATGGAACATTGTGCAGAGCTGTTAGACTTGAAGGAAATGCTGGAAGATGATTTAACTTTTAGGGTATTCTGAACCTGTCAGTAAAATCTTAAAATTTCACCTGATACCCACATATTTTCCAGTCAACATATTTCTGAACTTTTGCCAACTACAAAAGACACTTTTTACTTCATTCTTTAGCCATTGTTTATCAAGTTTCTTGTGAGTGTAATTTAATGTACTTTGTTCTTCTTATTCATCAGTTCTTATTTTCTATCTACAGAAAATAAGAACTGATGAATGTTGAGTACTACATTGTGTACCTTAAACCTTGCCAGTCTGGTTGGCCGAGTGGTTAGCCTATCCGCTCTGCAGCGAAATGGCTGCAGGTTCTAATCCTGCTGTGGGCATGGATGTTTGTGATTGCCTATGAAAATACTTGTGGTTGCAGTAAATGCCGTTGGTGGATTGAGTGGCTGAGTCGAAGAGTTGTAGAGTAGGTGCCCTCCCTCGATGACTCTTTGGCCTCCTTGGAGGTGTCACGTAATAATAATAACAATAATAAACCTCAAAAAGTGGGTCTAGCACAACATTGCTTTTGTGTCTGCTGAATACCACATGCAGTTTTTTAAAGAAATTATTTATTAGTTTGTACATCATTTTTGTGTACTTTCTCAGAAAGTACACAAAAATTCTAAATAAAATAATAGAAAAAAGTATACACACATAGATGTCTAAATTAATAACTATCATTATTCAAATTAAACTTGAACCAAATATTGAAAATGAAAGCAAGATGCTAATTTTCCCTCTTCCAAAAAAAGAGAGATAAGTTGGTAGTCAAACTATTGTCCCATTTGCCTTTCCTCAGTTTTCTTGAAAACAATAAACTTGTAATTATAAATACTGCCCACAATGCTTGACTACTCACTCCATAAAGTAGTTTTAAACACCTCTTTAAAGAGATTCAGGAGCCCTGTTTCATTGTTTGAATTTAAAGCAGAATGATTGTCTATATCTTAAAAGTTTGGGATATTCTCATCCTGTACAGATAAGTAAATCAAAAATTGTTTAATTATCTATATTATTTCACACAGGTACACTATTACTTTCACTACAAAATATTTCTGGCTAATTTCATTATTTTACTGTATTTGATGTTTTACTCTCTGTTATTGTGTCACAAATATCATTAAGGTGAGGATATTAATGAATAACCTTTTAACCTAAGGAACCAACTTAAGGTGATCATACTTTTAGTTCCTTTACTATATGTAGTTGTTAGTTCTTCCCTTGGAACTTGAACCATAATACTCTTGTCGACATTCTCTTTTATACAAAACATCTTTCATCAAGCCATGCTCATTTAATGTTAATTAGCACTATAGTGATACTAAATGGGATAACATCAGTGATTTATACTCCTTCCGTGGTCTGATTACCATTTCTGTTTTTTCCAATCAAAATAGCTGCTTAGGCCAAATACTGAAATAATTCTTACTAGAATTGAGGATATTCATCCCACTGAATCTAAAAATGGCAACCATTATCTGAGTTGCAATTTTCTATCCAGTTTTTTTTCTATGCAGTTAATGATAAAAATTTGTCATATCTCAAGTTGCTCAAGTCAAAAATCCCAGCTTTGCATTCAGCTTACACTGTAGCATTCTGCATCTGTTTTAAAAAAAACATATCCTAATTCAGGGTGCTTAAGGGTCAAAGCTGTATAACTGAGAGGTGACCTCCACATAGACTTTAAAGAAATGCGGAGAACCGACCAGGGCTTCTGACCTAATATCCAGTCTACACCTTTTCGTGGTGCAACCTGTTGGGTATCTACCTGGATACTGAACGAGGATGGGCTGGCAATTTGGGATTTAGCTGACCAAATTGTATTCTTATTGGCTTAAACCAATATACAAAATGATGGTACAACATGACAAAATTTCATGCCAGCTGGGGCATCACCCAGTTAAACAAGGCCCCGGTTTTCACCAGCACGAACAGCGAAAAGTCAGCTGCTGGAACAAATCTGAAAGCACACCCCCAACTCAACATCACCAGAGTTAAAGATCGGTACTATCAACATAAAAAGCCTGAATGGCAAAGAAATGGAGCCAGCTGAGGAATTAGATAAGTACCAGATAGACATAATAGGGGTGACTGAAACAAAAACTGCTGAGATCTTTCTGAGCAATAAATACAAAATGTTATATTTAGGCAATGAGAATCAAGGAAAAGAAGGGGTAGCCATAGTATTCAACACTAAATACAAGGCTAATCTTGAATGGCAGGCAGTCTCAAGTAGAGTAATGTTGGCAAATATGGGAATGGGGAACTGAACAATGAGACTTATTTGTGCCTATGGTCCCACAGAAGGTTCTACTAAGGTAGAAGTGGAGAAATTTTTTGATGCTTTAGAAAAAGCAACTGACACAATGAAAAAGGAAAAGTTGGTCCTTGTTGGGAAACTAAATAGCAGAGTACGAAGTGATTATGAGACATACAAAAATGCTTTGGGAAAATTTGGAGAAAACAGGAAAGCAAATAATAATGGCAAATACCTGTTGGATTTCTGCTCAGGACATGGACTTGTTATTACTAACACCACGTTCCACCATAAAAATGTGCACAAATTCGCACGGAGAAAAGAGGCAAGGAATAAGAAATGTCTCATTCACTATGTTATTGTTGATAGTGATATTTTCCCACTGGTGCAGGACACCAAAGTGAACAGAGGATTTGAAGTTGGAAGTGATCACCATTTAGTCTTGAGCAAGATAAAATTGAATTTCATATTGAAAAGAATGACATGTAAGAAAGTTTTAAAGCGAATAAAAGTTGAGTAGCTCTCAGATGTGAACTGTAGACTAAAATACACAAAGATTATTGAAAAAAAAAATGAAAGTGTTTGAGAACAGCAGCCAAACCTTGGAGATTCAGTGACAAACCTTGAAGAAAACCCTGATTGATTCAGTTAGAGAGGCATGTGGTGTTGTCTGTAAGGATAGAAAAATCAGAATTCCATGGTGGACACAAGAAGTGTCCACCATGGAATTCTTCTTTTCCTTCACAAGAGGCAGTGAAGGAAAAGAAGAAAGCATATCAAAAGTTCCTGGCAAATAAGTCAGCTTGTGCTCTTAGAGAATACAGAGACAAATGTAAGAAAGCTAAACACCGTGTAAAACTAGTTAAACAGAAGTCATGGGAGGACTTTGGCAAGATCATAGAAAATAAATATCAAGAAGGTGGCAAGATATTCTGGAGGTTGTTGAAGCTTAGAAATGGAGGAAAGAGTGCTGTAAAAGGAGTTAGAGATGATAAAAGTGACATGAAAATAGGAAAAAAAGATATCCTTGAAGTATGGAGTAATTACTTCGAAAAATTGCTAAATGAAACAAGCACAATTTTAGCACAGTGGTAAAAAACACTCAACAGGCATACAGTCAGGAATGCATATCCATACTTGAAGTACAAAAAGCCATCAAAGGCTTGAAATTTGGAAAGGCAGCAGGAGTAGATGATATTCGACCAGAAATGCTGAAGTATGGTGGTATAAGAGTCTTACAGTGGCTGCACTGCATAGTTCAGAAAGCCTGGACAGGGGGACGATTTCCCGATGATTGGAGTAGAGCTCTAATAGTACCCATATATAAAAAGGGAAATAATACTGAATGTGAGAATTACAGAGGTATTTCCCTACTGAGTGTTCCGGGCAAGATTTATGCCAGTATAATTGAGAAACGGTTGAGAAGAATTCTGGAAGAAAAGTTTGGTGAAGAACAAGCTGGATTCAGGCCAAATAGAGATTGTCAGAATCAGATCTTCACTTTACGACAAATAGTTGAGAAAGCATAGGAATATAACAAAGATCTGTATTTAAGTTTTGTCGATCTGGAAAAGGCATACGACAAGGTGCCAAGAGAGAAGCTGTTCAATACACTACAGTTATATGGTTCAATGGGGCATTATATCAAGCAATACTTAGTCTTTATTTAAGTTGTAAGTCAGCAGTTAGAATTGAAAGAAGTAGTGGAAGATGGTTTAATGTTAAATCTGGTGTGAGACAAGGATGTACATTATCCCCTCTGTTATTCATTATATAGATGGATCACATGAAGGAAAATGGTATTAAACATGATATCAGAATTGGAGATGTTAATGTCAGCTCTTTGCTTTATGCAGACGATGTTATACTTATCAATAAATCCACTACGAGTCTGGAAGATTCTCTGACTAAATTCAATTGCTGTTGTAATAGATATGGTATGAAGGTCAGCAATAAAAAGACAAAGACAATGAAAATAGGTAGAATCATTGAAAATGTTGACTGTGTTTTTAATGGGGAACCTGTGGAACAAGTAAAACGTTTAACTGCTTAGGCACGATTTTTAGTGAAGATGGTAAATTAATATGAAAAAAAGACAACAGAATCAACAAAGCTGGTGTGGTAGGAAGCCAATTGAATAAATTCATATGGAATAAGAGAGAAATTAGTCGGAACACTAAATTAGCTGTATACAAGACGGTGTTTAAACCAGTTTTAACTTATGGATCTGAGAGCTGGGTTAGAAGCAAAACACTTGACCAAGACTAGAGACCGCAGATATGAGAGTCCTGAGAAAGATTAGTGGCGTGAACAGATGGCATCAATGGCAATATCATATTAAAAACGAGGATATTAGGAAAGAACTTGACAATGTCAGCATCCAGGAATGCATTAGCAGAGCTAATCTCAGGTAGTATTGTCACTTGAACAGAATGGGCGAGGAAGGATTAGCAGAACAAGTGTTTTCTGCCAGGTTGGCAGGAGGAAGACCAAGATACAGGTGGTTTGATATGGTAGAAAGTGCCTTAGAGGATAGAAATATGATATCTGATAATGTTGGAATCTTGACAAGTAACAGACTGATTTGGAGGAAAATTGTAGATATGAAGTTAATAATGATGTAAATTTTTCATGCAGTACTATCATATCCTGTACACCCTTAGGGTACATGTCAGGAATTTGATGTCCTAATTCAGCTTTGTAAGGGCTAAATGCTAAAAAGCATTTTTCCTGCTCAAAAAGCAGTCCAGCCTTCTGTTCTCTTCCTTAAATTTCTTCTTCTTCCTATCCAGGTTCTAGACTAAGTGTCCTGTTTCCGACTCCGTCCATCTTCTTTGTCGTCCCCAATTCCTTGTTCCTCTAGGATTATATGTTAAGATCTTTTTTTGGTAATCTCTCTCTCTGCATTCTTGCTGTATGGTCTAGCCAGTTTTTCCTATATTTAATCAGTCTGTTATGGAATTAATTTTAAGATTTTTAATTGATTCACTATTTCTTTTTTTATCTAATCTCTTCTCTTCCGCTCATGGTGGGATCATTCCGAATCTTTGAGGAACTCAAAGATTCTTCTTTTGAGTTCCTGAAAGATGAATCTTTGCCATTTCTTTGTCTGCTGTCTTTTTATGAAGTTCTTTTTGAATGTTGTCTATGCCTGGTGCTTTATTATTTTTCATTTGTTTGATTGCTCTATGTAGTTCTTCATTTAGTATATCTTTTGTGTCAGAAGTTTCTTCTGGGTTGAAGGTGTCTTGATCTATGTTTTCTTCAGCTGCAAATGCTTCTTTAAAATAATTAGACCATATTTCTTTTATTGTTTCATGGCTACTTGTTGTGGTTCCATCTTTTTGCAAAATTGAAACTGGGTTGGGTGAGTATGTTCTATTTCATAAATGGTCTTGGAGTCATGTTTTTTTGTATGCTTCTTCGCATATTCCTGCTTTTTCTTCTAAATATGCAATTTTTGCTATTCTGCATTTTGTGTCTATTTCTTTTTTCAAATTTTTGTTAATATTCTATTTTCTTCATTATCTTCTTTTGAGTGGTTAGTTTTGAATATTCTTTTTTTCTTCCATAAGTCCAAAATCTCTGGTGTAAACCAATCTTTATTTACTCTTGTCTGGTAGCCCAGGTGTTTTGTTGCTGTTTCTTTAATAATTTCTTTACCTTTTCGGCCAGCCTGGTAGCCTGGTTAGCCAAGTGGTTAGCATATCTGCTCTCCAGCCAGAAGGCTGCGGGTTTGAATCCCGCCGTGGGCATGGATGTTTGCAATTGTTAAAAAAAATAAAAAATAAAAAAATAAATAAATAAATAAATAACATACAAGTAGTGGTAGGTGGATTGAGTGGTTGAGACTGAGAGCTGTAGAGTGGGTGCCCTCCCTCGATGAGTCTTTGCACTCAATGGAGGTGTCAGTAATAATTTTTTCCAATACTCCGAGACTATATCTAAAGCAAGCTTATTCAATTTTTCTTTTAATATTCTCTGATAGCTAGATCTTGTCAAGCTGTCACTGAGTTTGAGATTTATGTCTTCTTTTGTTTTTGGTGGTTTATTCTCTTTCTTTTGAAATGGATTTTTAGTTTGGCTGATAGTAGTTCATGGTCTGTGTCTATAATGTTTTGACATTTTGGAAGGAATGTTTCCATTTCTTATTAATGATAATATATAGTCTGTACAGTTTTTGATTTCATTGTTTGGTGATGTCCAGGTTATTTGTGTTGTGGCCTGTGGTAGAATAAGGTATTTGTGATTAACAGTTGATTTATTTTGAAAAAACTAATCAAGTCTTCTCCTCTCTCATTCATCTCTCCATGATCAAATTTTCCCATTACTTCTGCTTTATCTTCAGAGTACTGACCAATCTTTGCATTAAAATCTCCCATAATAATTGGGATATTCCTTGTACTTGTTCGTCCTGATTTCTTCTTGCAGTTGTTCAAGAAATTGGCTATTATATATTCCTCCTCTTCATGTGATTGGTCTGGAGCATAAACTTCTATTATTTTTATATTTTTTTCTTTTACTTTAAATCTTACTGAGATGATTCTAGAGGAAATTGGTCTTACATCAACTATTGAGTTTAGGAACCATTTTTTTAATTAGTGCTACACCTTCTCTGTGATGGTTATCTTTCCTTCCTGAGTAAAATATGCTTGCGTTTCTTATGTCGATTTTTCCCTCGCCTGTCCAGTGAGTCTCTGCAACTCCCACTATTTCCCATTTAACAGTTCAAGTTCTCTCTCTCTCAGTTTTAATTTGCCAGGTTTGTACAATGTCTTGATGTTGATGGTTGAAATATTATATTGATATATGCAGTTTGCATTCCACATGGCTGTTTTCTCGCCTACTCTGTGGGCTTGAGTTAAGTGCGTTGGCTTTCCCATATACTGTAGCATTATTTCTGCTTCTATTTGCTGGCTGATTCATCTTTAAAGATTTTAGGCAATTAATGCAGCTGGCTTGCCATTCCTCTGCTGCATACCTGTTGGTCTGCAGGAGGTATTTCATTTCCCTCTTACCACTCATTTCTGGGAATCATTCCCTGATCTGCCACCTGGGAAAACGCTTTCTAGGGGTTACAGGTGTCCCCTGAAAGTTTTATCTAATAGGGTTAGTTTTTCTAAGGAATTTCATTTCTGCTGCCTGAATTCTATGTATATCTTTCTCTGAAGGTCCAGATCTCACTTCCATATAATAGTGTAGGTTTGGCTATTATTTTGTAAACTCTTAAGTCTTGTGTGTTTCTGTACATAGTTAGGTTTAAAGGTTCTGTTAATTACTCCCATGATTTTTATAAAGTTTATCATCTTAAAATCAGTATCTATTTCATTTATATAAGATAGCTTACAGCCTAAGTATTTAAAATTAACTTGTTTAATTATTTTATTATTTATTACTATTTTATTTTTGTAATGGTTATTTCCGTGAAAAGTCATGATTTAGTTTCTCCGTTGACATTTCTAGGTCATATTGCTGTATAATATTATTTAAGTTATAGAGTGTATCCACAATAATCTGTATGACAAGTCTAGACTGGCAGATCATGCTCTGGATACTCACTCCTTATAGGATTTAAATTCAAGAAGACAACATTAATGTTACACAGAAGGCAATATAGATCTCAGAGAATTTCTGGAATCAGCATTGGCCATAAAGCACCCTCCCCCCTCCCTCAACAAGTATGGCTGCATTAATTTGCCAAAGATGGAGGTAACAGTCATTTTGAGATCAGATAAGTTGATTTTTTCCAAATCAGCTTATAGGCAAAATCAAGAAAGGCTAGTGGTGGTGAGAGTCAGCAAAGGAAAAAAAAAAACCTGATCTTGACCAAGGATTTATTAACCAAAATAAAGGATAGTAAAGTGAAATTTTTCTTACAGGAAATAAAACAGGACTGTTTTAGTAGCAGCAAAGTTTCCAATTCTCATCTCACTGGAGAATGGCAAGGAGATAGTGTTTATGACAGTGTTTGTGTGTGTGCCGGACAGTTGAAAGGTTAACTAAAAAGTCTTCTTTCTTGAAATAGTGTTTTAAACATTTTTTGAAACAACGATTTTCAAACTTAATTTTTTTTATAACACCTCCATAGCGCAATTGGAGTCCGTGCGGTTAACCTAGTGGCTATGCGCTTCGCAACCATATGCCTGCAGAAGGAGTGTCCTAGGTTCGATTCCCATCACCGATGTGAGGAGCTTAAGGATCTTTCTCAGCCATAGCCAAGTTAGCTGGTCTTGGGCGTGGACAGCAGAGTTTTTCCCTCCAGTTTATCTGGGGTTTTTCATCCCGCAAGCAGGCAAACCGGCCCCGTGAACACACACGGATCTACAGCCATAAATACTTAGCCCCCCATGAGGGTGCTCGACTCACCCCAATAGGGACGGGGGAGAAAAGGGAGGTAACTCCATACGAATAAATAAATAAATGCATAATTGGAAGAATGATGGTACATTGCGCCCTTCGATTGGAATAGGCCTAAGTTCGATTTTCATCATAATGGGAGGAATCTTTCCGTGGACTTTTTTCAATCGAAGGTGAGTTAGCTGGCACACTTAAGACTTTCTTAACTCTCCTCTGAAGAAATGGTGCTTTTCCATGCTCATTACTTCTATCACATCTGGGTGTGCTATTGCATATCACCTAAGGTAAAACTACCTGGCATCAGTCCTTTAGATCTCAAATAAACAAACGCAATAAATCACCTTGCACTATATCAAGAATGTGCAAACAATCAAGAACAGCATTCAAAAAATCCATATTAGTCTGGATATTAGTATACAGGGTGTTCGGGATAAATTTGACAGTTTCGTAAGGAAAAAGAAAATCTTCTTTGTATCTATTAAATTTAATGAATTGACAAAAAAACATTACAGGCAGAGTTAATTACAATACTATCAACAAGATTTACTCAAAATAACCACCATTAGCATCGATCACAGCTTCAATTCTGCTTTGGAACCTCGAACAAGCTGATGCTACAGTCTCCCTGGGAAGGGCCGCAAAAACTGTTTTAATTTTATCCATTAACTGGGCTTTTGTATTACTGGAAGTGCGATTGGTGTCTTTTTCAACTGCGCCCCATACAAAATAATCCATGGGGTTAAGGTCTGGGGAGTTTGGAGGCCAAACATTTGGACTGGTGAAGTCGTAGAAATTTTCAGACAACCATTTTTGACTTTTCCCAGAGGTGTGGCAAGGGGCCGAATCCTGCTGCCATACATACGGCCTACCATTGGCTACCCTTGTTATCCAGGGCTTGACTACAGTTAGCAACTCCACGAACAAAGCCCGAATTCCAATGCCAGGGTTCTTCAACACCTGTTCCTGCAGATTTGCGAGGAATTCTGCTGTACGAACGCAATCAGATCGTCTGCTAGGGATCTTTCTTCTTGCTACATCCTCGTAGTCACCATTGCAAGTCTCTAGTTCATGCCTGATTGTTTTTACTGTATTCAGGGAGCATTGGGCAGCAGTCGTAATATCCTTATTTTGATGGCGGGCACGAATCATCATGATACAAGTTATTCTCTTCCATGATTCAGGTGGGTTCCAGCTATCCATCCTTTCTGACATCTTGTATATGAATGAAGAAGGGTCCAAACTTTTAAATGAAGAGAAGTGTGTGTTAATACATGTAACTTACGGAAAAATATAATTAATTATAAATATGTCAAATTTATCCCGAACACCCTGTATCTTGTGCACACAGCTTGTGCTCCAGAATTCATGCCTATCCTTTATTGTCTATTCAGACTTACTCATCAGGTGTCTGCCTAACTGCATGAAAGTTAACCGATATTCAGCTTATCCCAAAGAAGATAGATAAGTTGGTTGTCAAACTATTGTCCCATTTGCTTACCTCAGTTTTCTTGAAAACAATAGAGAAAAGTCATCAGTAATCAACTTCTTCAGTGTCTTCAGGCATATCAATTATATCACCAATATAGATTCTGCCAATCTTGCTCCATATTATATTTCTTGATGAACCTTATGCACATTTTGAACACAAGCCATGGAATGGTTTGAGAAACTCATGTTAAGCTTGAGATCTGATTGGTAAGCATATCTTTATACACCAGATACGAACACTCTTATTGTCTGCCTTCCATTCTTTGGAATTGAAGCACAAGTTTCTTCTGGTAGTTCACTATATGTTATGGTGGATTGTTTCATCTCTTTGGATTCCCATTAATACCAGATTACTCCACGACTGTATACTTTCACCCAGGTTAAGCTCTTCTTATAAACCACAAACCATGTCTTTAGTTTTGTTAATGACAGTACACTTCATTCCTCTTTATTTGAATGCATCATTCCAAACTTCAGTCTTCTATAACAGTATCATAAACACTGATCTCCTTGCCATTCTCTAGTAAGGTGAGAATTGGAAACTTTGCTATTAAAACACAGTCCTGTCTTATTTCCTGTAAGAAAAATTTCACTTTACTATCTTTTATTTTTGTTAATATTAAAATCCTTGGTCAAAGTCAGGTTTTTCTTCTTTGCTGACTCTCACCACCACTGACCTTTCTTGATTTGTTTTGTTGCCTATAAGTTGATTTGGAAAAATCAACTTATCTGATCTCAAAATGGCTGTCATCTTCATCTTTGGCAAATTAATTTGCCAAAAATGGAGATGACAGCCTATCCTTATCAAAAATTTTTTCATATATATTTGATAAGGATAGGCAGTCATTCAGATTCAAGTTATGACAGTGAAGCAAGGCCTCTACGCTCTCCTTAAATAGACGTTCAAATTTGCCTATTGAAACCAACTAAATACTACATCTATCTGATCTGTTTAGTATGATATTATAAATTATACATATATAATATGCAATTTATTTTACACTTTTATGATTAACCTTTTCTTCAGTGAAAGCATAATGCTATTAGCGATTTAGCATCACATGGCTCGTTCTATTTCGAATAATCAATTGTTTGCATTCTACCTTGTAACAACTGTTTTAAGCCACTGATGATGGTCTGTTAATTTCAGAATGAAATATATGACAGTCTTCTTCTTCTACAGCTTCTCCTACTTAAGTGGGGTCACTTTGTTATTAGTCTCCTCCACACCTTCCTGTCTTGGGCTGTCACCACATCCAAGTTCTTCATCTTCAAGTCCTCTTCTACCAGCTCCCTCCATCTCTTCTTTGGCCACCCACGCTTCCGCCTTCCTTGCACATCCATCTGCATGACCCTTCTTCCCACATATTCGTCCTCCCTCCTCATCACATGACCAAACCATCTCAACCTTGCCTCCTGTATTTTCGCTCCTAAGTTCATAACTTTCACTGTTCCCCTGACATAGTCATTTCTCAGATGATCCTTTCTGGTCACACCGCACATCCACCTAAGCATTCTCATCTCTGCTACTTCCATCCTGCTGATGTTATTTTTTCCTCAGTGCCACGGTTTCTATAGCATATGTCATAGCTGGCCTCACTAGTGTCCTATAAATTTTGCCTTTCAGATTGATCGGCACCCTCTTATCGCATTACACTCCAGCCATCTCCTTCCAGTTCCCCCAACCCGCTTGTATCCTGCATCCCATTTCCTTCTCAGCTCCTCCATCTTCTTCCACTGTTGAACCTAAGTATCTAAAGTCTCTCACCTTCCTGATGACATTTCCTTCCAGCTCCAGATCTGTCTCCTGGCCACCACCCACTGCGCAATACATATACTCTGTCTTACTTCTGCTCAGTCTCATACCTCTCTCTTCCAGTACTTTTCTCCATCTTTCCAGTTTAGTTTCTGCTTCTTCTCTTGAATCTACACACAGCAAGATATCATCTGCATACAACATTGTCCAAGGTGCATCTTCTCTCACCTCCTCTGTTACCACCTCCATCACAATATTAAACAGAAACGGACTTAATGCTGACCCTCGATGCAAGCCAACTGTTACTTGAAAACTTTCTGTCTGTCCCAAACAGGTCCGAACACTTGTCTTCACATTTCTGTACATTTCCCGATATTTCTCCGGCACCTTCTTCTCCCTCAGACACCTCCAGACTTCTTGCCTTGGCACTGTATCGTATGCTTTCTCCAGATCAATAAAACCAGATGTAGCTCCTTTTGTTTCTCTTGATATTTTTCCATCATCTGTCGTAACCCAAAGATAGCATCTGTTGTTGATCTACCAGGCATGAAGCCAAATTGTTCCTTTGCAATCTCCACCTCCTCCCTCAATCTACCATCAAGAACCCTTTCTAGGATCTTCATTGTGTGGGACATCAACTTTATTCCTCTGTAATTTTTACAGCCTTGTGCATCCCCTTTACCCTTGTAGATGGGAACAAGAGTACTCTCCCTCCATTCCTCGGGTATATTTTCCTGTTGGCAAACAGGTCCCACAGCAGGTCAATTCCCCTCTTCCCCCAGTGCCTTCCATGCCTCCACTGGAATTCTGTCGGGGCCCACCGCTTTTCCATTCCTCATCATCTTCATGGCCTCCGTCACTTCCATTCTACTGATGTTCTGCACCATCCCCTCAGAAGGCTGCCCATCTCCTCTGTGAGTCCTTGCATTTTCCTCATTCAAAAGTCCCTCAAAGTATATTTTCCATCTGTTTCTTATGCCCACATCTCTCCATAATACTCTTCCTTCAGCATCTTTGATCTGCCTCACATGTAAGATGTCCTTAGCTGCTTTATTTCTACATTTCGCTAGTTGGTAAATTTTCCTCTGTCCTTCCTTTTGTTTCTAATTGATCATACAGATCTTGATATTCCATGGCCTTCGCCTGTGCCACAACTCTCTTGGCTTCTTGCTTTCTCCCTTTGTACACCTCTCTGTCCTCTTCCACTCTTGACTCATCCCACTTCTGCTTTGCCTTCCTCTTAGCTGTCACTGCCAATGAAATATATGACAGTATATTTAATAAATACTTGTACTTTGTGTTTTTGTGTATGTATTGTATAGAACTATGGAATATCTGACTAGAGATTTGGCAGGATTCCAATCTATAAAGTTAAAAGATGTATAAATTATTAAATCATTACATTTTGCCCAAAGAAATTACCAGAAAGCTAAACCTTATGCCAAACATCTCCAGATATATGGGGTTGCCAAAGTAATACCCCCCCCTTCCTTGTCCAGTAGTCGACAGCATAGACAGCTACAGCTCCACCTACAAAATGACCAAACATTTATCTAAATTTAACTACCCCCCCTCCCTCCCTTCCCACAGGAGCTGCTTTCCCTCAATTAGTAAACATTCTTTTCACTTGAAGACAATTTTAAAAAATAATGTAATTCTGACTGTAATCAGCTTTGACATTACTTCATTGTTTACTAATGTGTTTTTAACTGAGCCCTTTCACTTCATGAAGTCACATTTCCCCTCTGCCATTTGAATTATTTAGATTCACCCTTTATTTGGGTTTTTCTTAAAAGGAAAAATATACAGCTAGGTGGAACTTCAATAGGTTCCCTTCCCCTGTTTCTCTCCCTACATATATGGAGCAACTTTTATATGGAGCATTTTTGAAAACCAAGCATACAGCTACATAAAAGCTATTAGTTTGGCAGTGTTTTGTAGATGACATGTTTGCTATTTGACATCATGGCCTAGACACATTGGATGTATTTTTAGTGCATCCTAACAGCCAACATCCAAAAATGAATTGCACTATAAAAAAAGAAAGTAATAATGGTCTCCTCTTTCCAAGCACACTGGTGGCCCAACTACCTAATAGAAAATCCACATATATGAAAGGTATTTACATTAGCAGTCAGGCCACTACCAATCCCAACAGCTTGGAATCCTCAAAGCACTTGCACACAGAGCCAGGGCTATTTGTTCAAAAGAAACCACTCTTAAAACTGAGCTCAGGTACCCTCACAACACTTTTTAACCAATGCTACAGCCCCTAAAAAATAAAATACTGCATGTTTCCTGCCCCCATCCCTTCTAAAAAACACAAATAGCAAAACCATTCTCATCCTTCAGGGCACATCAGAAAAGATGGCTAAAGTTCTGTCTGGCCCATTGAGGACATCATGTTAGGATGAGACTCCCTCAGTGGGCCAGATAGGGACATCAATCAATAAATTATTTTTCCCCCCTCTTGGTGTTTGTATGCTTGCTTTATAGCTTTAGTTGTTTTGTATAACTAAATGGCCTACCAGTTTCTCTTATTTAAGAAAGAAGAAAATTAAAATAAATGCTAAGAATATATTATATAGGTATTGTGAATCAGTGAAGTTGATGTTTTCTTGGTTTTGTGATAAGAGAATACAGTTGTTTCACTATATACAACAAACTATTTCTGTGGTCCTAAAAATTTGTAGTAGTAAGGGTCAACTGTACTAGTTCACTCGAAATTGGAATTATATTTTTATTTCATCATGTTTTTCAGTTTTCATTTATGTTTTGTGTATACTATTCAACTTTAAACATGAAAATAAATTTGAATGGCACCTAATTTTGAAATTTGTGATGTGGGCACATTTCTATGGTTATGCTGCCGATATTAGCATTGAACAGTTAGAGGAATATCTTGATAATTAGAGATGACTGCTGACATAAAAAAATAAAAAACGTTATTCTTGTTAGAAACCTAAATGGCTCACAGATGTACAGAAATGTACCGGAAAAATTTAGTGAAAGAGGCAAGTCTAATAAAAACAGCAAGTACCAATGTTTGTAAGTTTTAGATAATGCGCCAACCATCACTAATATCTTATTGCATTATCATAAAATACTTCTTGCAAACATGGAGAGAGAAAACATTCAAGAAATAGAAAAGCTTAGTGTTATTGTTAACGGTGATATCTCAAAACTTTTAGGGGCAGCAGTACATAGAAGATTTCAAATGGGGAATTTGATCTTTTAGTTTTAAGCAAGATTAAAATTGAGTATCTTATTGAAAAGAAAAATATTTTTTATTATTATTTTTACGTAATACCTCCAGGGAGGACACTTACTCTACAACTCTCCGTCTCCACCAATCCACCACCTGCAACTACCTTTGCCATCTGCCGCCGGCTACCACCCCTAGTATTTTCACAGACAATCACAAACATCCATGTCCACAGCAGGATTCGAACCTGCAACCTTTTGGCTGGAGAGTGGATACGCTAACCACTCAGTCAACCAGGCCAGCAATATACAAAAGTTTTACAAATAATCAGTCTAGCTGCTTTCACATATGAACTGTAAATTGAAATATACAAATATTGTATATTTCAATTTATAATAATAATTTTTAAAAAATCCTTAGTGAGCAAATAGCAAAATCTAAAAACATAGAGAGAGGTCGGCATGTGATGAAATAGTCTGCAAGGAAAGGAAATTCTGTATGTGTTTTTACATATAAAAATAATAGGGAGACTCTGGAAAGAACATAAAATTAAATTTGTCCATAGTGAAACATTCTGGAGACAATAGGGGTGGGGGGCCTAGAAATGAAGGAATGAATACCACAAAAGGAATTTAAAATGATAAGGGTGACACACAAAAAAAAAACAATAAGGATATTAAGCATACTTGGAAGACTGGATTCTGGCAAAATAAGGATTTGTTTGGACCAGAATTTTCTTAAACAAATTGTCGAAGTTTGGGAATACAAGGATCTTATTTAAGTTTTCTAGATCTAGAAAAGGCATTAAATAAAGATGCTATGAATAAAGGTTTTTAAAACACTACAATCATAGAGTAAATTGAACATTATACTGAGCAATGTTGACTGTACTTAAGTATAGGCTTATTTAAATAACTTTCAAAGCTTGCACTTGTAACAAAAAACATCAATATATTTCATCCAACATTATATGGATGTCATCGGGGGGACAGACCATTCACTACATTCAAAGGATACATTACCATATCTTTACTTCTGAAGTGTCTAGCAAGTATCATGCTGTTGTCATCTCTACTATTTTGGACAGATTTATCATTCTACCTTAATTAGAATCAACGAACATAGGACTATTCCAGTTTTGGAATCCAGCAAGTCTAGCCTTGCTTCTTACGCTATTAACACTGTGCACAGAGTTCTTTGAAACCATACAAGACTTCTTCATTCCAGCAAGTTCAAATTTGATATCTTTCCCTTGAGACATGTGAAACACTATAAAATTGTTTGAACCTCGACACCATTTACACTGTATGCCAATCTCCAAGTTTTGGGAAGCAGTCACTATTAATTTTTCATATATTCCTATTGCTTGTTGGTCAGAGAGGATACACTAATTACTTGGCCAGCCGCTTAGAATACAGTATTGTGTACTGTTTGAGATATCTTAATATAAAGTTTTAGATTTGAATTTAAAACCATAATGACTAAATGTGTTATTTTTAGAGGTACCTGTGGCATAGTATAATTATTAAAGGAACAACTAAGCCCACAGTAATAACTTTTAATTAATAAGGTACAGATATTTCATACTAAAACTAATAGTAAATCTTCAGTGTTACAAACAGTTATAGGAATGGAATACAAGTAACGAACATTAATATTTTAGTAGGTGATCCACCAAATGTTCGTTACTTGTATTCCATTCCTATAACTGTTTGTAACACTGAAGAGGTACTATTAGTTTTAGTATGAAATATCTGTACCTTATTAATTAAAAGTTATTACTGTGGTCTTACATGTTCCTTTAATAATAATGACTAAATGTGTGCATCTTGTAAAGAAAATCGGTAACAACTTTTCATTCGGCAGGAATATGCAAACAATGTGCATGAAAGGCAGGTGTAATCCACCTGCCTTCCATGCTCATCACCAGTTTTCTCTTAACACATGCAGACACATAGCAGGATTGGTGAATTGTCTGTTGAGGCTACCTGTAACTTTTTTTGGGCGAAACTATTTTTTAAGCATAGTGCTAATATGATAAGAATTTCTATTGCTCCCTCTCCAAAAGTTTTATGCAAAAGATTAAAATTATTATATGAGAACCTTAATAGAGTTCAGAAACTCATTCCAGGAGATCTGTACTATTCATTAATTTCACAATATTCACACCTGCCTCTAGCAATCCATTGCACTCATCCACCATTCACCAAGCAAAAAAAAAACATGAAAAAACATAGTCTGCCTCTCTTAACTACCTTTCTATAATTTTCAGGGATGGTCCCCTTGTTCTCTTGTATTCTGTCATGTATTGAAAATTTTCTTCTACAATACACCTCCACTTTTATGACTGGTAAAAATTTCTAGTATGAATGCATGAAATACTAAACTATAGAAGTGCAATGATTTGGATATGTATCCCAGTACCTAAAGTTGCTCACTGATTGAGATCACAGTGCACAACCACGAAAAAAAAAAAAAAAATGTAATTAATTTGAATTATTTCTAATAACTGAATCAACATGGTTTATTTTTTATCCTGTGAGTGAGTGAGTTTTAATCTAGATGCTTGGACAATCATTCATTGAATGGAGAAAACATATCTAAAATGATAAAGAACTAAATTTATTTAACTACTTAGATTATAAGACAATATTTCACATTGTCTCCAAGGCATCTTCATGGGCATGAAGAAATGCTAAGCATGTGTCCACAATGTAGTGGACAGATTACCTTGCCGTCCAGAGTGTAATGTCATCTATATAGGCTTGACCATCCCTGCAAGAATGCTTTCGCAACTGTAATATCCTTATTCCTGAGCACCTAAGCAGTAGTAATAAAAAGAATAAAAATCAAAATAAATATTGGCAAAACACAATTTCAATCCACGCATTCGAACAAAACCATATCTCTCAAATTGAGAAAGCCACCGTCCTAGACTTTCAAAATTCAAAGTTACTTATTTCAGAAACTGTGTATGAGCTATTTTGATGCAGTGTTGTCTTCAAAATTACAAAGAGTAACTCTATAGACATCCAACATCCCTATGTGATTTTGGCAGATTGGAAGCTTCACATTATTAAAATTCCTCCAAAGTTTCAGGCAATAAAAAATGACTAGCAGTTTGATGTAGCCATTTAAGTAAACTCTGCCACCTTTGTCACTTTGAATTACCAGTTGTTGGTCACTTTATGTAAAGATGTTTACCCTTTATCTTTGCCTTCCTCTCATTTTGTCCTTCTCCCACTTTCTTAGACCATGTGCTTCATTTGTATATAATGGTGATTTTTCTGTCATTTTCATAACACCCATCACCAGATGTGATACATCAGTTTTTCAGTCACATGATATGCAAAATTAATTTGTGAGGATTCAGTCATTTAGAAGTATTGTGAGATGTGAAACTGAATTCTAATAAGACCTAATACATTAGCCTCTTACCCTAAGTTGCTTTAGCCATAATTCCAAAAAAATGCTCCTCAGCTAAATTTTGTGATCTATAAGTCTTCAGTCTATCTTCATAGGATCACTCTGCAGATTAGTCATAATTTGGTCACTTGCCTCTAGAATTGTCTCCAGTACTTATCTTCAACACTCCCCCCTCCCATCTCACCCTCACACAAGATACTGTGAAATCTGTACCAAATATTGTCTTGAGTGCACAGGAGTGAACATCATCAGTTCTCCTGGGCCCACTGATGCTTGTTTCACTTCTTTACTATTTCTCTCTGTCCATTACCAAGTGGCACAAATCTGCAAACTCTACCCTCTTCGCTCCTTCACGTCTATCTATCTACCAGGGGCATATATTCCTGGTGTGCAGTGCTTGCCCATGGAATAGCAATATCATTGATGTTATATTTTTGCATTTATTCCTGTTAAAGACTCCTCTAATTGTTTCCTGGCTTCACTTGATTCCTAAAATTAAATACAGTATACTATGCTTCATGAAGAGAACACTTTTTGATGCATAAAATGAATTCTTAGCATTCTAGTAGTTTTAAAGCACCCAAAAGATGAAGCAGTGTGTGCTGAGACAATAGCACCCAGAAATCAGTCGCTGTGGTTATGTAAACCAATCCAGTTGTCATTTGTTTTCTGTTGCTGCTTTTGTTTCCTGAGTTTCATCTGTTTTGCGTGCATGAAGTGTGAACTTACATGTTTTGGGACAGTGTTGATGATCTACTGAATGTCTCATTTTCTACCAGAGCTTTCATGGATTGTATGATTATAGTATTATATATTATATGATTATATGATTATGATTATTATATGATTATAGTAAAATGAGTTATTTCGACTTTTCTTTGGTTCAATCTGGAAAAATAATAATTTCCCAAGTGATTACATTTACCGATTTCTGTGCATATTATATTGCTGTATTTAAAAATCATATCAAAATTCAAATTATCCATGTCTCATTCTGTTTGTCAATGATAATCTAATCTCACCACGAAGCGTAAACTCTTTGTGCTTCTCATATAAACAGCGTGCGTGAAGGATAGGTATTGTTCATTTGACCTTTATTCTTTCCATATTTAAAATTGTATTAATTGATAATTTAAAGTATTCAAAATTATCTGACACTTAGTTGCATTGGACCAATTATAATGAGTGCTGATGCACTATGCCATCTTAAAACTTTCATACATTAATAAAAATGCAATAATATGGTCATGACTTGAATTTTATAGTGCAGTTTGTATAAGCCACATGACAGCACACTCAGCCAAAATGGACACACAATGCCACTGCTATCCACTCTCACCTTGGCCCTCCTCCTCTATTTATACTATCCAATTAGAAAGCATCAAAGTTTTAATCATTGTACTGTTATCCATCCTGCAGATATGTCCAAAAAGCTTTAGTTTCCTTTGAATTATTATTTACTGTGTTAAATTCTCTTTGCAGTACTTTTCTATGTAGTTCATTCGTTACCTTTTGCATTCTTCCAATTTATAGAATCTTTCTGTAACATGTTCTTTCAGAAGCCACTATTTGTCTCTCACAAAGTCTTTGTTTTGTGGGCAGGCCTTACTGATTTACTTTTCCATATCTTGTCTCCATTGGCTGTAGGTTTACTTTCTCTTGTGTTATATGAGATCTTATCTCTTTTTTACAGTTTAAATCATGTGTCATGTTGCACCCTTGGTATGTGAAGTTCCCGATCTCATCTCTCTGAATATCATTGTTTTATGATATTCAGAGAGAATATAATAAAATCAGCCCTTATCTCTTCACCTCCTTTAAGCACACTGTCTCTTCATCTTCTTCACTAATGGCCATCGTCTGCAAAACATAAATTATTTATTTTTGTACCTTGCATTGAAATTTCCCTGGAATTCCCCTGGGTGGATAGATGTTTGGGAATATTGTCTCATTGTCTTGTGCCTCTTGTTGTTTGGCACCATCTTTCTATTTCTCACACCAGCCCCTGCATTGTCATTGATATTCTGTAATAGGCATATCAGGTTCCTGTCTTACTGCTCCATAAAGATTTGAATACAGCCCATGCCACTTTCTGATCTGTACTCAAATGATTTCTGAAAGTCAACAAAGAAGACATGAATATTTTTACATAGAGCTTTCTCCACAATTAATCGTAATGTTTGGTGCATGGTACTTCTGTCTCTTCCGAATCTTGCTTATCTTCTAGATTTTCTTCCAATAGTTTCCTTATTGAGTGAAAAAATTAAGTGATTGACTTGAAATGAACATTGATCCAGCAAGATTGAAATCCCTCTTTAAGTGATGCCGAAAGAAACTCTTGTCCTTAAGCTCAGAGATTTAAAATTTTTATGTTGTTTGGTTATATGGCACTATGTTTCAAATGAAATTAATGTTGCTAGTAAATTATTGCAAAAATACTCTTTTTTTTTTATATCAGCCCATTTTGCTTCCTTTTTTTGTGAATGGTATTAGAATCAAGGCTGGCTTTATCAACGGTTCAATGTGTGCATTTGCATGGGATGACAAGTTTTGGAGGGGTGGGGTGGTAAAATTGGCCTAAACTATATGAAAAAATAAATCGTAAAAAGTCATTTAGGCCTCCTCTGTTGAAACCAGACTTCAGGATGTCATTAAATTTTTACATAATAAAACTTCATTGTACTGTATATTTTTTAAAAATCATAATCATTTAAAACAATGTAGTATTATGTTGCATTTATTATCACGCTGTCAGAGTTAATATCAGACGACGTGACAATAGTAGAAGACCTATCTTGCATTTATTTCCAATTCCATTGTTGGCTGTGAGTTGACCTTGACCTGAGGGTAAATATTATTTAACCAATGAGACAGACGATCATAATGAGATAATTGGTTAAGAGTAAACCAATAAAGAAATAGAAATCAAATCCTAATACCTGATACAGGTATTAGGATTTACTTTTAAATAATTTTAACATTTCAATATCCTGATAAAAGAAAAAACTAACATGCGCAGAATATTGCGAACAAAAATCGGAAAAAGAACGCGATATTCAGAAACAAAGCGGGACCATGCATAAATATCTAAAAACTGAAACAGTTAATATAGTACAAGAGAAAATAAGCGAAAGGACCGAAACCAAAAATGCTCATGGCAAGTACTTCTAATTGCGATCCCAGTCGATATTAGTAACAACAAGGGCAAAAACAAAACTGATTTAACATCTTCCTCTTCAAAAAAAAAAAAAAAATTAAGTGATGGATTTGAAATGAACATTGATCCAAGATGGAATCTCTCTTTGAGTGATGCCAAAAGAAACTCTTGTCCTTAAGCTCAGAGATTTTAAATTTTTATGTTGTTTGGTTATATGGCACTATGTTTTAAATGAAATTAATGTTGCTAGTGAATTATTGCAAAGCATAAAAATGGAAATATCTACTGCGATATCTACTTTAAGAAATGTTCTCCAAAGCCTTGAGAATATCAGAAATGATGAATCATTTCAACATTTTTTTTGTAGATGCTACAACATTAGCTGTAAAAGTTGAAGCTGATCCTAATTTGAAACTAAAGTTTGTAAGTACTAGAGTGCATCAGCAGAAAAAACATGATTATAAAGCAAAAGATGAGCCTATTTCTGATCCCAAAACTAAATTTAAATTGAGTTTTTCTTTCTTATTATTGATGTAGCAACGAGTTCTATCCACGAAAGATTTGCACAATTGGAATACCACAGTTCACATTTTTCGATTTTAAATTGAAATCCGAGCCAACAAATGAGCTTTTAAACAAATGTAAAAATCTAGAAAGTATTCTAATGCATCAAGTAAATAGAGACATAAATGCCATTGAACTATTTATAGAGTAGTTTTTTTACTTAGTACTAGAAAATACATTGCCAATTGAAGTACTATATTGTATAGTTGAAAATAATTTTGCTCCTAATGTTGCAGTAGCTTTAAGAATATTACTATTATTACCGGTAACAGTTGCAAGCGGTGAGCATAGTCTTTCAAAACTAAAGCTTATTAAAATGTATTGCAATGGCCGAAACTCAATTGGAAAGTCTTGCCATAATTTCAATTGAACATAAAATTGGTCAGAAATTGGACTACACTGGCCTTTTTGAGAATATGAAAGAAAATTTAGTTTAAAACAGTAGGTTTAAATTTTAACAGTGAAAATGTGAATTAACTTATGTTAAGACATGACAAGCGTTCTAAAATCCCAAAAACATTATATTTACCATAGTTACGTGTTTGTGATTTAGCAGTTCTTCATTCTACACGACATGATGAGTATTGCATGTAAGTTAATTGTAATACATTATAAAAACAATATTTTTAGATTGTGTTGTTAGTATTTGTGATATTAATGAATTTTGGAGCAATAAAATTATTGATTTTTCAAATAAACTAACTTTTAATAATTGCCACTTTGTTATAATTTAATTAAAATTTACAGCAGGTGCATTTACTTTGCGTTTGACGAGTATACTCATCTTTCCTTGATTTTAATTACCCATGCAGATGCACATTATCTCTCACTCTTTCTATAAAAAATATAGTTTATGATCATTTTTCATTAGCTAATGCTACTATTTAGAATTTATGATGAGACATGTTGAAGCCTAACTTAACATGGCTTTTAAGATGCCATTAAAAGAGTTTTTAGGGGGGGGGGATATACTATTGCATGGGGCATCAAAATTCCTAGGGCCGACCCTGATTAGAATTGAGCTTGTCTGTTCTTTTACTATTTCTTTGTCCCATGCAGTGCTACACAACCAGTGTAGTTAATTTATCATCACCTCACAGACCTGTTTCAGTGTCTCTCCAGTGATCAAATCATTCATTCCCATGGTTTTAATGGTTCTTCAGGTGCTTTCCTGCATTTACAACCTCATCCCCCAGTATATCTGTTTGTCAGTTTAGAATTGATTCTAAATTTGATTAGAATTGAGCTTGTCTGTTTGTCAGTTTAGAATTGATTCTAAATCTGATTAGAATTGAGCCTGTCTATTCTTTTGCTATTTCTTTGTCCCATGCAGTGCTACACAACCAGTGTAGTTAATTTATCATCACCTCACAGACCTGTTTCAGCATCTCTCCAGTGATCAAATCATTCATTCCCATGGTTTTAATGGTTCTTCAGGTGCTTTCCTGCATTTTACAACCTCATCCCTCAGTATATCTGTTTGTCAGTTTATATATATGTTTATCAGTTGATTTGTAAGTATATCTATTTATATAAGTGACATAATCACCATTCATTAGCATATGAACTACATTCACCATTATTTGTACTTATAGATGCTACTTTTCTGTATACTTATAAAATACTATTATAATAAACTCTTGTATTATGAAATTTTATATTCCCATTTTTCATATTAATAAATGTTTAATGATTTATTTGTATAGTTCTCTTATGGAACACAAGCTCCAAACATTACTGCTGCATTTGCTGTGATTTGGGATGGAAGTAAACCCCTTGATAATCCTGAAAATATTCATGGTAAGATAATGTTTTTAATGCTTGCATAAATAACTGTCATCTGATTTTGTTGATTCCAAATTTGTATTCCAGAATAATTTGAACTCCTACACCATCTGTGTAATATACACTACTTGAAAAGAAGTCAATGGACAGTCCCATCGGCATGGTGCATATCGTGCCATGTAACGAGTCGCGTGTTTGTAGCTGGTACAAATTAGAGTATGATGCTCCCAAGTCAGTGCAATTGTGTCCTATTAATGAAATGGATGTAAGAAGGGAACTGACAGTTTTAAAGAGGCAATGTGATAGGATGCATATCAGATTGGCAAACTGTTACAAACTGGACCATCCCAGATCAACAATCATTGATACAATACTGAGATGGAAGCACAGAGTCAATTGCAAGTGCTACCCACAGTGAATGACTCACTAAATGTGACTGTAGGGTGCTACAAAGGATAATATGCAAAAACCGCCATTCGTTGGCCTGAGACATTTAATGTGGAGTTTGGGGCATCGACTGGAACACAAATCTGCACAAAAACATTCAGAACTGAGGTGCATAACATGGATTTCCATGGCAGTATTGCACTATGCATATCCCACATTACTAAACCAACATGCAGTGTCATCTTCAGTGGTGCAAAAAGCTTGTGCAGTGGGACATGGAAGCTTGGCCAGCTATGTTATGGAACAACAAATCATACTACACCTTCTACCAAGCAGATGGATGGGTGTGGGTGTAGTGGATGCCTGGTGAATGTCTCTTACCAGAGTATGTAATCCCAACTCTGAGATTCAGAGGTGGCGGTGTGATGGTATGGTCCTGGTTTGGCCTTAGATCTCTGTTTGTGGTGCTACAAACATTGAATTCAGAGAGGTATCTGAACATTCTGGCCAATGAAATGCTTCCTTTTTTTCTGTGAAACTGACCATTGTCTCTTTCAGCAAGACAATGCACTGTGTTATAATGGCCTGGTTTGTGGTTTGTGGCCACCACACTTGACTGGCCTCCACAAAGTCCTGATCTCAACCCTATTGAACATCTCAGGGCTGAACTGGAGCATCAGGTGAGATCAAGGGATGTCCACTCCACGACAGACCAGGACCACATGTAATGTGGTCCTGGTCTGTCGTGGAGTGGATGCCTGATTGATATTGTGGGAGGTTTCCTGGAAAGTAAGGTAACACTTTTTTTTTTCTCTCTAGGAAGTTGAAATTATATACCAAAAAATAAGTGAACAATGCACTACGTCTTTATAAAGTTTTCAAATTTATTGATGCACTTGTCCAAATGATCAGTGTATCAATACCAGTACTGAAGAAGTCTGTGCTCATATCCAGTAACCAACATTCTGTTGTCTGATGAACTTCCTCATCCATAGTGAAATACCTTCCAGAAAGGTGTTTCTTGAAGGGACTGAACAAATGGAAGTCTGAAGATGCTAAGTCTGGTCTCTGTGCCTGTGGGGGGGGGGGGGGGGGGGGGGAGAATGTGACAGAATTTCCAAATGATTATAGCACAACTGCTCATGAGTGGTGTGTGGAGCATGCCCAGAGCACTGTGACCATGACTTTTTGGACCATGGATACAGTTCTGAATTTTTTGCACACAGGAAATTGTGGATGTTTCCAGATGCACTCATGGAGTCTTGTTTGCTCTCTGGAGTAAAGTGATGAACCCATGTTTTGTCTCCTATAGTTAGGTTTGTGAGAAAATCCTCACCTTTGTCATTGCTGTATCACAACAGATTCTCCAGACGCATGCCAGCCTGGTTGGCTGAGAGGTTAGCATATCCGCTCTCCAGCCAAAAGGCTGCAGGTTCAAATCCTGCCCTGGGCATGGATGTTTGTGATTATTTCTGAAAATACTAGTGGTGGTAGATGCCGTTGGTGTAGTTGCAGTTCGTTGTAGTTGGTGGATTGATAGTGGACTTTTCCCAGTGTACCCAGAAACAGACAAATTTCTGTCTCTGGGTGCATTGGGGGGGGGGGGGGGGGAATTCTCTGTAAATGCAAATACCAAAGATCCATCGTGTTGGCATGTAATCAAATCATCTGGAAAGAAGACTTGTTTTTCAAGATAAACTGGATTCTGGAGTGCTGGTTATTAAGATGTGATAGGAAGATATTAAGAGCCTCAGAGCTGTTATAATTTAAGACTACATCAGATCTATTGCCATTCCAGAAAAGGTTACATGCTGAACTACAAAGCAGGAAATTATGACCAACTGGAGGAGTATACTGGATTCAACGAAGTAGTATCGGTTCCTGGATAGGGAAAATATCAACAGTGCATGGGAAGCATTTAAAAATATGCAATATCAGAAGGTGTCCTGGGAGTTTGAAGAATAAATAGATAGAAGTCAAATGGATGTGTAATCTTATCAAACAAAAGATTCGTAAGAAAATAATGTTGTGGAAGGAATACTGTGTGCATAAGAATGATGTCCATTATGAAATTTATATAAGCAGCAGGCCAGAGTCACAACTCTTGTGTGGAAAGCTGAGTGTAAGTGTGAGTATGAAAAGAAACTGGCTCGACAAGCTAAAGACAACTCCAAAAAATTTTATCGTTATGCCTCTAGTAAAAGAAAGATTGAATGATAAAATAACTCTACCAAGTGCAGATGGTATGAGGGTGACAGATGCAGAAGAGGTTGTTCACTAATAAGTGTCCATTTTGTTAAAAGCTATCAACCTGGTGTATGCAACATTCATCTTACTGCTACCTCTTCACTGGATGAAGAAACTCAGGTGTATGAGGAGGTATTAGAGCTGTTGCACAAACAGAATAAGAATTCGGCAATAGAGGTGATTGGAGATCACCATGGGTGCTAAAAGAGTGTTCAGCTGAACTGGCTATTCCTTTGACAAGGCTTTATAAGAGTCTCGGAACAGGGAAGATTCCA
Source organism: Typopeltis vanoorti (assembly GCF_054136105.1). Lineage (NCBI taxonomy): Eukaryota > Metazoa > Arthropoda > Arachnida > Uropygi > Thelyphonidae > Typopeltis > Typopeltis vanoorti. The sequence goes on from NC_143560.1 coordinate 28,288,659, forward strand.
CAACAGTGAAAAGAATGTATGATAATTCCAATGCAAAAGGGTGGTGCAAAGACCGATGTATCCAGCGATCGATCAATTAGTATCTCGGGAGTGGTAGTAAATATTTTGGAAAAATTGGTTAGGCCTTGCCTTCAGAAATGGATTGACAGAGAATCTCTACTTTGCAATGAACAGCATTGTAATGTCCAAATATTTAAAGAGACTGAGTAAACACGATAAGCACTGCGAACACTCTACTACTGGTGCAAACTGCATGTAAACAACAGTGGAACTGCACAATGGACAGTGCCGTATTGCACTAATAGCTCGCAGCTCACTATTGTCGTGACGTTCTATTTTCATGTTATGTTCTAAATCCGCCATCTTGGTTCAAGTCACTCTTATCAATATAACAACTAATTGCAAATTGATCACCGATCCAAATTGGTTAGGAAATTTATAATTATACTGCGCCTCCCTATTTTTAGATTAGTCTATATAAAATAGTAAGATCAATTTTTAATTAAGTTAGCAGTCTCAATCATTTATTTAGGCCGAATTATTTACTATTCCACTCGGGGTTCCTGCAAGATTCAAATATTTATGAACGGTGCAATAAAAAGCAATTCAGGCAAACACAATATTTAGATTAACAAAATAAAACATTTAATATATGATATATATAACAAATACAAGAATTCTGCTTTAAAATGAAACAATACAATCAACTTAATACATCTTGCTAAGTCACTTATGCCAATTCAATGTTCTAAACTTTCACATACAATTCACAGTTTCAAAATCACAAGCTTTCTTAACTCAAGTTAATAAAACGAAACTTCTTAATTAAACAGTCTCCACATATCTATCAGCTGTACTTAATGTTTAAAATTCACAGGAAGCACTAATCAAGGTAGACAATATTCCAAGCAATCTTATTCCGGACTTTGAACTTCGAAAATATGTTAATGTTAGAATAAACAAACAAGTATGACTACTCTTACCAGATACTATCTTCAATACATCAATTAATTGTGAGCACACTTATGAATTAACTTATTTACGTTAGCGGAACACATTAATAAAAATTCGCCAACAATTTAACTGAACTACTGTTAATCGCGCTTCACTACTCTAAAAAAAAAAAAACATCAATAAGGCACTGATAATTCTCCTTGTTTACTTTTCTCAAACTAGCTAATTTCAATATAATTCTTCTCAGGGCAACATAGAATTAAGACGTAATCCTAGACTAACTGGAACTAATCAGAATTTTCATTGAATGTCCAGTTCTTTATTTATCCGGTTACGGCATTAATTTTCCTTTACAACACAGCTGACTTCACTTGCAGCTAAGTGTATGGTTCACTATGTTTGGCTCACTTCTAAACACTATTCTCATGAATTTCTGCCCTAGAGAACTTATAATTTTCTTCCACCTCCTTTGCTTGTATCCTACCTTCCTTTCCGCTCCGCAAAAACTTCCTCTCTTCTCTCTAATTAAAAATCTTATATTATTTTTCTTCTCCTTTCAGTCCGAAGGTCACACTCTCTTCGACTCGGGCTTGTTTATTTCATGCGTCTCCATGACAACAAATGAACGCAAACATTTCGCTAATGTAATACAATGCTCTACTACTACATGAGTGATTACATAACGTTAAATTTTCACAAATAAGAATAAACAGAATATTTGAGCTACTTAATCAGTTTTTTCATTACGTATAGAATTAATTATAATAATACTTTTCGTTACATCTTATATATTTTAGTTATTATAAATTCTGCACATATTATTGCTTAATAAATTAATAGTAGGTTAAGTTTAGAATAAATATTTAAATAGTAATCCTAAATTAAGGAATAATAAACAATTTTTATACAAATCATGATTAATACAAAATAAGCGATGTTAAATTTGAATGAAAAAAAAAAAATTACACAACATAGTTTCATTCACAATTTAACACTATGACGTGCATATGCTTGCATGTGTAGCAATATGACACTGTGGTAAACACAGTTCTGCTAGCATCCTTTGCCCTCCTAAGTGCTACAAGATGGATTTTTATACAAAAATAAGAGAATTGTATAGGATTGTTGATGATAAAATTAAATATTACAGGCAAATATAAATTATTATTTTTTTATTATTTTTCAGGCCTTCAAGGAGTCAAAAGACTCGTCGTGGGAGGTCCCTCCTAGAAAACACAGTCTATCATACTACTCTTTAAACTCATTGACCATTCTCGCTCTCACCAATCGATCGGGCAATGCATTCCACGGTTCAACCACCCTCCACACGAAGAAACCACTCCTCATCCTCTTGCACACAGTTTCCTTTCGTAACTTCCAGGGATGGCCCCTTGTCATCACTCCTTTGCGCTGTTCAACCAAGCGAAAGAACTCCCCAGTGTCAAGACTGTAACCACCTCTCAACAGTTTAAAAGTCTCAATCATATCACCTCTCCTTCTATCACCAAACTCTGCAGTCACATTCCCTCAGTCGATCCTCATAACTAACATTGTACAGTCCTGAAACTGTCTTTATTATCCGCCTACCCTCAGTCGATCCTCATAACTAACATTGTACAGTCCTGAAATTGTCTTTATTATCTGCCTTTGTACCCTTTCCACAGTTAATTTATCCCCTTCAAATCCTGGGGACCAAATTTGAGAACAATAGTCTAAGTGTGGTCTGATCAGGGTCTTGTACAACGGAATGATAACTTAACTCTTTTATCTCTTCAGGTCAGCATCCTTCTCATTATTGCAGTAATCCTCTGTGTTACCTTCACCACCTTTGCAATATGTCCCCTGAATTTCAAGTTTCTATCAATCATCAACCCCAGATCTCTTGTCTCCCCTACTGCCTCCAGTATAGCTCCTCCAATAAAGTATGCAGCATCCCATCGATGTGTCCCAAACCTCAAGACCTTACATTTTGCTGCATTAAACTGACACCCCCCCCCCCCCATTCATTTGCCCATCTGTCTAGCTTATTCAAATCCTCCTGCAGGACTACCACATCTACACTATTACTTATAACCCTTCTGGGAACAAAGAGACGTTGCCAGCTTTATTACCTCAGGGGCAGAACATACAGCCAAACATCTACGCCACTATCAGTTAGGAAACAATACATTGATGCTAATTACAAAATAGCCAAAAACCATGTATCGGATAACCAGATTTCAGACAACTAAGAGTATTATATTATAAACACAACAATCACTGTAATAAAACTACTCAGAGCTTCTTGCTAATTCCAGGTATGTTAAACAAACTACGGTAAAAGCAGAAATCTTGCGTATTAGAGTATTATAAAAAGGGCTTTAAGGGCACCCGGGTCTTTTCAACCAAAGGACTTGCCTAAACCAATGGAGCTACGTAGGCTTAATATAAGCTTAGGCTTTCCATGGTATTTCTCTCTCTCTCTCTCTCTCTCTCTATATATATATATATATATATATATATATATATATATATATATATATATATATATGAAAATTAATAATTATACTGACTATGAACACCCAGAAAGGTAAGAAAACTTTAATATAACACGACTAGTTTCCGACGAAACTAGTGTTATATTAAAGTTTTCTTACTTTTATTATATATATATATATATACAGGGTGTTCGGGATAAATTTGACATTTCGTAAGGAAAAAGAAAATCTTCTTTGTATCTATTAAATTTAATGAATTGACAAAAAAACATTACAGGCAGAGTTAATTACAATACTATCAACAAGATTTACTCAAAATAACCACCATTAGCATCGATCACAGCTTCAATTCTGCTTCGGAACCTCGAACAAGCTGATGCTACAGTCTCCCTGGGAAGGGCCGCAAAAACTGTTTTAATTTTATCCATTAACTGGGCTTTTGTATTACTGGAAGTGCGATTGGTGTCTTTTTCAACTGCGCCCCATACAAAATAATCCATGGGGTTAAGGTCTGGGGAGTTTGGAGGCCAAACATTTGGACTGGTGAAGTCGTAGAAATTTTCAGACAACCATTTTTGACTTTTCCCAGAGGTGTGGCAAGGGGCCGAATCCTGCTGCCATACATACGGCCTACCATTGGCTACCCTTGTTATCCAGGGCTTGACTACAGTTAGCAACTCCACGAACAAAGCCCGAATTCCAATGCCAGGGTTCTTCAACACCTGTTCCTGCAGATTTGCGAGGAATTCTGCTGTACGAACGCAATCAGATCGTCTGCTAGGGATCTTTCTTCTTGCTACATCCTCGTAGTCACCATTGCAAGTCTCTAGTTCATGCCTGATTGTTTTTACTGTATTCAGGGAGCATTGGGCAGCAGTCGTAATATCCTTATTTTGATGGCGGGCACGAATCATCATGATACAAGTTATTCTCTTCCATGATTCAGGTGGGTTCCAGCTATCCATCCTTTCTGACATCTTGTATATGAATGAAGAAGGGTCCAAACTTTTAAATGAAGAGAAGTGTGTGTTAATACATGTAACTTACGGAAAAATATAATTAATTATAAATATGTCAAATTTATCCCGAACACCCTGTATATATATATATATATATATCGATAAAAAAAATATATATTTATAAAAAAATTCGCAGTGCCTATGCACGAGCCACCCCTGTGTGACTGGATTATAAAACATTAGTCTGGATAAGAAAATGATTGACTGACAGATATCAAAAAGTGATAGATGCGAGTCTTCAAGATTTAAGGTAACCAGTGATATATACCACAAGGATTAGTCTTTGCTCTACTGTTATTCAGTCTGTACATTAATGACATTGGGAAGGATTTGAAATGCTACCTATAGCTATTTGCTGATGGTGCATAGATAGGTAGGGTAATTAGGAATGTGGCTGATATGCAGGACTTGCAGAATGATTTGAATAGGCTGGAATTGTGGACATGGGAAAATGGATGTTAGTAAATGTAAAGTCGTGCACTTTGGCGTGATTAGATATCGAATGCCGTGTTCACTCCTTATGCAGTTTACAGCAGTGGCCTCTTCTAACCCCCCCATTCCATCCTATGCTATGAAAAAAATCTCTACCATGTCACTTGTTAACAACCTCTGAGTAGTTTATATGTCTCAATATGCTAGAAATAACTGATCAGGCTGGGGATCTTGGAGTGTTAGTAGATAGAAAGTTGTATTTCAGGGGCCATATAACAAAGATTGTAAATACAACTCAAAAGATAATTGCAATGCTGAAACAAACTTTGACATGTAAAGATAAGGATTTCATTTTGCCTCTTTACAAGTCCTTGATAAAGCCTCACTTGGACAATACCAAAATCAACCAGTGAGTAAAAATTAACTTGTCAGATAGGGTTTACATTCAAGTTTCTTACTATGCTTTAAGTTGGCTGTCATAATCTCAAAATTACATCCAGTTTGTGTCGTTATCATTGAACATTATACCGTATTCATTGTAACAGATTTGTGGACACAACTGTCCTTTGAAATAAAATTAACTTTAGTATTTAAATTGTAATATGATGGGATCAGTATACTAAATAATATCCTTTTTATAATCAATTTGCTTACATGATTCATTGCTTTGCTGTTTCTCATTTTGCTGCTTAACTTTCTTGTTCTTTCTGTGATCCTTTAAATGCTTCTCAACTTTTTTGTATTTCCAGCATTTTCTGATAATCTGCTTTAATTTTGTGATTGCAGAGGTTAATTCCTTTTTCAAGTTTCTCATCAGTATGACAAACCTTCTTGTTCTCAACTTAGCTGCTTGATTCTTCTGGGTTTTTGTGCCATTTTATGACACTATTCCTGTTTTACTGGAGTGCTAAATGAATTGACCACTCATGTGTAGCCTGAAACCCAATTCAGTATTATAAATTTCTAGACTGCTTAATCCATTCACAACCAAAAAGTTGAACAGTGCACAAAAAACCATTTCATTTTTTTTTTATATATATATCAAACTTCTGAAGTAATAAAACAAAAATCCTAAACAAATACCCCAAAGAACCACACTGCATTCAGAAAGTCATTAATCCGAGGTTAATCACATTTTATTTTGGAACAGTATGTGACACATTTTATATATTGCCTGTCACTTGTATGCATTGTGCTCTCTTTTTAGCAAGAGGTTGATTTTTAAAAAGTAAGGTTTTCTGCAGTTGAATCTTGCATAAGTCTTCTTGTCTTGGATGTGATATGAACTTGATGTCTTTGGTGTTTGTTGTTTATTCAATCACATCACCATCTAGGTGTTTGACTGCAAGATATAGGTCATATCGTTTTATTGCTTTTTGCATTCATGATTTTGGTTCTTTACTGAAATATCATTCAGAAATATATAAATGAATAAAAAGGTTATTTTCAAAGAAGGAAATTGTATTTTTAATCTTTTGTTATAAAATTAAAATCTTATGTTTTTTTTTTGTAGATTCATTCTGCATTTAAATTTTTTTTTTTTTTTTCATTTCAAATACTATAAAGAAGACAAATCTGAAAGACTAAAATTATTTCATCATTAAACCAGGCATTCCCTTCAAATTATAGTAATGGTAGTTCATGATTATTGTTTTCAATTTTATTATATTGCAGTTTTAGTGTATCGCTGTCAAGGCATGGCTCCTAACTGTGGAATCTGCCTTGAATTACCAGAAAAGTATGCTTGTGGTTGGTGTCAAGATTTTCCATACACTTGTCAAGTACATGATCAGTGCGGCAGTGGAAATCCAACATTGTGGCTTGATAGAACACAGACCTGTCCAGATCCAAAGATTGTAACTGTAAGTAAAGTAGTATTTAAAAAAAAAAAAAAAAGATTTCCCATAATGCCTTATGCAACATATTCTCTCAGAACATTTATGTACTGTGTGTATGCATACATGAATCTTGGATGGATCATTTGATCCCTTTGATTCATACTCTAGCACAGTACAGTACATATAGTATAGAACTTTGTGGGAAAAAGAAAAATATATAAGTAAATAAATATACATAAATGTAATATAAACAAAGCAACATAAATAGTACAGAATTTATGAAACAATAATACTGTATTAGAATTTTATCAAAATTTCATTGCACTTGTACACACACACACACACACACACACACACACACACACACACAATATAGTGAAACGAAGATGCGTGTAACCTCTATATGTATGTACTTGTACTCTCATCGATATGCATGCACATATTGTAAACAGCAGATATAAATAATAGACTGCAACTGCAAAAAAAAAAAAAAAATGTAGCATTTCACATAATGCCTTATGCAACTTTCCCACAAAACACTTTCGTGTGTGTGTATATATATATATATATATATTGATCCCATACATGAGAGGTCGAGGGACCTATAGGTCCGAGTGCCTATAGGTCCCTCGACCTATAGGCACTGATGTGCCTATAGGTCGAGGGACCTATAGGCACATCAGTGCCATATGTGAGATACAAATGAGAACAGAAGTTTTTTAAGAGTTGTAGGTTGTAGTTGTTTGGGAATACTTCTTGAGGAAGACTGCTCTAGAGGACAGAAGCAGGCAGAATAAAATAGGATGAATAGTAGCAGGTTTGGTGTCTTTGCAATTGCAAAATAAAGGGATGTTGGGCAGCTGCAGCTCATGTATTAAGAGGTGCAACAGTAAGCAGAGGAATGATGGTTGCTGATTCGCTGGAACAGTGCTTAGGGAAGCACCTATAGAATTAGATGCTGTGCTTGTGAGAAAGTGCTCATCTAAGAGCTCAATTGCATGCCTCTGGACAGCATCAAGTATTTTAAGGATCATTTTAGATGCACCACCCTAAACATGTGAACAATATTCTAAGGATGTACAGATTTGGGATTTGTATATAGTGAAGAGTTGGTTGGGTGTAAAATGGGCTCGTGAACAAAAGAGTGTGCCAACTTTTTTGAATGATGAGGAGGATATTGATAATGTGTTTATTCTAGGAAAGACTGGAAGTTTTGTAAATGTTACTCCAAACAAAGAGATCCGATTTTGCCTGGTGATTTGTATATTACTGAGGGTAAGGGTAGGTGAGCTGGGATCTCTTTTGCATGAGAAAAGACAAGACTGTGTTTTGGTGACACTGAACATAACAAGCTTGTCCTCGTCCCATTGGAGGATAATATGTAGATCAGTGATTAAGGCACTAGTTGTAGATGATCTTGTAGTCTGGGATGTCAGAGTACTACATGGTTTGTCAAATAATGAGTAGGATGAGGGGAGAGTACTATCGTCTGCAACGCTGGATGTGATTAATGGTTGGGAGTAGGTCATGTATATAGATGATAGGTCAGAGCCTTGAGGCACTCTGCATTGGTGGCAAAGCTCAAAGAGAGCCATCTACCATTGACTTGCAGAGAATGATCAAAGAGAAAGATGGCTATCCAATTGCAGAAGTTGGCAGGGAGGCCGAAGGATGACGGTTTCTTTAGTAGGCTCGATGCCACACGCAATTGAAAGCTTTGGAAATATCAATGGTGACAGCTCAAGTTTCTCCGAATTTTTTAACTTATCCTTTCCTTATGGAAAAGATGTAACTTTAAAACCCAAAATATTTCATTTTGAAATTATACCTAACAAAGTCATGACCTTATGAGGTAATATTGTGAGTATATTCATGGTGTACACGTCTTGGAAAGAAGTCAACAGACAATGCGCAAGGTGCATCATGCCATGTAATGAGTCACATGTTTGTAGCCACTATAAATTGAATTTATATATATAATTTATTATATTTATAAATTGAATGCTCCCAAGTCATTGCAAAAGTGTCCAGGTGAAATGGCTGTGAGAAGGGAACTGATGGAGTTTGAAAGAGACATTGTGATATGATCCCATGTTGCCAAACTATCTGATCAGCAAATTGTTGAAAAATTAGGCCATTCCAGATTAACAATTAATGATACCATACTGAGATGGATGCTCAGGAAGTTAATTGCAAGTGCTACCTGCAGTGGATGACCCACCACACTCACCTAGTGTGTGGTAGGTCACATTTTACATATTCTATGAAGAATATGTAAAAACTGCCATTCATTGGCCTGATACATTGAATACAGAGTTCTTGGCATCAACTGGAATATGAATCTGCACAAAAACATTCAGAATCAAGGCTCACAACATGGATTGCATGGTAGGACTGCAATATGCAAGCCCCACATTACCCAAACCAACATGCAGTGTCATCTTCAGTGGTGCAAAGAGCATGTACTGTGAGACATGGAAGCTTGGAAATAGGTTTCACCCTCTACCAAGCTGATGGATTGGTGTGGGGCAGCAGATGCCTGGTGAATGTCTCTTATCAGAGTACATATCCCTAACTATAAAATTTTGAAGTGGTGATGTGATGGTATGTTCCTGTTTTTCTTGGTTTGGTCTCAGACCCCTGTTTGTGGTGCCACAAACATTGAATGTCAAGAGGTATATGATCATTCTTGACAATGCAATGCTTCCTACTTTGTGGTGCTTCTACAGAACTGACCATTGTCTCTTTCAGCAAGACAATGCAGTATGTCATAAGGCTGCTACTGATGGTATGGTTTATAAACATGCATGTCACCACATTTGACTGGCTTCCACAAGGCCCTGATATTGAACCTATTTAAGCATCTGTGCTATGTGCTGGAGTGTTGGGTGAAGTCAGGGGATGTCCACCCTACAACATTTCAGGACCCCATCATGCTTACAGGAAGAATAATCCAAAATTCCCATTGATTACTGTCATATGCTTGTGGAAAGATTGCTGGAACAGAGTCCTAAATCTTATTAAGGTGGGTGCCATGGCTGTTTGTTCCTCACATTGTGGTGTCTGTTTACTTCTTTCCAAGAAGTGTATGTATGGTTGACATTATGATAAATCAAAACTATTTGATTGTAATTTATGTAATTTATCCAGGTAATTATTTTTTGTCAGGAATTTAAATTTCATCATTAAATAGATCTTTACTACTGTGTGTGTGTATGCACTTTTGCAGAATTCTGCTTACTTTATTTTATTTTATATTTTCAACAGTTCTATCCTGAGTCGGGTCCATGGGAAGGAGGTACAAACATTACTATAGAGGGCATCAATTTGGGCAGGGTATTTGAAGATGTTGCTGGAGGTGTGAGAATAGTGTATGATGCTGATGGTCGAACAATAGCTGAATGTCTTCCTCACAAAAAAGATTACTTGAAAACAAGTAGGTATGTTACATTTTATTAGCATTTAGCTCTTTTTGTAGTGTTGGATAATTTTGCTCTGAGTCAATTGTTACCACAAACTCTTTTTTCCTGCATGTTAGGCTAAATGACCTGTCATGGCCAAGTAGAGGAACTTTTGTGAAACCTGATTACTGCTTCTGATAATTACTTTGTTTACATTGTAGGATGAAAAACGTGAATTTCCGAGAACCTTATCACCTTCATATGAGACCAGATAACTTGCCTTCAGTTGAGAAACCCTTATAAAGGTTATATCCTAGACAGAATTTAAAGACAAGTCCAACCAAAGGTCATTGTCAATATTAGCCAAGCTACAGTGTTTCCGGGAGGAAAAATTCTTCCCTCTCTATATGGTTCATTTAATTCACCTTCAGTTGAAAAGCCCATATAAAGGTTTTTCACATCACAGAATTTGAATCAATTTCTTTCTAACCAAAGGGCATTGTCAATACCAGCTGAACTGCCTCAAAATATATTCACTTCTGGGTGCAACAGATTATTAATTAGTTTGCAAAAATTAGGGGAAAAAATTAAATTTGTTGTTTTCTCATCCTTTTAAGTTTTTCTTCCAGATCAGTTCCTAATTCAATCTACTCCTTTAACAAATGGTATCTCAATCATTTACATTTCAGCAGTTGTTTATTCCAGTTTCATCGTTTAGCATCAGACCTTCTAAGGTTTTACAGAACGATAGTAATAATGTAAATTTATTTATGTTGTGCTAATTTCCTTGCAGTAGTTTTCTTCCAAATCAATTATTTATCGGATTTCTTATATTCTCGGATCTAACATTTTGTACTTCGGGTGTGCCCCTCCCTACAATTTTAGTATAACTAACCTGTATAGCTTTAATTTCCTATCCAATTTTGTTTAAATCACCACACTCTTAGATTAGCTCTGTTCACATATGCAGCCGTTGTTACAACACTGCTGCATCATTTGCAATCCTCTGCAAAAAAAATGCGGTTATCGGTTGCTTTGATATCATTTTTGTTCTAGGTGTTTATCAGAACTTTTCATCCCCCCCCCTCATATTTAGAATTTCACATTTCATAAAGCTATGAGATTAATATCTCTGAATTTTGATAGTAGATTTAATACCACTTTCCTTCATAACATGATCCGTATAGATGAATAACAGTGGAGATAGCATGCACCCTCACCTTGAACCTGTTTTACATAAATTAAAGATGCCAAGAAATTTTATTCTTGGTTTAATCCTTTATCCAAGTAAGCAAACAAAGTTTGTGCGTGAAGTAACTTCATGACTGGGCAGCTTGTATGTAGAGGCTAATGACTTCACATCACTTACCTTCATATACCCATAATGCAAAGCACATATCCTTATAAATGTGTATAATGGTGGTGTGCATTATAGGGTCACTACCAAGACTATTGATTATATTTAATGTTTAAGTGCAGGGATACCTCTCCAAAAACTTGTGACCCCTCAGAACACCCAACAGTGAGTGACCTGAAGGATCATTTAACTCAGCTGTAGTTCCACTCAGTGACAGGCTCACCAGCCGCCGAGAAGAACCCTCAGCGGTGGCTCTGCCCAATGACAGGTTCACCTCACTAGTGAGCAGAGCCGCTCATACCTCAGGGAAAGCAACTACTTTATCAAAAAAAGCATGTCAGTAGGATCCAGACAAAGAAGTGATACCAAGGTTGAAGAAGGTTGCAGAAGTCATATTCCCATATACAAGTAGTCAAAAGCTTCACACCTTATTACTAAAATATTCTGGATTAGAGATAGATGTTAAAAGTTTTTCCACTTGGTTATACTGTAAATTAAAGATGCCAAGAAATTATATTCGTCATTAGCCTCTGTATATGAGTTGCCCAGTCATGAAGTTACTTCACATGCAAACTTTGTTTGCCAACACTTGGATAGTATTAAATCAAGAATATAATTTCTTGGCAAGTTCAATAAATTTATCTTCCTCTGTTGTTTATATCATGAAGCATTGTTATGAATAACAACAAACATCTAAACCTCTCTGTACATTTGCATGTTGAGTAGTGATGTCTCATGTTTGAAAACCATATGTAAATATTCCCTGACTTGTGGTTTTGTAGAAATGAATTTTACTGTTTGTGGCAACTGGGTTGGAATTCCAAATATTCCAGTTATGAAACTGAGGAGCTTTGTTCTTTATTTTAATCATCAGTTTGAGTATTGATATAAAATTCAAGGTATTGAATTCTTGGTCTAATAAAAACTGGGTTTTAATACTATTTATTAACACAATGTTGCATTTCTACACAGTTATCTAGGTGATATTTGGACAATGGGAATACAGACTCATTTATTATTATATTATTTCAAGGTAGATATTTTTTTAAACCAGAAGGAAAGAAGAGATATTTGTGGAAGTTTTGCTACTATTTGTAGAAATGTAACTTTTATTTGTTAAATAAGTTTAATTTCTCATTAAATCATATCCACTGTGCCATTTGTAAAAATAAGCTGCCAGTGGTATCAGATTTCTATACTGAATTCTGAGCACACAAGTAAAATCCTAGATATGATTATTCTTTAAATACCAATGTTATCTTCCTCAATAATTAAGTTAATTCTGTCATGTTGTACCATCATTTGAAATTTTTGTTTATTTGTACAAATGATGGTACATGGAGAGAAGAGACAAAGAATAAGAAAAGTCTCATTGACTATGTTATTGTTGATAGTGATGTTTTCCTACTGGTGCAGGACACCAGAGTGTACAGAGGATTTGAAATTGGAAGTGATCACCATTTAGTCTTGAACAGGATAAAATTGAATTTCATATTGAAAAGAACACGTAAGAAAGTTTTAAAGTGAATAAAAGTTGAGCAGCTCTAAGATGTGAACTGTAGACTAAAATACACAAATATTATTCAAGAAAAAATGAAAGAGTTTGAGAACAGGAACCAAACCTTGGAGATTCAGTGGCAAGCCCTAAAGAAAACACTGATTGATTTAGCCAGAGGCATGTGGTGATGTTGTCTGTAAGGATAGAAAAATCAGAACTCCATGATGGACACAGGAAGTTAAACAGGCAGTGACGGAAAAGAAAAAAGCGTATCAAAAGCTCTCGACAAATAAGTCAGCTTGTGTTCTTAGAGAATACAGAGACAAATGTAAGAAAGCTAATCACTGTGTAAAACTGGCTAAACAAAAGTCATGGGAGGACTTTGTCAAGAACATAGAAAATAAATATCAAGAAGGTGGGTGGCAAAATATTCTGGAGGTTGTTGAAGAAGCCCAGAAATGTAGGAAAGAGTGCTGTAAAAGGAATTAGATGATAAAGGTGACATAAAAACAGGAGAAAAAGATATTCTTGAAGTATGGAGTAATTACTTCGAAAAATTGCTAAATAAAACAAGCAGTGATTACAGCACAGTGGTAAAAAAAACAAAAACCACTCAACAAGGATGCAGTCAAGAATACATATCCATGCTTGAAGTAGAAAAAGCCATCAAAAGCCTGAAATGTGGAAAGGGAAAGGCAGCAGGAGTAGATGATATTTGACCAGAAATGCTCAAGTATGAAGGTAAAAGTCTTATAGTGGCTGAAGATGCATAGTTCAGAAGGGTTGGACAGAGGGACGAATTCCAGATGATTGAAGAACAGCTCTCATAGTACCCATATATAAAAAGGGAAATAAAACTGAATGTGAGAATTACAGAGATATTTCATTACTGAGTGTTCTTGGTAAGATATATGCAAATATACTTGAAAAACAGTTGAGAAGGATTGTGGAAGAGAAGCTTAGTGAAGAACAAGCTGGATTCAGGCCAAATAGAGGCTCTCAGGATCAGATTTTCACTTTACGACAGATAGTTGAGAAATCATGGAAATATAACAAAGATCTGTATTTAAGTTTTGTAGATTTGGAAAAGGTATATGACAAAGTGCCGAGAGAGAGAAGCAATTCAGAACGCTACAGTTATATGGTGTTGATTTGGGCATTATATCAACACATCAATACTTAGTTTTTATTTGAGTTGTAAGTCAGCAGTTAGAATTGAAGGAAGTACAGAAAGCTGGTTTAATGTTAAATCTGGTGTGAGACAAGGATGTACATTATCCCCTCTGTTATTCATTATTTATATGGATCACATTATGAAGGAAAGTTGTATTAAAACTGATATCAAAATTGGAGATGTTAATGTCAGCTCTTTGCTTTATGCGGATGATGTTATACTTCTAAATAAATCCACTACAAGTCTGCATGATTCCCTGACTAAAATGAATAACTGTCATCATTAAAAAGACAATGAAAATAGGCAGAAACATTGAAAATATCAACTGTATTGTGAATGGAGAACCTATAGAACAAGTAAAACATTTCAGCTATGTGAAGATGGTAAATTAAATATGGAAATAGACAAAAGAATCAACAAAGCTGGTTTGGTAGGAAGTCAATTGAATAAATTCATATGGAATAAAAGAGAAATTAGTCAGAACACAAAATTAGCTGTATACAAGACAGTGTTCAAACCAGTTTTAACTTATGGATCTGAGAGCTGGGTCAGAAGTAAAACACTTGACCGAAGACTAGAGACCGCAGATATGAGAGTCCTGAGAAAGATCAGAGGCGTGAACAGATGGCATCATTGGCAATATCATATTAAAAATGAGGATATTAGGAAAGAACGTGACATTGTCAGCATCCAGGAATGCTTTAGCAGAGCTAATCTCTATGGTCACTTAAATAGAATGGGAGAGGAAAAAATAGCAAAACAAGTGTTCTCTGCCAGGTTGGCAGGAAAACGACCCAGAGGAAGACCAAGATATAGGTGGATTGATACGGTACAAAGTGCCTTAAACGATAGAAATATAAGATCTGATAATGTTGTAGTCTTGACAGGTAACAGACTGATTTGGAGGAAAATTGTAAATAGGAAGTTATTAATGGTGTAAATTTTTCATGTAGTACTATCATACCCTTTGAGGGTATATATCAGGCATTTGATGATGATTGATGATGATAATTAAATGAATTTAGTCAATTACCTTATCCCATAATGCAATGCACATATTGTTGTGTCCTGAATAAGCATTAAAAAGGTTTATATTAAAATATTCAGGACACAACATTAATTCTACTCAGGCAGAGAACATGGAACGTTGGCAATAGAAAAAATAAATTGTTTGTGAATACAAGTCAATATAAAGTTTAAGGAATTGTATAAAATTGTATAAAGTGTTTGAATATAATCTGTATTAAGTGTGGGCCTGATAGTAGAAATCCATGTAAGCTAAAAATCCGTTTGAAAAATCAGCCTCTTGCACTGAAATAGTAAAGCCTGTGAGTCAGGGTTCAACGGTCACTTTACCATCCTGCATTATGAAAGTATCGGAAAGGGAAACCCAAGCATCTTCCAGGAATAGGAGGCAGACACACGTGCGAAAAATTAATAGAGGGAGCTAATGAGATTGACGTGGACACACGTGACCGTGTTGGCGCATATCGCAAATATCGAGATTTAACGAGAGGAGAAAATTGAACAAAAAGTCCTTGCATGAAGATTCGAGATCTTTTTTCTTCCTGGGTTCCTGATCTCTCAGAGTGGTCCTGCTCAGTGTAGGAGGGAAGTCCCTGGCCAGTCGCGGAAGGCACTTAGTTTGTCCGTCACAGCGTTCGTATTGGGCCAAGCTATGTCCGTGTTCTAGGATAGCTGTGATGTTGTCGTATGACGGAGGGACTAAATTGAGTCGTCCATTCAAGGCAACGTTACCGTGCCACCTCCCATGTTTCCCTCAGCGATTCTACTCGCACAGATCTACGGAAGATATCATCCAAAGCGATTACATTTGAAGGCCTTGATGATTAGACAAGGTGGAAACAAGTTTTAAGAATTCAAGGACAGAAATGGTAATGTAGACTTTTGAAATGCTAATTCCAGTTGTAAGAAGAGAGTGAATTTCCTGTGTGAACGTTTAAATTGGACTGAACTTAAAGAACTGTAAGAGTAGCCTACAACTAGATACGTGTCCGAGACAGTGTTAAGAATTGTTTGCCCAAGAGGCCGAATAGATACAAGATTATGTTAAACTAAAAGTGTAATTGTGCTGATGTGTTCACTGATAGCCACGTGTATCCGAATGGCTTAATGATAATCTATGAATTGTATTTTATGATTGTATTTAAGGTTATTAAGATTTAGTATGTGTGATAAGTACAAGTTAATTAGAGCTTTTGATATGAGTTGAGTGCAACCATATTATCCTGTTTTGAAATATATTACAGTGTATCACCTTAAAGCTCATTAAAATGTTTCATTCATGTACTTGCCTGATCTGCCTATATTATATGAATTCAAAACTACCGCTCATAAAAATAACAACAAACCAAGCGGGATAAGCCCATGAATAGGGCTTATCCCGCTTGGTTTGTTGTTATTTTTATAAGACATTTATTTTTAAAAGGACAAGCGGGGGGGGGGATAAATTTATGCTTGATCAAATAATCATTAACTCTCTAAAGGGGTCACCCTGAACAAGAATCCTAGGTATTAGCTGGCGCAGCATAAATATAAATGTGTTAATACTTATAGGGTGAACTTCTTCAGATTGTTTGTTTAGGATATATAGAGGCCAATAGAACTGCAAAGCACTGAAGGAGAGAATATTTGATTGTAGAGTTTAAATTATAAGGGATAAATGTGTACAAGTAAGGTACAGTGTTAGACGAGTTATGAATTTAAGAAAGATAGAATATTGGATTAGTTAAGAAAGGGTAGATAAAAGGTTAATAACTAATTAAGTAAAGAAATAGCAAACAAGATAAGAAAAGGGCAATAACATAAATGACGGAGTCGAGAGGATAGTAAAGACAAAGGATAAGAAAAGGTCACAACATAAATGGCGAAGCTGGTAGGATAAAAGAAAGATATAAAACAATAGAAGTTAATCTAACCGATTAGAGTACAAACGTATTGTAACAAATAAGTAGAGAGAGATAAATAATATAAGAAAAAGTACTAACAATATCCTTACAGACATGTATAATGCTATGCTTTATGGGCAGGGCCACTACCCAGACCGATTTCAACCTTTATTGAGGTGAAAAAGTAAAGGGGTGCTCATCATATTTCTGAGTAGTTAGTATAGGGATTCAAGAGAGCCTGCGCTTCATTAGTTAGTGCTGTTTTTATCCCAATTGTCTCTAATTGCACTGCTTGTTGAGAAACATATTGCACACCTGCAGATGTCTCTGTACCTTATTCAGTGATACGATAGGAACGTTTTACGATCTCAAACTTCACGAATATATTGAATTTTATTCTATGCGTTAATGATGCTTAGCTGAAAATTGCCACAGACCCCCTGAAGACCTTTTACGTACCTCCGGGGGTACGCGCACCATACTTTGAGAAACACTGATGTAGAGTTCAGTGGATGTGCATGTGTTGTCATCGACGATCACAGCTGTGTCCTGTTCGTTTAAACTTTCCAATTGTTGTCGCAGTTGCGAACGGTGATTAATTTCTGCGTTAAATTTTCTCTAAATTTCTTGGCAAATTATGGCTGAAAAACATCGACATTGTTACAATATTGCATACAAGCTACGTGTGATGGCGTATGCTAAAGAACATGGAAACAGGGCTGCAGAGAAGCAATTTGGACCATTCCCAACTGAGAAAATGATAAGAACTTGGCAGAATCAGAAAGAGGATTTTAAAAAAAAGCAACTCACAGTAAACATAACCTACCAAGTGGAACTGCAAAATGGCCAAAACTTGAGGCAGAACTGAATACTTGGATTTTAGACCACAGAAAAGCGGGATGTTCAGTGTTTACAAAAATGATTATTCATCAAGTGAAAGCGTTAGCCACTAACAGAGGGATCGCCAACTTTACTGGATCAACATCATGGTGTTCAAGATTCATGAAGAGAAACCAGCTATGTATCCGGACTAAAACAAAAATATCACAAAAGATGTCAGCTGAATATGAAGAAAAAATGATTGAATTTCATCGATTCGTCATTAACGCAAGGAAAGAGAAAATTTTGAACTTGCGCAAATAGGAAACATGGACTGGGTTCTACTGACTTTTGATGTGCTCTCAAACAAAACTGTAGATTCCAAGGGCACTAAAAGTGTTACTATTAAAACTTTGGGGCACGAAAAAACTCACTACACAGTTGGGTTGTTCTATCCTGCTGTGCTAATGGGACAAAATTGCAGCCACTATTGATTTTTAAAAGGAAGATGCTACCCAAAGAAAAACTGCTTAAAGGAGTGTTTGTACATGTTCATGCAAAAGGCTGGATGGATGGAGAAGGAATGAAGTTATGGATAGATAAAATTTGGTCTAGGCACCTGGTGGACTGTTGAGGAAGTCTGTCATGCTAGTATGGGATCAGTTTCGTTCTCACAGAACAGACAATGTTACAAATAAACTCAAGCAATTGAAAACTCGGGTTAGCTGTAATTCCAGGAGGTCTAACTAATCAACTTCAACCTTTAGATGTCTGTATTAATAAACCATTTAAGGGATTTATGAAGGAGAAGTGGAACAGCTGGATGCAGTCTTCAGATTTTGAGGTTACTCCATCAAGAAGAGGCCTAGCATTTCGCAAGTTTGTGAGTGGGTCAAAGCTGGGATGCTGTGAAAACTGAGACAGTGGTTAAATCATTTAAGGAGCGTGGAATTAGTAATGCACTGGATGATACAGAGGATAATTTGTTGTATAAGGACTCAGATTCTGATTTAGAAGAGGTTTCAAGTGTCTCTTCATTTAGCTCTAGAGATGAATTTCTGGGTTTTGATGATTAAAAGGTGGGTACTCTTTCCTAGTTAGATTAGGTATTTGTTGAAAGTAGACCTACATATTACTTTATATTTGAAATACTGTAAATTCATTATAATATTCAGTGATAAAGTTTTTTTCCTAAAAAAAAAAAAAAAAAAGGGGGGGGGGGGGTGCATCTTATACACCGGCAAATACGGTAATCGCTTTTCTTCAGTTTTTGTGGTGTCTGTAATATTTATTATGTACAACTGTCCAGGGAAGATATGGTTTTCAGTACTGTGGCTTTATAGGAAATGGAAAGTGGCACTATTTCCAGTCTTCTGAGGTTTCGATGTTTTTGTATATAAGTTCTTGAACTGATAATATTCGGTAAGTGGAGAAGGGAATTCCAAGTATAATGAAGGGTTCTTTCTCTCTTAGGGATTAGTCCATAAGAAATGCCTTGAAGATTCCACTTTCAGAAAACTTAATTTTGTCTTGTCTACATTAGTAGTTAATCCACTGATCTTGCTGAATTTTTCCAAAATATCAAAAAAAGATGTACAGTAAACCCTCGAATTAACGGACAAAATTTCTGGTCCATATGTCATGTGAAAATTAACACCCTTTTAATTTTAAAATGCTTTTAACCAAGATTTGCTTATAATTAAATTAACAGGTTATTTTTTATTAATTTCCTGTTTTTAACAAATTTTGATGAATAGGCCATGATATGTTGGATGAACACTGTAGTAATTTAGCCGATATAAATGATTCAGTGCTCATAAAAACATGTTCGCCGAATGATTAGAACGTGATCACACCAATCGCACAGTAATTGGTTCTTTTGTCGGATGGCGTGACTTTCTGCGGCAGTTTTATTACACACATTTTCATAATTTTAGGGAGTTAATTATAAAAAAAAACAGCAGAATTCAAAAGTTCAAAAAAAACTTCATAGTTTTTTCAAAGCAAGATTACCTAAACCAAGTGCCTCAACATCGAACATTAACTTCATATTAACTTATCTAAAAGTGTGAAAATTGTATTAAAAATTGTGTGTAAAATAATTTTTTTTGTTGTTACAGTGCTAATATTGATAAAACTTAAGTATAATGTTACAGATATTTTTATTTCAAAAATTTCATGATTTAAGGTCTTTTGATTTAACGGACACCCCCTTAGCCCCTATTAGTCCGATAAATTGAGGGTTTATTGTAGGAATACCTTGTATAGCACGGTTAATTGGTTCCAAGAAGCGTCCGCACTATGCAAAACCACATTGTTCGAGGTCTATTTATAAAGGTTTTCAATTTAATTTGTTTATTACAAAAATTTAGGATAATAAAAATGTTTAAAAATGAAAAATTTTTTTATTTTTATTAATTAAATAACGAACAAAATCCTTTGAAACTGATATAAAAGTTGTAGAAAACAAAACAAATATTGCTTCAATTTTAGCATACAGTAATTTTCTTTTTACTAAAGTAGTTTTTTAGTGTTTGTCGAACCATCCTTGTCTTCTTTGTCTCTTCAAGTACTATATCTCTGTAGCATTTGATGGCATTATTGAGACTTTGTCTCACTTTGATGCTTCTTTCCAAATTCGGGGCAGCATTTATTAGAAAGTCAGAAGCTTCATCGATTTTTCTCACAAAAGTTGAAAGGTCAGCAAAGGAAAATTCTTCATCCATGACATCAGTGGGGTCTTCTTCTGCTTCATAGGCTCGTTGTTGTTCCAACTCCAAAAGGGTTTCATCATCCAGATCTTTTGAATGAGAATCAATACATTCGTTCACATTGTTACAATCGAAACTTGTAAAACCAAGATCTTTATTACTTTTGCCCATCTGCACAATTTCTGTTGAGATTTCCTCTTTCTGTGTTGCAAAGGCAACAAAGTCCTTTGAACAATTCGGCAAGATATTATGTCATATGGCTCTCATGTTTCTTTGAGTCACCTCTTGCCAAGATTCATAAATATTTTGAATGGCATCTTTTATGTTAAATTTCTTCCAAAATTCACTCAAAGTCAAAGAATCTTCTTCTGCTGCAGCTTTAATAGCTTGAGCAAAAGTTCGTCTTAAATAGTAAGCCTTGAAAGTGGAGATAATGCCTTGATCCATCAGCTGAAGAATTGATGTGTTTGGAGGGAAAAACTGAATCTTGACATTTTCATCTAAGTCAGTCAATATAGTTGGATGACCTGGCGCATTGTCTAATAAAAGCAAAATTTTGAAAGGAATATCATTCTTTTTACAATAGCTTTTAACTTCAGGGCAAAAACAAGTTTTAAGCCAGTCTTCGAAAATTGAACGATTCGCCCACGCTTTTTTATTCGAACGCCAATGAACAGGTAAATTGTTCTTTGTAAAGCCCTTAAGAATTCTTGGGTTTTCCGCACTGTACACTAACAGTGTACAGTGCGGAAAACCCAATTTTAAATCACCTAATGCATTACCTCCTACTAAAAGTGTCAATCGGTCTTTTGACACTTTATACTCAGCTTGTGTTTTTTCCTTCTCTGCTAGAAATGTGCGCAATGGCATTCTTTTCTAGAACAAGCCAGTCTCGTCAATGTTAAAAATTTGATCATCTGTGTAGCCTTTCTTCTCAATAAGCTCCTTTAATTCATTGGGAAATAATTCTGCAGTTTTAGTGTCAGCACTTGCGCTTTCACCTTGGATTCTTGCAGTGTGGAGTCCCATACGCTTTTTGAAATTGTAGAACCACTCGCGACTTACTATAAAAGCTTAACCGTTGTACCTCCTTCATTTTCGCTTTTATTTTGTCATATAGACTTGTTGCTTTTGCCTGGATTATCATTTGGCTCAAAGGAATCTTTTTCTGATTACAATTTTCAATCCAGATCATTAGAAGGCATTCCATATTTTCCATTGTAGAGGATCGATTTCTGGTGATCACTTTTGACATATAAGAAGCAGTGCTCATTCCATGTTGTTTAATCTTTTCTTTGCTCTGAATAATTCTTCGTACAGATGACTCATTCATTGAATTCTCACGTGCTATTTTAGCAAATGAAGTGCCATTCTCGTTACATTTTATAATTTCTAGTTTCTTCTCTAATGTCAACTACTTGCATTTTTTTGTTACTCCAACAGTGTCTTCTTTGTTTTGTCTCTTTTCACTCATACTTAAATAATAAAAAAATATTAAATGCTAATATTAACGTAAATAATAAAATGCCGTGGGGAAAGAACGTGTCTATGTGAGAGCCAATCGAATAACTACTGCATAAACGGTGTTCTCGAATGTCACTTGCGGTGCCCGGGAGTCGCCGGTCAGTGTTGACAATGTTAGTGTAATAATGATAAATGTAATAATAAAAACCGCATTGTTCAAAACCACATTATACAAGGTATTCCTGTATATGGAATCATTGAGGTCTCATCAGTGGAAGCCAGACCCAGAAGTGATACCAAGGTTGAAGTAATGCAGAAGTCATATTTCCATAAACAAATAGTCAAAAGGTGATACACCTATTATTCAAATACTCTGGATTAGAGATGTTGAAAATTTTTTCACTTGGTTATACTATAAATTAAGGATGCCAAGAAATTATATTCTTGTTATTTAAATTAAGGGGATATTAAATCCCACATTGTTTTAAAACCGAATAAGAAACTCAAAGATCAGAATCAAAGAGTTTCATGCCGAATATATTCTTGGTTTCATCCTTTATTCAAGTGTAAGAAAACAAAGTTTGTGCGTGAAGTAACTTCACAACTACGCTATTTGTGTATAGAGGCTGATGACTTCACATCAATTGCCTTAGTCTCCCATAATGCAATGCACATATACTTATTGGACATGTATAATATTATGCATTATATCAGAAAAAATGGAAGAGACACTATGCAGACCTGTTTCGATCTTTATGGAGGGCTCATCAGTGGGAGCCAGACCCAGAAATGATTATTTGCTCACACTTGGATAAAGGATGAAATGAAGAATATAATTTCTTGGCATCTTTAATTTATATTATAACCTAGTGAAAAAAACTGGAAAAAAAAAAAACTTTACAAAAATTAAAAAAAAAAGAAAAAACATTTATTATAGGGACAATTATTGCATGCTACTTTTATTTTTCTTTTATTTATTTATTTTTTTAATATTAAATAGCAATTTATACGGAGTCATTTAATATTTACATTTATATTTTAATAATCTTATATATTAATAACAGAATTTTTGATAAAATGATAAGTGATAAAATGCTGTTATTTGCATAATCAGTATTAAAAAACTAGCATGTAAGCAAACTGAGCAGCTCTCAGATGTGAACTGTAGACTAAAATAAACAAACATTATTCAAGAAAAAAAATGAAAGAGTTTGAGAACAGGAATCAAACCTTGGAGATTCAGTGGCAAGCCCTGAAGAAAACACTGATTGATCAGCTAGAGAGGCATGTGGTGAGGTTGTCTGTAAGGATAGAAAAATCAGAACTCCATGGGGGACACAGGAAATTAAAGAGGCAGTGAAGGAAAAGAAGAAAGCATATCAAAAGTTCCTGGCAAATAAGTCAGCTTGTGCTCTTAAAGAATACAGATACAAATGTAAGAAAGCTAAACACTGTGTGAAACTAACTGAACAAAAGTCATGGGAAGACTTTGGTAAGAACATAGAAAATAAATATCAGAAAGGTGGCAAGATATTCTGGAGGTTGTTGAAGCCCAGAAATGGAGGAAAGAGTGCTGTAAAAGGAGTTAGAGATGATAAAGGTGACATGAAAACAGGAGAAAAAGATATCCTTGAAGTATGGAGTAATTACTTTGAAAAATTGCTAAATGAAACAAGCAGTGATGACAGCACAGTGATAAAAAAACACTCAAGAGGGATGCAGTCAGGAATACATATTCATACTTTAAGTAGAAAAAGCCATCAAAAGCCTGAAATGTGGAAAGGCAGCAGGAATAGATGATACTCGACCAGAAATGCTCAAGTATGAAGGTAAAAGTCTTACAGTGGCTGAGGATGCATAGTTCATAAGGCTTGGACAGAGAGACGAATGATTGAAGTACAGCTCTCATAGTACCCATATATAAAAAGGGAAATAAAACTGAATGCGAGAATTACAGAGGTATTTCCGTACTGAGTGTTCCTGGTAAGATTTATGCAAGTATACTTGAGAAACAGTTGAGAAGAATTCTGGAAGAAAAGTTGGTGAAAAACACGCTGGATTCAGACCAAATAGGGACTGTAAGATCAGATGTATACTTTACAACTAATAGTTGAGAAATCATGGAAATATAACAAAGATCTGTATTTAAGTTTTGTAGATTTGGAAAAGGTATATGACAAAGTGGCAAGAGAGAAGCAATTCAGAACGCTACAGTTATATGGTGTTGGTGGGGCATTATATCAAGCAATACTTAGTCTTTATTTGAGTTGTAAGTCAGAGCTAGAATTGAAAGAAGTACAGAAAGATGGTTTAATGTTAAATCTTGTGTGAGACAAGGATGTACATTATCCCCTCTGTTATTCATTATCTATATGGATCACATTATGAAGGAAAGTGGTATTAAACCTGATATCAAAATTGGAGATGTTAATGTCAGCTCTTTGCTTTATGCGGATGATGTTATACTTCTAAATAAATCCGCTACAAGTCTGCATGATTCCCTGACTAAAATGAATAACTGTTGTAATAGATATGGTATGAAGGTCAGCATTAAAAAGACAAAGACAATGAAAATAGGCAGAAGCATTGAAAATATCAACTTCATCGTGAATGGAGAACCTATAGAACAAGTAAATCTTTTCAGCTACTTAGGCACAATTTTTTAGTGAAAATAGTAAATTAAATATGGAAATAGACAACATAATCCACAAAGCTGATATGGTAGGAAGTCAATTGAATAAATTTATATGGAATAAGAGAGAAATTAGTCAAAATACTAAATTAGCTGTATACAAGACAGTGTTCAAACCAATTTTAACTTATGGATCTGAGAGCCTGGTCAGAAGTAAAACACTTGACCAAATACTAGAGACTGCAGATATGAGAGTCCTGAGAAAGATTAGGGGCATGAACAGATAGCATCAATGGCAATATCATATAGCATCAATGGATATTAAGAAAGATCTTGACATTTCAGCATCCAGAATTAGTAGAGCTTTTCTCAGGTGGTATTGTCACTTTAATAGAATGGGAGAGGAAAGATTAGCAAAACAAGTGTTCTCTGCTAGGTTGGCAGGAAAAAGATCTAGAGGAAAACCAAGATATAGGTGGATTGATATGGTAAAAAGTGCCTTAGGAGATCGAAATATAAGATCTGATAATGTTGGAGTCTTGACAGGTAACAGATTGATTTGGAGGAAAATTGTAGATAGAGTTATTAATGATGTAAATTTTTCATGTTGTATAATACTATCATATCCTTTACACCCCTTGAGGGTACATGGCAGGAATTTGAAGATGATGAAAAAACTTACATAACAATGTAGCATTATTACTTTAAATAACCAGAGCCAGTAATATAGAAGAATAGTTTCAATACGGTATTTTTTCTGCTTTTGTATCCTTTAATGTATAAACCTTAGCTGTGCATGCAAGAGATCTTTATCACATTCATAGTTCTGTGCTTTAAAGGTTAACTGTTGCATTTATATTTCATTTCAGGATTGTCTGTCAAGTAGAGAGTCCACGTAATTTAACAACAGGCCTTGTAGGTGGCCCTATTGCTGGACCTGTTGTAGTTAGAATCCAGAATGATTATATTGCCCGCTCAAAGAAGCATTATTCTTTTGTTGTAAGTATTTCCAGTTTCTCTCAAAGAACTTTTTTTCCCCTTAACTACTGACACTTTTTTTAAATAAAATTAAGTATGGTGGTTTGAAGAAACCATGATAAATCAGTTAAGAAGATATATTTGGTTCATAATTTGGCTTAACTCTTATACAGTCTACATGTTTCGTTAATTTTTTATGGCTATTTTGCCTATTTTTCTTAAAAATCGCATTATTTTTAACATTGTTAAAATTAATGTTAACATTTTAACATTATTTTTAACAATGTGATTTTTCATTGCATTATTTTTCTTTCCCTTGCTTTAATGTTCTTTTTTGATATTGATCTGCTTTGCTTGATTCAGTAACATATCCTGTTTTCCTGACCTGCTCTTTTTGTTATTCCTAAGAAATGTAATACTTATGCTAAAAGATTTTCCATAATCAATTCTTAAAACAGTGACCTTGCCATATTTCAGTTGTGTAAGGACAACATTGCGAACTTCAGTGTCACCAGACGGTTATCCTGCCTTGACTTATGCAGGAAAGATGACACTTCATCACCTCCTTCATTGATATGAGATCTCCAGGTGAGATCAGATATCGCTTCTTGGACTGACATTAGCATGTTAAATCTACAGCCTCTTCTCCCTTCAAAATACTAAATGTCCTTTTCTGCTCAAGACATACTTCTCACCTGTATAACTCTTAACACTGTAGATGCCAAATCTTCCCTGTACTAGAATATTGCTTCTACATGTGGGTAGTGTATCAAAAACCTCTAAAACTTTGCATCTATAAATTTTTAATATTTTGTATGATTGCTATCCAGAAGTGTCTAGTTAACTGGACCCTTCTCTCAGAGACTTTACTCCAACTGCTTTCTAACAGATGTTATATTTCTGGCTTATGCTCTTTCAGCCCTCATCATCCATTTAGTTTATCTCCAAACAAAACAACTTCTTGTTTGCCTCTTTCACTCATATATCTCAGTACTTTGGAACAATCTTCTCTACAGTTTCCCTAAAGGCTATGTGTGGTCTTACCTGAATTAATAAATTCTTAGTTGAAGATACATCTATAATTGGATATTTTATCTAGAAAAAATTGATAAGTTTGTCGATGGATTGATGATAAAAAAGACTTAAAGTAAATAATGTTGAAGACAAAAGGAATCCAATATAACTATAGAAGTTGACTGATTAGGTCACTACAGACCTACCTTTAAAAGTGATCTTGGTCATAAATTGTTTAATTTGATCTACAATAAAGTTTGCAGATTTTGAATAATATAAGATGTTGATGACATATCAAAATTTTGGTAAATATCAGTTATATATAATACTTTTGTCTATCCAAGAATTTGTACTTCTGCTCCTTTTAGTTTTTTTTCACTTTATTTGATATCAATCAATCCTACTTGAGATTGGTATTTTATCAAGTATACATAGCATAGTTGGTTTCAACAGTGCCCTTTGGTTGGAAAGACCTGGGTCCAAATCCTGTCTAGAATGTAAAGAACCTTTATCAGGACTTTTCAACTGAAGGTGAGTTAATCGGTCTCATACAGAGGTGGCAGGGTTTTTCATCCTGTAAAGTAGGCAAACCTGCCATTAGAACACACACAATTAACATGCAAAATATGCTGGCCCCATAACCTGAATTGCTTTGCCCATAAATGTAAATTAACCAAACCAAGCCTTTGAAGTATAGAATTAAGGTTTCTTCCTTTGATCAAATTCTTGATAAAATTAAATGTTGTCTTCAGCTTATGTAAGCTTCTGTGTAGTTTTTTTGGTACTGAAGATTTTAATATTTAATTCAGTTTTAGCTCTTAAATTGAGTTCATGCATAAATCAAACATCAAATTTAAATAAAAATAATGTACAGTTGCATAATGCAAGATTTTCCATAAACCCTGCAAATGAAATTTCATAATGTGATTTTATTTTGTGATATTAAATTTTAATGTGGATCCCACCCACAAAAGGCTGTAGACCTTTGTTTATGCCATCCAGTTGTTTCCAACTTTTTGTGATACTGTGAACATAGGCTCTCTTGTCTCTTCTTTCAGCTTTTCTATCCAATTCTCCTGCTGTCTTCCTCTCCTTCTCATGCCCTCAGGCTTCCCTAACAATTGTTTTTTAATTCATCTGCTTGCATATGTCCAAAATGTTTACTAGTCAGTTCCTCCAATGAGCATGCTAGTTTTGTTCTCTATAATCTTGTGCATTCTTTCTGTCCATAGAATTCTTAAGTCTCCTCCCTTTATAATTCAAATATCAATTTGTTTTATCCATACATCTCAAATAAAAGTCTTTCGTGTTCACACTGACCATTTCTTATTCTGGATCCCATTAAATCATAAATTCATCCATATTTGCCAGAAGTTACTTTTGCCTTAATGTTATTTAAATTAAGAAGGAAAGCAAAAAAAAAAAATGCTGGGCTTAATAGACATAATCAACTAAGCAGCACCATCCTTAGTTTCTGCCATGAAGGCTGTATCATCTACCTACACCAACCTCGTCACTTTCCAGTTCAGTGTGTTTCTTCAAAGATTGCTTATATTGAAGCTCCTTGGTTGTCTGTTCTCTGATGAGGAGAATTCCCCATGCTATAAATTAGAAAAACAGTTAGCAAGCTCTCTTATATAGGAAGTGGTATGACCAGTGAGGCGGGGAGGATATCTTATCCTCTCCCTCACTGGTCATACCACTTCCTATATAAAAAAAACTTAATCCATTTTAAAACTTCAATTGAGAATTTAACATTAAATAATGCAAATATTTTAGTTAGCTTTGATATCACCTCACTGTTCAACAGTATTTCCTTAGACACCTTCTTCCTGATATTACTAATCTCTTTTCCTTTGTTATCCATTCTGAATATTTCTCTTGGAAGCACAAAATTTATAAACATTACCTCTATGGGTTCTCACCCCCTCCCCCAATTTTTTATTGAATATTTTGAAAAACAGACACTTAACTCAGTCTCTCTCATCTTATCTGGTTAAGATATATTTGATGGTATGTTTCCATTAATTGGCCCAGACATAGATTCTTTCCTCTCTCTCTCTCTCCTTAATAGTCTTCACCCTAGAATCAAGTTTACTATGAAAAAAGAAACTAATAATAGTTTAGCCTTTCTAGGCACCTTGGTAATGTTCCTACCCAATGGTAAGAAAGGCCTTACTGGAATAAAGGCTAAAGGCTCTGTTGGTTAGTGTTTTAATGATACCATATTGTTGGAGGAGGCAGGGGGATGAGAGAGTTTGTGAATGTATCTGCCTGTGTGGGTGGGCTTCCTGTCCTTTTCAGTATACAGAAAACCTACCCATACAGGCAGATATATTAACAAACTCTCATCACCCCCCTCCACCCCCACCCCCAACAATATGGTATCATTAAAACACTAACCAATAGAGCCTTCACCCTTTTGTTCCAGTAGTGAGGCCTCTTTTATAGCACAACTTAATTATATACACCACACACCTTCTTATCTAATGGCTACAGTTCCCACAGTACCAAAATAAATAAATAAATAAATACATCCTTCCAATCCTCAACCTTCACTGCAGAAAGATTTTAGTAATGCTATTATCATTCTGTATGTCTGAGGCACTTCAGAAAAATAGCCAGAATTTTAAAGAAACACAATCTCTGCACATATTTCAAGCCCCACCAAAAGCTTGCTACCCCTCGTGTCCTCAAAAAATGTTATTTAATTCTTCCAAGAGAGAAATTAGTCGGAACACTAAATTAGCTGTATACAAGACAGTGTTCAAACCAGTTTTAACTAATGGATCTGAGAGCTGGGTCAGAAGTAAAACACTTGACCAAAGACTAGAGACCGCAGATATGAGAGTCCGGAGAAAGATTAAAGGCATGAACAGATGGCATCAATGGCAATATCATATTAAAAACGAGGATATTAGGAAAGAACTTGACATTGTCAGCATCCAGGAATGCATTAGCAGAGCTAATCTCAGGTGGTATGGTCACTTAAATAGAATGGGAGAGAAAAGATTAGCAAAACAAGTGTTCTCTGCCAGGTTGGCAGGAAAACGACCCAGAGGAAGACCAAGATATAGGTGGATTGATATGGTACAAAGTGCCTTAGACAATAGAAATATAAGATCTGATAATGTTAGAGTCTTGACAAGTAACAGACTGATTTGGAGGAAAATTGTAGATAGGAAGTTAGTAATGATATAATTTTTTCATGCGGTACTATCTTATCCTGTAACTTGCCATGTTTTCCTGCCATGTACCCCTTAAGGGTACATGGCAGGAATTTGATGATGATGATGATGAATATTTCATGTCAGTCACTGAAGCATCATCAAGGATTACAATATGAAACTTGTAATGCACACACACAAAGGCAACACAAAATTAAGTAAATACATGGATGAAGGACTAGAGTCCTTATTAGGTGGGGCACCCTCTGTGAACACCTGTTGGTGGTCTAGGATGTAAAATGGGATCTTGAAGTATTACTGTTTCCCATATTTTGGGAATTTTTATGCAACCATCGATTTTTGAAAGCAGCTGCAAATTCCCAAAATAGTCTTCTGTTCTAAATTAACTGCATGAGGCATGGTGGTCTTTTTCCAACTGATTCTATGAACTGTATGTAAAGCATGGTCCCTGCTTTCCAATTTTTTTATGGGATATTTTGAAAAATAAGCTCTTGTCTCTTAAACCTATTATCTGGTTAAGATATGTTAATGATGTTTTCTCCATTTTGCCTTATAGCCCAGATTAGATTCTTTCTGTCTAACCTCAATAGTCTTTACCCTGGAATCCAGTTTACCAAGGAAAAAAGAAATTAATAATAGTTTAGCCTTTCTTAGAATTGGTAACACACCTGCCTAATGGTAACCTGTTCATTTCAGTATACAGGAAACCCACCCACTTAGGCAGATACATTCACAAACTTTATCAACATCAACACAGACTTTATCATCATTTCCTCTCAACAGTATGCTAGTATTAAAACCCTAACCAACAGAGCCTATAACCTCTGTTCCAGTGAGGGCTCTCCTACAGCAGAACTTAATCATATACACCACACTCATAGTGAAGAATTTATGAAGACACAACACACATGTTAGAATAATTACTTTAAGAAAGTAATTTACCATTATGAAAATAACATTCGATGTTTCAACCTCCGTATTGAGTTATCAGGAAAACTTACATATATACAGGATACAAATTGCATGACACTACACAAGTAAGATGAATCTAAATGTTTCTTAATCATTTCCCCTGGCCTGACCTCTGGTGTGGGAAAAATGCATTAAACAATCTCTAAAGTCCTCTCTTATTAAGATTTTCTTCTGTTTGGAGTGGTTCCGGATGCTATACGGGTTGATGATGGGTCATGAATTCTTGGAGTAATGAATCCATTATTGTTCGGATATGGGTGATGTTTTAGCATTTCACAGGCTTCTTTAAATTCTCTTTCAAACCAGATTTTGGTGCAGTGTAGGGACTTGGTGCCTTTCCAATCAATTCTGTGACATGTTTGGAGTTCATGATCTGGTTTGAAAGAAAATTCAAAGAAGCCTGTGAAATGCTGAAACATCATCCAAATCTGAACAAAAATGATTGTTTAATTATTCCAAGAATTTGGAGGACCCATCTTCAACTTGTATAGCATCCAGAACAACCCCAAACAGAAGAAAATCTTAATACAAGAGGACTTCAGAAATTGTTTAATGTAGTTTTTTCTTCTCCACCAGAGATTAGGCTAGGGTAAATGATTAAATTCAACATTTCAACTTCTGTATGAGGTCATTATCATGTAGTTTGTATCCTGCACATACGTTTTCCTGATAATCACCTCAATACAGAGGTTGAAACGTCGAATGTTACTTTCGTAATGATAAGTAAAGTAATTAACACGTGTGTTGTGTTTCCAAAAATTCTTCACTGTGAATGCTTGAACCCTAAAAGAAAGAATATACACCACACCTTATCTAATGGCTACAGCAGTATCAAAAAAAAAAAAAATCCTTCCCCCAACTTCAACCTTCTCTCCAGAAAAAAATAGCCAGAATCTTAAAGAAATACAATTTCTGCATGGCTTTCAAGCCTTGCCAAAAGCTTGTTATCCTCATGTTCTACTAAAAATAGTCTCCCTCCTCTCTCTGCAACTGGAGTATGTAAAGTGCCCTGCTCCTACAAGTTTGCCTACTATGGACTTAAGGAAGTTCAGCCAACATCCACTGGAAAGAACACACAAAAAAAAAAACATCTGCATTTGTGACTGGTCAATCAGGCCTTGTGAGCCATGCATTAAATACAGCTCATAGAATCAATTGGAAAAAGACCCCATTCCCATGCTCCATCACAGTAATTTAAGACTATTTTTGGAATCTGCAGCTGCTCTCAAAAATCAACCTAATCTAAATAAATATAGTTGCATTAAACTTCCCAAAATATGGGAACCCCTAATACTTTGAGATCCCAGTTTACATCCTAGGCTGCTAACAGATGCCTACAGAGAGTGTCCTAGGATACATCCAAATGTTTCGGTTAGTTACATGTGTGTGTGTGTGTGTGTGTGTGTGTGTGTGTGTGTGTGTGTGTGTGTGTTATAAGTCTCATATTATAATCATTCCTGACACTATATCAGTGATTGAGATGAAATATTGGAAGAATTAAATAACATTTTTAATCCTTTGTTATTAATATCTTGTAATGAACAATGAGCTGCATCTTATGTTTTTTATCTGGTCTATAGTTCTCTACATTTCCTAAAACCTA
The DNA here is from genome assembly GCF_054136105.1 of Typopeltis vanoorti. Classification (NCBI taxonomy): domain Eukaryota; kingdom Metazoa; phylum Arthropoda; class Arachnida; order Uropygi; family Thelyphonidae; genus Typopeltis; species Typopeltis vanoorti. The sequence goes on from NC_143560.1 coordinate 28,321,099, forward strand.
CCTTCTCCCCTGACTACTTCATTCATGGCTGCTCTCAACAATTCCACTGACATTAAAAAAAATAATAATAAAATAAAAATATGTTGTGTGTTCTTGCCAGTTTGCTTTCACCACATATAAATAACAATGTTGGCTGCATGCACACGCACAACATAAATATACACTTATCGATCTTTCAAAAATAATATCTCCAACAGATTTTTTTCTATGGGTAAGCAGATTTTTTCGATAAGTAGGGAAAAAACCATAACTTTAAAATACAAAAAAAAGATACCATTTCAAAAGTTGAAGGCAGTATTGGAAAATGAGCATATACTTTTTAGAGCAATCCTAATTTAAATAAATTTGGCTATAATAAAACACTAGAGATTGGGGAAACTGCCATCTGCCAAATCCCTCCTTGATAGTTGCACCTGGATGGTGCAACCACAGCTGTAAATACAGCTTGAGTGTTCCACACCCACACTTTTGTCTTTGTAATTGTGCACCATGTTGAGAATGCCTAAGTAATCAGAAGCAAAATATTGGTAATATTGCTACCAAAGTACTAAATGACAGACGATTGATTAGAAATAAATATTTCAGGATAGTCGCTATGAAATTTCCTTGGACAGAGTGGGGAATTACTATATAATTTTTAAAAATTTTTTAAACCCTCTCCCATCAAAGGCCATAAACCTATAGTACATATCCATTAATCAGAGGTAGGCTAAGGGTTAGATAATTTAGACTACTTTTAGAGACCAACTATAGAACTTTTCAAGACATGTCGCCAATAAGCAGGTCTCGCAGTGGGATTGATTCAGAATCATTTACCACCTAAAGATTATGACAAATTTCCACATACAGTGTGGGATTAGAAACCATGGCCTGTTGGTTAGTGGATGTGCTATCCACTTGGTGAATTTGCCTTATGCAAAGACAACAACTAGCAACAAGCTTGTCTTGTTATCCCAGAGTCCTAGCAAGCATCCAGTGGATTCATGTAAAGTTGACTTAGACTGTATTAGTTAAAAAAAAAATAAAAAAATAAAATAAATAAATAAAATAAAATAAAAAAAATTGTTTAAGGTTAAATTGTTTCTTATATCCTAGATCAGTATCATGAAACAGTATTTTATGAGACTTGGGACAATAGCAGTATGGTAGCTTGATTTACAAAATAACTTTGCTGCCTTTAGTATGCTTTATTTTATTTTTTAAATTTTATTTTCATTCTTCTCTAACAATGTAAAGTGTCCAGGGTAGAATATGCAAATCTGTTTTTCCCATAGGTTATAAATTACATATTTTTTGTATTTCATTCTTCTTTTTTATTTTTATTAGTTTTTTGGATTGGCCATAATAGGTGATTGTTCACATAAGGGTGATATAGGCTATACCATCCCATGCAAATGATAATTGTATAGACTCCTGGGAAAAAGAGAGGATTAAGCATATCCTTTGTGAATGAATGAATATGTTAAAATTAGCTTGTATATGTATTTTTCTTATTTCTTGATGATTAGATGAAGTCTAATTTTATCCAAGGTTGGTATTCTTGTAGATAAACTTATGTTGGTAATACATAACTGTCAGATTTTAGGGAAAGACAATGTATACTAGAATATTAAATAAAAACTTTAATTAATACTTCATATATTTCAGTAATGTTACATTACTATCTTCAGGGATCACAAAATAATGATATGTGCATGCAGGCACTAATACTAAGCAAATATGGCTGAAGAAAACAACTGAAGTCAGTCCTAAAGGTGCCCCCTACTGGGCTAAATTGGGTTTTCTTGGCTGATGGGCTGATGTTCTTGGAATGCAAGCTTCCCATATTTGGGGCAGTCTCATGCATCCAAATTTGTTGAGGTTTGGGAAGTTTTTTAGAGTTGAGGCTGATTCCAGGAATAATCTCTCATATTTATACTTGCTGCAGTGTAGTAAAGTGGCTTCCTTCTGGCATATTTTGTGGTGGGTGCTTTCTTTTCTTGGTTGTGCTTTGTTCATTCTTATTGTTTCTCATGTTATATTCTTATATGACCACATTAAGATTACTAATGAAAGAATTATAGCTTTATTATTGTCGAATTTTCACCTACGTATCATAGGCATTGTCAGTGCAAGATCACAGAATGGCAGTTAAATAATAACATACAATTCAAAAAGCACCTCCTGAGTAGAGATAAGATAACTAAAAAAAAGGGTTAATAATTTCCTAACATATTTTAAAAAAAAAGTATATACAGGTACATAGACAAAATTGTAATTTTTAAATCTGCTAATCTTTTCTATCTCCCACAAAAGGGATGGAATGGACATATATTCTTTACTAACACTTTATCATATCTAGCACATTTTCCTAATTTTGCCTGTGTATATAATTTTATTTTTTTAAATAAGTAAGAAAATTATTAACCTTTTTTTTAATCTTACATTAGATACTTTGGTGGCACTTTTTAGAATTGTCTGTTATTGTTTAATTGCCATTCTGTGATCTTGTACTCATGTTCTTTAAGATACTTAGGTGAAAATTCTACATTAATGAAGTTTTTTACGTGAAACTTCTTCCGTATTTATAATTCTTTTTGTTATGCCAACTCACAGATTCCATTATTGAAACAAATTAAGATTACTATGGTTGTTAGTAGCATTCATGTGTAGTTATCTATAAGGTGATTCTTTTTAAATTGAATTTCAATGCTTCATCAAATTCCTAATGTTCTGGTTTCCATAAATTAAGGAGCAAAGAATGGGCAATTGCCAGGCACTACCTTGGTTACAACCAAGTCCTCTGATGCTATCAACACATGATGTACTCTTAAACTCCTATTCCCCTCCATACATGCTGTCTCAAGTAATTCTCTTAGCAACTGTATTAAGTCCATTTCCTTCTCTTCCTGTGACTTTTCCACTGCCAAGTGTATGTTCACATAGTCGAAGAACACCATAATAATTACTTACCCTGTGTTCCTTGTACTAATTTGCTGATACACACCACACTACCTTCATTCTTCTTTTCACTTCCTGGCCTATAGTAGGAATCAGCTGTATATATTGCCCTATTAGCCTTAACCTTGAAGTGCACTGTCCTCTGCATCCCCTTCTTTCTGCTGAATTCCCATGTATTTTGCTTTCATTTCGTCTATCATTAGCAAAACCACTCCACATCCTGTTCTCTCTGTCATCTCTGAAAATAATATACCCATTGCATTCTATCCCTGTGACTGTCATTTTCTATCAACCAAATCTTGCTGATGCCTATAACCTTCAGCTAAGTTGAACTAACCAATGCCATAAACTCCTGATTCCATGTGCTTCTGATATTAGTGTACATGAGCTGCAGTTTTCCCTTAGGCCCACAACCTCCCCATACAACTTGTATTATCTATCCTAATCAGTTTCTGGGGTTACATTCAGGGGTTATATTCAGCATTATCTGATCATTCTTCCACTCATTTGCTTCAAAGTTTACTGCACACATAACTCACCTGTCCACCTCCAAAGCTCTAGTTTTCTTTGACTCTGCCTTTCTGAACTCTCATTGAACACTTTCTCGAGACACCTAACTAAATCTCTTCAAGTGAAAACCCAAATCATGAGCCTTATATAAGTACTTCCATCCAGCTCACACCACATATAAATTCCACACTGTGCACAGTCTACACAATGAGTCATCTGCAATCATGGCCCTTCATCTCAACTTGCCTCTATCATGCTACAGCTGTAGACTCACAGTTCTTACTTTCTTCTCATTCACTTATACCAGTGACTTTTATATCCTCTGACATGCTACACTTGTTTCTCACCAGATCGTTTGTGTTTTCTCCCTTTTATTTCATGTTTATGCCTTGTTTATGTTGGCTCACTTCCACTTTCTTACTGTCAACAATGCCTTCCCCCCCCCACTATCTTCACTTGCACATACCTTTTTGCCAATCAACCCTTTGCTATCGTAATTTGTCTCCACACTTCTGTCATTCATTCTCAAAACATTTTCTACACATAGGCTCACCAGCTTCACTCTTTCTACAAATCTTTCACTTTCTGAAGTGAATACATTTTGTAGACAGCAGCAATCAAAAATCGCATATTGAAATTTGAACTCACCAGCCATTGACCTCTCACACAGCAGTGCCGTATCTACCAGTATATACTGTGTGTGTAATAGAAGTAAGTTTTTTCTTAATAACACGTGCACACACAAATAAAAATATAAAAAACTTGAAAACAAAGTAAATTCTCATAAAGCTCTTAACCCAAATCCAAAATTGCTAATTTTTAAAACATACCACTTATCTTTCACCTTCTAAATATCTCCACTTTACACTGGTGTGTGTGTGTGTGTGTGTGTGTGTGTGTGTGTGTGTGTGTGTGTGTGTGTGTGTGTGTGTGTGTGTGTGTGTATACCACCTGTCTGCTCTTTGCCTATTTCATTAATGAATATTTCTTTGAAATAATTTATTACTAAAATGTGTTATGTACACATTATTGTTATATATTTTATCATTTTTTATTTATGTATTCATGGTTGTTTTGATAGAATCCTCGAATTACATCAATTGTGCCTAGTAAGGGACCTAAGTCTGGTGGATCACATCTGAAGATATGGGGATTATATATGGATGCTGGAAGCAGAGCAGAAGCTTTTGTAGATGGAATGGAGTGCAAAGTTATTAGGCAAGTGCTCTTATTTTTGAAGGAGTGGTTGTAAGGGAAATTGAATGATTGAAGCTGTGATTATATATGTAATTTTTCATTGAGTTTTTGATAGTGTAATGACTAAACTACTACCACCTTATCATGAATAAGTTATACATTAAGTTTTACAGTTGTCTCTCACTGCAGCAAGCTTAAGAGCAAAAGGAATAACTTCATACTGTTTAATTTTCTATAATGAATTAATATAGCAAAAATACTATACAATGTACTATACTACCAAAAATATTATACAGATATAAAATAAGTGGGAAAAGAAGAATCGGAAGACCAAGAAAGAGATGGCATGAGACTGGAAGAGACCACCTGGCCTAAAATCCATGTTAGGAAGAATTAATATAGCAAGGAAGTGATACTTGGGACTATAGTTAGAGTTGGTTGTAATATATTTTACAGTAATCACAACTAGCATATACTCTGAATTGCCTACTAGCACTTAAATATGGGAAAATTTAATTTGGCAAAAATTAATCATCATCAAATTCCTGACATGTACCCTCAAGGGGTGTACAGGATATGATAGTACTACATGAAAAATTTACACCATTAATAACTTTCTATCTACAATTTTCCTCCAAATCAGTCTGTCACTTGTCAAAACTCCAATATTATCATTATCAGATCTTATATTTCTATCGTCTAAGGCACTTTGTACCGTATCAATCCACCTATATCTTGGTCTTCCTCTGGGTTGTTTTGCTGCCAACCTGGCAGAGAACACTTGTTTTGCTAATCTTTCCTCTCGCATTCTGCTTAAGTGACCATACCACCTGAGATTAGCTCTGCTAATGCATTCCTGGATGCTGACAATGTCAAGTTCTTTCCTAATATCCTCGTTTTTAATATGATATTGCCATTGATGCCATCTGTTCACGCCTGTAATCTTTCTCAGGACTCTCATATCTGCAGGCTCTAGTCTTTGGTCAAGTGTTTTACTTCTGACCCAGCTCTCAGATCCATAAGTTAAAACTGGTTTGAAAACTGTCTTGTATACAGCTAATTTAGTGTTCCGACTAATTTTTCTCTTATTCCATATGAATTTATTCAATTGATTTCTTACCATACCAGCTTTGTTGATTCTGTTGTCTATTTCCATATTTAATTTACCATCTTCACTAAAAATCGTGCCTAAGTAGCTGAAATGTTTTACTTATTTCACAGGTTCCCCGTTCACAACACAGTTCACATTTTCAACAATTCTACCTATTTTCATTGTCTTTGTCTATTTAATGCTCACCTTCATACCATATCTATTACAACAGTTATTCAGTTTAGTCCGGGACTCTTGCAAACTTGTAGCGGATTTATTTAGAAGTATAACATTGCCCGCATAAAGCAAAGAGCTGACATTAAAATCTCTAATTCTGATATTATGTTTAATACCACTTTCCTTCATAATGTGATCCATCTAGATAATGAATAACAGAGGGGATAATGATCTCATACCAGATTTAACATTAAACCATCTTCCTGTACTTCCTTCAATTCTAACTGCCGACTTACAACTCAAATACAGACTAAGTATTGCTTGATATAATGCCCCATTCACACCATATAACTGTAGCGTATTGAATAGCTTCTCCCTTGGCACCTTGTCATATGTCTTTTCCAGATCAACAAAACTTAAATGCAGATCTTTGTTATATTCCCATGCTTTCTCAACTATTTGTCGTAAAGTGAAGATCTGATCCTGACAATCTCTATTTGGCCTGAATCCAGCTTGTTCTTCACCGAGCTTTCTTCCACAATTCTTCTCAACTGTTTCTCAAGTATGCTTGCATAGATCTTGCCAGGAACACTAAGTAGGGAAATACCTCTGTAATTCTCACTTTCAGTTTTAGTTCCCTTTTTATATATGGGTACTGTTAGAGCGCTACTCCCAGTCATCGGGAATTCGTCCCTTTGTCCAGGCTTTCTGAACTATGCAGTGCAGCTACTGTAAGACTTTTATACCACCATATTTCAGCATTTCTGGTCAAATATCATCTACTCTTGCTGCCTTTCCACATTTCAAGCCTTTGATGGCTTTTTCTACTTAAAGTATGGATATGTATTCCTGACTGTATGCCTGTTGTGTGTTTTTTACCACTGTGCTGTCACTGCTTGTTTCATTTAGCAATTTTTCGAAGTAATTACTCCATACTTCAAGGATATCTTTTTCTCCTGTTTTCATGTCACCTTTATCATCTCTAACTCCTTTTAGAGCACTCTTTCCTCCATTTCTGGGCTTCAACAACCTCCAGAATATCTTGCCACCTTTCTGATATTTATTTTCTATGTTCTTACCAAAGTCTTCCCATGACTTTTGTTCAGTTAGTTTCACGCAGTGTTTAGCTTTCTTACATTTGTATCTGTATTCTTTAAGAGCACAAGCTGACTTATTTGCCAGGAACTTTTGATATGCTTTCTTCTTTTCCTTCACTGCCTCTTTAACTTCCTGTGTCCACCATGGAGTTCTGATTTTTCTATCCTTGCAGACAACCTCACCACATGCCTCTCTGGCTGAATCAATCAATGTTTTCTTCAAGGCTTGCCACTGAATCTCCAAGGTTTGGTTCCTGTTCTCAAACTCTTTCATTTTTTTCCCAATAATCTTTGTGTATTTTAGTCTACAGTTCACATCTGAGAGCTGCTCAACTTTTATTCGCTTTAAAACTTTCTTACATATTATTCTTTTCAATATGAAATTCAGTGTTATCCTACTCAAGACTAAATAGTGATTGCTTCCAATTTCAAATCCTCTGTACACTCTGGTGTCCTGCACCAGGAAGAAAACAACACTATCAACAATAACATAGTCAATGAGACTTTTCTTATTCCTTGCCTCTTCTCTCCATGTGAATTTGTGCACATTTTTATGTTGGAACATGGTGTTACTAATAACCAGTCCATGTCCTGAGCAGAAATCCAACAGGTATTTGCCATTATTATTGGCTTTTCTCTTTTATCCAAATTTTCCCAAAATATTTTTGTATGTCTGACAAGTGTATTTGAGAAATTAATTTATCGCATATTTAAATTTTTGTGACTCCTGCCTACAAAAAATTGTACACCAGTATTTTAGGTAGTCTATGGATTTTTGTTTCTATTTTTATTAATTTTTTATAATTTTTAGTATTTTTTAAATTATTTTTACCTGGTTTTGAAACTGCCCTAGCGACTAGACATTGAACTTTTTCCAATCCAACTTCAGGCCTCCAACAGATGATGTCACATTTGTTGATGGTGAAATTCATGTTCCACCTAAAGACAATCATATTATTATTACCTAACACCTCCTAAAATTGTACAATTTTCTAAGTATTCAGTAGTTTTTATTTTATTTAAAAAATAAATAAAATTTACCTAGCTTATCAAAATATTAACTGCTTTCCGGACATCTGAATTTCAAATTACTAATTATATGAAGAGCCAAAGGCTTCAAATTGGTGACCTCAATAAAGGTTGAAACTGGTCTGGGTAGTGACCTCTCATAATGTAGAACAGTAATACAGCTCCTAGGAGCTAAGTTCACATTATGGGTAAATACCAAGAATAGTGATCGGAGCTTGCTTTACCATTACTATGAGTTGCCTCTGTTTGCGCTATCCAGGTATTTGCTTATGCTTATAATCGCCGAACTTTGTATAGTTTCCATATTTGGCATGAAACTCTTTGAGTTTCTTATTCAGCTAAGAAACAATATCGGATGTAATATCCCTTAACTTAAATCTGAATTTGATATTTATGAATGAATTATAAAAGTGTGATGTTTTAGGGTAATCACAAAAATTTCTATTTTCCTGTGTATTCATGAATATATGAACTATTGCAAGTAAATGAGTGAAATGTTTGTTGCAATTTTATTTATTGGTGAGGAAATCAAATTTTTTTGGAGTGAAGGGATATATCTAGAAAGGACACAGGTTGGAAATCCCATAAAAAATAAAAAAAATCGGAAATTAAAATGTTTTTGATTAAAAAAAAATTATGCATATATATATATATATATATATATTCACGAGAACTTACAAGCATGCATGCAACAAACAGGCGCATTGGATAGAACAACTTAAAAAATACAATGTTTTTATGTCAATTATGTATTGCATTTTTGCCTGTAATTCTCAGTTTTTTGTAACTTCAATTTTTATTATTGTATTCTACCTTTAGTGGATACCTGATGAAGGCTGTAAAAGGCTGAAACTAGTTGTATCATTTTCATTAAAACTTAATATTTTATCTAGGTTTGGAGTCATTATATATATATATTATATGTAGTATATCGGAACTCCGACGTAAGTCGAGGGATGACTGTGTGTGTGTGTGTGTGTGTGTGTGTGTGTGTGTGTGTGTGTGTGTGTGTGTGTGTGTGTACATACACACACCAGTGGCTGCCTGTACATAAGCACTGCGACACTGCAGCACCCCTAAGGAAAAAATTAAATTTTGTTTGTGTTTATAAATAATAACAATGCTTACAACATTATAGAAATGCAGTACAACATGTTAAAGGTTACAGCTTATGTTTAGACATTGATTGAATAGTTAATAATTGGAATTGTTCGATTAACGCTTTAGATTACGAAACAAATGCACTGCGATCTAATGCCGATATTCGTTTGCTCTTGTCATTGCACGTCACGTCATTCCGAACTGTAACTGCTCAAACGGCAGTGTGTTTTTAGTATGCTTACATGCCTTATTTCTGTGAGATATGAAACGTTTATTATGGGTGCATGTGCGTGGTGAACTATTTTTTGTAAATCTTATTTTATTTTGTTAAAATAACATAATTATTTATTATAGATACAAGGCTGAATTATGACGAGTGTCACTGTCGAAAATCTGAAAAGAATAATATTTTTTTCAATTACCATTACACAAAACAAATGCACTGTGATCTAATGCCGATATTCATTTGCTGTCATTGCATGCGTTACATCATTAGATACACTGCCACTTGTGCAGTGCATCTTATGCCTGCGCTCGTTATTTCTGTGAGATATTTCGATAGAGTTGGTGTCGAGGCTAGCTGGTGAACGGTCGTGCTATCGGAGAGCTCCTGAGAGATTTGTGTTTTTTGTTGATTTATTGGTGTTTTGGATTCAATTTTTTTTTGTTTTGGTGTTTTGGATTCAATAATTTTGGTATATTATTAGAGCTTTATTAACGTGGTTAGTGTACTAAGTGTTTTATAACATAATCTATGTCGGAAGTCGCCGCTAGATGATTTCGTAATGAGTAGTGTTCGTGCAAGCTCCAGATAAGATAAGTATCATTTTCAGTTATCGATACAAATTACTTAATATTGTGTAGTTTTGTTTTGTTTGCCTTGCGTATTTTAGTGCGTCTATTTTTGGTGTGTTATAACGTTTAATTTGACAAAACACGTTACAGATAAATATGGCACCTGTGCGTAGGAAAATGGCGGCCAGTAATGAAGGTTCGCCATCGTTATCTAAGAACGGTAGCATAAAAGAAATGAGTCAGTGTACTAGCTGTGAAATGTACGCTTTGCGGAGTGCGGTCGGAGTGTGGTTAGATGATGATAAAGGATTGAACGTGTGTAGAAAATGTAGGGAGAATGCGGAATTGAAGTGTATTTCGGATCGTGAGTGTGATATTTTTGTCAACCTTCAAAATGAAGGAAATAGGGATATGACAAGAAACGGCAAGGTTGTACATGAAAATTGTGAGAGTGTGAATGTAGAAAGTGTGAATGATAGTATAAATGGTTTCTCAGAGAACAAAAAAGATGAGATAGATGCATTGAGTGAGATCGCATTGTTGAATAGTGCGATAGAAAGAGCAAAACAGCAGCTAGAGTGCATGAATAAAAGTAGACTGAATGAACCAACCAATAATAAAAGGTATGACAGGAAAAATAGACGTATGAATGTGAACATGAACAAAATGAAGGATAGAGTGCTGTATGGAGACTCGTTAGTACGAGGTGTGTTAGTAGAGGACTTGACAAAATCGTACCAACCTGGTGCGACCATAAAGGACGTAACTGCGTCTATTAGAGAGCAAAAGGAAAGGGTGAAAGAAATGATTGTTGTGGCAGGTACGAATGATTTGAAAGGAGATAAAATGGAAATGATAGAAGACCTGAATGAATTGTTTGAGGTAGCAAAAGAAAAGAGTGAGAGAGTTAGAATGATTAGTCTTTTGCCACGGTATGACAGTGAAATGTTTAAAAGGAGGGCTATAATTGCAAATGACTTTATGCGTGGGTTATGTATGACGAGTGGTGTGGAATTTGTGGATGTGTGGAGTGAGTTTGATGGGCGAAAGGATCTATATAAGATGGATGGTTTGCATTTGAATGGTTACGGTGTAAGAAGACTTGAGAAAGTGTTGCTGAATGTAGTGGATGTGCAAATTCAGGGAAACTAGATTTGTTAGGGGGGGGGGGGGGGGTAGAGATACAGTCCTTAAGGAGGCAGTTGAATGTAAGAATGAATATAATATGCCAGAGCAAATAAGGACAACAAATCAGAGTGGGATAGTTAATATAAGGCATCAAGGTAGGGTTGGGGCTAATGGGGGTCTTAAATTCATGTACACTAATACTAGGAGTATTAGGAACAAGAAGGAAGAGTTTTTGGCCATGGTTGGCACTTCCAGACCACAGGTTATAGGTATTAGTGAAACATGGCTGACTGTAGATGATATAACTAGTGGGATTGAATGTGATGGGTATAGTGTGTTCAGGAATGACAGAGAGAATAAAATGGGGGGAGGAGTATTGTTGATGATAGCTGATGAGCTCCAGCCAAGGAGAATAGAAGTTGAATTGCAGGATAGAGAAAAGAGCACATTTGAGGCCATTTGGTGTGAGATTGTGGCTAGCAGAACTAAATATACAATTGGGTGCTGCTATAGACCAGGTGATGGAAAAGATGGTGGTGACAGTATGCACAAGCAAATAGAAGAAATGGGTGGAAGGAGGGTGATTATTATGGGAGATTTCAACTATGGTCGCATTGATTGGAGTGAGGAGAGGACACACGGGAGGAAGGAACTGGATTTTATGCGGTTATTAAGGGATAACTATCTGCGACAGCATGTAATGGAAAATACTAGGGGTCAGAGAGTGCTTGACCTAGTAATTACATCTGAGGATTTGGCTGTAACAAATATGACCACATTGCCACCAATCGGTGAGAGTGATCATAGGGTCTTAACTTGGGAGGTGGCTAAAGGTGTAGAATTTTCAATTAAGACAGGGTACATGTGGAATTATCGGGCGGGAAAGTACGACAAGCTTAGGAGTTTGATTGGTTCAGTGCCATGGCATGTACAACTGCAAGGACTAGAAGTTGATAGTGCATGGGAGGTAGTTAAGAAGTGCTTGCATGAAGCAATGGCTGACTGTATACCTAGAGTCCGAATAATAAATCAAGTAGGGGTTAAATGGATGAATAACACCATTAAGCTTGAGTTGCAAAAAAAGGAAACAACTATGGAGGGAATTTAAGGAGAAGGGTGACCGGCAGGCACATGAACGGTATAAAGCGCAGGCCAGAAGGGTGACGAGTGTGGTAAGAAAAGCAAAAAAGGATTACGAAAGAACATTGGCCATGCAGGCTAAAGAGAATCCTAAACAGTTTTTTAGATATGTAGCAAGTAAAAGGAAAAATGTACATGGCAGATTGATTTTAAAGAATTCCGATGGTAGGGAGGTAACTGAATCAGTTGAAATAGTTGAGTTACTGAGCGAGCACTTTGCAAAAGTATATCATCCAGGTGGTGACATTGCAGAAACGAATAAACCAGTAGATTATACGGGAATTGTGGTTAATGAAGTGGAGGTGAGTAGTCTATTGCATAACCTCAATGTCAATACATCTGTCGGATTGGATGGTATACCAGCTCGTGTTGTACGAGAAGCAGCTAAAGAATTGTCAGTACCCTTGACCATTTTGTTTAATTTGAGTCTCGGGTCTGGGTTAGTCCCGAGCGGGTGGAAAGAGGGGGAAATAGTTCCACTGCATAAAGGTGGTTCCAAGACTGCTGTTGTAAATTACCGACCGATTAGCATATCAGGAATCATTGTCAAGGTCTTAGAGAAAATAGTCAAGAGGAAAATACAAGATTGGATAGAAGAAAATGGGATACTGTATCGGGGACAGCATGGTTTTGTGAAGGGTAGGTCATGCCTCAGTAACTTGCTCACGTATTATAACACAGTGACGGCTGAACTGGATAAGGGTAATGGGTTTACGGTGATTCTACTGGACCTTGCCAAGGCCTTTGACAGGATTCCACATGGAATTCTAATCAGTAAATTGCAGCATATGGGAATGGACATAGGGTTGGTGAGATGGATAGGAGGGTGGTTGACGGAGAGATATCAGAGAGTGGTTTACTCGGGAGTAGAGTCCACAAGACGGCCTGTGACTAGTGGTGTGCCACAAGGATCTGTTCTTGGACCACTGCTGTTTAATTTGTTCATAAATGATATAGGAAATGATCTGAGAGGAACAGTTCATTTGTTTGCGGATGATGCGAAGTTGGGTAGGGCAATAGTGAATGCAGATGACGTCAAAATTTTGCAAGATGATTTGGATAGATTGGAGGTCTGGGCTAAGGAGAATGGATGTCAGTTTAATGTGGCAAAATGTAAGGTTATGCATTTTGGGGTGAAAAGATTGGCGGCAGTTTACTGCATTGGTGGAACCCAGCTCCAGGAAATTGATGAGGCACGAGATTTAGGAGTGTTGGTGGATAAGGAATTGAAATTTAGGGGACACATTGCAAAAGTGACCAAAACAGCTCATCAAATCACTTGGTTGCTGAAGAATACGTTGACAAGCAGGTTATTGTTCCTCTCTATCGAGCCTTGATAAGACCCCATCTAGACTACTGTGCTCAGATTTGGTCACCTAGGTTTCTTCTTGATGGGGAGGAGGTGGAGAGGATCCAGAGGCGAGTGACCAAGATGATAGCAGGTCTGTGGAATGAACCGTATGAGAACAGGTTGAGGATTTGTGGGTTGCAAAAATTGGTTGATAGGTGGAGGAGGGGAGATATGATTGAGACATTCAAATTACTGAAAGGTTTCTATAAAATTAATTCAGAAGATATTTTTGAGAACAGGGCTGGTTGTGGGAGGACTAGGGGACATCCATGGAAACTGGGCAAAAGTGTGGTTAGTAAAGGTGTTAGAGCTGGGTTCTTCACTTTTAGAGTAGTGAATGAGTGGAATGCGCTCCCTGAGTCTGTAGTGGATGCTGTGACAGTGAATGAGATTAAGGCGAGGTATGATAGATACTGCATGAATGTCAGATAGTTGTGATGAATATGATTTGGGGCCTCCCTCGATGAGTCTAATGACTCCCTGGAGTTGCCCGTAATAATAGTAATATGAAACGTTTATTATTGCCGCGTGTTCGTGGTGAACTATTTTTTTGTAAATCTTATTTTATTTTGTTAAAATAACATATAATTATTTATTTATTATAGATACAAGGCTGAATTATGACGAGTGTCACTGTTGAAAATATGAAAAGAATTATATTTTTTCAATTATCATTACACGAAATAAATGCACTGCAATCTATCGCCGATATTTGTTTGCACTTGTCATTGCTATTGATACAAAACTTTTATTATTGGTGTTTGTTCGTGGTGAGGATGAAATATTTTTAATATGTAAATTTATTTATTAATAAATTTGTTACTGATTAGGTAAAAAAAGTTTTTTGTATATGCAGCACCCCCACTTAAAATTTTCACCGGCTGCCACTGATACACACACAGTCATTTCTCGACTTACATCAGAGTTCCATTCCATCCAGCAGGATGTAAATCGATACATTAAATCAACAGTTATAGGGGTTAGGGACTTACTGCCACTATAAAACAGGAGAATAATTATCCAAATTGTCCTTCACAATAACATCTTCATTACCTTCCCTACGTGAAGGACCAGGCTGTGGCTCTTCTGGTGTAATCTTTGTTTTATGATGAAAATGTCCAATGGGCTTTGCTTAGTTCTCTTCTTCTTTTCATCATAAATTTGTTTATAGCAAGCAAACGCATCATGTACTTTACTTTCTACTAATAAGTAGTGTTCAACATCGGCTATGTCTTCAGCCATTTTGAAAACATTGCTAACTGCAGAGAACATTTCTGCAAGACCCTTCACTCTGAAATGGTTAACTACCTCTTCTTGTTTCTCTTTTTCCTTTTCTCGTTCTTCCTCTTCTGCAACACGTTGTTCCGTTCGACCAGTTCTTCGTTGGTCAACTCTTCAGGGCATTTTCTATGAGTTGAACTATGTTATCATCATTCACTTTGAGATTCAGATTATTTGCTAGGCCCACTATTTCTTCACTCAATTTACAAAGATCTTCAGTTTTTTTCAAGACTTCCAAAATCGTGCACAAACCTTTGTCTTTTTCCATATGCCACTCATACATTGAGAGATCACTTTATTCAAAGTCACAGCAATATTTTTAATAGCATGATAAATCTTGAATGCTTTCCAGAATTATATGAGAGTCTGCTTATTTCCTTCAGTAGCAGAAATAGCTTTTGAAAAGATTCTCCATAGATAATGAGCCTTAAACACTGCAAGAACTCCCTGATCCATCAGTTGTATCAATGAAGTAGTGTTTGGAGGAAGAAACATGACCTTGAACTTGAAGATCACCGATATGATGGATGACCTGAAGCATTATCTAGAATTAATGAAATTTAAATTGTACATTTTATTTCACACAATAGCTTTCCAATTCACTTACATAAGACTTAATTAAGGCATCTGCAAACAATTTTTGAGTCACCCACGACTTCTTATTGCTGAGAACTGGAAGAGTATGCTTCCTAATGTTTTTGAAGGCTCGTGGATTCTCACTGTGCCATATCAGAAATAGTTTCAGTTTATATCCAGCCACATTACTCCTAACAGAATTGTAACACAGTGAAACCAGGCATAGATTTTAGCTTTTTGTGGATGGATGTCAGCTTGGGCATTTTTTTCTGAAACAAGAAATTCTCATCTATATTAAATAGTTGCTGTGACAAATAATTTTCCTCCATAATAATTTTATCCAATTTCTCCACAAACTCCTTGCAGCTTTCTCATTGGAACCTGCAGATTCACCATACATTTTCACATTATGTCCTCAAAACGCTGCTTGAATCTCATGAACCAACGAAGAAGCGTTGAATTCGTAGTTGTAATTGAGTCCTGCTTTCTCCTTCAACACATTGAAGAGACTTTGTGCATTAGTGGTTATGGTCATAGTGCTAAGAGGTATGTGCTTTTTGGTTCAGGATCACCAATAGGACCTTATCGTTGAACTTGCAACTTCGTTTCAGGATCAATTGCTCGCCTCTTTTTCTGTGATTCTTCACTAGGTTTTTTGATTGGGCGTGTAAGGGGCCATGTTGCACAAAATATCACAAAATGTTTAATGATAAATATACAAGTATCCTATTTCTCAAACACAAAATCAACAGAGGAACTGTTGAAGCCATGTGTCGACTGCCCTGGGAGATTGCCATTCAATGTGTTGTTGCCACTGCTCATGATGCATTGTTGCTAAATAGCAACCTTTTTACTTTATGCTCACTTGCGTCTTGTTCGAAAGTATAGCCAAAAATGTTATTTTTTCCCTTATGGGATCACGGACGTATCTTCAAAAGGTTGTAACTCGAACAGATGCAAGTCGAGGGATGACTGTGTGTGTGTAATTATTCTGATATTTGTGATGCTGTAGAAATTTTTTTAATGCCATCAGAGATTTGGATTTTATCAAAATCTTTAAAAAAAAACAGAGAAATGCAGACAATATTCAAAATAATAATAATAATTGAACAAAACACATTTTGTTCAATTTCAGCACTCTAAACAGACATGCCATCTTTTCCATTTGGTAATATGTGCATAAACACTTTCAGTAGACACATAAGTAAGTTGCATTGATGGCTATATTAAAAAATTTATTACTCATTACTCCCTGGAATCCCAGAACTCATCACAGGGGGGTCACTATACACTAATCAACACTACACAAACCACCACCATGCACTACATAGTCCACTATATAATAGAATTATTATTCCAAGGATTTTTGAGTAGCATCTATGAAAGTTAAAGAATAGTAGATTTTATTTCAAATGAAAGTGTTACCATTCCAAAGCAGAATAATATTACATTTAACATTGATGCATAAATTATTTTATATCTTTATGACTTTGAAGCTGTTGCAGTACTTTTAATACATGGATGGAAATCAGAAACAGAATGTTTAAAACATGAAGAATTTCAATAATCGATTTGTGTTTAAACAGCTACAAACACAAATGAAAAGGCAAGTGATTATGACAACTATTAAGAACATTGCATCTCTAATGGCAAAACATGCAGTGTACAGTGGAAAATATGTAATTTGGTTATGCAAAATACTAAATTAATTGATGTTTGGATGACACATAAATCTCTATGCAGAATCCCTATTCCTTATGTGAAAGTTGAAGTTGTATCCAAACATATCACCAGAATACCCAACAAGTTACAGCTAGGCCCTCTTTAAACTGATCATTGAAATCTGCCAGTTATTTTAATTTCTTGAATTTTTTTATTTTTCTCTGCTTTGTGTTTATGAAGTCCCATACTCACAGAACTTATCTTACTTTTCGGACTGGCTATTCAACAGAGAAGCACATCACTAAACATCAAGACTGTATTAGACTAAGTATTCCACCCAAGCTCAATCAGGATTAATACTAGTAATAGGATTCTTCGAGCTAACTTTAGACTGTGGCCTCGAAGTATCTCCAAATATGAATGTTTATTCAAAGTTCTGAATCTTTAACTTTGAATAAAGATTCATATGTTTACTTTAATATGTTTACCCAATCTGCATTGCAATTGGGTCCTACACAGAGTATGGAAAATTTTAAACTATTATTTTTTTTTATCCTCATAACCCTTAATACTCTCAAATATATTTTTAATCCAGAACTGATAATAGTGGTTAGATTTCAACCGATTAAACATGCAGTGGCATAAGAATGATAGCCAGTGATAGCCTACAAATTATAGTCAGTTGATTTTGAATTCCCACTTGATTTACTTAGTTATTTTTACTGTAGTACATAGATAGCATGTTAGCATAGATTTATAGAGAATACAAATTCCTTTACATATTTTAGCATTGTATGTTTCATGTGATAATACTTTTATTAAAGTTATTTTTGTGTTACAAAGTAAAGAAATTGAGATGTAGAATTCTTTAATATGAGTGTTTTTTTGGGAGGGGAGGGGGGGCTTAATGGCATGTTGTTTTTATTTTTGTTAACAGTCAACATTTGGATGATGAAAATTTCTGTAGTTTAGCAAATCATTTAATGTGAAGTATGGAGACACCACATGTTTCTAAATAGAAGTAGATTTTATAAAAATAAACAATACACCTGATGTAAGTCTTTCAACTTGCAAAACCTGTCAGTTTAATCTATTTCTGTTTAGAAATGTGGTCTCTGTACTTCAAATTAAGGTTTAGGCTGCATGTTTGTTTTGGGTTACCTATACTATATCAAGTTTTTTTTTCTCTAATATCTAAAATGTGTAGAACTTTATAGGAGCTTTTTTTTAACTAAAGTGAGTTAGTTGGTCTCATATGGAGATGGCAGCATTTTTCAGAAGAATCCCACAAGACAGACAAACTGGTTTGAAGAACATATACAAGTAACATGTTATTTGCATATATATGTCTGCTGCTTACATAATACCCTCAGTTACTTCTAAAACAGCAACAACAATTTCTAAGAGATCTAAAAGATACTATAATTTTGAGAAATATTGTGCAAGATGTATGTAGCTTTGGTTTTTATGGGTGGATTTCCTGTATTTATAACTATATTGTTGCATTTTATATTTGTAAATAAGCTTGTGCCAAATGTATAAAGATATCTGCTTCCAACTGTATATCAATTACATTAATTTTTTTTCTATACTTTTTCTGCATTTTATTTATAGCCGTAAGCCTAACTGTGTTGAATGCATTACATCTGCCTCCAAAGAAAAAGGACCAAAGAAAGTCCGTGTGAAATTTGATAATGGCTTAAGAATTTTTGAAGATTACAATTTCTTGTACGTAGAAGATCCGGTTATTGTGTTAGTAGAATCTGGTTTTACTGGACAGAGAGGTACCCCAAAAGGGATTCCAAGGTATATTTTAGTTTCTTACATCTGAAGCAGGTTTATGCTTTTTTTTTGTTCAAGGATTGCATTATTAAGAAAGTACTTCATTGTTAATTTGTTTCAGTGCTTTGTAAGTTATGTAATTAAGCTGTTTAATTTTTTAAAAAAGATATTAAATATCCATTAAACTTTATAGCTAAGTAGTAAAACAGTGTTGACTTCTAGTTTCAAAAGTGAACCTCCCATCTATTCATTGGACATCATCTGATGCTTTATGAACATGCCATTGCTCAGTGATGTGCCACATCAGCCCTCTCTCCAAGTGGTCACATTGTATCCTTTTCTGGAGGCTTCAACTTTTTGAAGATCAGTCACTCCATACACACCATCCATTCATCTCATTGAGGGTCTACCCTTTTCTCTTATTCCAGAAACTTCATTGTCTAATATTGTTTTGAGAAATCCTCCCTCCATCCTGTCAATGTGTCCAAAGTATTTCAACTTTCTTCTGTCAGTATTCTTAACCCAGCGTTGGTGAGGTGGGAAAATGTAACAAAATTGGTAAGGTGGGGTCCCACAGATCCACCCAAATAATGTAGTATATTATAGAAATCCATATCTTTTTTTAATCAATATTAGATTACGTATTGTTTAAGATTCTTCCTCACAGTCTTGTTCTGTATCAGACTCATGGTTACTGACTAATTCTAAATCATTTTCACTATCATCATCTTCGCTAAATGGCTCCTTGTCTGTCAAAGCATCATCTATAAGTTGACGTAACTTCTGTTCTTCCTGCTTGTAACTCACCTGGTAAAAAAAAAACAAGAAATTATTCTCAAAATACCCTCTAAATATTTGCAAAAACGTATTTGCTTATAGTTGGTAGTAAAAATATAGAAGACACAGCAGTAATGATAATATTTTAGGAGAATATACATGAAAACACTTACGTTTCAGAAGTAAATATAGTCACACTTTTGGTAAGGTATGTTTTGGTGGACCCCAGCACACTTTACACCTCTGCACA
This sequence comes from Typopeltis vanoorti, assembly GCF_054136105.1. Lineage (NCBI taxonomy): Eukaryota > Metazoa > Arthropoda > Arachnida > Uropygi > Thelyphonidae > Typopeltis > Typopeltis vanoorti. The sequence continues at coordinate 28,340,982 of NC_143560.1, forward strand.
CTAAACTTGCTTGCACTCAACAGTCTGTCGTTTATGGCATCAAGTAGCAGGTTACGGGAGGGGAAGCTATACTGAGGCATGACTCACTGCCACACGTTGTTAAAAATTTATAGTCAATTTAAAATCTTTGGGGTCCACACCCCACCTTACTAATGGCAGGTTAAGAAGCCTTGAAGTTCTTCTAATCCTTTCTAGCACCCATCTGATATCCTCAACAGCCTTCTGTAATACCACATCTCAAAAGCAGTTATCCTTTTCCTTCTTTAGGCTCCAAGTCTCGCATCCATAAGTCATGAAAAAACAGATACATCCAGAATCCTCAACTTTGATCGTGTGGGGGATAGATCCATCCTTCCGGGTTTTAGACAAGTTTCTGAACTGTGTTTTAAACTCTGCCTCTGTCTTCTGAACAGCCGTTCTTCACATTAATAATGGATCCCAGGTACTTGAATTTGCTGACTTCTTAAGTTGCTTCTCAGGAGCTTCCATGTCAGTATTTCCTTTGAGAACCATAATTTTTGTCTTGCTAGGATTGAACTGAAGTCCTTTGTAATGTCTTTCGTCAAAAATGAACAAAAGCTTATAATTATACCCTTTGGTAGGAAGTTGTCTTATTGTATAAAGGCATCTCTCAGCCAAGAATTGTATTTTTGTATGCTCTTGATCAATTTTGAAACTTAATTTCAGAAGCAAACATTGCTTTCCCACTTGTCTATAACCCATGCATGTTATCTTTGCAGCCACTTCTGGCTTTTAGTAATTAAATTGTAATATTACACAAGGTGATGAAACTCATGGTATATACCATCTAGTGGTGCCTTGACTTTTCTAATAGATGAGGAAGTCACACCACGACTCCTCTTCTACATTAATTCACTCTTAGATGGTCTTCTTCAGTTTACTCTTATGCCTGTTTGCAGGGTTACTTAGTCCAACCACGAAATGGAGGCAGAAGGTTTGGTTACTCAATATCAACTGAATTTAAAATTACTGAAGTTTGGCTCCACATTGTCATGATCTGAATATCAAATCATGATTTTTACACTTCTAAGGTTTAGCCCTAGACTCTACAATCATGCGATTTGTCTTCCGAAGTGCATCTTCAGCTCCTTAACATGTAAGTGTTAAAACGCTTAGTTAATCTTTATCTCCTTGGCCATCTTGTGGTGCTCAACTGTATTCTCTTAGATTCTCTATCCTTCACTTCTACTTCACACCATATAGCCTCAAAGCCATGTCATTGTTGTTGCTAGCTTGGTTCTGACAGCAAGAAAAGTCATTAATGGTATTCCCTCACTTTTTGTCCTTCCCGAAAATAGTACTTTCCATGCTATGTTCCCATCAGCTGCTGCTCCTTTCATTTATTCTTACAATTTGTGTAATTGCTTTAGCAAAGTAATATGGAAACTGTTTTCTGTATTTCTGATATATCTGACATTCAAAAATAAATATGTCTGGTGTTAGCATGAAGTTCCATTGTAGTTCTTTGGAGGTAATCCTCTCTCTACACACACACATACACAGTTGACTCACTATAGCAGTATCATAGGGACCTATGGAATAGTATGACATAATGAATAGATTGCTGTAGTGAATTCCCTTTAGCATAACATTGTGCCCATGATATTTTGGTTGATACATATTCAGTTGTTTGTTTTGGTGTTTTTTTTTGTTTTTTTTTTGCTAATGATAGTCAGCATGTGTGTGTGTGGGCACACATATACATATCATACCGCTCTCTGCTACATTTTACAGACTCATATTATAGGCTCCCATTTCCCTAACAACACATCCTTTTCACAAACACAAGCACTCACCTGTTCATGGTAGAAAGGAATTTGTGATGTTGATGGCCCTTTTTAGTTTTTTCCTGTTTTGGTAAACTTCCTGTATTTTTCAGTCTACTTCTGAGTCTTTTTTTTACTTTTACATACTCCATAGACTGTCATTGGGATCCAGCACCCTTCTGTGTATTGTGGCAGCAACCTATGGACATTTGGAAAGAGGATAGGAAGTCCTGATAGTGTGTGCATAGTTTTGGTCTTTACTTCAGCAATACAAGCAATCATAGATGGCCTGGCCATGATCTAGTCAGCTAGGCTTACCTGAGAGAATCATTTGCAGTAAGTCCAATTCCCCATAGTCTGAAGACTATGGGGAATTGGACAGGACGAGCAGTGGTGGCTGTATGGCATCAAGGGTAGTCTTGTCATTCCCCTTCAGGAGTGCAGCCATTCTTATTGGATGGTGGTTCTGACAGGTGTAGCTATGGTGCTGAATCATTCTCCCTCTTATCAATAAATTTTTATCCTCAAATTTATCAAGAGTCCTCACTAAACCCTGATGAAGTTCATCAGCTATGAAAAAATTAACTGACAGAGTAAGAAACAGAAAACAAGACACTTGTAGAAACATCCTGATACCTTGCCAGGAAAATGTCTTTTTTTATCCAGGAAAGGTTGGCAGATCACCAAAAATCATACAAAATAAAAAATACAAATAAACTTGATTCAGAAGATATATCAGTTGAAACATGTAACATTTAAAGCAACGCATTAATGCAACATTAGATATGCTACAAACTGAAGGATCAAGGAGTGGCAGTCATAGGACAGATCCTGGTGTGCTGTCGTGTGGTTTATGATACCCATGCTACAAAATTCACATCAGTTTGACCATATGATTTATTAAGTGCAAAGTGTATCAGCACTCATCTTAATTATTCCAGTGCAATTAATTGCAACTAAATCTACCTAGAGTGGGCAGAAATGTTTGTTTTTAAGATATATTAGAAAACACTAATGAAGTAGAATACTATATTTGATTGGTGTATTTGAATTACTCAAAGGTGTAAATATAATAGTAAATTTGGAGGAGGACAGGCTTACCTCCTTCAACTACAATTATACAATCCACAAAAGCCCTGGCAGAAAATAGGACATTCAGTTGATCATCAACATTATTTTCCATTATAAACATGGGCATAAAAGTTATAAATTATGTATAGAAAATTATATATTAAAAACTTGTATATATCAGTGTCCTAAACACATTGGTTCACACTTTCATGCACACAAAACAGATGAAACTCGAAAAACAAAAACAGTAACTAATGACAAATGGCAACATTCAATTGGATTGGTTGACACAAACCAATCACAGCCACTGATTTCTGGGTGCAATTATCTCAGCACACACACCTTGCCTTGCCTTCTGGGTAGTTTAAAACCACTGGAATGCTAAGAATTTCACTCACTGCACCATTTGTATGTCTGTTCAAAGCACTCAAAGGTGTTCGTGTTATGACTTGGACTATTAACACGAATGTGATGCAATGTTTATGTGTCAAAAAATATCCTCTTCATGGCGCATTAGCATATTATGTTTAATTTTAGGAATCACACGGCCAGGAAATAATTAGGAGGAGTGTTTAACAGGAATAAATGTAAAAGCATAATATCGGTGATATTATATTAATATTCTGTGGTGCACACACACACCTAGCACACCCTGAATATATGCCTCTGATGTATGTATGTATGTAGAAAGTTTTTTACCTTGGGTGTACTATATGTTAAAGATACCAAGACATTTTATATGCTTGGTTTTAGTCCTTATCCCAAGTAAGCAAAACAAAGTTTTGTGCGTGAAATATATTCATGTCTGAGCTACTTGTATATAGAAGCTAATGACTTCATATCACTTCTATTATTACACCCTCTGTCCAAAAAGAAACCAAACTTTTCAAAAATAGAAGAAACTAGTGGCATCACCTGTTGTATCTTTTTTTGTTGATGAAAGCGGGCAACTTTCATTAGTGTTGTGTCAACTGTTTATGACATTTGTTTCATTAGAAGCCGAGTTATAGTGGCAAGAGTGACAGTGTGTTTTGACGAAGAGTCAGAAAATGAGTTTCAACCAGTGAGCTGCAATTGACTTTTTTTGTTAAACTTGGTAAAAAGTTTTAACCAAAAACTCATCTAATGCTTCAAAAAAAGCATACAGTGATGAATGCGTATACCCATACTCAAGTTTAAGGTCACTTTTGCACAATAATGCACCATCCTCATTGTGAGACAATTTTTTGAGCAAAAAGCCAAGTTTTGTGTGTTGGATCACACCACCTGATTTAACATCCTGTGACTTCTTTCTCTCCCCCCTCGCCCCCCCCCCCCCCAACTTCATTTGCCGATGAAAGAAAAGCAATATGACACCATTGAAAAACGTTCAAGCGGCAGTAACCACAACCCTCAACAGTATCCCAAAAACCGGTATAAAAAACTCATTTAAACAAATTAATTGACCTTGTCAAATGCTGTATCGAAGCTGAGGGGAGAGTATATTGATTGAAATAAATTATTTTGAATAATTAATAATTGGCCTGTGTTTTATTTTCTATCAAAAGTTCGGTTTCTTTTTGGACAGAGGGTGTAGTATGTATCCCATAATGCAAAGCACACCTTCCTTTTGGACATGTATAATGCAATGCATAATAGGGCCACTACCCCCAGACCAGTTTCGACCTTTATTGAGATCTCATCAGTGGGAGCCAGACCCGAGAGAGATAATGTATAGTATACATCCAAGGGTAAAAAAAAAAAATTTCTATATCTTTCTCTTCTCGTCCAGAGATTTTTATTAAATAAGGTCAAGCACCTTTTGTCTACTTGTATATGAGATATGACTTCTTGTAGAAAGTTTTCTTTTTTTCATCCTGAGATTTTATTTAATAGGGTCAAAGAGCACCTTGTGGCAGCTTGTTTAGGTAAAATTCATAAGCTCTGCATTACTTCAACCTTAGCATTGTCAGGTCTGGCTCCCACTGACAATACCTCGATAAAGGTCGAAACCGGTATGGGTAGTGACCATTGCCTTTAATGCATAGCATCATACATCTCCGCAAAGGAATGTGCTTTATATTAAAGGAAAAATACTAAGGAAAGTGATCAGAGCTTAATCCACCTTTACCATGAGTTGCCTAGAGTAGCACTACCATGAGTTGCCTCAGACTTGCACTATGTGCAGGCGCAAACTTGACTGACTTGTCTGTTTGCTTACTTGGGAAATAGAATTAAAAACCAAGTCTATATAAAATTATTTGGTATCTTGAATACATATATGTGACTTCTACATTACTTCAACCTTTGTCTCTCCTGAGTCTGACTCACACTGACAAGACCTCAATAAAGCTCGAAAGTGGTCTGGTAGTGGCCCTTTCCATTATGCATTGCATTATACACACCCGAAAGGGAATGTGCTTTGCATTATAGGGTACATACTAAGGCAAGTGATATGAAGTCATTAGCCTCTATATATAAGTAGCTCAGGTGTGAATATATTTCACATGCAAAGCTTTTTTTTTTGCTTACTTGGGATAAGGATTAAAACCAAGTATATAAAATTTCTTGTTATCTTTAACTTATATATATATGGATAGCAATCTTATACTGACCAGTAATTTCATCGTTATGTTAACCACCTTACCGGCCATTATGGATCAAATATGCATATACTTCGCATCCATGATAACTTGAATGTCTATAGACGTCTTGGCCGGTAGCATGGTTAATACCAGAAAAGTTCAATATCAGTGAATCACTTATAGCAGGTAATCTCATCAACTGTGCTATGAGGCTTCACATCTGGAATGTATCCCATTGTGAGATTCTGGAATCCTTTAACTTCAGGCACCAGAAATACAGTTATACTTAAACCATTTTTTGTGGCTCTGTGTTCTATATGATGGTGAAGAGCTTGAAACCAAAAGCTGCACATGCAAAACACCTAAATACACAGTTGTAAGAATGAGAACATCCAAGATCAAGATAAAACAGAACATTCCATATCATATCAGGAGGTAAAGGAGAAGTATTCCACAACACTCACTGGAAAGCTGCCTTATACTGAGAAGATAACAATTCAAGTATCTATTAGGATTAACTCATATGACTGTCTCACATTTTCATATTTATATCATCCATAAATGATATGATTTAGTCTGCTTGTCATTAGAACGCATTAAGGAATCTGATATAATTACATGAAAATCCTTTACATGCACTGCTTGGAAAGAAGTCAGTGAACATCCCCCATAGGCAAGGTGAATCGTGCCATGTAACAAGCCACATGTTTTTTGTAACCAGTATAAATTGGAGAAATAGGATGCTCCCAAGTCAGTGCAACTGTATCCAGATGAAATGGCTGTGAGAAGGGAACTGATGAAGTTTTATAAGAGGTGTTGTGGTAGGATGCCATATGGCAGACCTATCTGTTCAGCACATTGTTGACAAATTGGGCCATCCTAGGTCAACAATCAGTGATACCACACTGAGATGGAAGCCCAAGGAGTCAACTACAACTGCTACCTGCAGTGAACTCGCCGAATGTGATTGTGGAGTGCTGCGAAGGATGATATGTAAAAATCAGCATTTCTCAACTGACACATTAAATGTAGCACGAATCTGCACAAAAACATTGAAAACTGAGACTCACAACATAGGTTTCCATGGTAGGACCACAATATGTAAGCAGCAATTTACCGAAACCAACATGCAGTGTTGTCTTCAATGGTGCAGAGAGCATGTACAGTGGGATGTGGAAGCTTAGAAAGCTGTTATGGAGCGACAAATCATGCTACACCCTCTACTGAGCAGTGTTGGTGTGGCTGATGCCTGATGAACGCCTTTTATCAGCGTACGTAACCCAAACTATGAAATTCGGAGGTGGCAGTGTCATCAGTGGTACGGTTCTATTTTTCCTGGTTTGGCCTCAGACCTCTGTTTTGGGTGCCACAAAACATTGAACTATCAGAGTTATCTGAACATTCTGGACAATGCAATGCTTCCTACTTTGTGGGATTTCTACAGAACTGACCATTGTCTTTCAGCAAGACAATGCACTGTGTCATAAGGCTGCTGCTGTAGCTGCATGCTATGTGGACATGAACATAACCACACTTGATTGGCCTCCACAGAGCCTTGATCTCAGCCTTATTTGAACATCTGTGTTCAAATATGAACTGGAGCATCGGGTGAGGTCAAGGGACATCCATTCCACAACAGTCCAGGATCTCATTACATGCCTACAGGAAGAATAGTCCAAAATTCCCATTGATCATTATCATATACTTGTGGAAAGTATGCCCTATAGGATTTCTGCAGTCATCACAAAGAAAGGTGGTTCTACATCTTAAGGTGGGCACCATAGCTGTTTGCTGCTCACACTATGATGTCCATTGATTTCTTTCTCAGCATTTCTAATGCTTATAAATAAAAGACAAGCCTTTGCAGGGTAGGATGGGGGGTTAAATGGATTCTTTGGATTCTTCTATATTCACTGAAGAATTCAAAATTTATTAAAATCCTAAGTAATGCTGCACAAGGTTTACTTCATTATTTTCAGTATTTTTCCTGAGGAAGAATTGGGCACTGGCTGTCCACAGCTATTTAAAAAACCTACAAAATCAAACCCCAAAAGCAGATGGAGACATCAAATATGAATAATACGTTCTTACCAGAATGTCAGTGATGACATCAAGGTGTCAGCGACACCTTGATGAAGCTAATGTGTCTTTGCTTGCAGGAAATTTATTTAAAACCCAGTGTGGATCTTACTTTAAAATAGATTATTATTATCTGTAAGGACAGGATAAGGGTATGAATAGATCACAAAGGAGTCAGCATCCTTGTCGGCATACCTATCACTTTCCAAGAAGTCCCACTTAACACCAACATACTGGCAGTTGCCATCTACTTCTCAGCCATCTTATTCTCTGATTCAAATATATCATATGATGATCTTGAGGATATCATTTATTTATCATCTCTATTATCTTTATCATCATCATCAAATTCCTACCATGTACCCTCAAGGGGTGTACAGGATATGATAGTACTACATGAAAAAAATTACATCGTTACTAACTTCCTACCTACAATTTTCCTCCAAATCAGTCTGTTACTTGTCAAGACTCCAACATTATCAGATCTTATATTTCTATCGTCTAAGGCACTTTGTACCATATCAATCCACCTATATCTTGGTCTTCCTCTGGGTTGTTTTGCTGCCAACCTGGCAGAGAACACTTGTTTTGCTAATCTTTCCTCGCCCATTCTGCTCAAGTGACCATACTACCTGAGATTAGCTCTGCTAATGCATTCCTGGATGTTGACAATGTCAAGTTCTTTCCTAATATCCTCATTTTAAATATGATATTGCCATTGATGCCATCTGTTCACACCTATAATCTTTCTCAGGACTCTCATATCTGTGGTCTCTAGTCTTTGGTCAAGTGTTTTACTTCTGACCCAGCTCTCAGATCCATAGGTTAAAACTGGTTTGAACACTGTCTTGTATACGGCTAATTTAGTGTTCCGACTAATTTCTCTCTTATTCCATATAAATTTATTCAATTGACTTCCTACCATACCAGCTTTGTTGATTCTGTTGTTTATTTCTATATTTAATTTACCATCTTCACTAAAAATCGTGCCTAAGTAGCTGAAATCTTTTATTTGTTGCAGAGGTTCTCTGTTCACAACACAGTTGACATTTTCAATGATTCTGCCTATTTTCATTGTCTTTGTCTTTTTATTGCTAACCTTCATATCATATCTATTACAACAGCTAAATAGTCAGAGAATCTTGCAGACTTGTAGCGGATTTATTTAGAAGTATAACATCATCCGCATAAAGCAAACAGCTGACATTAACATCTCCAATTCTGATATCATGTTTAATACCACTTTCCTTCATAATGTGATCCATATAGATAATGAATAACAGATGGGATAATGGACATCCTTGTCTCACACCAGATTTAACATTAAACTATCTTCCTGTACTTCCTTCAGTTCTAACTGCTGACGACTTAAAACTCAAATACAGACTAAGTATTGCTTGATATAATGCCCCATTGACACCATATAACTGTAGCGTATTGAATAGCTTCTCTCTTGGCACCTTGTCATATGCCTTTTCCAAATCAACAAAACTTAAATACAGATCTCTGTTATATTCTCATACTTTCTCGACTATTTGTCGTAAAGTGAAGATCTGATCCTGACAGCCTAACCGTGAATATTTGGTCGAATATCATCTACTCCTGCTGCCTTTCCACATTTCAAGCCTTTGATGGCTTTTTCTACTTCAAGTATGGATATGTATTCCTGACTGCATGCCTGGTCAGTGTTTTTTACCACTGTGCTGTCATCACTGCTTGTTTCATTTAGTAATTATTCAAAGTAATTACTCCATACTTCAAGGATATCTTTTTTCTCCTGTTTTCATGTCACTTTATCGTCTCTAACTCCATTTGCAGCACTCTTTCCTCCATTCCTAAGCTTCTTCATCAACCTCGAGAATATTTTGCCACCTTCTTGATATTTATTTTCTATATTCTTGCCAAAGTCCTCCCATGACTTTTGTTTAGCTAGTTTTACATATTGTTTAGCATTCTTGCATTTGTCTCTGTATTCTCTAAGAGCACAAGCTGACTTATTTGACAGGAACTTTTGATATGCTTTCTTCTTTTCCTTCACTGCCTCTTTAACTTCCTGTGTCCACCAGGGAGTTCTGATTTTTTTATCCTTGCAGACAACCTCACCACATGCCTCTCTGGCAGAATCAATCAATGTTTTCTTCAGAGTTTGCCACTGAATCTCCAAGGTTTGATTCCTGTTCTCAAACTCTTTCATTTTTTCTTCAATAATCTTTGTGTATTTTAGTCTACAGTAGTTCACATCTGAGAGCTGTTCAACTTTTATTCGCTTTAAAACTTGTTATTCTTTTCAATATGAAATTCAATTTTATCCTGCTCAAGACTAAATAGTGATTACTTCCAATTTCAAATCCTCTGTACATTCTGGTGTCCTGCACCAGGGAGAAAACAACACTATCAACAATAACATAGTCGATGAGACTTTTCTTATTCCTTGCCTCTTCTCTCCATGTGAATTTGTGCACGTTTTTATGTTGGAACATGGTGTTAGTAATAACCAGTCCATGTCCTGAGCAGAAATCTTTATTATCTTTATGGAAAATCTAAATAGCCAGAACACATTTATGCCCAACAACAATCTCTTTTCTTCCCTAAGTAACATCTTTTTCCACATTTTTATGCAAATGTTCCTTTCTATTGATTTATTTGTCTGTTCTGCATTTCTCTTCCTATTGTTAAGTAGGAAATTGAAACTGTATGAAATCAGTTTTTTTTATGTGGCACCCATGTACTCCATTATGGATTTGATGGTAAACGGATGAAACTGATTGGAATATGTTGTCATCCTTCGCAGAATTCAAGTCTGTAATGGTCAGCTTCTCTCCTGTCTCAGAATCTACAAATCACATTACAATGTTTAGTACAAGCAGCCACAACTGTAGTACCAACATGGATCAGTTTCCATGGTGGAATTCAAAATGCACTGCAGCCAGGAAATCTGAAATGTAAGCAACTATTCTACAACAGAATTTCTGTTAGATGATTTTCCAGATTCTTGGCAAATAACATTATCATTGCCTTTCCAAAGCCAGATAAAGATCCAAAATCTTTGCATTTTTCAAATAGCTCTGACAAGCTACATTCACAAGATCCAGGAAAGAATAGTTAATTAGGAAATTGCAGTTGCAACAGAAACAAAGATTTGGGGATTGATATTTGATTAAAAATAAACAAGTGTACTTTTTTTTCTTTTTTTAAACACCACATACAAGTAACCATTACAGTAGGCACCACTGCAGACCCACCACTCAACTTATAGGCATGCCTCTTGTATGCTAGCTGAGGAATAAGTGTTGAAGTGCATTGATGAACATCCTTTGCATTCTGCTTCAACCTCTTGGGTTGTATGTTTATTGTGCACTTATCCAGTCAAAACCAGATTGTGTCATAGGTCTGCTTCTGCTCGAAACAGTACTCTCTGAATCTTGAATTCTGTCAATTGGGCCATCTGAACTGCAACAACTGGTGCATTCCAACCTCACCTGTTGAAGTGAATGAATAAACTCCCTTGCTTTAATGCTAGCAGCAGCCATTTGTACATACATGTAATGAAAGCAAAATCTTTTACCCATGTTGACAAGTATTTTATGTCTGTATTGGAAAAACTTGTAGATTATGGAGCAGACTGCCATTATGGTCCTCATGTACATGCTCAAGAATTACTTGACATTACAGTAGGCACCACTGCAGACCTACCACTCAACTTATAGGCATGTCAACTTAGCATGTTATATTATATTCTGCCTTGCATCTCAAATGTGCCATCTAGTGAAATGAAACATTCTACCCATTTCTTTATTTACTAGTAGCTCTTTACCACTCAAACATCTATGTGAATGAAATATATCAGCCATCGTGCACTTCACATCCATGCTATGTCAATGAAATACTAGTGGTATTGCACTTTTAAGCACTTTTTACATCCATATTTTGGTTGATGTAAATATATGTCATGATCAGTTGTGTGGTTAAAGTATACCAATCAGATTTCTAGTTGATCTGCCGGTGTCTTTCCAGACTAATATCTAATCAGTTTTCACTGGAATTTAGCAATTTACTGCTGAGCTGCCTACTGTGGAGCTTGCATTAAATCATAATTAAAACATTATCAAAAATGTGCAGCATTTTTGCTGATATGTTTTCTTCATACAGTAAGAATTCTGCTATATCCCTACATCCAGTTCTCTTGTATCTAGCATCCGTTACATTCACTTAAGGAGCCTTCTTGATGTTTGCCTTTGTTTAATCCCATGCCACAATGAGAACAAGAGAAACATGCAAATGCTGCAACTAGGTCAGCTTGTTTCCTCCAAGACTCTTCTCTGCCTGGCTCTAATACAGGAAGATCATTAAACAAAAACTATTATCACAATAGCAGACCTCATGAATTAGAGAGAATAATAACTACCTATACCAGATAACTTGAACACACACACACACCTGCTGAGGGGTGATATGAGTATATGTATTATTGTGTTTTAACCATTTAACATATTTCAGTAGACTACCTTCATTTCTTTAATCAGCACATTCATTTTGTTCTGCTTTTGGCAATCTGCCTGAATCTGTGAACAGGTTTTATCTTATTTGTCAACTTGTATATTCAAATTTCTTTATAAAATTAACATTTATAATAATTCTGTTTAGAAATATTTTAAGCCAGTATTGTACAAATTATATACTTTTACATACCTTAAGAAATATTATACAGAGAGAAAAGTTTTCATTTTATTATACATTAGTACTTTGTATTTTAAATTGTGGACTTGACTGATTATACCCTTAGATGTTCATGCACCATGACAAACTAAACCCATTCAAATTTTCAATTCCTCCCTCCCTCCCTCAGATACATTTCTATGTTGTCATACAGTTCCTTTCTCCAACAAAATCCTTCTGACATCTACAAACTCTTGTCCTCTTCCTACACTTTCTGGCCACCATACTGTTCACATTCAGTGCTTGCATCCTTACACCTGGACTCCTCTCTCTCTACTCCAAACAATACAAATACCATGCCACATCATTTTATATTACTGTGCAATTGTACCAACCAGTACAACTATTTCCTGTGCACGTTCATTCCTCTCTTTAACTTTATATACACACTGTAGTACTCCCCTCAACATACATCATTGTTCATCTCACATGTGAATCACTAACATCACAGTATTGTTCCTCACCACATCACTTTTCTTTCTGAAATCCAATCCCCTATCTAGCCATCTCCACCTCACACATTCCTCACATCCTTATTTCTCTTTGTTTATCTTCTGATTTTCATTTACTTTTCATTAGTTCTTTTGCCTGTTGAGATTTTAAATTGTTTCCATAGTTATATAATTGTCAGCAGCTTGTTATGTGACAGTTTTTTTCTTCTTCTTCTTCTTTCCCCTAGTGATGCTTGTTTGCAATTCTGCTAAATAATAGTAGCTTAGTCATCAGATCTCCAGTATGTTGTATCCCCTGAAGGACTGCTGTGATAGTATTTCATGGTTAATTTTTCAGCATTATGAACTTCCTATTGAGTTTTCTTCTAAATCTGTTATTTGTCATCTCTAGTACAGTCAAATGTCACAAAATTTGGTCTTCTAAGAGGCACTACTAATTGCATTAATCCACCCAGATCTTGAGCCCCTCACATAATTTTCCTGCCATCAAGCACCTGTTTTCTTATCCTCTCTTCCTGTTGCATTCTACTTAAGTGACCATACAACCTTAGATTAGCATATTCTTGAATGCCAGCATCACTTTCTTCTTTGTCTTCGTATTAAAAATGTTTTAATTTTTAATGATTTTGCCATTGATTACGCTCTTTTTTTTTTTCAGAACTCTTGTGTCTCTGATCTGTAATCTTAGATCAACAATTTTATTACTAAAACTCATACTCAATAAGTTGAAAAGTAGTTTTAATATTATCTTGTGTACTGCCTCCTTCCAAACCAGTTTTCATTATCTGTTTCTAGATTTGTTTGCCGTCTTCATTAAAAATTGCACTTAAATAACAAACATATTGCTTGTTCCATAGGTTCTCCACTGAGAATACAGTTGCTGTTTTCTGTGATTTTGCTTATTTTCATACCAAAGCAGTTACACTTTATTCAGTTTAAGGAGTCTGAAGACTTCTTTAGGACATAATAAACCAAGTATAATAACTGATTTTGATGTGAAGTTTAATGTCACTTCATAATGTGTGAATCATATAAATGATGAATAACAGCATGTAACTGTATTTACACCTGATTTTACATCAAACCATCTTTTTAGATCCATGTCTGAGTTCTGAATTACAGCTTTAGTTTTGGATGTATGGCTTATTTACTCCATATAATTCTAGCATTTGAACAGCTGTTTTTTCTGTGCACACCAATATCACATGCTTTTTTGAGATCAACAAAACATAAATACAAATCCTTATTATATTTCCATGATTTCTTGACTGTTTGTCTTAACATAAAAATCAAATCCTGACAACCTCTATTTAACTTGAATCTAGCTTGTTTTTTCTCAGATTTTTCTTTGCCTCTTCTCAAGTGTGCTTGCATAAATCTTGCTTGAAATTATTTAGTAGGAAAATACCTCCAGTTCTCACATGCAGTTTTCATCTCCTTTTTTTTATAGATGGATATTAGGGTAGTGCTATTCTAATCATCCTCATCCAAAATTAAAACTTCTGACAAGGTCTCTTGAATTATGTAGCATAGCTTCTGTAAAATCTTTTGTACTTCCATATTGGATCATTTTGGATTTAATGGCATCCACTCCAGCAAGCCTTTCACATTTCTGCAATTTGGTGTAATTTTGTACTTGAAGTATTGTTATGACCGATTCTTCAAATATTTTCTACCACTGTTCTGTCACTATTTGTTCATAGTTCACCTCTGCGAGCTGCTTGAATTTTTTTAATACTTTTTTGTGTGATACTCATTATTATTGTATACTGGAAACTAAATGTTGATCATTTTCTATTTCAAGTGCCTTGTATACTCTTGTATCTTGAAGCAGTTTCAAGTTATGAACATGTGTTAATAACATAGTCAAAAAACTTCTTAATTGTTGTGTTATCTCCATGTGAATTCATGCATATCGTTGTGTTGGGATATGGTATTAGAATGACTAATCCATGTCATACAGAAATCCAACAGATACTTAACGTTATTATTAGCATTTCTCTTTTCTCCAAATTTTTCCAAAACATATATATCTGGCTGGTATTTAGTCTTGGTGTTTTGAGTTAAACCACCATTTTTTTTTTTTTCCCTCCCTGGGTAGTATTGTTATCTAAGAAATGTATGTTTGAGCAGATGTTTTAAGGAATTAGTCAAATCACATTCATTATTTGAATAGCAGGAACTTTTTATCTCTCCTTTAAAAAATAAAGTGCAATAGTCATGGCAAAACTTCTTGCTACAGTGTTTTTTAATAATTATTCATAACCAAGCAATAAATTTAAGAAATGCAGAACAAATGGCAAATTATAATTATTAGCGTATTGCATGTCATGACTCTTTGCCATCTTTACTACAAAAGTAAATTAAAGATATCAAGAAATTATGTTCTTGGCTTAATCCTTTATCCAAGTGTAAGTAAATAAGAATTTGCATGTTGAAGTAACATCACACCTGGGTTACTTGTATATAGAGGCTAATGACTTCACATTAATTGCCTTAGCATCCCATAATGCAATGCACATATCCTTAAGGACTGTATAATGCATTATGGGAAGGGTCACTACCCAGACCAGTTTAGAACTTTATTAAGGTCTCATCAGTGGGAGCCGCACCCATTGAAGTAATGCAGAAGTCATATACTTCTGTATTACTTGGTATCATCTCCTTCTGATGACCTCAATAAAGGCCAAAAGCAGTCTGGGTAGTGGCCCTTCCCATAATGCATAACATTATACATGTCCTTAAGGATATGTGCATTGCATTATGAGATACTAATACAATTAATGCAAAGTCGTTAGCCTCTATATACAAGTAATCCAGTAGTGACTTCCTGCACAAATTCTTATTTGCTTACACTTGGATAAAGGATTAAACCAAGAATATAATTTCTCGGCATTTTTAATTTATAGTTGAACCAAGTGAAAAAAACTTTTAAACTATGAAAGTAAGTTATCTGATTTTTCTTAGTTTTAATTTGTAATTGGAAAAGCAATTAAATTTGTGAAGTGTGTGAATGTTTAGAAGCATACTTAAAATATAGTAAAATGTAATCTTTAAAGCACAATAAAAAGGTAACATTCTGATTATTAATATTGTATTTGTATGTTAATTTTTTTTTCCATATTTGTACTTGTATAAACAGTGGTGGAATTAATATTGCTGTACATGGAACAAATCTGAATGCTGTTCAGAATCCAAAGATGTATGTTGTTGCTGATGGACAAGAATATTCAAGTGTGAGCTACTAATTATTTGTTTTGCTGCATGATGATAGCAATCTTTTTTCTAAAGTAATATGTTGGGTAATACAGCCGACTTTCGCTGTAGCAAGTTTGTAGTGATAGCATGAATAATTTGTTGTAGCAGACAATTTGCTATAGTCAGTTTTCTCTTGAATAGTGTTGTGCTTATGATGCTTTGGTTGGGACTTATTCATTATAATTTTTGCTATAGTGAGCGTCAACTGTATTATAATTCTGAAAAAAGAAAAAGAAAACTTTTGCTCATGTATATTTTGGACATATTTAGTATCTTATTAACAATTTTCATTTCAGCCTTGTCGAGTGGATTCAGCAACTGAAATGAAATGTAAAAGCCCAGCTGTTCCAGTTGAGAAACTTACATTTCCAAATGATGATGCCACAGAGTTACATTTTGGATTCTTCATGGATAATGTTGATAAATTGAAAAATCTCAGTGGACACCCAGGTTTTCCTATGTTTCAGATGTTTCCTGATCCAGTTTATTATAAATTTCCAGAAGAGAACCACATTAAATATTATAAAAGTGACTATCTTACAATCAATGTAAGCATTTTTATATTATCAGGATGACTTAAAGAAATCTTTAATCAGAGAAGTTGTTTATTTTAATATCTGCTGTATATTGAAATCCTTTTAATTGTATACTCTAATTATACATATATTTAGTAATAGTATAATAACAATGTTTCTTATTAAAATGAGGTTCAGCTTATGTTACACCATTGTCATAGACGAAGAAAGTTGAGACAAAAGA
Source organism: Typopeltis vanoorti (assembly GCF_054136105.1). Taxonomy (NCBI): domain Eukaryota; kingdom Metazoa; phylum Arthropoda; class Arachnida; order Uropygi; family Thelyphonidae; genus Typopeltis; species Typopeltis vanoorti. The sequence continues at coordinate 28,357,668 of NC_143560.1, forward strand.
ATCTGATGTTAAATTTGAAAACCCTCAGATTGTATGTGTTTTTAGGAATGTAAAGAATAGGAATTGAACTGTAAAGGTTGGTGATTAACTACTATATGTGTCTTAAGGAATTTAGAAAAATGTGTATGCTTGTGTCATAGGGAAATTGGATTACTGATGCTCATTCAGGAATGAACAACAGCCATGGCAATATCTGTCAAAATTGCATTCAGTAGACACTGAATATTATTTGAAATGTAATGAATTAGTAAGACAGATAATTAATCTAAATGCTTCTTGCTTGCTCATACTGAATGTGAAAAAACTGTGAAGAGCATTCAGTAGTGACTGATGTATGTGTTTTTTATATAGGTTTAAAATTTGTGTTAGTTGATGAGTTCTGTTTCATTCACTTCTTGCACAATGTATGATGAAAGAAGTGAAACAGTCGCTTCTTTCACATATGAAATCATTTCACATTTTCATATGCGAAAACATATTTCCTGTCCATGTATTAAAAGAGTTAATGGCTTCAAAACCTGCAATCTATATAATGAACTAAATGGCTGTGATTTGTGTCACAAAGAATATTAAATTTACTTTTCAAGAATTAATTCTGAAAATCTGTTCCTTCCTGTGTAAAAAGTTAGTCCTCAAGGAAAATGTGCTGATTGAAAATCCTATCCATGATTCTTTTCCTTTAGTGTTATACAATGATCAGCATTCATTTCAGTAAAATTACAGAGACTACAACTGCGTTAGGAATAATTACTTCAATTTTCTGACATTTTAACCTTCATATTAAGGTCATCTGGACTTAGGGTTGCCACCTTTTGGTAAGTCCAAAGAAGGACACACTTATCAAATATGAAAGTCTTCCTCTCCTCTAAATGTATAAAATGAAAAAGCCAAAGTTGAATATGTAATTCTAACCTTATAAAAAATTAAAAGATTGAATACATTGGTACCAGTATTAGTGATTTAATAATATTTGTATTTTAAATATATAAGTTGTCACGCTTAGGTGTAATTCGGGACGCTGAAAATTTTCTTAAAATTCGGGATTTCCCACCTAATTCGGGACAGGTGGCAACCCTATCTGGACTATACACATATATATGGACTGGACTATACACATTATTGGGTTCGAGGATACATAGTGGTTGGTCAGCGAATTTAGTGCTCCTATAAAGTTGGTGATTTTTGTCTGTTTTTATTGCATTTTCCCTTAGAAAACTAGTGTTTTGTAGTATACTAGTGTAGATTTTAATGTTTTATAGCGTATTTAGTATTTTATCATATATTTTTATTAAGATATTTTAATATTTAGTATACATTTAAAATGGCGTCAAAAAAGTGCAAGAAAGGTAATGCTAAAAAAGCAGCAGGCGAGAACAAGAAGGTTAGCCCTGCCAACGAGGTTATTGTGTACATGGAGGAGGTTAAAAAATATGAATTAACCGCTAAAATAGCAAAGTTGAAGCAGATCATCAGAGAGACAATGCGGGAATTGCAAAAAGTTGAGAGACGTTTAAATGAGCATGGGGAGAAAAAGAAAAATGAACAGGAAAATAAGAAACAACAAAGCACGGAAACAGGTAAGTCAGGAAATAACAAAAATCAGGTAAGTGATGTTGTTAGTAAAAAGAAAGAAGCTATTTGGTATGGTCACTCTATAATAAAACATGCTATAGATGAGAGAGTTGTAACATCGAGTTTTCCTGGAGCAAAAATTAAAAATATAACGCAAGTAATTCAAAAACAGAAAAGTAAAGTAACCGAAATCTTAGTTGTAGTAGGTACAAATGATTTAACTGGCGATAAGTTCAGTATGAGAGAGGAGATGAAAGGGTTGCTGGAAGAGGCGAGAGTGAAGAGTGAGAAAGTCAAAATCTTAGTATTTTACTTGCTATGGTAAAAATGAATTAAAAAGAATGGCTATGATGGCAAACGATTCAATGCATAGGCTGTGTAGAGGGAATGGATGTGAGTTTTTGGATGTGTGGAGTAAGTTTGAGGGAAGATTGGATTTGTATAAGAGGGATAACCTACACCTGAATGCATTTGGTATCGGAAGTCTGGAAAAACTAATAACCGGTATGAGACCTAACACAGAGTCAGGGAAACTAAATTATAAAGGGCGGAATGGTGAATGTGAGTGTAAGAGCGACAATTGTGTATAACTGTGTTAATGATGGGAAAGAGCTTTGTCATGGAAATGTTGACAAGTCGAGAATGATTTCGGATTTGTGTTTGTCCAGTTCGGACGCATCATATGTGTGCAAAGATGTCTACATGTGTAAGCCATTAGAGAGGAGTAGAGATCTGCAAGTTGTCCAACTGTGTCAGGCAGACTGCAAACAAGAGTATACAAAAAAACATACAGGTAGATTATTATGTCTGTACACGAATGCTAGGAGTATCAGAAACAAAGGGGTAGAGTTTGTTGCCTTAGTCAATACGTTGCAACCTCAGATTGTAGGAATTAGTGAGACTTGGCTATCAGAATCAGACCTACTAACTGGTATCGAGTGTCATGGGTACAGTATTTTTAGGAAGGATAGAGTGGATAGGAGAGGGGGGAGCATCCTGCTAATGATATTGGATAACTGAAATCCAGTTAGAGTTGAGACCTATGAATGTAGTAATACTACTAACAATATTTCATGTGGCAGTGAGTTTGAAGCCATCTGGTGTGAAGTTGAATCTAACAAGACAAATTACGTTGTGGTGTGTTGTTACAGACCTGGTGGATCAGTTGCTGGTGAAGAAATGAATCGCCAAAGAAATCGGTTGCTGATGAAGAAATGTTGTTGTTGTTGTCTTGTCCTTTGAAGAGTCTTAGATGTTTCCGTGTGCTCTTTGTACTGCTTTGGCTATGTCTGTGATTTTGTTTGTATAGAGCTGTTGTTCAGGATTAGGATCTATTTCTTGCAAGGCTGCTGTAATTGCTGGACAGGTAAAGATGTGAGTGGGTGTCAGTTCAGTATTGGGGCAGTTGTTGCAGTTTCTATATGTTCTCGTATCATCTGTATTGATCTTCATTCCTCTATAATGTCCTGTTCGTAGTCTTGCTATCGTGGTGGAGGTCCTTCTGTCAGCATTGATCTCGGGAATTTGATGTTGTATCACTGATTTCAATGGAATTAGTTTAGCTTTTGCTAGTGCATTGGCATCAGCAAGAGTTATCATATGAGTTTCTTGGTTGAGTTCTCTGGCCTCTTTTGATGAAGAAATGAATCACCAAATAGAAAAGATGAGCGCGAAAAGAGTAATCATAATGAGAGACTTGAATTATCCAAATATTGATTGGTAGCAGTAGAATCTCATGAGAAGAATGAAAATGCTTTTATTGAGCTGTTCCTGGACAACTTCCTCAAGCAGCATGTGACAGAAGGAACTCGAGGTCAAAGAGTGTTAGATTTAATTATAGTGTCAGAGGGCGTTTCAGTTAAAGATGTAACTATTCTGCCTCCAGATGGCAACAGTGATCATGCGGTACTCACTTGGGAAGTGATTAAGTTTATGGATGTTCCATTCAGAAAAGGTTATGTGCTGAACTATGACACACGAAATTATGACGAACTGAGGAGTATACTGACTTTTGTGGAATGGGATCAGTTGCTGGATGGAAAGAATATCGACAGTGCATGGGAAGCATTTAAACATTACTTAAATGATTAGATATCAGAATGTGTCCCGAGAGTTCGAAGAATAAATAGAGTAGGAGTCAAATGGGTGTGTAATCTTATTAAGCAAGAGATTCGTAAGAAAAAGACGATGTGGAAGAATACTGTTTGCATAAGGATGACATCCATTATGAATGTTATAAGCAGCAGGCTAGAATAGTTGCAACTGTTGTATGGAAAGCAAACTCTGATTATGAAAAGAAACTGGCTCTGTGTGCTAAAGACAACCCACAAGAATTCTATCGTTATGCTGCAAGTAAAAGAAAGAATGAATATGAAAGACTAACTCTTCTAAATCCAGATGGTGTGAGGGTTGCAGATGCAGAAGAGGTTGTTCAGTTAATGAGTGTCCATTTAAAAGCTATCAACCTGATGAACACAACATTGAGCTCACTGTTACCTCTTTACTAGATGAAGAAACACAGGTGTGTGAGGCGAGGTATTAGAGCTGTTGCACAAACTGAATAAGAATTCAGCAATAGGGCTGATGGAATATCAGCATGTGTGCTAAAAGAGTGTTCTGCTGAACTGGCCATTCCTTTGACTAGGATATTTAATGAGTCTCAGAACAGGGAAGATTCTGCAGGAATGGAAGGAATGTATGGTAATTCCATTGCACAAGGATGGTGCAAAGACCAATGTATTCAACTATCAACGAATTAGTATCTCAGGAGTGGTGGTGGTGAAGATTTTGAAAAAATCGGTTAGGACCTGCATTTAGAAATGGGTTGACAGTGAATCTACTTTGCAATGAACAACATGGGTTTACTAAGGGAAGGTCATGTTTTAGCAACTTGCTCACATTCTATAACAATGTTACCATTGAAGTAGACAATGTGAGTGGATACATGATACTTTTGGATTTTGCTAAGGCTTTTGACAGAATACAGCATGGCAGACTGCTGCATAAATTGGAGAAAATGGGTTTAGGTTATAATATTAGCATGGATAAGAGGATGGCTGACTGACAGATATCAAAAAGTATTCAACTTTTTGATATCAAAATGTATTCAACTATCAACGAATTAGTATCTCAGGAGTGGTGGTGGTGAAGATTTTGAAAAAATCGGTTAGGACCTGCATTTAGAAATGGGTTGACAGTGAATCTACTTTGCAATGAACAACATGGGTTTACTAAGGGAAGGTCATGTTTTAGCAACTTGCTCACATTCTATAACAATGTTACCATTGAAGTAGACAATGTGAGTGGATACATGATACTTTTGGATTTTGCTAAGGCTTTTGACAGAATACAGCATGGCAGACTGCTGCATAAATTGGAGAAAATGGGTTTAGGTTATAATATTAGCATGGATAAGAGGATGGCTGACTGACAGATATCAAAAAGTGGTATATGGGGGATCTGAGTCTGCAAGGTTTATCAAGTTGACGGCTCGAGGGATAAAGAAAATCAATGAGGCTTTATTTAAAGTGTTTCCATTAAGATCCTTGGATGTCATCAAGTGTCATAGACGGAAAGCCAGTTACAAAGTCTTAGTTCAAGAATTGGCAGCCCTTCTGCCACAGGTAGGGACAGGTAATATCTCCTGTCCCTGCCTCTCCATCTTCCAGCCACCATCCTGCTGTAGAAGAAGAGGCATTGATTCTCAGACTGACATCATCTCTAGATGATCCTCCTCTTCTGGAATATAACCATCAAATTCTTAAATATCTCATCCGGACTCACCTTCTGGGAATGGATATCACAGATCAGTTAAATGACTACCTCCATGCTGAATTCTCTGAACACGTCATGCCTCGTCAACATCAGCCTATTTCTCATTCTACAATGACGTTGTCAAATAGAAAGCAGAGGAAGAGGGCCTATGCAGCTATGCAGGCCCTCTATAAAAAAGAATAGAGGGCAATGTGCCAAAACCATCCTTGACGGTGCTTCCCCTCCGCCTCTAGCAGACTTACATGATGATTTTGTTAAATTCTGGAGTACAGTCTTTTCTGCTCCACCTCCACACTTCCCTGATTATGATGACCAAACTACGATATTGAGGTCCATTCCTGCCTTTCAAATATACCAGCCTGTCTCCATTAAAGCAGCTCTTCCATCCAATTTCTCTGCCTCCGGATCTAATGGCTTTCCTGCATGTAGTCTTCGGAAGGTGCCATTGAAGATTTTTCAAGACTTAGTGGACATTCTCCTTTCCAGTAAAGCAATACCACCATACCTACGTGCTTCAAGAACTATCTTCATTCCAAAGAAAGAAACTTCAAGCTGTGCATCATACTTTAGACCTATTACCATCTCCCCTGTGATACTTAGACTCTATCATAAAATCTTAGTTAAACAACTTCAGCAATATATACAGCATGATTATAGACAGAGAGCTTTCGTCCCTTTGGACGGCACCTTAAGCCTCTATATGTGGTGTCGCTGGACCTCCAAAAGGCCTTTGATAGCATCTCCCTTCCTGCTCTCCTTCGAGCACTGTCTATTGCTGGATGTCCAGAACCCTTTCTTTCCCATGTTATGGAGCTATACTTGGGTAGCTCCATCACTATCATTACAGGGTCCCGTGCAACTTCTATTCCCACAGTGTGGAGTGTTCACCAGAGTGATCATCTATCTCCCCTTTTCTTTAACTGCATCATTAATCAGTTTCTTCCCTCTCTTCCTAGCTATATAGGCTACTCTCTAGGCGCTTCTTCCTTTAATGCTGTGGCATTTGCAGACGATCTTATTTTCGTAGCCTCTACTAAGATAGGCTTGCAGGAACTCCTTGACCAGGCAGTTGACTACTTCTCTATTCGAGGCCTTTCTATTAATGTAGAGAAGTCCTGCTCTTTAGCTCTTGTCCCTTCTGGTAGTGACAAGAAGCTTAAGGTCGAGCCTATAGAGTTTTCCCTGCACAGGAAGCAGTTGCATGCTTTGATCATCCTAGAAGAATGGAGATACCTCAGTATCATGTTCACCCCCAAAGGGAAGGTCTTCTGTCCCTTCTATCCTAGAAGCTGGGATCGCTTCTTTGAGGAAAGCTCCTCTTAAGCTCCAGCAAAGACTGTTTCTCCTTTCCCACTATCTCCTACCTCTCTTTTACCACAAGTTGGTGCTTGGTAGGACATATATCTCGGTATTGTCCCAAATGGACACGGCTATCCGTTCAGCCATGAGATCATGGCTCCGACTGCTGCCTGACACCCCTACTGCATATTTCCATGTAAGGATGAAGGATGGTGGGTTTGGGGTTCCATCACTTAGATGACTGATCCCACGGCCGTGGCTGTCAAGAATCGCAAAGTTAGAACTACCTTCTTCTCCTATCTGCAGAGAGGCTTTCTATAGCCTATTAATACAAGAAGACTTTAGGTGGGCTAAAGGCTGGTCCCATTATCAGGATACCTTAATTGAGTCAGCACCTGCAGAACACAAGAGATGGGCATCTCTGTTGCACTGTTCTGTAGATGGTGCTCCTTTAAAAGAGCAGGGCTATCATCTACAGAACAGTGATTGGGTAAGGGATGGCACCAGACTCCTCCCTGGGTTTGAGTATATTGACCTTATCAGGATGAGGATCAATGCCCTGCCTACCCGAGCCCACACAGCTCGATGGGGTAGTGACGACTCAAACTGTAGGGCTGGCTGCCACTACAGTGAGACATTGTCTCATATAGCCCAGTGTTGCTTCCACACCCATGGAGTCTGCGTACGGAGGCATGATGCTGTGGCCTCCATTCTGAACAACCTCTTTAAGAACAAAAGTTGGGAGACTGTGGCGGAACCACATTATAGGACCTTTGCAGGTTTGCGTAAGCTAGACTTAGTGATTAAAAGAGATGGTGGCATTTGGGTAGTTGATGCCCAGGTGGTGGGAACAGGGTGCCCACTAGCCTATAGCCATAATAATAAAGTGAACTACTATAAAAATAACCAAGATCTAGTCAGTAAGATACGGAAGGAGTATGGAGCAACTCTGAGGTTTACCAGTGCCACCATCTCTTTACATGGCGTATTGGACGCAGATAGTTATAAGAACTTAAAACAGCTTGGACTTACGCAGAAGGATATAAAAGTTCTTTCCTTGAGGACCCTACAGGGCACACTGGTGGCATGCCGTTGCCACCAGAGAATGACTACAATGATAACTAGAACAGGCATAGGGTAAAGCTTGTAAAGGCTTAGGCCTATATCAAGTCTGGACGAGATGTAAGGATAGTACTGCCCATAACCAGTACAAAGATTAATAAAAAATAAATAAAATAAAATAACAAGTGGTGTACCACAAGGATTATTGCTTGGTCCACTGTTATTCAATCTGTACATTAATAATATTGGGAAGGATTTGACAAGCGACATACAATTATTTGCTGATGATGCAAAGATAGGTAAGGTAATTAGGAATGCTGCTGATACACAGTCTTTGCAGAATGATTGAATAGGCTGGAATTGTGGGCATGGAAAAATGGGTGTCAGTTCAATCAGTAAATGTAAAGTCATTCACTTGAGGCATGATTAGATATCCAGTGTCGTATCGTATTGGTGGGATTAAGCTAGAAGAAACTGATGAGGCTAGGGATCTTGGAGTGTTAATAGATAGGAAGTTGAAGTTTAGGGGCCATGTGACAAAGATTGCAAAAACAACTCAAAAGATAATTGCAATGTTGAAACGAATGTTCACATGTAAAGATAAGGATGTTATTTTCCCCTCTTTACAAGGCCTTGATAAGACCGCACTTGGACTATTGTGCACAGGTCTGGTTTCCGTTGTGATTCTGATATATTGGAGAGAGTACAAAGGAGAGTGTTAGAAATGATATCAGGATTGTGGAATACTGATTATGAAGACAGATTGAGAATTTGTAGACTGCAGACACTAGCAAACAGGAGAAAGAGGGGTGATATGATTGAGACTTACAAACTTCTGAAAGGGTCATACAGGATTTCAATTTATGAAGGGTGGGGAAAGGACAAGAGGGCATCCTTGGAAGCTGAGAATGAAAGCTGCCAAGAAGGGTGTGAGGGCTAGATTTTTCTCTCATAGGGTGATGTGTGATTGGAATGGATTGCCATTGGATGTTGTGAGTGCAAGCAGTGTGAATGAATTCAAGAATAGGTATGATAGCTGATGTGTGTAGTATGTGGCCTCCCTCGATGAGTCTGACTCCCTAGAGATAATAATATACAAAGACAATCTATGTTACATTTCAAACAGTATATGCCAAAGTGACAATGATTTGATCAACCATTATTCTGCTGGCCTGGCCTGACCTCTATAGAAAAAAAAAAGTCATCCTATTTATAACATCGGAGAAAAAATTCATATATATAAATAGTTTTGATACAGCAAAAGTGGTGGCCTAATCCATAATTTAACATTGGTGTTGTTATATTAGAGTTAAGCTCCTAAATTACTTAGTCCTAATTATAATTAACTCTTGAATTACTCTTAATTATAATTAGGACTAAGTAATCTAGGATATTAACTCTGATATAACAACACTCATGTTAAATTATAGATTAGGCCACCACTTTTGCTGTATTAAAACTATATGAATTTTTTCCACTAGAGGTCAGACCAGTAGAATAATGGTTGATCAAATTATTGTTACTTTAGCATACTGTTTGAAATGTAATATAGATTGTCTTATAAATATATATGTGTGTGTTTGTGTGTGTACTCCAAATGATGACCTTAATATGAAGGTCGAAACGGGAAATTAAAATAATTATTCCTAACACAGATATAATTTTACCAAAATGAATCCTATCCATGATTGCTGCTGCTGACAGCCAAAATGGGTTACCTTCCTAATTAGTGGCTTCCTGTCATGAGTCATCTTCTTGATGGTGGGTTTTAATTATATTTGGGGACACAAAACTAATTAATAGATAGCAAACATAAGTGGATACTGCATCTGTAAAAATTATTCCTTGGAGGTAATAAAAAAAATATAAATAAAGGAAATACAAAGTTTATTTGGATAACTTTGTAAATAGTGTGTGTGTGTGTGTGTGTGTGTGTGTGTGTGTGTGTGTGTGTGTGTGTGTGTGTGTGTGTGTGTGTGTGTGTGTGAGAGAGAGAGAGAGAGCAGAAAATTTATCTGCAAAGAGAAACTTAGTGCCTAGATTATAAACTAGCACATTTTTGTAATGTCTAGAATGCTGCATATATCTCATTTGTTTACGATGGTATTAATTCTCAAAAAAAAAAAAAAAAAAATACTTGAATCTATTTTTTTTCTTTAAGTCTGTTAGGTAGATTTTGGTATATTCAAACCAGCATCCTCAGAACAAGTAGAAATTGTTCATATTGTGGATGGGGAGGATAAACAAAAATGAAAGTCCTAGCAATCAACCTCTGGGACTAGAGATAGAAATGGCTTTGGTCTCCTAGTTTTGGGCTAAATTATGTAGCCATATCATTGCATAGACTTCTGTGGAGATAGGACATACTAGGAATGTTTTCCAGTATTTTTCCACAAAAAAAAATCACATATGAGAATAACACACTATTTTTTATTTTTTCTACTAGTTTTGTGAAACTTCTTTTGTTCTGCTTCACCAGGATAATTACGTCAATAAACTAGAAAACAAGCAATAACAGTTAACAATCCTAGTGGACATATTTGAACGTGATTAAACAATGGAAAACATACATTTGCTATTATGCCGTCTACTGGTTTGGATTGCTGGATACTACTGGTAGATACGAATGTGTTATGATGAATTAATGAAGACCAAACTTGATGCAAAATCATCCCTTGTTTTCACTTCAGAGGTGAAATCATTTCAGCTAATTCTTTGAACACTTTAGAGAAGAAAAAAACAGTAATCTATGTGGAGTATTTTTGTTTGTTGTCGTGCTACTTGATGTTTTGTTTCAGTCATATGTGTGCCAGCCCTGATTTGTGTCTTGTTTGAGGTATCCAAACAGGATGCGCTCAACTTCTCAGTCTATGGCATGCCAACAAACACAGGGTGTTACTTACATATCATCTCTACCCAATGGAAAAAATAAGGCATCCATTCCTTATACAATAGAACCTACAGAATTTTCACCAACATAGATAAAAAGAACCTAGAGCTACGATACCTCAGTTCAGTCCTATCAGAAAAATGGCTATTACAGAACATTGATATATAAAATAAAATAAAAAATTCTGCTTCAACCACCAAAATAATCAGATGAACAAGAAACCATGACCCTAGAGGAGCAGTGATTATTCCATATATACAATCAGTCAAAGATAAAGTAGCAAGTTTGCATCACCAACAAAACTTAAAGTTGCATTCTACCCAATCAGCAAGATCTCTAATCACCTGAAACCTCCTAAACCTCTACCACTTAAACAACCAGGCATCTACAAGATCAGTTGTAGTTTACACTACATAGGGCAGACAGGCAGATCTGGAGAGGTACACTGATAAGAACATTTCAGAGACGTTGAGGATAAAAGAAGACACAAAGATTTCGGAGGCTATGTTAGAATCAAGAGATCTTGTATAGTGGAGTAAAAACCATTTTTACATCATGATATTGTAGAAACTGAAAGATTTTGTTCTTGGCATTGTGGATGTAAGAAAGGATAATCTCACCTTTGAAATCTTATTTGTTGATGTCTTGGGTGGGGTTTGTTATAATGGATATGGGCACAAGATGATCAACTAGATTTTATTGATCATCTTGTGCCCATATCCATTAAAGAAAAGAGTATAAGTGAGGTCATTAAGTATATCTCACTCATGGGGCAATGAAGTTATTTATTTCTTTGTTCTTTTGCTAGTGATGTTATAGGTTCTGTCTCTTTTTGGCTGCAGTATGTTGACAGTATTTTTATCATTTGGCCAGGTTCAAAGAGCTGGAGGATTTCAAGATCTATCTTGACAGCCTCTAGAACATGAAAATTGCATGACATGACCTTTCCTTGATACTCTTGTAGAAGTTTTGAGAATGAAAGAACACCATCTGGTACCTAAGCAGAAAACAAATGCCTTACATCGAACATAACTGTTCAGTTAGAAAATTTTAGGAAGACTAAAATGTTGGCACTACTCAGTGCAGTAAGAATCTAGGTATCATCCTGCACCAAGTTTGTTCTGCTCATTGTACAGAAAACCCACAACACTAGTATGTTCTTCCACCATACCACATACAGATGATAGAATTAATCACAACACTAAAGAATAGAACCTATGACATCTCAAGCAACATACAACAAAGGAATAAGGAACTTAGTTATCCCCATGAGTGAGATAGATAATTTCACTACCTCACTCATCCTTCTTCCCCTTAATCAATATGAGTGCAAGATGATCAAGATTTCAAATGTGGTTATTCTTTTTTATGTGCATATGGTTACAGATAGTTTCTCATGTAAAATTATGTAAAAGTGGCTTTCACTCCATTGTACAGGATCTCTTGATTCTAACAGCCTCTGAAATCTCCTCATTCCTTCTCCTCAAGAAACCAGAAGTCTACAAGATTCGTTCTTTGTGTGGCATTTGCTATATTGCTCAAAGAGGACATTCTGGAGAGATCTGCATGCCAGAACATTTTAAAGATGTCGAAAAGAAAATGAAACACGAATCAGGTTTAGCTTTTCACACAACCAATGAACACCATCTGGTACTTAAGCAGAAAACAAATGCCTTACATCAAACATAACTGTTCAGTTAGAAAATTTTAGGAAGCCTCCAAAATGTTGGCACTATTCAGTGCAGTAAGAATCACGGTATCATCCTGCACCAAGTTTGGTCTTCATACATCGAAAATTTTAGATCTTAGTAGGGTGTGACATTACCCTCTAGTAGTACCTGCTTTCATATGTTCATTGCTTAATGTGGTACATTTTATTGTTTCTAGCTCATTAACTCTTTTATTGAATGGATTTTAACGGTATAGACTCTTTTGTAATATAAGTATACTCCTGACAAAATGTGCCCTTCGACACACAAAGCTAGTTGAGATTTTAGTTTAATAAAGTGTTCTGTGTTGCTTTATGTTATGTGAGTCATTATATGGAATTTCAGTGAACTCTTCACAACTTCAAAACCTGTCATTTTTTATTTTTTTCAAGTACCATGTTTTAATGTTTGTCTTATACATATTATAGTTCAGTTCTTTACAGGTTAAACACTGAAAAAGTATGCTATTACATGTTCATGATATGAATTAACTTCATCCTGTTTGGTCTGTTATTGTGCATTGCTAGTATGCATATTATTATTATTATTATGTTACACCTCCAGGGAGTCCAAAGACTCATCAAGGGAGAATGTGCCAACACCATCGAACAATTATCCCCTTCTAACTACTAACTGCACTCAACCCTGCTTAACTTTTTGCGAGCCATTAGTAGCAGAGGCTCTACCAATCGACCAACCTTTGCTGGCATGAGGATGTTCTAAAAAAATCACTCATTAACATATCTTGGCTGACATCTGTTTACATAAAAGTTAAAGCTGTATACACATATGTATTACGGTTGCAGGAATTTAATTCAGGATATATTTGCAGGGTCGTAATATAGATCGTGCTTCACAAGAATCGGATGTAATTGTTCGAATAGGAACAAGCTACTGCAATGTAACATCACTTTCCCGCTCTCAACTTACCTGTAGACCCCCAACTTCTCAGCCTCCTGCTCGTGATGTTGTTGTTCTTCCAAATCAGCTTCCAGAAGTTGTAGTAAGTAATTGCATCCTTCCATTGCAGTTTTAGTAGATATCCAGTATCATTATTAGCTAGTAATATGTGGTTTTTTGATGATTAAAACAAATTAATGCATCTATGGAACTATTTCTGTGATAATTTTCTTCTAGACTTTGAATTTCATTTCATTCCAGAATTTCATGTCATATCTATCTTCATTCTCCATATAATGCCATATTTTGTATATTGGTTAATAAGGATGTTGTAACTAACCTCCAAATGTGCATTTTCGAGATTAATTTTAAAATGTAACAAAAACAACAAAAAAAAAATATTATATAGTTACCCAAAATTCAAGTACTTGCATATTTTATTGGTATTATTTTCTCAGGCATCTCCATGGAGTTAGACTATCATTGGAGGCCCACACTAACTATTATCTACAAGGTATTTATTATACCTAAGCTTGAACTCATTCACCAGCATAGCGCTCATAACACCTCAGTCTAACCATTTAACATCCTCCAAAAAATCGTCGTGATTCCCTTGCTAACTACACTTACACACTTTTTAGAAGTGGTGATCCCTTTCTCTCTTCCTTTCCACAATGTATTGGGAGAAAAAAAAAAAAGTAAACCTTCACTGTCATTCCTGTAAAATCCTGTTTAATAACTTATGTTTCTATAATGTCTCCTCTTTTTCCTTTCAAGAGCTGAAATCAAATCCTCTCAGATATCCACGTTTCACATCTGCATGTAGAAAATGAACAAATTATCAATTTGTATGTTTGTACCTATATTTTTTTAGACTACAACTTTTGACCCAATACATATGGAAGGTAATAAAAGGTCTCATTACCCTTCTTGATTTGATTCTGCACTTCTACCTTCTCATTTGGTTGGCTTGTAATCATTATTCCCTAAATATTTAATTTTTTTAACTGTTTCTGGATTCCCAGTTTTCACACTTGTCAGTTAACTGATTCTGTCTGATATTAGTCATTATCTTGATTTTTTGTGATTAATTTTAGTCCTATCTCAAATGTTAATTTATCATCATCAAATTCCTGACATGGGTGGTGTGTACAGGATATGATAATACTAAATGAAAAACTTACATTGTTACTAACTTCCTATTACAATTTCCTCCAAATCAGTCTGTTACCTATCAAGACTCCAATATTCATCATCATCAAATTCCTGATATATACCCTCAAGGAGTATAAAGGATATGATAGTACTACATGAAAAATTTACATCATTACCAACTTCCTATCTACAATTTTCCTCTAAATCAGTCTGTTATATCTTGGGCTCGTCGAGACTCTTGTTATATCTCCTTATATTTCTAATATTATTTTGCTTTCCTTTTATTTGTTTATACTTGTTTTCATATATATATATATATATATATATATATATATATATATACACACACACATATAATTATCTTCCTTTCTGACTTCCCCTTTTTAGTAATTAAACTATCAGTGAGTCATGTCTTGACTTTCAATCTAGGCCGATAAGCAATTATACGAGATGTGCACGTGAGCTATGAACACAAAGGAAATGTCGTTAATTGGCGCCAATTCCTTTGTTTCATTTCGGGTACTGGTTCCTTCTTAATTTTAGAGAAAATTTATATTTATACTGTGCCACCCTAAAATGTACTTGATGAGTATTTATTCATGGAACTAAACACAGTATCGTAATTCTTAAACAATCTCACTGTTAGGACTTATCTAGTCCCTTAAATTATGTTTGTCAATCTTATCTCCCGCTTAGGTTCGAACTTTTATGAACGTTTCAGTAAAATGAAAATCAGGCAAGTCTTCATTTTCATTTCAAAAGAAATTAACATTTAATACACTGAATATACATAATACAAGTTATAAGAAATATTTTTACTGACATAAGATTACTCTAGATAATATTGGGAAGTGAATAGTTTTACTTATGATTGCAAAATCTCCTTAAAATATAAAATCAAAATTTCAAATCATTCATTCTTACAAAATTCGAACTGTCATCTATGTAAGACACCAATAAAGACTATACTCTCTATAATTCACATACATTCAAAATTATCTTCACACTATTATTTCAATTAAACTATAGAGTTCCTAAATTTTCTCAGCATAACTCCTAAAGTTCTTTCAATGAGGGCTCAGTCCTGAGTTGAAGTCTTAAATATGTCTAAATCAATGTCCCCCTTCACAATTTTTACATTAACAAATAAGAATCAACATTACCAGTAGTTGGGGACACACTAGGCTTTCATGCATATCCCTACAGCACTTTCAATTTCCTGATTAACCTCCTAGATTTACCTCGACTCTTCTACATATCAATTGGATTCGGACATGACACATCGCTGACAGGGAGAAACAATTCTGGCTCCCCGCTTGCTCATCAGTCGGCTGGGCATAGGTCTACGATCTTCGGCATGATCTGGAACTCTACCGTGTCAGGTCATTCCATAGCCCAGAACCTTGGACACTGTCGCTAGCCGCGATGATCTCACGATGGACTTCTCCGCTGATGACTCCAGTACAGGGAACGAGAAAAAAGCCACGAGCTGGCTCCGCAGCGTCTTTTAAAACACTTATCCTATGTTTCTTGCCTACGTCATCCTGATTTCTCCCGGCGCATTACTCCTGTGAACACTTAGCGCCAATCTCACCCCTAGCGCTCTATTCGGAGGTCATCCACATGCATGTTCTATTTGGTGCACGTGTATGCCTTCAGGCCATTGCTCTATAATCTGATTACCTTTTGCCTTCAACATTGTAATAGCACTTACATAGATTACACATAGTTTAAGTTTTACAGAGCACTTATTTAATTTCAATATGATGCATTAGATAAAACTTTCTTAAATATTAACGGAACTGATAGTTTACAATTGATTATTTTTCTCTTGATATATTGATACTGGCTCCAGAATTGATAAATCATGTTAAATCTGAATTGAAGGTAAAGGTTTTGACTATTCTTTTCATTCAAAGTTTAACAAGTCTGTTAAATGTCAAGACTCCAATATCAGGTTTTATATTTCTGTCTTCTAAGACACTTATTACTGTATCACTCCACCTATATCTTTGTCTTCCTCTGGGTCTTTTTCCTGACAACCTGGCAGAGAACACTTGTTTTGCTAATCTTTCCTCTCGCATTCTGCTTAAGTGACCATACCACATGAGATTAGCTCTGCTAATGCATTCCTGGATGCTGACAATGTCAAGTTCTTTCCTAATATCCTCGTTTTTAATATGATATTGCCATTGATGCCATCTGTTCATGCCCCTATTCTTTCTCAGGGCTCTCATATCTGCGGTTTATAGTCTTTGGTCAAGTGTTTTACTTCTAACCCAGCTCTCAGATCCATAACTTAAAATTGATTATGTTTAAACCAGTGGTGTGTCGGTAAATTTTTAAAACAACTGGCTCGCTTTATGTGACCCAGGGCCGGTGCAAACTGTGCAGAGGTAGATGGGCCCCACACTGGCGAAGCAAGTGCTCTAAACTAATTATTTTTTATCTTTGAGAGACATCACAATTCTATTTTGCACAGGGCCCTGCAAAGTATAGAACCGGGGCTGATATGACCAGGGAAAAAGTGTGGGGAAAGATGGACAACCCACGTAGAATATTTTGCCATCATGTTTTTAGTTTTTTTTTCACATACTTATCTGTGAGTCGCTTATAGACCGGGGCAATATTCATGAGAAATTACACTATGACAGCAAATTAAAAAATTTAAAGGTATTTAATTAACGAATATTTTGCATTGGTCTGTGGCAGGGTACATAGTGAATGTTTTCAAATCCTTTCATGCAACAAATTGTGAAAATAACAAATCTAAACAATTCAATATTTATTTTTATTGAAAAATATTTTTCCAAAATTTTATAATAATTTCCAAACAGAAATTTGATTTTCACTAAAAAATTTTCTCCTTTTTCTGTCATACCTTTGTATCTGTGGCCAATCTGTGAATTTTATTTATCCACGAATTTACGAAAGATGTAGCGTCCCATTCTTTTAATTCTTTGCCCAGTAAATTAATCATCATGAAATCAGAAATATGTTCAACCGTTAAACTGTTTCTAAATTTTGAGCATATCACGTTCATTAAACTAAAACCTCTTTCAGCTTCTGCACTACTGACTGCTATAGTATTAATTATTTTTCTAGCTGTTTTAATTGTTGTAGGAACTGATTCAGTTTTTCCCTGTATATTGTCATCCACAAAATCTCGAAAATCATTTTTATTTATCTGGTATTTCAAAAATTCAATTAATTGATCTAATTTTCTTTCACCTTCTACCCAAGGTGAAGTTAATTTTTCATAATGCATGTGGATTCATCTAGTAAATCAAATAGTTCTAAGATATCTTTATTAGCTTCGCTGGGTAAAAGTTGCAAATTCATAAAATAATAATTTTGTCAAGTAATTTTTCTTTGGGAAGTGACATTATTTTTGTGTCATTATAAAATGGAATATCTTTATATTTTTCAGATTCCATTAACTCATTAATTTGTTGCTCATGCTTTCCGTGATTGTTTTTAAGTTCAAAAGCATGTATTGTATGCTTTATTAATGTTTGAGCTTTGGTTAAATTTGTTTTTCAGAATTGAAGGCCGATTGAAAGTAAAGAAAATTCTTCGAGAATATCTATCATTAGAGCCAGATCTTTAAAAAATTTATATTTGTTAATATTTTTGCCATATATAAACTGCAGACTGAGCAAAATGCTGATACAAAGCAGGATATGCTTGCCATACTGCTTTAGCAGATCGCAAAACTACATGCGGCCCGAGAACTCGCCCAATTTTAATAATCTCTATATCGAGTTCTTTTGCTATAGCTGCAAGTTCTATTTGATTGGTGATAAATTGAATAAATTTTATCTAAAAATATTTTAAAATGATTTGTTTGTTTTGTATCAGTAATTGAATCGTCAAGTGCTAGCTGATGCCTATGATTTAAACAAAGCCAAACATTTATTTTTGGAAATTTTTCCATTAATATGGTAGCCACTCCAGACTTTCTCCCTAGCATTGTACTGGCACTGGCAGAACAAAAATCTATTAAATTTGCTTGTAAATATTCATTATCAAAACCAAATTGATTCAATGTGGACATTAAAATATTTAAAATATTTTCTGTAGTTGTAGATATCAGTTCTTTCAATGCAACAAACAACATAACTGGATTAGAGATGGATGGTACACTACATTGTAAATAGATTACTAAAGTACTTTTCGAAATTGTGGACGCTTCATCAATTATAATGCAAATTTTAGAATTCTCGTTGATCACATTTTAAAATATTTTTATTCTAATTTCATTTGCAATATTCTCTGCAATATATGTAGCACTATATCACGTATGTAAATAATTTCCTTTGTCAACACCGTTTTTTGTTTGCAGTTCTAGTGCCCCTTCAATATCAACTAAGGATCTATTTCATCTTATTAAATATTACACGGTGTTAAATATTTTCACAGTAATTTCATTCAGTTTAGAATTGATTTTTTCTGTTAAATTTGGTATAGCATTATTGGCTGATTTCCTTAATAAATCCTGTACAAGACTGTGATTTTGACAAATTATGTTCTCGAATATTTTTCTCAAAGAAGCCTGTCTAGAACATTTATTGTTTCCATTTGGGACAATCAAATACGTACTCCATTCTTTTGATACATGCACATGTTTCTCTGCAGATACTCCTAAATGTCCTAAATTTCCAACTTTGAAACAATCTTTGCATCCCAATTTTCCTTCCTTTATATCAAGCCATTTATACAGTTCTATAAAAGTTATTAGTTGTTTTTCATACCAACAATCTGGAAGAAAAAGATTAAATTTTTCTCCTAATAAGGAATTTTCATTATCGTCACAGATCGAATCTTCTACAATATTTGAAGAATTTGATTCTTCACAAAGTTCTATTGTATCTGCAGATGTACCTTTCTCTGTAGATACTCCTAAATGTTCTAAATTTCCAACTTTGAAACAATCTTTGCATCCCAATTTTCCTTTTTTATATCAAGCCATTTATACTGTTCTATAAAAGTTATTAGTTGTTTTTCACACCAACAATCTGGAATAAAAGGATTAGATTTTTCTCCTAATAAGGAATTTTCATTATCATCACAGATCGAATCTTCTACAATATTTGAAGAATTTGATTCTTCACAAATTTCTATTGTATCTTCAGATGTCTTTTTCTGCTTCTTCAAATTTTGTCATTGTAATGTTTAAGAAGCTTCATAAATCGCTTTGCCTCTTCGACATTTTGAATAGCAAGGGCTAGAAAAAAAATTTTCTTAACATTTTGCTAATGGAAAGGCATTATGTTGTTTTTAAATACATTTATTAAAAAACAGAATATTTATTGTTCCTTATTTCTATTTAATTTTTTCAACTAACAGCTATCCGCTTTTTCGACTGCAAAACTCTAACCCTGATTAAAATTATTTTAATTATAAACAAAAAAAAAGGCGAAATAAAAACATAAAGAAAATTTTCTTATATTACCTACAACTTACCTATCCTATAACCTATTTTACCTACAACAATTATTATTATGTATTATCAAATGAAATCCTGAACAAAATAAAAAAGTAACACTAATATTACCACTCGTTTATGACTGACACAATTATACACTGTGAGTAGTCAATCAAATGACCAGAGACTGTAGCAGTCACAGTGAATTTTTATATTTATCAATAGTGCAACTATGTTGCATTTCCAAGAACTTAATGTTGCAAATTTTTGGAAATTTGTTGAAAAATAAGGCATTATTGTTTATTCAAATGCCCAGTATGGGAGTTTTGATAACATGTTTGTTTTAATACAGATATTGTTTGGTAAATAAAATTGTTTCCAAATTCCAGTTCATAAATTGAGTTTGTGTTTTGTGAATTCTCCTTTATGCATTTATTTTTGATGATAATAATATATGTAAGTGTTTATTATACAATTTCAAAATATTTACGAGAAAAAGTATATACTATCATTCATCATCTATCCTTTCATAAAGAATTTTAATAACCTGCTCGCCCAACTTAAAAACATTAACAACACTCGCTTAATTTGAAAAATTTTAACAAGCCGGTCCCAACACACTGGTTTAAACACTGTCTTGTATACAGCTAATTTAGTGTTTTGGCTAATTTCTCTCTTATTCCATATAAATTTATTCAGTTGACTTCCTACCATGGCTTTGTTGATTCTGTTGTCTATTTCCATATTTAACTTGCCATCTTCATTAAAAATCATGCCTAAGTAGCTGAAATGTTTTACTTGTTTTATAAGTTCTCCATTCACAATGCAGTTGATATTTTCAATGTTTCTGCCTATTTTCATTATCTTTGTCTTTTTAATGCTGACCTTCATACCATATCTATTACAACAGTTATTCAATTTAGTCAAGGAATCTTGCAGACTCGTTGTGGATTTATTGATAAGTATAACGACATAAAGCAAAGAGTTGAGATTAACACCTTCAATTTTGATATCAGTTTTAATACCACTTTCCTTCATAATATGATCCATATAGATAATGAATAAGAGAGGGGATAATGTACATCTTTGTCTCACACCAGATTTAACATTGAACCATCTTCCTGTATTTGCTTCAATTCTAACTGTTGACTTACAACTTAAATAAAGACTAAGTATTGCTTGATATAATGACCCATTAACACCATAGACTCCAATATTATTAGATCTTATATTTCTGTCTTCTAAGGCACTTTTTATTGTATCAATCCTCTTGGCCTTCCTCTAGATCTTTTTCCTGCCAACCTGTCAGAGAACTCTTGTTTTGCTAATCTTTTCCTCTCCTGTTCTGTTTGAGTAACCATATGACCTGAGATTAGCTCTGCTAACAATGTCAAGTTCTTTCCTAATATCCTCGTTTTTAATATGATATTGCCACTAATGCCATCTATTCATGCCCCTAATCTTTCTCCTCTCATATCTGTGGCCTCTAGTCTTGGGTCAAGTGCTTTATTTCTAACCCAGCTCACAGATCAAAAAGTTAAAATTGGTTTGAACACTGTTTTGTATATAGTAAATTAGTGTTTTGACTAATTTCTCTCTTATTCCATGTAAAGTTATTCAGTTGACTTCCTACCATACCAACTTTGTTAATTCTGTTGCCTATTTTCCTATTTAATTTACCATCTTCACTAAAAATTGTGCCTAGGATAGCCAAAATGTTTTACTTCTATAAGTTTTCCATTCACAATGCAGTTGATATTTTCAATGCTTCTGCCTATTTTCATTGTTTTTATCTTGTTATTGCTGACTATACAAAATCTATTACAACAGTTATTCAATTTACTCAGGGAATCTAGCAGGCTTGTAGCAGATTTATTTAGAAGTACAGGAATACCTCGATTATCGTTATTGTTGCCACGAAAAATACCACAATAATTGAATACGCGATAATTGGGATAAATAATGGGTGTAAAATTGGGTGATCATTGCCAAGGATTTTTCAAATTATTAATTAAATTTTATATATGAAGTAAAAAACAAATGTGTTAAACGTGTTAAGTAAAAAATGAAGGTTCATTTAGAAAAACAATATTATTCTTTAATCTTTATTTATATATAAGGAATAAATACAGTACATACAATTATTCTTTCTTGGATAAAAATTGATGTAGAGTTGTCTGGTGGAATTTTTTCTTTCTTTTTTCTTTGTATAAAACTCTGTAGCAACGGATGGAATTTTCAATTTCCTGACGAACTTTCATTGATCGCTCGAGATTAGGATCGCCGTTCAAATTTTTTTTTCTTTAAAATTTTCAGCAATTCTAAACATTTCGTCCATTTCTTTGAGGGTAAATTCCTTTATATTCCCATGATTTCTCAATTATTTGTTATAAAGTGAAAATCTGATCTCGACAACTCTATTTGGTCTGAATCCAGCTTGTTTTCCAATTTTCTCTTTCACAACCTCTTTCAATAAATCTGAAATTCCTCTGTAATTTTCACATTCAGCTTTATTCCCCCCCCCCTCTTTTTTTTTTTTTAATAGATGAAAACTATTACAGCTCTACTCCATTCATCTGGAATTTGACCTTTTGACTAGATCCTCAAAATTAGGCAGCATAGCCATTGCAAAACTTTTATACCTCCATACTTAAGCATTTCTGGTCGAATATCATCTACTCCAGCTGCTTTTCTGCATTTAAAGTTTTTGAAAGCTTTTCTACTTCAAGTATTGATATGTACTTCTCTTTGCATTCCTCTTGAAAATGTTCTAGTATGATTCTGTTACTGCTTGCTTCATTTAAGTTTTTCAAAGTAATTACTCCACTCATCCAGGATATACTTATCTTTAGTTTTCATGTCACCTTTATTATCTCTGTTTCCTTTTACAGTATTCTTTTCTCCATTTCTAAGTTTTCTAATTTCTCCATTTCAATAGCCTCCAGAATATTTTGCCACCTTCCTGATATTTATTTTCTATATTCTTAATCTTTCCATGACTTTTGTTTAGCTACTTTTACATTTTTTTTCTATATTCTTTTAGGGCATCTAGGAACTTTTGGTATATATCTTCTTCTTTTCCAGAACTGCTTCTTTAACTTCTTGTGTCTGCCATGGGGATTTGGTTTGTCTCTCCTTAAACAACTTCACCACATACCTCCTTAGCTGAATCAATCAATCCCTTCTTCAAAGTTTGCCACTGAGACTCCAAGTTTTGGTTCTTGATTTCAATCTGCTTCAGATTTTCTTCAATAATGTTTGTATAGTTGAGTTTACAATTTACCTGTAAAACCTGCGCAACTTTAATTCTTTTTAAAACTTTCTTATGTATGTTGTATTTTTCAATGTAACATCCATTTTTATCCTTCTTACTGCTAAGTAATCGTCACTTCCAATTTTAAATCCTCTGTACAGTTTTGTATCTTGAACCAGCATGAAAATATCACTATCAACAATGTGACTTATTAACTGTCTGCAGTCTATATATGGAAGTGACAACCAGTACCTGAAATAAGAATGAACTGACCTAGCAGCTACATCTTACATATATTTGACACACATACACAGAAGGGCAGGAAAGACCTATAGTGTATCAATGCTATGTGTGGGGAGACAGGAGAATAAGAAGAAAGGAGGAATGTTTTCCTTTTTGAACTGCTGAAGGATATAGTCAGTGGGGAAGACTGAGTGAGACTATTCCAAAAAATAAAGATAGATGGAATGAAAGAGGAGACTGAGAAATTGTTTGGCACGGTTGGAGGTGGACTTAAAATGGGTGTTGGCTAGCAGCTGCTTTTGTTCTTATACTGTTTTGAAGGTAAGTGGAGAAATGAAAGTAGTCATTTCAGTAGAACACCATTTATGAAATTATCTATAGAACAAGCATAAGTCGGAAACTGAAGTCTGAGGAAGAGAGATTAGAGTGAATTTGTAAGAGGAACCACTAATTAATATTTCCCTACTCTGGAGTGTCAAGCAATCTTAGAGACAATTTCAGTATCTGCTCTAAATGTGCAAACAGTAGCCATGGCTGGGTACTATTCGCACATTCTCCAAATAGAAAAATGCAGCCAGTTCAGCTGAACACTCTTAGCGTCTTTGCTACCATCCTATTAGCCCTCTAGCTGAATTATTATTCAGCTAATGCAACAGCTCTGCAACCTCTTCTTTCTTCTCTTACACTTGAGTTTCATCATCCAGTGAAGTGATTGCATACACCAGGTTGATAGCGCTTGCCAAAATGGCACTGATTAGATTGTATTCAGGTGACAGATGCAGAAGAGATTGTTAACAATCCCTTCTGCATCTGTCACCTGCATACAATCTGCATTTAGCAAGAGTTTCTTTTTTGTATTAATTCTCTCTTTTACTTGCAACATAACGATGAAATTCTTTTGGTTTTCTCTGAAGCTTAAAGATTGCAGAGTCATCCAGTTAATTGTCATACTTAGTTTTTTGCTTTTAACTATTCTGACCTTTGCCTTATAATATTCATAGTTGGCATCATCCTTATGCACATGATTTCCCTTCCACATCCTCTTTTTCTTAAGATTTGCCTGCTTAATAAGATTGCACATCAATTTTGCTCTTACTCTATTTATTCTTTGAACTCTAGAAACACATTCCAATAGTACATAATTTTAGTATTTTTTAAAAAATTCCTTTGCATTCTAATTTCGTTCCCATCTAGCAACTAATACGATGTGACTGAACCTAGTATGCTTCTTGACTGTTCATGTTTACCTGCTTTGTAGTTCAGCATATAAACTTTTCTGAATAGAACATCCATATTCTTCAGTGCAGCATGCCCACTGTCACCAACTAGAATTTATGAACTTTTAATGTTGGCTACTTTTTTTTTCTCCCACACTTATCTTCTCCTAAACTCAAAGAATTATTTGACTTCTTGATTGTGACTGTAAGCCCAAATACATTGCATTTTCCAATTTCATAATTTACTTGTTTTGCAGACCACAGTCCCTGGAATTATCTGCCATTCTGAAGTTTGTGTTTAGAAATACCATAGCCATTGCTTCTCAATGTTCTTTTCCTTAATCAATGTTGTGTTAATAAAACATTTTTTGTTATTCAGAAGAATATCTCATTTGAACCAGTGGGTGAGATGGTGATGATTTTAATGGCGAGGTCATTCTGCGCCATATCAATGGTTATAGCAGTACACAAGGTAAGACGATCACAAACATCCAGGCCTGCAACCTGTTGGTTGGAGAGTGGGTATGCTAACCACTCGGTCAATCACGCCAGCATTTTTGTCAGTACCATCAGTTCTAACTATGTGATATTTCTCATAGTCCTTGGCTAGTTTTACTTATTTTTCCTTCTAGGATTCAGAGACCTCTTAAGCATATATGCAGAATATAACAATGTGCATAATGCTATTTAGATCCATCCTAATGTTAGTTTATATTGACTTCACTCCTAATGAGACAAGGCTTAACTAATAATTGAAATAGCTTAATGTTTGTCCATAACACGTTCTGTGCTAATACTCAAGATGTGGGGGGTGGGGAGGGTGCTGCACTCTTATCCAATAATAAGTGTACCTCTTTGATGTTGTATCTTTTATATAAAAGTAGTAATTGCATAGCTTCATCTAGGTCATGTCTGGCAATTTGAAGTTTCTTAGGACACAATCTAAATGCATCATTATAACAGTGAAAAAATGTACCATAGACTCAGGCTGCTGTCAGAAACTTAGTGAGTTTTTAAGCATTTTTGCAGGGCAGTGGCCTCTGCACTGTTTGTTTGTTTCTTTCTCTCTCTCTCTCACACACACACACACACTGATGACAGCTGTTTCAGCACTTTTTCATGTTAGTGCACTATTGGCTTACATTAAATAAGAATGTTGTTCTGCACTTTGCCACAATAATTAAACAATATTACAAACACTGAACATTTCACCTGCTGCTACTTAACCATGGCTTGCATTACAATAACAATTTAACATGTTTGCTTTCTACCATCATTAAAATGTCCATAACCACCACTCAAGATTGATCACAAGGTAAGTAGATATATTTTAAAGTTCCTGGCTACATCGTACATCCTGAGAAATGTTCAAGTTTTACAGCTCACCTGGCATCTTCATCACAGGGTATGTTAGCTCTTATTCTATATCTTAACAACTTCATTTCTTTTACAGAGCTTTGGAATTACTAATATTGTGACTATCCCTATAATTACTAACTTAGCAGCACTATTAATATTTTTAACATTATTCACTAACATTTGTTGAATGATATTTTCCATTATTTTCCATGGGCTTTGCCATGGAAATGTAGCAAAGAATATGTTCTACAATTGGAAAGCCATAAAATAAAGTTGTACTTTGCTTCAAAAATCTATGCAGCAACTTTTCCATTTCAAACACAGTACTGAAATTTATTAATATCAGCATACAGTATTTGTTCAACCAAAGCAGAAGTTCTTTATTTTGGAGCATGTGCTCACATTAAAGGAATGATAATAGACATTGCAATTGTTAGGTATTTGAGAGAGAGAGAATGTGAAGGAGAATTGTGATTGTTTCTGTACCTTCAGTGCATGGGGATTCAACATAAATTGGAAATTAAATAGGATTTCGGTATAGGAATGGTTTGTTAGTGGCTAGGAAGTAATGAGATAGTAATTCTGAAGTTTATTTTAAGATTTGTTCAGATAAAACAAAATGATAAACTTTGTTTTAAAGTTTATGTAGAAGTAGATCCAATAGTTTTATCAGTCTTGAACTTTGGCAATCTTAAATAATACAGAAAAAGTCTTGAAAGTTTATTGAAATTGCTGATATGGTTTAGTTACTTCTTCCGTGAAGTTTACCAAGACTTTCTATATGAAAGTGATTTATGTTATAACAGTGTTCTGAATGACAACAAGATGTGCTGTATTCATTGTTGTGAATAAAGATTATTATTATTACGGGCAACTCCAAGGAGTCGATAGACTCTTCGAGGGAGGCCCTAGCATCATGTCAAGAACAACTATTCAACATTCACACAGTATCTATCATACCTCGCCTTGAACTCATTCACAGTCATGGCACCCACAACAGACTCTGGCAGCTTATTCCACTCATTCACCTCTCCAAGTAAAAAACCTAGCTCTAACACCCTTGCTAACCACACTCTTGCCCAGCTTCCATGTATGGCCCTTAGTCCTCCCACCACCAGTTCTATTCTCAAAAATATCTTCTGAATTAATCTTATAGAAACCCTTCAGTAATTTGAATGTCTCAATCATATCACCCCTTTTCCGCCTATCATCCAATTTCTGCAACCCACAAATCTTCAACCTTTTCTCATAAGGTTCATTCCATAGACCTGCTATCATCTTGGTCACTCGTCTCTTGATCCTCTCCACATCAAGAAGAAACCCTGGCACCCATATCTGTGCACAGTAGTCTAAATGGGGTCTTATCAAGGCTCGATGCAGAGGAACAATAACCTGTTTGTCTCTGCTTGTATTTTTCAGTTTGCCTCTGCTTGTATTAAAATATTTTTCAGCAACCAAGTGATTTGATGAGCTGATTTAGCCACTTTTGCGATGTTCCCCCTAAACTTCAACTCCCTATCCACCAACACTCCCAAATCCCTGGCCTCGTCAATCTCCTGGAGTACGGTTCCACCAATGTGATATACTGCTGCTAATCTTTTCACCCCAAAATGCATGACCTTACACTTTGCCACATTAATTTGAGATCCATTCTCCTTAGCCCAGTCCTCCAAATCATCCTGCAAAATTTCGATATAGTGCACTCACTATTGCTCTACCCAACTTTGCATCATCAGCAAACAGATGAGCACTTCCTCTCAGATCCTTTCCTATATCGTTAATGAAGAAATTGAACAGTAATGGTCCAAGAACAGAACCCTACGGCACACCACTAGTCACAGGCCATCTTTTGGCCTCTACTTCTGAATAAACCACTCTCTGATATCTCTCCATCAACCACCCTCCTATCCATCTCACCAACCCTATATCCATCCCCATATGCTGCAGTTTACTGATTAGGGTTCCATGTGGTATCCTGTCAAAGGCCATAGCAAGGCCCAGTAGAATCATTGTAAACCGATTACCCTTATCCAGTTCAGCCATCACTGTGTTATAAAACGTGAGCAAGTTACTGAGGCATGATCTACCCTTCACAAAACCATGCTGTTCCCCATACAATATCCCTTCATCTATCCAATCCTGTATTTTTGTCTTGACTATTTTCTCCAAGACCTTGACAATGATTCCTGATATGCTGATTGGTCAGTAATTTAAAACAGCAGTCTTGGAACCTCCTTTTATGCAGTGGAACTATTTTTCCCCTCTTTCCACCCCCTCGGGACTAACCCAGACCCCGAGACTCAAATTAAACAAAATTGTCAAGGGCACTGATAATCCTTTAGCCGCTTCACGTAAGACCCGTGCCAGTATACCATCCAATCCTACAGATGTATTCACATTAAAGTTCTGTAATAGACTATTCACCTCCACTTCATTCACCACAATTCCCATATAAACTAATGGTTCCTTATTCTTTCAATGTCACCACCTGGATGATATACTCTTGCAAAGTGCTCACTCAGTAATTCCACTA
Source organism: Typopeltis vanoorti (assembly GCF_054136105.1). Lineage (NCBI taxonomy): Eukaryota > Metazoa > Arthropoda > Arachnida > Uropygi > Thelyphonidae > Typopeltis > Typopeltis vanoorti. The sequence goes on from NC_143560.1 coordinate 28,386,062, forward strand.
TATTGACTGATTTAGTGACCTCCTTGCCATCGGCATTCCTTAAAATCATTCTGCCATGTACAGTTTTTCTTTTACTTGCAGCATATTGAAAGAACTGTTTGGTATTCTCTTTAGTTTGCATAGCTAGTTTCCTTTCATAATCCATTTTTGCTTTTCTTACCACATTCGTTACCCTTCTGGCCTGCGCTTTATACCATTCGTGTGCCTGCCGGTCACCTTTCTCTTTAAATTCCCTTCACAGTTGTTTCTTTTTTTGCAGCTCAAGCTTAATGGTGTTATTCATCCATTTAACCCCTACTTGTTTTACTATTTGGACCCTAGGTGTGCAATCAGCCATGACCTCCTGTAAATGCCAGTTGACTACTTCCCATGCTCTATCGACATTTAGCCCTTGCAGTTTTACATGCTATGTCACTGAACCAAGCAATCTCCTAAGCTTGTCATACTTGCCAGTATGGTAATTCCACATATACCCTGTTTTAATCGAAAATTCTACACCTTTAGCTAACTCCCAGGTCAAGACCTTATGATCACTCTCACCAATAGGTGGCAACATGGTCATATTCATTACGGTCAATATTCCATATATTCCATTAAGCCTTCAACATGATGTCCTCACAGCACTTAAACCTCAACACACGGATCATAAGTAAAAACATGTAACCTTGAAATGCAACATCCTTACAATGGGTGCAGCTTTGAATGGCTATTACCATTTCAGAAGGAAATAAATGCCAAAATGTTCAAGAGACCACACCTCATGTTACAAAACTTACATGGTTCAAATAGCACATCCAAGCATTGTGTGTTTCTCTGGCCTCCTTATTCTCCTGATCTGACTCCTGTTGAACATATAATGTGAAAGGCAGCACTGCCAGTTGACTCCAGTCCAGTGCCTCACTCATTCTATGAATTATCAGTTGTTTTACACATGCACTGTGTGTTCTATAGATTATGAAGATTTCATTAAAACATTTCATGAATATTATTTATACATTAATAAATACTGTTTATTATTAAACGCTGTTTATAAATACAGTTTAACTAGATAGAGTATATAAAACATTTTGTATCTGAAATTTACTCTCGTGCATGCACTAACGATAGTGTGTCAAGCACTGAAAATCACTTAATAGTTTCTTGCTATGTTTACGTTGTCATCAATGTGGTAGTGAGCTTTATTATTTGTCAGTCTAAATATAAGTGATTAAATTAATAAGATCATTGTAGTTTTTTAATGATAATGCAAAGAAAACTGTTATTTAAAGATTAAAAAAAAATACATATATATATAGAAATGTTTGAGTTTAAATTGAAATGTAATGAATTTTTGAATAAGACAAAGATTAATTGTGCATTGTTGATGTGCAACAAATATCTAGAATTAATAAAATAAAGTTTTAAAAAATTGAAAAGTAGTGAAAAGAAGGTTCCTCATGATTATCAGTTACTGCAACTTTATGATGATGATCTCGTGGTTCAAGGGATAGAAAAAACATTGATCCAGTGAAAGGTTCATTGTACATTTATTATACACATGTATTAATAAGAATATAGTAATTTTATTACCATCATTTTTTTTTTAACCAATAAGAATACAATTTGGTCGGCTAAATCCCAAATTGCCAGCCCATCCTCGTTCGTTCAGTATCCAAGTGTTGATACCCAACAAGGTGCACCACAAAAGAGGTAAGGATTGGACATTAGGTCAGAAGCCCTGGTCGGTTCTCCGCATTCCTTTAAAGGCTGTGTGGAGGTCTCCTCTCAGTTATACAACTTTGACCCTCATGTAGTACTATCATATTCTGTACATCCCTTGAGGGTATATGGCAGGAATTTGATGATGATAATTTTATTACTGCAATTTCAAGCAGAAACTAACTGGTCATCATCAGCATAATCACAAGGTGAAGCTATAATAATGCTGATTCACTGATAATGACGAGTTAGTTTCTGGTTGAAATATTTGCAGTAATAAAATTACTATATTCTCTTGAATATGTGTGTATAACAAATGTTATAATGATACAAGTTCCATTAAAGATTCATTTAAAATTTGATATGACACCCGTTTATCAGTTGATTGTGTAGGTGGAGTTAGGATGATTAAGGAATTAAATAGATATACTCATAATATAACAGGCAAATATAAAGACATTGCTTTTTATCAGCTGCTACAGGTCAGGATCTTGTTAAATGTGTAAAGCAGAGATGTTTACTGCAAAATGTTTTCTACAGTTCAAAATTCTGTAATAGTTAATCTACAAATTCTTCTTTCATGTTGCTTACATTAACATGTTATTTTTACTATTATCTTATTTGTATTCATCTAACTTAATAAATGTTTATACTTAATAATGTAAATAAATGACTCTTTTTCAACTTATTTTTCAGATGATTTAATCTTTAACACTGCTAGTATTTATAGAATAAAAATTCAGAATTGCAAGTATCGTTTCTAATTTTTAAATAAATCTCAAGTGGGAATCTGAATTAAAATGCATTAATAAAATAAGAAAATAGTTGATCGGTTTTAAATAGCATTAATTCCAGCTTACCTTGAACTTGTAATTGAAATCAGAAATAAAATTTCCCTTGTATTTTTCTTATTACCCCCCCCCCCAGACTCCTCTCTCTCTCTCTCTCTCTCTCACACACAAGGTTTCAAAACCTGTGATGCAAGCATGCTATATGTGGGCAAGTGAATAGAGAAGAAAGATAAGGAAAACTCTTTCAATGGACACAGGTATGTGGTATATGGAATGAAGAGGATGAGAAGTTGGTGAGTTTAGAGCCGAACTATAAATTGATAGTGACCAGTAACTGCCTGTATTCATTCAGCATACCAGTGGCCATGGAAATACTGGTAAGAAAGACATAAAGCAGAAGCAGAGCTCCTGCAGAAAAGCAATTGAAGGAAGTTCTAGATACAATTAAGCATTCTCATGAAGGTTTTTAGTGTGCCGCCCAAAATGCGAGTACAGTATTCTAAAGTTGGGTGAATTTGGAATTTATAAAGTGCTAAGAGTTCAGCAGAAGAGAAGCATTACTCAAAATGAAAAGAATACCAAGCATTTTAGATGCTGAAGAGGCTGCAAAGTTTGTGTTTTTTGTGCCAGAATAGACTAGATATGGAAGTCAACCCAACAAGAGAAACTGCTCTTGATTGGTGAGTAGACTGCTATCAAAAGTATGGGAGAATGAAGTGGCTTTTCATTTTGGGAAATAAGACAGGATTATGTCGAATGGCATTTAAAGTTCACTAGATTATCTTCACCACAGCACTTAAGAATGGTAAAACATAGTGTTTGAGGCACTACTTAAAGATTGAGTCATTTGAACACCAAGGTTTTGTAATTGAAGAGGGAATGCAGTGTACTGTCATCAACAAAGTTATGAATAGTCTTTAGGAAGAGATTGTTGATATATAGAAGGAAGAGTAAGTGAAATCAGAGCCTTGGGATTAGTATTGATTGAAAAATCAGACAAGAGAGAGAGAACCCACCTTGACATGTGATGAATGATCATATGGGAATCTGCCAGTCCACTCACAAAGGATAGGAAAGAGACCATAAAACAGTAGCTTGGTAAGAAGGCTGTGATGTTGGACTTGGTCTTGATATTAGAAATATCAAGAGCAACCAGACTAGTTTCTCTAAATCTTTCCATACCTGTGTCCAAAAGTGGGTAAGGGTAGTGAGAAGATCTGCTGTAGAAGAATGACAAAATTCATATTGATGTTTACTGAGAGATTGGGTCTCTGTGGGTAGTGAATAAATGGGTTGTTGATGACCTTCATCACTTTTCAGAGTGTTAAGGCAAGGGCAATATGACAATAGTTTGATGGTTTACTTTTAGGTTTCTTTATAGGAATAGGCTGAATAAAAAGCTTGCTTCCATGCTGTTGAACAAACATGCGATGAATATGACAACTTGTGAAGGCAATATAGGGAGGGTGGTAATTCTGGAGCACACCTTTCAGTACTACTAAAGCAATGCTTAGCAAGTATTGCTCAAAAATACTTGAGTATTTTTCTGATACCTTCTGTTGAAAGACCAGAAGAGGCACATTGTGGTTAGTTTGTGGAATAGTGTGAGATCTCCCTTAGTCATCTAAATTTGAGAGCAAAACTGATGTCAAGAGGTCTGCCTTATTTTGAGAAAATATTGCCAGGAAGTCCTTTCTAATGCTTCTTTGATAAGTTATAAAAAAATATTTCAGCTTTTATATGTATTAAGTTAAATTCTTGAAAATTGTTCATGTAGCATTAATGAATAGAAGCTTAGAAATTTTCATAGCTAAAGTCCAAGACTAATATAAACTACAATAAATTTTTTAACAATACTTACTGCTATTTACATTCTGATAGCACATCATGTTCCTGGCATAACTAAGGGGAATATTTCATGTAACATAAGCTCTTTTTTATGTTAAGAACTTTATTTCTAGTTATTTCCAACCTTTTTTTTTTTTTTTTTTAAATTATGCCTTAATGCATGTCCTCATTTTACTTTTTAGGTGGAGGTAGCTGATATTCTGAAATTCTCAATAGGCTACCTTTGTTATTCATCTGAATCAGATTGTAATTTGCAAAACAACTCTTTCTTAAGTGCCGAAGAACTTAAGGAAGATCTTGAGTGCTGAAGATATACCCCCTTTGTCTTAATGACTTATGTTTCTAAAGCAGAAAATATTCTCAGTCTTGATTTTTAATACTTGTACTCTGTATTCTAAGTGTTCTAAACCTTGTTTAGAAAACATGGTTTAGTACACCTAATTTGAATAAGGTCTAAATAATGCTTTGTTTCAGAATATTTCTGTTCATGTTTTTCAGAATATTTGGGAAGATTGTACTTAAGCAATTCACCTATCTCTATATACTCGTAATAGCATTTAATATGATGTATGCTTTATTTTTTTAATGTTTGTTTTGCTATGCATCTTGAACTTTTCGTAATAACAATTTGTTTTTTATATAATTAAATTAGCATGTTTAATAATTTAATCCAAATAGCTGCTGTTTGGATTAAATTAATCCAAATAACAGTTAGGTCTGCATTTTAGGTGTATTATTCTCAACATGTAATGAAAATACATTTTTAATACTTCAGTGCTGTGATGTTAAATAAACTCAACATTTAGCATAACAGTTAAAAATAATACTTTGCAAAATAAAATGCTACTGTATCTTGAAGTCCATTTGTTTCTTACATATATATATATATATATATATATATATAAAATGAAAATGCTAAAATTCTGTAAATATTGTCTAAAGAATTAGCAGAAAGTTTGGAAGTGTTCATTGAATCTCTAATAAGAGAGTATACTCAAATGTCAAATATATTCAGGAAGAGAAAAAGCTGGTCTGTCAGCTTTATTTAATTAATAATTGTTTTAATTTGTTGATAGTTGCTGCAGTTCACTCTTTCTTGCTGTCTGTTTTTTCGCTCATTCAAAACAAAAAAAAACATTGATTGATTTCTGTAACCATTGGCTCTGACATTAAGCCAAAATTATCATTCTAAATATAATTCATTGTATGTCAGGAATTGGGACCCCTTATCTAGTCAGGAGTCGTGATTGGTGGGATGGGAGGAATTGCACCTGCTTGAAAGAAAGTGATCATTTACAATTTAAGATTTTTTTTTTAATTTAAAACATTAATTTATATACTTAATTCAAGCATAATTTACCAAATAGTTGTGACAAAAAGTAACATAATAGAAATGAGAGCTTCCAAACATAGTATATTGCATCCCTGCTCCAGCAAGATGTAAATTGTAATAATATAGTACATTGTAATACAGCATTGTCTTGGGCTCACCAACCCTTCATTCACGAAGGTTTGGCAAATCTGTTTTGTATTTTTAAAAATAAAATAAAATTAAAAAAATTCACCGAGCATATTGATGCAGTAAATAGAAATTTTACTTTTGATGTTTTGCAGTGTTTTATTTATTTATTTATTTCATTTTTGTTTATGATTGTAAATAGACAATACATAACTTTTATTTTAAAAAAAATAGAAGTCTTTATTTTTATAATATAACATTTGAGAGAGCCAGTTTTTTACAAAAGACTTAGAACTGCATTCTGTGTCAAAACCACTTGTGGCCTAGATTATTCTATTTTTACAGCTGAAGGTAGAACAGTCACATAATGCATTTCATGATAAAACTGAATTTTTTAAAAAAAAATTTTTCTTTGCCCATTACTGGTTTTTGTTTGGCATTCACATTGTTAGTAAGTTAAAGGGGTAAAAAAAATCGGTATGTGTGAATGTGTTGTGTACGTACACACACACACACACACACACACACACACACACACACGTGTATGCAAATATTAAAGCTAAAATATCAATAATTATGAACATTTTCTTTTAGGTGCTAAAATTTACATAATTAGTTTGTCAAAGTGTAGTAGGATTAGACAGCTTATCAGTATCTAGATAGTTTCATTCTGTCTTATCCTACTCGAGGATTTTAAGATTTTTGAGTTTATCATTCTTTTCAAAAAAAATTTTAAATTTATATCTAGATTAGTATTAAACTTTTGTTTGCCACCCCCCAATTGGTTGATCTATACATAAGCATGACAATGCAAATCGATAGTATTCATCTTCAAGTGGAGGAAAGAGAATCTTAGTACAGTAATATCGTGATTGTACAGACTTTGGGGGGCTTAAATTGTCAGGTTTTGTTATTACCAGAATCTACCAAACTGAAATAATAATAAAAATATTTTCTATTAATAAAAAGCAGTTTAAATTTGTTTATTTATATAAAAAAAAGTTGAAATGAAAAAACTTAATTACTGTAGTACTCACCCATGGCACTAATGAATTAAACTGGAAAAAAAAAAAAAACTGAACTAAAATTGGAATCACAGAATTTAAGAAAATTTCATTGGCAGTTGTTAATGGAGGGGGTTAACATCAGTTGAAAAACCTAGTTTGAACCTAAGTCTGATTGTAACTGTTAATCTCAGAAGTGATCAGAAAAAATAGCATAACTAAGTCATGCTAATCTGTGCAATTTTTTTAGTGCTAAATAGCATAACTTCTAATATGCAAATCAGCCAGCATATGAGTACACACTCAGTTTATGGGGGAGGGAAAATAATCATCCAAAATAAAGTAGTGTAGATGGTGGGTTGTAAAGTGCCTTCCATGATGAGTCCTTTGAACTCCTTGGAGATATCATGTAATAACATGTTTGTGTTATTACATGATATCTGCCACTTGAATGTGTGTAATAGAAGATGTACATCTAAGTGTCAGGGAATATTTTTGTTTGGCATCTTAGTGAATGCAGCTGGAAATGCTGACTAATTGGAGAGAAAGCAAGATGGGATACAGTGTTTAACTCTGGTAGTTGGGGAATGGAGAGACTTGGAAGATACAGCAGAATAGATTCTTAGGATTTCTTTTATCTTGCATAAAAATTTACCTTGCACTACTGTTGTTACAGACAAAGATAAAGTTCTAAGTAAAGGGAAAGGTGTTACACCAGTTAATACTAAAGTTATCTGTAAATGTGACAGTCTTACTGTGGAAATGAAAAAACTTTTAATGATGTAGATTGACTAAACTGGTTTGTATTCCCTTAGGCCAAGCTATTCAGAATAACTTTTGTTTGTGTATTTGACATAAATAAATGCTTTATTTACTCAGTCACACACACACACACACACGCTTGTATACACACCAAGGAGCCAAAACATTGTGTGTGCATGTGTGTGTGTGCGTGCGCGTGCAGGTCATGAAACTGTATAAATAATACCTGATACTGCTCTGTTAATCAGTGTTATTCTTGTTCTTCAGATGGGAAAGGAAGCGGATTTAAGCAAATTTGACATGACAAATTATGATGGCCAGATGACTTGGTCAGAGCATTTTCAAGATGGCAAGACTTGTGGGAGGTGCTTACAGTCAGCGCTGTAAGTACTTTAAAAAAAAGTGGTCTGAGGAAGGAAAAAAACAGCAAACCATTGGGAAGGTATGGGCTGACCACAGCTCATCGATGTTTGAGGTGAGCTGAGGCTATCCCAGCTGGTACAAACCAACAGAAGGGGTTACTGTGGTGCAACTCACCAGTAATTTGAATGCTGGTGATGAGTATAATGTGTCAAAAACACACAACACCATTGAACCCTGCTGAAAATGGGACTGTGTAACCACAAGTAACTCTGAGTACCCATGCTAACCTTGATTCATCAAAATCATCTCAAATGGGCATGCGAATATCAAAACTGAACTTTGTATGAGTGGAAGAAGTTCGTCTGGTCTGATGAATCTCATTTCCTGTTGCACGTGGATGGCCAGTACCTAGGAAAGTAATGCGCCAGGAGATGCACAATGGTATGAAAACAAGCTAGTAGAGGCATTGTAATACTTTGGATAATGTTCTGTTGTGAAACTCTGGATCCAGTTATTCATGTGCAGGAAATTGTAGCATCTACCACCTACCTAAACATCATTACAGACCAGGTACATCCATTCATGGCAACGGTATTTCCCTCTGGTTGTGCCTTTCAGCAGGATAATGCGCCATGCCACACTGCCCGGAATGTGTGAGAATGGTTCGCAAAACATGAAGACTTCAGGGTATTGCCCTGGCCTCCAAATTCCTCAGGCATCAATCCAATCAAGCATCTGTGGTTTGTTGGAACAGCACATCCTCTCTGCAGAGGCTCAACCACTTAACTTACAAGAGTTAAAGGATTTGCTGGTTACACGTTGGTACCAGATACCACAAGAAACTTTTAGAAATCTTGTAGCATCAATGCCTCACCAGATAAGAATTGTTTTAGTAGCATGCGGAGGAACAACATCATATTAGGTAGGTAATCAGTTTGGCTCTTCGGTGTGTGTGTGTGTGTGTGTGTGTGCGCGCGCGCGCACGCACGCACGCCTGCTTATGAACATTATTAATTCACTACACAACAGTGCTCTGGAACTTGTCATATGATCAGGGTATGCCTGTATTCACTATCAAGTGAGTTTGCATTCATGCACATACTTGCAATTCTCTTTCATTTTTTGGTGATGTTCTGTTCATAACATAGTCTGTCAATAAATGCTTTAAATCTGTCGATACCTGCATCAGATTTCACAGTACGAACTGATAGTTCTGATAAATGATTAGTGCAATGCTACATAATTAATGAAGAGGATTTTTCTTTCACTATTTTGGTAACACTATATTTACAACTTTCCGCATACTAAGTGAGATTTTAAATAGTTTTCCACTATACTGTGTACACTTGAAGACATTTGAGCAGAGAATCAAATATTCCTTTTGCAGTAACACTTTCAAGTTCATTGAAGTCCAAATGCAAATTTATGACTTGGCTCATTCCACTATCCAGTATACAAATTCAAATGTACCCTATTAAATTGGATATTTTACTGTGTGGTTGATTCATCAATGAAATTTTACTTTTTTTTTTTGACATTACAATTTTATTAGCCTTTTTTTTTTTCATCACTAATGCAATTATTCAAGATTTTAATGCAGCATTAGTTGAATGAAGAACACAATTCATATCCATCCCATTTAGTTCTTATACATTAATTTATGATTCAAAATTATAAAAAGACTGATTTTCTTTGGCCACAATGCATTGTGAAAAATGTTTACTGTTATTAATTTCTGATGAGATAAACTTTTTAAACAGATATTCAAGGGGCTCTTTCTCAGTTTCTGCAAGCAGTTTTATAGCAGCTTTATGACTGCTGTTTCCTTATGATTGAATAATCCTTTCTTAAGGATAGTTGCTGTTTACTTTTATCAAAATCAGTACCTTTGTTGTTTGCTCATTCCTTAGAAATCTTCATGCCCATCTTCTTTTCTACTCTGAGAGTACTAATTTGTTTACATATGTACACCCAAGGCCCTTATTTTGACAATTTAGATAGTTATACTTTGTGCAAAAGTTTTTTTTAGCAGTCCAGCAACTTTGCAGGGCACTTAGTCATTCCTCCTTGTTGAATTATACCATCAGGAAACCAAAACAGTCTTTGACACAGCCTCTAGTTAATTCTTCACTCATTTTCTTACTTGTTTTTTGTTTTTCTTAATTTCTTAACTGTGTAAGGGGAAAAAAACTAGTAATTCTATTTCGTCTTACTTTACTGTTCAAGACAGTTTTGTATTTCTATTTAGATGAACAAAATATCAGTGAAATTTAGATAAAACCTAGTTAAAGTGATTTAACTTGTTCATGAGAGAAATGGACAAAGCATTAAGACAGAATGTGAGAATTTGTTCAGTGCTCCTTGTTTGCATATCTGGTATATCTTAGCAACCAAATGAAAATAACCTTACTTTGTATATTCAAAAACATCGACCCCTATAGACACCATATTGTAGTATACACAATGTATATTTACTGAAAATAGAGTAATTAGAGTATTTAATGTAATTAAAGACAACTGGAATGACTATACCTATAGAGTGAAAACATCCTTCCCCAACAAGACACCATACAGCATAGTCACAAACCAAACAAAGTGTTATTGTTAAGTCCTTCCTGAGGCATTGTGGGATATTAAGGCAATTGATGTGAAGTTATTAGTCTCTATATATCAAAATTCAGTATCATCATATACAATGATACTGAATTTTGCTAAGGCATTGGATAGGATACCACAATCAAGGCTGTTGCATAAATGAGAGAATTATGGGTTTGGAATATAAACACTTGACTTCACTGTGCCAGAACAGAGAAACTAAAATTGCATAGTGGAATGTTGCAGGGGTGGCTTTTTGGTGATAGTGACTTGAGAAATGAGGGAGTATACATTATATTACAGAGCTAGGTGAAGTATTGAGGGAAGTAATAATGGCTATAAGAATACTGGCGATACACTGGTTTTTCTGTATACAAATGCTGGGAGCATTAAGAATAAAAGTAATGAGTTTGTGGCATGAATTGACTGTCTCTCCAAAGGTTCATGGTATCAGTAAACCTTGGATAGGGAAGTTAAACGTGGTGGTGGTGGTGAAATGCTACTCATGATAAATGTATTGTATGCTCTCAGTGAAGAATCACAGTGGAAATAAAACTAATGTCTTTGAGAATATATAGTGTAAGATGTTTATAAGACAAGATATTTAGTGAGATGTTGCTACAGACCAGGGAATATAGATGATCAGCAGGAAATATTTATGTAAATTAGTTTGGCAAGTGCAAAGTGAGCAATCATTATGGGGGAATTCAGTAGCGATATAAACTAGGCATAGGAGAGAGCATGCAATTATGAACTTAATTTTTGATTTCTTGAAGGACAACTGTCTTAGGAAGCATGTAGTGGAGGGGAACACGAGGATCAAGGGTCATGAATTTGATCATAGCATCAGAAGATCTGATTGTGACTGAGATGACATACTTGCTCCCCATTGGTGAGGCCATGTAGTTCCTGACTTGAAGGTTGAATAGGCATGTGGAGGTTTCAAAACAGAAGGAATTTATGTGGAATTATAAGGGAGGCGACTATCAGCTTAGAAATCAGCTTACAGCAGTACAATGGATGAAAGAATTTGAAGAAACAGAAGTCATTAATGCATGTAAGATGCTTCAGAAAAAATTGTTGACAGCAACAGTGACAAATTGTATACCTTGAGCGAAAAGATAAAGCATTTTGGAGTTAAATGGATGACAAAAGGAATAAAAGGAAAATTGAAGAAGAAAAAGATTATGGAAGGCATATAAAAAGAGAGAGAGGTGGAGAGCAATTGCATGAGGAATATAAGGCTCAGACTAGGAGAGTGACTAGTACTGTAAGAAGAGAAAAAATGAGAAGATGAACAGTATCAATCCAAGAAAAATCCCAAGGTGTTTTTTCACTATATGGCAATAACATTATATTGCTGTTCTATTTCTTCTGTAGTTGTTTTGGAGAAATTGGTAAGAACTTGTATACAAAATTGGACAAATGAGAGTAATATTATTTATGCATGCCAGCATGTATTTGCTAAAGGATGCTCTTGTTTTAGCAATCTGGTTACCTTTTTACAGTAGAGTAACAAGAGCAGTGGATGAGGGTAAGGCATGCACTGTCATTTTCTTGTATTTTCAAAGGCATTTGACAAACCATCTTTCTTTACTTCCTTCGGTTGTAACTACTAACTCAGTATAGACTATTAAGTGAAAACCTGATTCTGACAACCTATAATGGCCTGAACACAACATATTCTTTTCCAGGTTTTTCTTCCACAATATTTCTTAAATTTTTCTCAAGTATACTTGTATAAATGTTATCAGGAACACTCAATAAAGAAATTCCTCTATAATTTTCATATTGTTTTATTCCCCTTTTTATAGATAGCTAGGTACCATGAAAAAGAGAGAGAGAGATCTATTCCAGTCATCTGGAATTCAACCCTCTGTCCAGTCCTTATGCAATGTAGCTACTGTAAAACTTTTATACCTCCGTATTTCAGCATTTCTGGTTGAACATCAACTATTCCAGCTCCTTTTTCATATTTCAGGTTTTTGATAGCTTTTCGACCTCAAGTATTGATATGTATTCCTGTTGAGTGTTTTCTACCATTTTACTGTAATTTTGTTTTATTCCCCTTTTTATAGATAGCTAGGTACCATGAAAAAGAGAGAGAGAGATCTATTCCAGTCATCTGGAATTCAACCCTCTGTCCAGTCCTTATGCAATGTAGCTACTGTAAAACTTTTATACCTCCGTATTTCAGCATTTCTGGTTGAACATCAACTATTCCAGCTCCTTTTTCATATTTCAGGTTTTTGATAGCTTTTCGACCTCAAGTATTGATATGTATTCCTGTTGAGTGTTTTCTACCATTTTACTGTAATTTAGTAATCTTTCAAAGTAATCACTCCCAACATCTAGAATATCTTAGTCCTCAGTTTACATGTCACTTTTATTATCTTTGATTCCTTTTACAGTATTCTTTCCTCCGTTTCTGAGCTTTTCAATAGCCTCCAGAATATTTTTGCAACCTTCCTGATATTTATTTTCTATGTTCTTTTGAAAGTCTTCCATGACTTTTGTTTAGCTAGTTTTATGCACTGCTTCACTTTCTTACATTTTTCTCTGTATTCTTTAGAGAGAGCATAAGCCTACTTGACAGAAACTTTCAATATGTTTTCTTCTTTTTCTTGAGTGACTCCTTAACTTCCTGCGTCCACCATTAAGTTCTGATTTTTCTATTCTTGCAGGCAACTTTACCACATTCCTCTATGAGTGAATCAATGTTTTCTTTAGTTTGCCTCGGAATCTATGAAGTTTGGTACTCATTTTCATACTCTTTTATTTTTATCTGAATAATGTTTGTGTATTTGAGTCTACAGTTCACCTCTGAAAGTTGCTGAACTTTGATTTGCTTTAAAACTTTCTTACATATTTTTTTTTCAATATGTTATTCAATTTTGTACTGCTAAAACTGAATAAGGTTCAATTTCTAATCTTCTCTATACTCTTGTGTCCTCGACCAGCTTGAAGATATCACCACTAACAATAACATAATCAATGAGAAGACCTTTCTTATTTTTTCATCTTCTCTCCATGTGAATTCGTGCACATCTTTGTTGGAAAATGGTGTTAGTAATAACTGATCCATGGCCTGAACAGAAATTTAGGAGCTCTTACTATTAGCTTTGCTCTTTCTCGAGATTTTCCCAAAACATTTCTATGTGTCTGGCAATCATTTCCTAATCTGCAGTTTAGATCTCCAACAAGGATCACTTTTCCTTTTTTTTGTTGTAAGAACTGCCTTCTCTAATGCCTTGAAAAATTCCACTTCTTCCTTAGTAGAACCTTCTGTGGGACCATAGGCAAATTAATCTCATTGTTAAGTTCCTTATTCCGATATTTGCCCAACCCACTCTACTCGATACTGTCTGCAATTCCAGATTTAGTGTTGAATATTCATATTTAGTGTTGAATATTATAGATACTCCTTTTCCATTATCATCATTGCCTGAGTATAACATCTTACATTTGTTGCTCAGATAAATCTCACCTGTTTTTTAATTTTCTTTGTATAATTGCTTATCATGTCAATCTGGTGCTTGTCCAGTTCTTCTGTTAGTTTTATTTCTTTTCCATTGATGATATGTTGTCATTCTTGAACTCTGATTATATTATTATTATTCGTGACATTTCCAAGGAGTGCGTAGACTCATCACTGGAGGACACCTACTATACAACTCTCCGTCTTCACCACTACACCGAATCTCTACTACTAGTCATCTACATCAACGCCATCTACTGTCCATCACCACAACTAGTATTTTTGTCTGTAAATTGCGTGTGTCCTGAATGTTGTGTTGACATTTGTTCCTGTAGCTAACTTTTCACTGTTTGTCCCTGGTTCTCTAATGAAAACAATCTTGTTTAACCATGCAGTGCCCCAGCAGGCTTGAAATTTTATCATATTGTACCATCATTATGGATTTTGATTTAAACCAAAAAGAATATAATTTGGTTGGCTAAATCCCCAGTTGCCAGTATATCCTTGTTCATTCCATATCCAGATATATCTGCAAATGGGTTGCACCATGAGAAAGTTTCCAACATTTATTTTCTAGATATCCAAGAAAAGCCATGCTAATCCTTAAATAACTTTATTTTTTGGAAATCACCTGTGTGTAAAAAAAAAAAAAAAAAAAAAAAAGGTTGAATGAGATATCATGAAGCTTTATGCAAAATCTGTATTGAAACCCATCAATGAGCCAAAGACATTTTTTCTCGTATAGAGAGGCCTGTGGATTTTCCACAATTAAACATTATGCTTGTGCCATAGTGAAATATAATATTTATTTTACAAATATTCATCTTAGGTATCGTAAAATATCATCAACGAGAGCAAAGAACGACAATAAGGAATTTGGACAATAAAACAGTACAGCACATTGCCAATTTTGAATCCCTCTGTACAAGTAGTTGCGTGTTTAACTATTGGGCTGAAATGATAAATTAATTATTATGATACAAATCTATTTAACACAATTGATATAATATGGAATGGAGAATGTAAACCATAGGATTCAATGGAAAAACAAAACTTTTACACAGATCTATGTGTACAGATATAAAAAGCTATTCAAAGAAAGTACTGAAACTCTACTTCATAGACCAAATTTAATCATAAAGATTGCTTTACTATTCCAAAAGTTAGGGAAATTGTTTTATGCAATTGTGTTAAATTAATTATTTTGATACAAATCTATATTTATCATTTCAACCCAATAGTTTTAACATAAGAAATGTGCTGTACTGTTTTATTGTTCAGATTCCTTACTGTTGTTCTTCACTCTTATTGATGATGTCTTACAATATGTAAGATGAAATATTTGTAAAATATTATATTTCACTCTGACACACATGAATGTTTAATTAAAGACATTCATATCAAAATACATGTGAAATATAATACAGTATTTAAATTTTTTTGCTGTAACTCCAAAAGTTTGTGGTATTTTATAAAAGAACTGTTCTGTTTTTGTATTATAATGCTTTTTTTTTATTGCTGTAACAGATAGAAATAAGAATGGAAACTCCTGTAGTTTAACTTTGGCATTCAGTCACCAGTATATAAAATCATTGCAAGATGAATTAATTGATAATTAAAACAAACTTGAATTTTTTTTTCCCCCAAGCAGTATGGCATCCTTGATCTTGTTTCAAATCTTCTTTTGATTTCCTTTGCTTACTTTTTGTAGTTCATGCAGTTTTCTACTTATAAAATGAAACTTTTGCTCATTGTACGTACACATACCAGCCATCGAATTAGAAAACCTTTACGCATATGTGCATAAATGTCACTTACACAGTGTATATGCAAAATACTTGGTCACGTGCATCATCACATGTTCTAGGCAACCATTTAAGAATGATGCTGGTCAGTAATCTTCAATAGCTGTTGATCACAATGGGAAAAAGAAAGGATCCATTGGTGTGAGTGTGTCTGTCTGGTTGAGGCCACGGCTATGAAAAAAGCAGAGCTGACTAGTTTCTCAAAAGGTGATATATCCCAGGTATTTAATCAATGGAAAAATAACCCATATTGCTTGTCTAAGATGCATAACTCTGATCTGAGAAGGATTGTATGGACAAGCAGAACTTCATGTGTGAGCAATTGACCGAAGCATGTAATGAAAGCTCTTCCCAACCCATATCTCCGAATTATGTGCAGGAAATTGAAGAGGATTGGTATTGGCAGTCACATGCCTATAAAGAAACCACTGATTTCTGTGAAGAACTAGAAGGTTTGTCTACAGTGGTGTTAGGAATACCATGACCAGACACTGGAAAACCAGAAAAAAAGTCACGTGGCCTTGATGAGTCACAGTACACCTTGTTCTGTACCGATGGTAGGCAGAGATTTTGGTGGAAACCCCATGAAGCAATGAACCCAGCTTTCCTTGTAAACACAACTCAAGGTTCTGGAGATGGTGTCATAGTGTGGGGCATGTTTTCTTGGTATAGAAATGGATCTCCTGATATTGCTGGAAGGTGTCAGGTGCCCTACAGTGACTATCTGAACACTGTTGCCAATCAAGTTCATCCAGCAGGTGACAGTTGTTTCATGGGTGATAATGCTACTGTCCCTCATACAAGAATTGTTCAGCAAGCATGACAATGACTTCCATCATCTTCCCTGGCTACCACAAAGCCCGGATCTGAATCCCATTTCGATTTATGGGACATAGAAAAACAGATCCATGAGCAAAGTCCTCTTTCATCAAATCTAAGCCAGTTAAAGGACTGTCTGGTTAATTCCTATGTTGTGGACGTAGATGCAGTCCAGCACCTTGTGGAATCTATGCCAAACCACGTGTGTGTGCTGTAATCCGGACCAAAGGAGGTCTAACACAGTATTAAATAAAAATTTCTAATTCAGTGGCTGGTAAGTGTACATATTTAACTAAACACAGAAACCAATCACTTTCTGTAAATATATATTTTTTTAAAAAGAACATGCTCAGTTTTTTTTTTTTTACTTAACATTACTTTTACTATTTGTAGTTTTTATACTATTGAAACAGTGTGCAGTCTGCAGATTTCCCTGACATGATTGGCTAAGGGGCTTGAATCCTGCTGTGACATCAATGTTTGTGATTGTCTTTAGGTGGAAGATGAATTTCACAGTCCAGTGTGATCTCATCCCACTTGGAAACTAGAAGTGGCTTGAAAAAGATCTGTTTAGCAATTAATGGACTATGTAAACTTTTTTTTTAAATACTATATAGCGTGTATTTGATATATATATCAAATAAGTAAAAATAAAAGTTTTGCGCCAAACTTTTATGAGGGGGGGGGGTTAATTTCTTAAAATGTGCCCACACAGGCTGATATGAATGTGCTAATGTTGAGTGAAAACTAAACAGTTGATCTTGCATAAAAAGAGAACTCCTCTTTTTATTGTTCATGGGCAGAATACAAATGCTATGCTGAACAGCTCAGTTCAGTAGCATCACTATGCATACAGCATATGTTGCTCTTCATTAATGATAATACACATGTATGTGTTTATTACTTTCCTTTCTTCATTTTTTTTAATTTTTTTTTTCTCGCCCATATCAAGTAAGTGAAACTTATAATACTAATTTCAAAAATTTTATCCAGGGAATTTACAAATTCCTTGGATAAAATTTTAGGAAAAGTTTTACTAATTGTGCTTGTTTTGATATATGCTTCTGCTCCTAGTAACATATTCTTAAACGTATGAACTTGAGGCAATCTTGCTGGCATATGATGCATGATGAAATTACCATATTCTGATATATATTTTTCTCAGAAAAATAAAGGATAAAACCAAGAATATAATTTCTTGGTATCTTTAATTTATATCTTTCTCATTTCAAAAGAATATCAGTTCTTCATCCTGTATATAAGTCTTATGCCACTTTTAGCCCATTCATGGCATTAATGTACCATGGGTGGAGCAGAATTAAATAATAATAATCCACTAATTCTGCTTTAGAAACTCGAACAGAATTTTTCTTCTAGCTTTTAATAAGATGGGTTTGGTGGTCTCGCTATGAAACTCATCTACTACCTAAAATCATTCCATGGTCTATTGGTTAGAGAGCAGAATCACTATTCCTTCAGTCATCTAAGGCCAGTTAATATTAAAATACTTCAAGAAATCTGGTTATAAGTTTTAAAAGAGGTATATCGTGAGTAGACATATCGATACAAAATTAATAATGGAAAAAACTCGCGTACAAAGATAATTTAATTGTATAATTTTTGCCTGTGTATCACAGGCATCTTCAGTACATTAAGCTCAAATTAAACAATAACTGACAACAAAAAGTGCCACCTAAGTAGCTGGTGTGAGATAACTAAAAAGGTCAATAAATTTCCTAAAAAAAAAATTAAAAAAAAATCAATACAATAAAAAGTTAGGAAAGATTAGCTGATTTGTAAAGTACTATCTCCCATAAAGGGGTATGGGAGATGGTACTTAAGACGTTGGATCTGTTTAAGTTAGGAGAATGAAGTAGAGTTTCGCATGTTTCTTTATAAAGGCGTTCCATGAGAAACCGACTTTTGTGAAGAACTCTTGTCTTTCTTCAATGTTCTTCTCACTTCTAAGGACAAGCTTCCACATCTTAATCATCCAGGTGTCTACCAGATTCCGTGCTCTTGTAGATTATCTTATTTCGGACAAACGGGAAGATCTGCCTCTTTTCGGCTAGAACACCAATCTTATATTGAATACTTTAAACTGAAAAGTCTGGACTTGCAGAACATGCCATCTTCACTAGACAGAGTTCATTGGTGGTCATCAATAAACATCTTTTAGCCATTTTTTTTTTTATGTATTTGTTTGTCGATGTAAACTATAAATACATTATTTTCATTTTACATAGATTTTAATGATCTTTAATTCTTCGAAAAAAAATATTCGGAATTAATATAGTTTTTAGCACAATTTCATATATAAAAAAAATTGATCATATTTTATTAAAAATCAACTACTTAATTCCAAAATTCTAAATTAAATTATTTTAGTTTAAAAGCAAAAAAATCATAAAACTAACCAGTAAAATAATATTAAATGACATACACTTACCTTTTAAAAATGTATTTTTCTATTTAAATTTGTTTCACTATAAATTTACAATTCACACACTTCACTCAGTGACTCACTAGACAACAGAAGCAAAACAAACTGGTTGCTGTTCACAACAGTAATGAACTTTTTTTTTTTTTTTTTCACAAATTAGAAAAAGATGAACCAAAAACAGGAATACATGTTTTATTGCTGCAATAAAATGTGTTCTATGGCTACCCCACCTCTTTTTTTAGTAATAGACAGTTTGGCTAATTGCAGAGATTGTCCAACACCAGGGCAACTCGTTGCAAAGGTGGAGAAAGCTACACACATCTGAGGTTGCTAAGATTCCATTCACATTCAGATAATTTTATTACAGTATGTTGTTATAATTGTTCTGCTTTATTATTAGTTATTGTTGTTAATCTCTTACTGTGCGTAATTTATAAATTAAACTTTGTCATAGGTATTTATGTATAGGAAAAAACGTATATATAGGGTTCACTGCTATCCGCTGAAGACGATGGAACCAAACTCCGTGGATATGGGGGGGACTACTGTATTGTGTTTAATTTTAGGAATCACACAAAGTCTGCAAACAATTAGGGGAGGCTTTAACAGGAGTAAATGCAAAAATATAATATCGGTAATACTGATATTTCGTGGATGAGCACCACACACCCAGAATATTTGCCCCTGATATATAATCAGAATATAAACAAACCAGAGGAACAGTAAATGATTTAAACTGCTAATATTTAATACATCTTCTGAGCATATACATATCCAACTTCTCATAAAATCTCAATTCAGCATCCCTCCCCCTTTTCTTTGTTTAATAACATGAATGAAATTTAGTGGAGAGTTCTGACTGCATGGTTGAAACTATTTAATGTAAACAGTTCCAAATTGCATGACTGGTACATGATTATGTGGCTTTAACAGAAATCAGCCAATACATGCCAAGAGACACTTTTTTTAAGTTCTTTTATTTATTATTTTTTTTTTCATTACTAAAAAATTAATTATAGAATAGACATGCACTCTGTGATGACAACAAAAATTTAAAAGTAAAAAAAAGAAAAGTAATTGGAATAAAAAGTCCCTCTTACTCCTTAAAGACCTTTTGCATATCCCTGGGATTATGCATACCATACTTTGGCAAACAGTGACTTAGAAAGCCAAGCCCTCAGCATTGGTGCATTTAAATACGCATCTAAAAATACACTTTATTATAATAATAATAATAAAAAGAAACAAGTCTTCTCTTCCTAGACACACAATAACATGACCTATCACGTGTTTAGTTATCCTTTTTTTGTTGATAGGAAACTCACACACTGGAAGATACATTACGTAAACTTTCACACCATTATCCATCCCAAAAATATAACATCCTCGGAAACATTTAGACACAGAGCAATGCCTATTTGTTTGAGTGAAACATCTTTTGCCACAGAACACAGCTCTTATAAAATAGACAAAGTACTATATATCCCTACCTCCCTCCTTAAACTAACACAGTATCACAACAATACTTCCTGTCCTTTATATCTAGGTTACATCTGAAAAGATGGCTAAAGATCATAAATGTCTCCATTCCACTTTAAACCACATACCTAACTAGCAACCCTGATCTCTTTTTTTAAAAGACAAACTTCATTCACTTGCACATCCTCTTTGAAAAGCTTCAGGTTCCATGTGTCAGCCCAATGGCCGAGTTTGGACAGACAAGTAGCTGGTTACTATCTGCCTTGAAAAACTATTTGCTGTCAGACTATGCTCTGAATACCCATCACACAGTATTGAATACAATGCTACATAGAAGTACTACACATAATGATAGATTATTTTCAGAATGCATCATTTGTGAAACATTCCCTAACTTCAATAAGTATGGCTGCATTAATTTGCCAAAGATATGAGAAACATTCAAAGGCAGCATCTGGTTTTGGTGTTGGAGTAAACTTTGTTTTGTCCTGCCCTAGAGAGTGCCATGACAGGACACTCTAGTTTTTTTCAGTTACGATATGAATTGCTTGTTCAGCTACCTAGTTGTGTGCCTTGATGCTAATTGGAAATCCAATGAAATATTAACAGTTAAATAATTTTAACTTGTTCCTCTGGTGTTATGTATCATTACTATGAATCTACTATCTCCTGAATCTAATGCTTATTCGTTATTATTTTTGCTTGGCTTGGATATGTCATTATTTCATGGAAAACTCGATGGTGTCTAAAAGACTCATTACAAGATGCCCATGCAAACCATTCACATGACCCATTCATTCACTATTCTCCAAGCAAAACATCTAATATAATCTTGATCTGTCGTATAAAACTCTGTTACTAAATTATGTTTCTGTCATACCCTGTTTTTGTTTTTTGTTTTTTTTTCCCTGCCTTGACAAAATGTTTTAACTTTCATTAGTCGCCTCCCTCTGGATCCTCTACCACTTCCTCATCCCAAGAAACATGGTCAGCCAACTGACTGCATGACACATCAAAGCTTATAAAAAGATATAACTTTTGTATCTGTATTGGTCAGTAAATTCATCAACATTAAAGGGATCTCATGAACTGTTATGCTTTGTAATGTGTTATTGAATTTCATCTCCCTTTCTGTCACATTCTCAAATCCCTACTTGATCAGTTTATTGCAATCCACTTGCAACAATGCGAACCTTACATCTCTCTGTATTAATTTGGCAACCATTATTCTTGATACATATTGCCAGTCTGTGTAAATCATCCTAGAGGATCTCTGCGTCATTTAACTCGTCCTCCTTATTGAACTTTTTTTTTTTCTCACTTAGTTATAAATTAAATTAAAGATGACAGGAAATTATATTCTTGTTTAATCCTTTATCCAAGTGTAAGCAAACAAACCTTGCATGTGAAACATCTTCATGACTAGGCTACTTGTATATAGAGGCTAGTGGCTTCACATTTACTTGTCTTAGTGTCCATGATGCAAAACACTCATCCTTTTGGGTATATATAATGCATAGCATCATGGGAAGGGCCACTACCCAGACTGGTTTTGACCTTTATTGGGGTCTAATTGTTGGGAGCCAGACCCAGAAGAGATACTAAGGTTAATAAATTGATAGCTAAAGGAAATGGATAAATCATGATACTGCAGAGAAGTTTCACATGCAGGGTTTGTTTGCTTACACTTGGATAAAAATAAAGGATTAAACAAGAATATAATTTCTTATCATCTTTAATTTATAACTAAGTGGGGGAAAAAAATGTTCAAAATGAATACAGTAAGAACTGTCTTCCACAAAACCATGCTACTGTGCCCTCCCTATAGAATATATTTCTGAGTTCTGCCTTTAACCATCTTTACCAGTATCTTGATGTCTTCTTTATTTAATGGAACTAGCTTCCTTGTGACCCTGCCAGTGCTGAGACTTAGTCTAATCAAGGATATGCAGTTTTCTTTCATTCTCTTGAAACACATAGGCAATTCACAATCGCAGTTCACATTGCAATGATGTAATATCCAAAACATCATTTTCGTCTATCCCTATTTTTACATCAGTCCTTATAATATGTTACTCATTATCTCCACCTCGATGACACACTGTCACTGGATGTGACTGGTTTGTGCTCAGAAGTCCTTGGATAGTTTACAATGAAAAATGAAGAAATATGTATCAAAATATGCAGCTCACAAGAAAGGAGTAACTGGTTTTTCTGGTTGGATACTTATACAGGGTGTTCGGGATAAATTTGACAGTTTCGTAAGGAAAAAGAAAATCTTCTTTGTATCTCTTAAATTTAATGAATTGACAAAAAAACATTACAGGCAGAGTTAATTACAATACTATCAACAAGATTTACTCAAAATAACCACCATTAGCATCGATCACAGCTTCAATTCTGCTTCGGAACCTCGAACAAGCTGATGCTACAGTCTCCCTGGGAAGGGCCGCAAAAACTGTTTTAATTTTATCCATTAACTGGGCTTTTGTATTACTGGAAGTGCGATTGGTGTCTTTTTCAACTGCGCCCCATACAAAATAATCCATGGGGTTAAGGTCTGGGGAGTTTGGAGGCCAAACATTTGGACTGGTGAAGTCGTAGAAATTTTCAGACAACCATTTTTGACTTTTCCCAGAGGTGTGGCAAGGGGCCGAATCCTGCTGCCATACATACGGCCTACCATTGGCTACCCTTGTTATCCAGGGCTTGACTACAGTTAGCAACTCCACGAACAAAGCCCGAATTCCAATGCCAGGGTTCTTCAACACCTGTTCCTGCAGATTTGCGAGGAATTCTGCTGTACGAACGCAATCAGATCGTCTGCTAGGGATCTTTCTTCTTGCTACATCCTCGTAGTCACCATTGCAAGTCTCTAGTTCATGCCTGATTGTTTTTACTGTAGTCAGGGAGCATTGGGCAGCAGTCGTAATATCCTTATTTTGATGGCGGGCACGAATCATCATGATACAAGTTATTCTCTTCCATGATTCAGGTGGGTTCCAGCTATCCATCCTTTCTGACATCTTGTATATGAATGAAGAAGGGTCCAAACTTTTAAATGAAGAGAAGTGTGTGTTAATACATGTAACTTACGGAAAAATATAATTAATTATAAATATGTCAAATTTATCCCGAACACCCTGTATATTTCTTCTGCTGCTGAATAGAGGGTGGAAATGAATTGCTGATCTGTGGAAATATTTCTTTTGTGGGGGTGGGGGGGGAAGAAATAATAATAATATTAATGCCTTCATGATCTCTTTCAGCATTTGATCCAGTTGGTACTGTGCTGTCATAAAGGTACCAATAAAATCACAGGGATATATTTGACTATAATTACATATGAATGTAGGGTACTACATATTGCTGATAAGGATATCTTGATCCTGATGTAGAATACAAGTTTCTACAGAGGATTTCAAGTAGGAAATAATTATCTACATTTAAACAGGATAGAAATTTCTAATACAATACTGATTTCTTGAATGGGATGGTAACTAAAATTTGTACTAGATAAGAAAGTTTTAAATAAAAGGAATTAAAGTTGAACATCTTTCAACTAGTCTGTAATCTCTTTAGCAACACAATCTCTTCAGTATTGATAATGAAACTTGTAGTTACATAAAGAGAATGTTAAGGAGAGGAGGATGTCAAAGCAAGGAGCATTTTTTCTTAATTATTACCAGAGATATTACAAGAAACTCAACCGTCTTATTTGCAGCTTAACCCACTATTGATACTTTGTACTTTTAATTCAGATAATAAAATTGCAACTCATTTCTTGTACAATTATAAAGAACTTTTTTAAACAGCATTTTTTATTAAAGAAAATGAAGGATTACTCCAGTCAGTTACACATTTATACAAATGAATATACTTAAAAGAAAAATCGATAGAATCTTGAACATCAAAATATATAGCAAAAAAATTAAATTAAAAAAAATGATAGCTGCAAATAATAAAGCATATGAGAAAGGTATATCTGAAAAACTAAGTAATTCATGTAATCTATGAACAACCTAAAACATTTCAAATCTTATGAAATTTGGGCATCTTTTCAGTATTGCCAGTCCTCTTACAATACATTCACACATTTAATTGCATGTGTCATTTATTACTTTCCAATAATAACTTTGAAATATGTAAGAATTAACATGTTGCATCTCATTAAAATCCAGATTTTGATGAGATGCAATATCTTTTTCTAATACTAATCCAGTACACAAAAGATAAACTTTTAATAGATGGGAGGAAGTGGAAGAAAGAAAAAACTTCCATATCTAGATTTTACTGCTTAGAAAATTCATGAGATTATTCCAAAAGAGAGCACTAAGAAGGAAAAAAAATGTTCTATGAGTTTGCAGTTGTTAAGGAGTGTTAATTGGCCACCACACATTTTGACAGAATTAACAATACCAGTTATGATGGACACTGACTATGGAAATATTTGTATATAGAAAAACCAATGTATGGCCATTATTACTCTCTTCATTTCTCAAGCCATTCTCCTCACATGAGGCTACCCCTGCAGCATTCCCCCTATGTAATTGTAGTTTCCCTATCCTGATACACTCACTTGCCCAGAAAACAGCAGTCTCTCCAAATACCTGTGCTCTTCTGTCAAGCGTAATCCATCTCTTATATACAACTCTCTTCTATCCACAAATTTCACACCTGTTTTCCTTCACATTATTGCTATCATCATTGCTCTTCTCCACTATATACAACTCTCTTCTATCCACAAATTTCACACCTGTTTTCCTTCACATTATTGCTATCATCATTGCACTTCTCCACTATGCATTATCATATTGGGGCAATACACTCATCTTTTCTATATAGAAAGTGTTTATATATTCGTTTGTCTCATAAATTGTTACTTTCATTTTTGTTTTCTATTGTATCATGCCTACCTTGGATGGTTAACCCATTGTTAAACAGTTTCTCCTGTTTGGATTTTCTGTTAATAGTTACTCTGAAAATAGACTGCATGATGATTCAGTCTAAAATATATATTCGATTTTTAAGCATTATTACATATTTCGTTTCTACTGTGCTGTCTTGTGCTCATAGTATGTCTACATTATAAGTACCCTTAAATTCATCTTAAGTACAGTGACTGTCAGTAGCACAAATCTTAAGAAATCTGAAAAATATTATCAGGAGTTGGAAACTTTTGAGTATATAGTTTGCACAAGATGCCTAATATCTTTCTGGCAAAAATCAAATGCAACATTTAATGTATTTTTAGAATGACAGGATAATATATGACATTTCATTAATGGGATACTAAGGCAGTAGCTTTTTTACAAATAGCAATGCAAAATAACCGTGACAGGAGATGGAAGCAAGATTGGACAAAAGTTAGTCATTTCCTTTCAGAAGGAAGCAGAGTGCATGAATGTCATTTGGATAACATTTAAGTTCTCCTATTTCTGGCTTTTGCAAAATTAGTTTTGGATATAAATTAGCCTTGATAAATTATATTGTTTAATCCTTTATCCAAGTGTAAGCAAATAATGTTTATGCTTGAAGTATCTTCATGACTAGGCTACTCTCTATATACAGCTGTTGACTTCACATCAATTGCATTAGTATCCCATAATGCAAAACACACTTCCTTTCAGAAGTAATTATTTCTATGCATTGCGGAAAAGGTCACAACTCAGAATGGGGTTTCAGTCTTTATTGAGGTCTCATAGTGGGAACCAGAATAATGCAAAATTAGCCACTCTGTGTAGTGAGCCTGCTCATAATGCATAGCAATATACACTTCTAAAATGAAGTATGCTTTGTAATATGGAATATTAAGGCAGTTGTGAAGTTAGCAACCACTATATATATACAGATAGCCTAATTGTAATGATACTTCACATGCAATTTAATCCTTTATACTTGGATAAAGGATTACACAAGCATATGATTTCTTAAGTATAATTGACTTTGTAACCAAGCACAAAAACTTTCAATAGTTTTGGATGTGTTGATCATTTCCTTGAAATATGCCTAGTTTTTTTTTTTGTACAGCCTTGACCCAGGATATAATATGGTTTACATGAGGGACAAGAATTTAAAGTTGAATATGGAAATGAATGTCTCCATACCAGTAACAGTTGTTTCACTGCAGATGTTTGGATCACAAGACTGAAAACAATAACCAGAAAATGAGGCATAGAAAGACCATCCGCTTTATATTTTTCTGATGTCTGAATTGTCTCAAGGACAACTATGTTATTCTTAGGTTCTCCAGTAAGATCAAGTTTGTTTGCAAGAGTGGTTATCTAATATTTTGTTTGACACATGACGAATATGTGACAATCATCAGTGTTGGAAAAGTTGGTGAGTTATAGGATACAAAAATGGGTTGACTTCACACTTCAGTAGCAATTAGTGTCCTATGATGCAAAACACACTTCCTTTCAGAAGTTTGTTTCTCTGCATTATAGAAAAGGTCACTACCCAGAATGGGATTGTCTGTGACAATCATCAGTGTTGGTGAGATATAGAATACAAAAGTGAGTTGATAACAGTGGTATTCTTCGTGCTTATCAGCATGAGTTTTTGTAAGGGAGGCTGTGTTTTACAAACTTATATGTACTATAACAAGCGACAAATGTGTTGGACAAAGGAGATACAGATATAGTTGTATACTTATATTTTTCAAAGACTTTTGATAGATTGCCACACCACAAGTTGGTCACTAAATTGAAGCAGATGGGATTGGAGGATATACTGGTGAGTTGGATAAGTGAATAGCTATCAGATGGGTAGCAGCAAGTTATGTATGAAGGAGCACTATCTCTAAAGAGAAAAGTCACCTAATCGTGTGCTGCAAGAGTTAGTTTGGGATCATTGTTATTTCATTTGTATATTAATGATACTGGAATAAGTTTAACTGGTGAAATGCAACTGATGCAAAAACTGGGGAGGGTGATGAGGAATACAGCAGATGTTGTGGCCTTATACAGGAGAACTTGAATAGATTGTATGAGTGGCAACAGTATGGAACTGTCAATTCAACATTGTGAAGTGTAAGGTTCTGAAATTTGGTAGGCAACAATTGGATGCAAAGTATGTATTTGTTTGGATATGGATGAAGTTGAGCAGATAAGAGACCTTGGAGCTGTGTTGGGCAAAGATCTGAATTTCAGAGGTCACATTGCACAAGTTGTGAAGTCATCGCATCATCATGACTTGATTACTACCAATTGATGAGTGATGAGAGTGATCATATGGTCTTGACATGGAAGGTGGCTAATTGTGTGGAATTACAGGACATTAGGAGATGGCTTGGATCGGTGCCATGGCATGTGAAACTGCAAGGACTGGATGTTGATAGAGCATGGGAAGTGTTAAAGGAGTGTTTGAGGAAAATAATGGCAGGCTGCATACCTAGAGTCAAAAGGATACATCAAGTGATAATTAATGGATGAATACCATCATTATGCAGGAGCTATAAAAAAGAAAAATTTATGGAGGAAATTCAAGGACAAAGGTGACCAGCAGGTGCATGAGCAGTACAAAGTGTAGGTCAGGTGGGCAATAAGTGAAGCAGATGAAACAGTAAAATTACTAAGTGAACACCTCACAAGGTCAAGATACTGCAGTAACAAGAGAGGCAAGGGCTTATGGAAATTGGGGTAAATGAACTGGAGGTGCATAAGATATTGCAGAACCTTGATATGAATACAGCTATGGAATTAACTGGTATACCAGCTTGAGTTTTACGAGAAGTTGCTAGCAAATTGGCAGTACCTTTCGCCATGTTTAATATAACTTTCCACTCTGGCTCAGTCCTGGGGGGGTTATTTCCATTGCATAAAGGAGGCTCCAAGAGTGACGTATCAAATTACTGACTGATCAGTATATCAGCAGTTGTAGGCAAAGTATTGGAGAAATTGATCAAGAGCAATAGACAGAAATGGGATACTATATGGGGAGGGGGCAGCATGGTTTTGTGAAGGGTAGGTCATACTTCAGTATGACCTACCCTTCACAAAATATAATACAGTGATACTGCTGGACTTTATAATACAGTGATACTGCTGGACTTTATAATACAGTGATACTGCTGGACTTTATAATACAGTGATACTGCTGGACTTTATAATACAGTGATACTGCTGGACTTTACAAAGGCTTTTTAACAGGACACCACATAAAATTCGAATCAGTAAATTTCAGCGCATGGGGATGGATATAAAGTTGAAGTGGATAAGAGAGTGGTTGATAGCAATACCAGACAATAGTTTATTCAGAGCAGAGTTCAGTAGAAGACCTCTGACTAGAGACAAGAACAGAGCCCTGTTGCATGCTACTAGTCATAGGCTCTGTTTTTGAGCTACTGCTGTTTAATTTGTACATTAATGATATAGGAAAGGATCTGAGAAGAACTATTCAGTTGTTTGCCAATGATGCAAAATTGGTTAGAACAATAGTTAATAAAGATTGTTAAAATTTTGCAGGGTGATTTAGATAAATTGGCAATGTGGACAAAGGAAAATAGATGTCAGTTTAATGTGTCAAAGTATAAGGTTATGCATTTTAGGGTGAAATGATATTATCTACGATATTGGTGAAGCCAGGAATTTGGGGTTGTGATTTAGAGGGCATATTGTAAAAAGGGCTAAATTAGCTCATTGGATTACTTGGTTACTGAAGAATACCCTGATGAGTAGAGATTATTATCTTACCAAGGCTCTATAAAGAGCCTTGGTAAGACCCCATCTTGACTGCTGTACACAGATCTGGTTATGGTTTCTTTGGAGATGAGGAAGAGGTGGAGAGGATCCAGAGGTGAATGACCAAGATGGTAGCAGGTCTATGGAATGAACCTTACAAGATTGGTGGGTTACAGAAATTGGTTGACAGGTGGAAAAGGGGTGATATGATTGAGACATACAAATTACTGAAACGTTTTTACAAGATTAATACAGAGCAAATTTTTCAGAACCAGTTTGCTGGTGGGAGAACAAAGGCAAGAGCATAGTTATTAGGGGTGTGAAGACTAGATTTTTTTGCTTGGTGAGAGTGTTGAATGAATGGAATAAGTCACCAGAATCTGTTATGGGTGTCATGACTGTGAAATAGTTCAAAACAAAGTATGATGGATATTATACAAATGTTGGATAATACTTGGCATAATGTTTAAAGCCCTCTCAATGAGTCTAATGACTGTGGAGTTGTACATATAATAATGTTTAGAACAGTTCTTAGGGGGGGACCTCCCATTGATGAGTCTTGACAGACTTTATGTTCTTAGGAAAGACCTCCCACGATGAGTCTTTTGACTCCATGGAGGCCTGAATAATAATAATAATAATTGAGATCAAAACCATAAAATGTATTTGTTGTTGCACAATGAAGTTTCATTATTTACTGGTTCTTTTATCTCCATTCAGGGTTAGCAGTTCAGATCATCCTAGGTGGCAAACATGTCATCAATATAATATAACCATATGTGGGTTTAGGCTGAGTCAGTTATTATAGTTATCATCTAAAATGTTGTAGGAACTAATTGGCAAATGTTAATGAGATTGAAAGTTCTGCAATAGGCTGATCAAAGAATTAGTAAATTTTTCCTTGTTATATGAAATATTGAAATATATATTTAAAAAATATTTGCTGGCCTGGTTGGCCAAGTGGTTAGCGTACCCGCTCTCCAACCAACAGGTCACAGGTTTCAATCCTGTTACGGGCATGGATGTTTGTGGTTGTCTCTAGATGAGAGATGAATCTCATTGCTCAGTGTTAGACCACTGCCCCCTTATTATAGGCCTGGAGTGGCTCGAAAAAGTTCCATTTTTGTTCTGTAGAGCAGGGTTTCCAGACTATGTAAAAAGAAATTTAAAAAATTATAATTAGGCAAAAAAAATATATAAAATTGATTTAAAAAAAGAAAAAAAGAAATGGAAAAAAAAATTTGTAGCCCACCCATGGTACATATGTACTATAGGTTTACTAACTGGTACTATAACTTTTCATAGATGGGAAACACACAAACTATATATACTAAGTGTCCGAAAAAGAACTCTGGGGTTTCTAACACAAATATTTTCTATTTGACCACCCTATGATGGTGGTTTGAGCATATTTGTGAAGCGACAACCAGATAGCTGTACAGACACACTGTGCTCAGTAATGGCATTGCCACAAGAGAAAGCATAATGCATATTATGGTTCACAAAAATGAAGTCAGTGATAACTTTCCAAAGGAATTTCAGGCTGGAGTATGGTAGGAATGCTCTGAGCGACGAAAGCATCAATAGTTCTTGGAAACAGGAAGTGTTTTAAAAGGACACTCACCAGGTAGGCCTACAACAAGTGCAGAAAATGTGGAATGAATTCAACTGTCTTTCCAGCATAGCCCAAAACATTTGATTCATAGTGTTAGTCATCAATTAAACATTCCTAAAAGCACAGTACATGACATTCACAAGAGATCGATACTTCAGGCTTATAAACTGCAGCTTGTTCATATCCAGCTTACTGATAGGCCACAAAGAGTTCAGCTTGTGACCACCATGTTAGACCTTATCGCTGAACATGACAACTACCTCCAGAGCATTTTATTTTTTGATGACGCAATGTTTCATGTGCATGGGGTTGTGAATTAATTGCCATAATTGTCAGGTGTGAGAGGGGGTTAGAAAATCTGCATGAACTGGTGGAGTTCGCAACAGTCCGAAACTCGATGCCTGGTGCGGCATCATGCGTGATCACATTGTTGAGCCATGCTTTTTCCATGAGGAGACAATTCCAAGTGTGGCATACTTGGATATGCTAGAGAACTTCATGTTTTTCCAGACTGAGAATGTGGAGGACCTCATTTTCCAACAGGATGGAACCCTGCCACATGTGGCAATTGTGCATGATGTGGCAGTGCTCATCAACCAATTTTCAGGAAAATGGATAGGCAGAGGAGGTCCCATTGCTTGGTCATGATGTAATCCTGAATTGACTCCAATGGATTTGGAGTGGACTTGCGCCATAGAATAACAGCAACCATAGAAGCAATTCCTATTGATATTTACTCAAGTGTGATCTGAGGTGGTATTCTGTTTTGATGTCTGTAGGGCTGTAAATGGTGCGCACATTGAGTTATACTAACAGGTAATCAAATTTGTGGCATAGTACTTTGATAATATATGCTACATACATTTTTACTTCAAAGTGTCATAAAAGAAATTTCATCAAACCCCAGAGTTCTTTTTCTGTGTATATGTTGCTTTAAAAAAATTTAAAAAAAATCTGAAGGAATTTAATTTTCCTTCAGATTTTTTTAAATTTGAAGGAAAATTAAATTTCTGAAGGAAAACTCTTTAATATCTCTTATTAAAGAGTTTTCTGTAATGTTTCTAAAAAAGCAATTCTAAGAAGAGTTGCATGAAAGAACACAAGCTATAGGTTTTCTCAAGAGAGGTAAGACTTGATGATTTTGTGAAGGTTAGTGTAAGAACACATACACGTTTACTTGCAGAAGATTATTCCATCTGCAATAGTTCATAACCAAATGGGAAAACATTGCAGAAAAAAGTCCCTCGTAGAGATCAACGAAAAAAAAAAAAATTCAAAAACATGGCAAAATTCAGAAGTTCATCTTATTTAAAAAAAATTGTGGGGTCTCAACATAAAGATTGATCACTATCACTTGCTGCATACAACCAAACTCAATTTATTATTATTATTATTATTTACTGAAACTTGGCTGACATCTGCAACTGCAGTTCACCTTAACTATATTTGGTATGATTTTGTTTAGTAAGTAAGAATATGTGAATATGTCAGATCTGACATTACATGTTATTATAGATTGCTAAATCTTCAATCCTCCCTCTCCCCTGTCTGCCTTTGCATTTCACCCTCTCCTATTTTATTGTCAATTTCTGAAGTTTGATTTCCTGCAATCTGCTACTTAAATAGTGAAATTATCTTCCTTGGAGGAGACTTGAATAATAAATATTCAAACTGACATCTGTTTTCTAAATTCACAGATTGAGTGTTTGAAGGGTATATGAATTATTCACTTTTAGTCATTATCTGGTGTTCCCCTATACCAGAAACCTTATTTTGCCAACATCCTGGACCTTTTCGTAACCAGTTCTCTGTGTCTATAAAGTGGATAAATTCCCAGAATTGGCAAATGGCATGTTTGGAAATGTTTGTGCTATTGCATTGAGTCATGTTAAAACAATCAAGCCAGCAGTTTACAATTAATGGAAGCGTTTGCATATGTGTAGCTTGTAGCAGAAAAATTAGTGAATGAAATTTAGAATAGTGCATCAACATCAAGTTTTGTGCAAAGTACGAGTTAGGTAATAGTACAAGTGAAACTCTAGATGTGTTAAGCGTGGTTTGTTTGGGATGATGCCATGAGGTCTAGTGTAATTGAGTGGCATAAATAGTTTAAAGAGGGACAGTAAAAGAACAAAGTGATGACTACAAACTTATCAGACATATGAAAATGTGGAAACAGTGTAGCACTTAGTTTGATCTGACAAATGATTAAGTGTACAGTTAATGATGGAAAAATTAAATTTTAGCCAATAAGAAATAGAGAGGAATATTTTGATGGATGATTTGAGATTGAGAAAATTTTCTGCAGAACTGGTTCCTTGAATTTTGTGCAAAGATCAAAGAGCAGAAGCTTGATCGTTGATCTTTCTGCACAGTTGGCTGTTTTTCATATAGTTATTATTAATGTTGAAACTTAGTGCATTCAGGGTCACCCTGAAACAAAATGCCAAAGCATGCATTGGAAAACATCATTTTCACAAGACTGCAAAGAAGGTTGCAGATCAAGACACTGCTTTTTTTTTTTAATCATAAGAACATAGTCTTGGAATTCATTAAACAAGAACAAACAGTGAACCAGTGTTGTTTAGACGTGTTGAAAATGGTATGTGAATATTTGTAAGCAGAGAACTGAACAGTTGGATCATCCATTACAAATGTCCCCTGCATGTGTTGCAATAGCTGTCCCTGAATTTCTTGATAAAAAATCAAATCCTGAAATGGAACATTATCTGTATTCACCAGACTTAGCCCTTGATAACTTTTAGTTGTTCCCAGAACTGAAGAGTGCTTTGAAATGATGCAGATTTTCTGACATCATGTGGTGACAGTAATAGAAAGCATTCATGAAGTTGAATTCCAGAAATATATTAAACAATTGCAGCAGCATCTAAGTGTGCATTGTGCAGGGAATTACTTTGAAAGTAATAGCAGTCACTAGTCTACAGGTAAACAAATATAGTTTTTATGTGTACATTCTGAGATTTGTCACATCTCATATACTGTACATGCCAGCTCTTCTCTTAGCAACTCAAACCACAACCTTGTCTACATTTCCTTTTCTGCAGATTGACCTTCATCCGAGGGCACTGTAACAGCATTAACCAGTTGGGATTGCTTTCAAGATTTCTGCACCTATTTCCATGGTCTTAATTAATGTTTCTTGATCCAAATATCGTTTGGTGAGATATCTGAAATAATGCTTTAATGCTTGCTGGAATGAAACTTTGTTCTCAAAACCACTATCCAAGTGCCCATTTTTTAACAAGTATGCAAAAGCAATTAAAGCTAAAAATTCAGCATTCCTAAATGGCTCAGGGCTGGAACTCTTGCTCCACTTTCTGGACTTAATGCAAAAAACTTGCCTCCTGCTCAAATAGCAAGCAAACTTGGTCACTTCACTAAAGACAACCTCTGTTCTTCGTAGAATTTCTGCCTCTCATATACAGATGATAGCATCACTAAGGATAAGGCTGATCTCTTGGCATCACTCTTCTCCACTTCTTTTATAGAGGAACAAGTCATCTCTATTATAGTATAAACAACTTGCAGATGTCTCCTCTGATCTTTTGGCAGAAAGAAGCCAGAAAAATCCTCATTAATCTAGAATACTAATGTCTCCTGATCTAAATGCTATCCCTCCAGTTCTACTGAAAACTTGTTCTCTAGATTTAACACCCATCCTGTATCACCTGTACAAGTTCTTGCACTCCTCTGGCATTTACCAAGTAGGAAGCAAGCCTTTATCCTGCTTATCTTTAAAAGAGAGAGAGAAATAAAAGTATCATCCAATTGTCCTCATCTCAATACTCAGAAAAATAATGAAGGAAATGAAAGCCATCTTCTTTGCTATCTGAAGGCTCACAATAAATGTTAGTTAATTAACATAATCATTTCATGCTAATTTCTAATCATCACTATAATATCATAGCAGATCTACTAGCCAGCCTTACCCACCTTTAAAGAAAAAATAATACGACAGAACACTTGTGTTGGTTTTATCCACAAAAAATTTTCATCCAAGTAACAAAGGGAATTTCAACATGAATTCAAAAAAAATTTTTTTTTTAATTTAAGAAAGGCATAAATGAAGAACCAGTAAGAACAAATAAGTTGCACAAGAATCAAATAAAATAGAATAGCACAGACTGGAGTTAAAAAAAATAAATAAATAAAATATAAAAAAACGTTAAAAAGGACGAGCTTTGTTGAACAATTTCCCTTTAGCGGGATAACTTACGTCCTTCAGATTAGGGCTATATAGCAAGGGGCTTCACAGGTTTCTGATACAACTGCTCCATAAGAATACAGCTTTTATCTATGACTTGTCTTTTTTTCACTGAAAGAATCCCATGTTAGGAAGAGATGGTAAGTTTGGTAAGTCTCGATATGTTGCTGCTCACGAAGAAGACACACCTTATCTGCTTTATACAGAACACTATAGAAAACTTACTTTAATGCTATGTGACTACACCCATGTCGTTTACTTTCTCTTAAAACTCTAGTCAGTTAAATAGAAATAGTTAGACTCATTGATGGCATCTCCATTTGGGATGATGAAACTAAAATTAAGCTGAAACCTACCATGGCTATCCCTAGATTGTAGAGTCTCCCAAAAATACACAAAGCACATGTTCCATAGAGACCTGTCACTGAACTACATCACTCATCCTTTTTACTAAGTCACAATGCATTTCTGATTTACTAACCTCTTTCACATCCTTTATCCAAAACAGTCCTTGTTTTAAAGAGTTACTCTGACAGGAAAGTCTTGTCAATGTTACCCCTAGCAAGAGTCTCCTACAGATATTGTTAATCTCTTCAATTTTATCATTTGTTTGGCTATTTCACATGTCAGAACAGATTTTATCAGTAAATAAAGGTTACTACCAAGGGTGGGCCTCTTTCTCCTGCTCTAACAAATTGCTTTATTGAGCAGCTTGGGCAGTGATATCCATCTCACACCCTCCATATGATACAGATATGTGGATGATATTTGCATTTTAGCAGAGTTCCCCATCTGGACTTCAGGACTTTATTACAAAAAATCAACACTTTTCATCTTGGTATATAATTTACACTAGAAATTGAAAATGACTAGCTTGTTTCCTTCCCAGACCTAATTATTCTTTG
Organism: Typopeltis vanoorti; assembly: GCF_054136105.1. Classification (NCBI taxonomy): domain Eukaryota; kingdom Metazoa; phylum Arthropoda; class Arachnida; order Uropygi; family Thelyphonidae; genus Typopeltis; species Typopeltis vanoorti. The sequence goes on from NC_143560.1 coordinate 28,422,035, forward strand.
TCCACCAGATAGGAGCCTTCAATTTTCCTTCTTTAGAAAGAAAATCCACACTGGACTTAATATCCATGCTCTCTCTCTCATACACAGCCATTCTTGTTAAAAAAAAAAACTGGCACCATTAAATCTCTCAATTTTTGTGTGGGTTTGCTCCTTATGCTCTAATAACACATGAAATACAGTTTACAGAAACTACCTTCTTGTCTAACTGCTTCACCAATTCTTTTGTCAACAAGGTCATTAACAGTTACGAGTTTCTCCATCATCACTCTCCCAAGAAGTTGTTAATCATATTGCTATCCCATATGTCAGAGGTATTTCCAAAAAAAATTCCAAATTACTTAAGTTGATTGGTATTTAGAGTGCTCTTTTACCTGATTAATAAACTTGTCTCCTTTCTAGCTGCTGCTACTGACTATTAGAATCTAATGCAGTCCTATGCCATTAAAATGTTTTTTTTCTACTCTCGGATGTATTAGACCAGTGCTTCCCAAACTGTGGGCCGTGGCCCCCTTGGGGGCCGTGAAATAAAACAAATTTAAAATGTTTTAAGACTAATTATATTTTTATCGTAAAACAAACATATTTAATTTTTATTATTTCTTTTTTGTTATTTTTTATATTTTAATGGAAAAAAATCACACATTGGTGCGGGTTTACAAAAATTGCTTCTTGCGTATTTCGGTGCTGAATGAATATTTGTAAATATATGCTTATTCATATAAGTTTCATTTCAAAGCAGAAATCTAATAATTGCAGTTTCAAATATTTCACCTGATATTGCCTTTTTGTGTAGCAGTGTTGAAACACATCCATCACATTAAATTGTTATTAAACTTCTTTTAAGTTTTCATTCTTTCTTTCTTTAATTACTAATCATTTTACGTTTCATGTGCTTGTACTGCAAATGTACAATAACAATATATCTGTATATAAAAATATGAGATAATGTGCCATGTCAAATGTTTATGTAAGATGCTAAAAATGTAATATTTGGATTTGATTTTTGCAATATTCACTGTGTATGTTTTGTATTGAATATAAATATAAAGAAATATTATAATAATATATGTCTATATTACAATTTTTTTTTGAGGGGATCTGTGAAATGTTTTAATTTTTCTGGGGGGGGGGGTGACATTCAGAAGTTTGGGAAGCACTGTATTAGACCATAAACATGCAACTTAATCACTTTATTCTGTCAAGGGGGGGGGGGGGGTTTGTTGGCTGTAAACAATACATACATGAAAAGGAGTAATAATTAGAATGTAACTAAAAAAAAATTCAGAAACTTGAATGATGTCTAACCTTGCCTTCTTTGTAATGTGTTCACTTGAAAGGGTAGAATGCTGTGTTGGCAGTATAACTTAAAGAAGTGTGCTAAAATAATGAAGTCAAAACAGATTTTATAACATTTCTGTCATGATCATCATCATCATCAAATTCCTGCCATGTACCCTCAAGGGGTGTACAGGATATGATAGTACTACATGAAAAAAAATAACATTTCTGTTGAAATGTTAAATAATTAATATTTTATTGTGTGACTTAAGGCATTTTTATTTTCCTTCTTATTCTAGGTAGAAGTTGGTGATACCCTGAACTTTTCAATAGGTGATTGGTATTAGAGTGGTCTTTTGCCTGATTAATAAACTTGTCTCTTTTCTAGAATATGTATGATTTAATTAAGAAAGGTGTCAATTTAAAAAGTAGCAAAACCTTATCACAACTGTTTTGCTACTTTTTAAATTGACATCTTTTTTAATGTAATCATACAAATTCATAGTAATGCAGAATTGTTTTGGTTTCTCTTTGTAACAAGTCTGGGTGTATATGGTGAAGTAGTAAAACAATACTAAATGCCAGTAAATGTTAAGAATTATTTTATAAGGTCATCTTTTAAAGCAGTTTTAGTTTTTAGAAAGCTGATTTTCACTCTTATTATTTTCTTAGAGAATTCCTGTAATGTGGCTAATTAAAATTACAGCTGTTGCATTAAATAAATCTAATTAACTTCTTAAACTTACATGGATATCCCTCTTTTTTTTTACAAATTCACAAAAATTAGATCCATCTTAATTCTGTTTTAAGACTTCAGAATTTTATATGAATGACTAGTTAACCATGAAAGAGAACCAAATTCATTTAATGAGACATCTAATTTTTCTTGTAGCTTTAAGCAGTTCCTATCTTCTGGAAGTGAAAATTATTCCATAAAAGTAAAAATATTTAGCACTCATGTAAACTTGTTGATTTTTATTGTGATATTACAACAGAAAATATAGCTGTAAATTGGTGCCAAAAAGGCAGAAGAAACAAAATGCTAACATGAACAGCGAAGTAGCAAACAAGGAGGATATTTCTCCACTAAAGATGATATTAAAAATAGTTTAACCTCCGAAATCACTAGGTTAAAGCAGATTATTAGACAGACAACGAGGGAATTACAGAAAGTCGAGCGATGTTTAGAGGAACATGGGAGGAATAAAGTTCAGCAGCAAAATGGAAAACAACAGGGCACAGAATCAGGTAAGTTAATATGCAATAATGAAAATCATGTAAGTAAAGTTGATTATAAAAAGGATATTATTTGATATGATGACTATCCTAAAACATTGATGAGCAGGTTATAACATCAAGTTTTCCTGGAGCAAAAATTAAAAATATAGTGCCAGCAATTGAAAAACAAAAGAGGTTGTAACTCTGGTATGACTTCTCAGTGAAAGCTGTCAGACCTCTCTCTCTTTCACATTAACAAAAATCATTGTATAAAATTTTGAAGTGAAGTTGTGGTATTGCATAATGTGCATTACTGTTGTTATTATTATTATTTTTTTTTTTTAAACTTTCAACTGCTACGATAATTTTAGCTTTCGTGGTGAATGAATTACTAATATGCCCATGAAAGCGAATTTTGAATTATGTAATCCTGACAGTCAAAATATTAGTAATGCATCAGTAAAAATAATCTAATGCAGTCCTTATGCCATTAAAATGTTTTATTTCTACTCTCTCAGGTATATGTATTAGATCATAAGCATACAACTTAATCACTTTATTCTATCAATGGGGGAGGGGGTGAGTTGGTTGGCTGTAAACAATCAAATATGAAAAGGAGTAATAATCATAATGTAACTAAAAAAATTCAGAAACCTGAATGATGTCTAACCTTATCTTCTTTGTAATGTGTTCACTTGAAGGGGCAGAATGCTGTGTTGGCAGTATAACTTAAAGAAGTGTGCTAAAATAATGAAGTCAAAACATTATTTAACATTTCTGTTGAAATGTTAAATAATTAATACTTTGTTGTGTGACTTAAGGCATTTTTATTTTCTTTCTTACTCTAGGTAGAAGTTGGTGATACCCTGAAGTTTTCAATAGGTCGTCTCAATTATGAGCTTCCATCAGCACAAGAGAGTGCACTTTCTAAACCAATTATTATTGGTGTAATAGTAGGAGGCTGTATACTTGTAATTATAGTCATAATAATCCTTATAGCATATCGTCAGAAATCCACAGAAAGCAGTAGGGTTCTAAAAAATATGCAAGAGCAAATGGATGTCCTAGAGTTGAGGGTGGCAAGCGAATGTAAAGAAGGTTAGTAAAATCATTTACATATCATGATTATGCAGAGTAGTCAGTTAAGTTTTGCTATAGTCAAAGAACTTAAACTGTCTGTATTGAAGTATCTATTATTGTTATCCTGAGTGTGAATTATGAAGAAAAAATAAATAATTTTTTTCATTGATATATTTTATTATTTATATTACTATTAATATGATTCGGAAATCCCTGATACTTTTTGATAGCAGTATGCTAATAATATGGGTCAGATAAACAGGAATCTGTCTTTGGAATCCAAATGCAGCTTCTTCTTTTTTAATCACTTCTTTAAATAAGGTAGTTATGCCACATCAGTTTCATATACTAAAACAGTGAACTTAGTAGTTTCTGTTTTTCTTTTCTATGGCTGGAACTTGCTTTCATTCTTCTTCCCCCTTGTTTTTCTCACCCTAGTTCTCCAGCATTGCAACCAAGCCTGTTGCTGTTAAATCACAGTTATTAACAGCTTTGTTTCATTGGCTCTGTAACTACTGTAAAAATATATTCCAACCATCAGTATAAGATAACAATTGATCTTGAAAGATTCAAAAATGTAAACCTCACCTAGTGACTAATAACATTTGTGCTATTTGATCTTTGCTGAAAAAACTGACTTCAACTTCTGTCTATCCTATTAACCATTTCTTGACATGGTTAATGGTTGCAGTAACATGGCCAAAAGACAAAGTAGACGTCCTAGCATTGTGCTTTATAATTCTTGCATCAGTGATTAAAGAAAATGTTATTTGGTTCTCTTAGTAAGCAAGATAATTTGCATATGATATCCTCTCTTCAGTACTCTTCCATCAGCAAGAGATCAAGAAAATTAAAAGCAATTTTGAAATCCAAAAGCTCTGACTCTCAAGTTATTCTCATTTGCTACTGAACTAATCCCTGTCTAATACTGCCTCTTTATGCTTTCTTCTTGCAGCCCTTTCTTCTCAGCTGTGTGAGAATCTGTGAGATATTTCAAACAAGAAAGAGATATCTAAAGCTGCTTTAGATATCTTTTGACCATTTGATAATGTTTGTCACAAGGCTCTTCAGAATTAAATCCCACATCATTTCTTATGAATGACTCCTACTTTATTTTTAATACCACCCAGGTCTCTTTTCAGTCAGATTTCCCATCTTGGAATAGAAGCATGTTCGGACTTCTCATGGCATGATAGTATTACAGCTAACTCTGTCTGACTATCCAAAAAGCTAAACTTTCTCTTCTATTCCAAACACTGCTTCTCAGCATAACAATAGCATTCCCTCCACAGACCCAGAGTCCATCCTGATATAAAAACTGCTCCAATGTTTGAAGAGTTTTCACCGAAACCTCTTAAGCACCTGTTCAACAGAGTAATCAAACTAATTAATAAACCATTATGCTTACCATTTCACTCCACTCTGTATTACGGATATCTTCAGTCTGCTATGTGCTTTTTCTGTAAATTAATCTTCTTAAATACACAAACTACCAAAATCCATTACTATTTGCTCAAATTCAAATAGCTGCACTGTCTAGACCAGTGGTTCTTAATCGGTGTTCCCCGGAAGACTTGTGTTCCACGAACTGGTTACAAAAACATTACTGGCAATATTAAAACCTCTAGTTTTAATATTGCCAGTAATGGTTTTAATATTGCCAGTGTAAATATGGTAAATGACATGAAGTCAAGATCTTTAAAAGCATATCTTTTTAAAAAAACTTTGCATATCTATGGAAGCCAAGTACAAATCTTTGCTTTTGCACAATGAAATAAGATGGTTATCCAGGGGTAAAGGACTATTCCAAATTTTAGAACTTAAGAATGAATTATTGGCCTTTTTTCAAAATGAAGGGACAGATGCTTTTGTAAAATGTCTTCAAAATGATATTTGGTTGCTAAAGTAGCATATTTAGTCGATATTGTTATTACTTAAATATCATTAATACAAGTATCCAATGGACAAATGAAAATATTTTGACATCTACTGACAAATTGTCAGCTTTTCATAAAAAAGTATCTCTTTGGAAAAACCACATATCAGAAAAAAATGCAGTAGATATGTTTCCATCGCTCTGTAATAAAAATGTCGAGGGAATTATTTCCGTTAGAACACTTAACAATATTGGAAGAAAAGATTTCAAGTTACTTTCTTTCCTTAAATTCACACAATTATGACTGGATATGAAATCCATTTGGCACAGTTAATACATCAAGTTGTGAATTTTCGTTACGAGAAGAAGAACAATTAGTTACCTTGTCAACGGATCATACTCTAAAAATGAGATTCGTTGAAATAACTCTTGAGGGAATTTTGGATTTTTGTCCAAGCTGAATAACCAGTCTCTCCACAAGGGCACTAAAAATGTTGTTACAGTTTTCAACATCATATTTGTGTGAGTTCGGTTTCTCAATATTAACCAATATAAAAACTAAAAGGCGTGAAAGACTTACTAATATGGACAAAGAGATGAGGATAGCTATATAACATATTAAACCTAATATTGCTGAAATCTGCAAAAGCAGACAAGCTCAAGTATCGCATTAAAATAAATTCCATTTTTACAAAAGGCAAGTCCATGCATATGTTTACTGTTAGTTTTATGACTCTAATGCTTTTGGTGTTCCCCAAATTTTTCTTATAATCAAAAGTGTTCCGTGACTTCGAAAAGGTTAAGAACCACTGGTCTAGACAGTAGACACTAAACAAATATGCCTCTGCAACTTACTGGTGTCAGTTCACCCACATGGTGCAGGTTAAAAGTAGCTAATTAGAATGTATTAATTTGGAAAGGGTTAGAGTAATATTGGTGTTGAGACATTGGTGAAATTACTGAATAAAATAAGTGACAAGTATGATTTATTATGTAATTCATTTTTATAGTACATTCAAAAATTATCAATTATAAATAAATTCTGAAAGCAAAATTTTGTGGGTGTAGATACAAGGCATGTGCATTCCCCCCCTTTTTTTTTTACCAGTGTGCATGTGCACAGCTTAGAGGGAACATTGCCATGAAGGGACATAATTCTCTCCCTGAATGTGTTATACCCCCCCCCCTCCTTTCCTGCTTTGGTGTTACAATATTGTCTTCAGTCAGTTGTGTTTCAATGAAACCAATAATGTTTGTATAACTTATTCTCTTAAATCAAAAACTCATGACTCTTATTTCTAGTGTTCCTGACATTTTTCAGCAGAATAAATATTTGTGCTGTATGTGTTTGTCTTCTTAGTTTCAATTGACCCAACCTACATGTTTCTCTTCCATAGTTATTGCTTCCATCTTAGACAAACCCTGCTATCTTCCTCCTTGGATTATATTCTTTATTTCCAAACAGTGGCCCCTAAATGCACATTCTATAATTATTCCAATGCATATTATTCCTTGTATACAGGTCCTTTGTTCCATTAAATCCAAACTTTTCCATGCCTCTCTTCATGGACATTTCATTTATAAACTATGAATCCAATAATGTTTGTTTATCTCAAGACGGATACCATGTCAGCATACTCACATTCCTATCTTATTGGTTTTCTTGTTTCTTTATTACCAACATTTCTGGCAGACAGTCTTTGTTCATTTTATGAATTATTAAATTACCGTACAAACTTTTAATAATTCACTTTGCACACCATTACTAACCCCACTCATTACTTCCACATTTATATACCTATCATCATTTCATCAACTGCATTCTCACATTTTTGTGGCTCTCACTCTTCAAAGGTTATAAATCTATAGTACATTAATAACTGTGGGTAAGTAAATTTTTTTTTTGTAATTTTATAGCTATTAAGGTGATATTAAAAACAGCAAATTTTAAAAGCCTTGGATTTCTTATGAGGTACCTGCTCATTCTTTTTGCAAGAATAAGAAGGGAAAGAAAGTAAAAAAAATTAAACAATTTAAAGTAGATTTAAGTGTTGGCCACTTAGTTTTTAATATCACTCCCAATAAAATTACTTAATTCACTTTTTTTATTTTAAAAATCTGCTTTAAAAGCCCAAAGTGAATATTTTATTTAATTAGTAATTTTTAACATTTATTTTTGCAAATGAACATCAACTTCAGTTATACCGGAAATGACAAGTGAAATTTTATTATTCAAACAGATTAATACAAAGTTTGTATTAATCTGTGTTAATACAAACACAGATTAATACAAATTCACAATTAATTTGTATTAATTGTGAATTCTTAAATTTACTTGTTTTGTTGCTGTTATTTTAGCGGCATTTCTTTCTTGCAGCCAGGGTACTACTACTTGTAATCACTTACAGTATGACCACAAAAGAAACTATTTCTGATCTTCATTGTTGCTATGCAATTTGTTATATTCATCCATCAGAGCCGTGCCTCTTTTTGTAATGTTGCCAACTCTGATGCATTGAATAAGATCCTTTTTTAACTGGCTGACTCATCTTCTCCATTCCAGCAGCATCCTTGTTCAGGAACAGTGGGAAGTAACCTGCAGAGTGATGAATGTCACAAAGTCTTCCAGTTGCATAGAAATTATGATAGTTGGGTCTCCTGTTGCAAGTGTAGCTTGTTTCATTGGAGTGTCTTCTGTGGACTTCTTCAAAGCTTCAACAGTTTTTCATTTCATTTCAAGAGAAACTTTGTCATCGAAAATAGCAAATGTAGTCGGTTCTTCTGAAAGGTACTAGAGATGCCTAGGTGCAGTGTTTGTGATTGATTCATTTACTTCCTTTACTGGTAAATGTCCTTCAGGAACTGTCATTCCTAGACACACACACACACAACAGATGGAACTTGGAACTAGGCTTTAACATAAAGCCTAATAGTGGATTACACAGATATTCAAGATTTTTTTTTGTGCTCTTTTTTTTTTCATCCGAATTCTTCAGACAAAGAAGGAACAGGAAAGAATCTGGACTGTTCAGGCTCATTATATTTAGCATAAAATTTGTGTTCTTCTACCCAAATAAAGGCAGATCTCCCAGTTTGTCCAAAATTAGATAAGTCACAAAAGCAAGGAATCGTATAAACCTAGAAGTGAAGATTTTTCTATCTCCACTTTTCTATTTCTGTCTTTGCCTTGTTCTTGCTATTTCCAAAATTTTCCCATTCTCTAAATACATCTTCAACTTTGTCCACTTTTGTTTCAGTATTGGAATACCATGAGTTGGCTTAATAATATAACTATAAAAATGGAGAAAAGTTCATGTTAAAAATTATTTATTGTAGAATTTTCACCGTATCAAAGACATGTTCAGTACAGGATTATAGAACAGCAATCGAACAATAGCAGACAATTCTAAAAAGCGCCATCTAAGTAGCTAATGTAAGATAACTAAAATGGTCAATAAGTTCCTAACTTTAAAAAATATATACACAAAAGTAAAGTTAGGGAAAATTAGCAGATTTAAAAAAGTACTGTCTCCCATAAAGGGGATAGACGTAAACCATCAGATCTGTTTAAGTTAGGACAGTGGAGTAAAGTTTCACATTTTGCTGTAAAGACATTCTATGAAGAAACGACTTCTATGAAGGGCTCTTGTCTTGTTCCAATGAACTCCTCTATTTATAGTGCAGATATCATGCTCAGCAAGTCCAGACTGTTCGGGCTCATGATATTTAACATAAGACTTATGTTATTCTAGTTGAATATAGGCTGATCTTCCAGTTTGTCAAAGAATCTGATAACCATCTGGAAAACCTAGAAGGGGAAGCTTATCCTTAGGTGATGCAAGAAAGGTGGAGATTTTTATGATGGGGCAAAAGGCAACTTTTAAAAAGACTCAGTAGTTTTAAAATTTTGCTCTGCATTCAGAAATACCTTGCTCATAAGGGATAGGAATGAGTTATTTCTTCTGCATTGAAAGAGGAAGATATACCATAACTGGTAAATGATTTTTTGATTAAAGAATCCTTAAAACCATTTGATAAAAAGGTGGATTTAATATGTTGTAATTCTTTCTGTTAAAGTTTGTCAAAAAAACATGATGCAAAGGCTTTTGATAGATTACCGCATGATAAATTGATAGTCAAACTAGAGTGGATGGTGTTGGATATTAGATTGGTGCATTGGATTGGAGACTAACTATCTGATAGGTATCAACAAGTTGTGTATGGGGGAACAATATCCAGGAAAAGGAAGGTTTCTAGTGGTGTGCCTCAGTGGTCTGTTTTAGGGCCATTGCTGTTTGACTTATATATTAATGATATTGGTGAAGATTTGGATGGAGATATTCAGTTGTTTGCAGATGATGCAAAGTTGGGACAAACCATGAAGAGTAGAGAAGATGTTGTGGTCTTATAAGAATACTTGAATGAATTGAGTGATTGGGCATGGAAATGGGGATGTGAGTTCAATGTTGCAAAATGTAAGGTTTTAAAATTTGGGAAACAAAAATGAAATACAGAATTTATGCTTGGTGGGGATATATTGTTAGAGGTGGCGGAAATAAGAGATCTTGGGGTGATGGTAGATAAAGACCTGAAATTTAGGGGACACATTGCCAAAATTGTGACGACAACAAAGACTTTTGGGAATGATGCGAAGGACACTGACTTGTAGAAGTAGGGAGATTCTTGTTCCATTGTATAAGGCTTTGATTAGGCCACACATGCACTATTGTGCCCAGATTTGGTCACCTGGTTTTCAGAAGGATGAGATGTTGGAAAGGGTCCAGAGGCGACTGACTAAGGTAGTTTCTAATCTCTGGAATGTAGAGTATGAGGAAAGATTGAGAAGATGCAACTTGCAGAGTCTGGTGGACAGGAGGAAGGGGGGAGATATGATATAGACCTAGAATTTGGTAAGGGGTTGTTATAGGATCAATGCTGGAGAGGTTCTACAGAAAATAGTGGGAGATCAGGGGAGGACCAGGGGTCATCCCTCGAAACTGTATAAAGAGGGTGTGAGTGGGGGAATGAGAAGCAGGGTTTTTTCATGCAGAGTTGTGAATGATTGGAATGCCTTGCCTAAGAATGTAGTGTCTGCAGAGAATTTGAGTGTGTTTAAAGCATGGTATGATGAGCTGTGTGTGTATGATAAAAGGACCTCCTAGATGAGTCTTTGACTCCATGGGGTCTTAGGTAATAATAATAATAAGATTCAGCATGGATATAATGGCCTGTGTGAGTTTTACACCTAAAAAACTGAAAGTGTAAGCTTCCATATGGTTGACAAAGAAATACAAGATCTAAAAATGCTGTTTGGTTATCTATTTTTCTAAGCTGAATTGTATCCTGGGATGCAATTTTCATCTGTGTGAGGCAGTACTTTTCAAATCTAATTTTGATTGTCTTTTATAAAGTCACATTCACTTTCTTGAAAATAGTGACCAGTTATTTTTGTCGGCTTCCTTGTAAATTTAAAAATCAGTATTATTAAATTTATTTGTAAACCTGATAAGTTGTTTTGTCCTTTTTATAGCTTTTGCAGAACTGCAGACTGAAATGACAGATTTAACAAGTGATCTAACAGCTGGTGGAATTCCATTTTTAGATTATCAATCCTATGCAATGAAAGTTCTTTTTCCAAATTCTGACGATCATCCAGTTCTTAGAGAAATGCAGGTAAAATTTACCTTTTAAACAGAAACTTAAAGAATATATGAATCAGTTTTGGTTATAACTTGTTGGTTTCAGTTTAATTTATATTAATTGCTTTTAGTAATTAAATTTTATGAGCTATTCTAATAGAAAATTTTTGTCGCATAATTATGTAATAGTTATGACACAGTTATTTTATATATGACTAGACCACTTTCTGTAATTCTTGCTGTAATATTAAATATCATTATAAATTTTATTAAAAATAACATTCGTTAATGAACTGTTAAGGCTGCTACACATTGTCATGTTCTGTGAAGTTTTATTCTGAGTGATGCATTTAAGTTGCATGACAAGTTTCGGAACAATGGCTTTCTTCCAAATCAGGCTGTTATTTGTCAAGTTTCTTATAGCAAAAAACGACAGAAAAAAAATATACTCATTTTTTCATCTCTCATTCTGTTTTAAGTAATAATTACCATCTTAGATTGGTTTACATTAATAATAATTAAAGAGAAAATGTTTTATTGCTAAAAATATATGGTTGACAAAGAAATACAAGATATAAAAATGCTGTTTGGTTATCTATATTTCTAAGATGAATTGGATCCTGGGATGCAATTCATCTTAGAAAAAGTAAAAACAACAAGGAAATTTATTAGTTGTCAAAATATGAAAAATGCTGTCAATTAAGAGATTTATTTACTAAAGTTGGTTGTAATGTACTGCTGAAGTTTAGAGAGATGTTTTATATTGGTGGATGGACACCCCCAGTACATCTCAGATTCAAGAACTATTATTTTATTTCAGCCAATGTCAAGAAATTACCATCCTCTTCAAATTAGTACACTGATAGTTGCTGATAAAATTGCTATGCTCATCTCAAGATTCATTTTATCCTTTTTTTTTTCTTTTTTTTTTCATCCTGTCCATGGAAGGAAAAGCTTCATATGGCTAACTTGGCATGTTTGTTGAATTGTTGAGAGTGCATGCATGTGCATACCTAGAAGCAGTGCATCTCCTTATAACAGCTATGAAACATCATATACTATATTGATATTTGAATAGATTTTTTTTAATGAAAATAAACTTTAAAGAATAAGAGAGACCAATAAATTAATCTGAAGGCATTTTATTTTCTTTTGGTGATGAACAATCACAAGAAGTTTTAAAGAATAAAAATTCTAAGAGTCAAAACTAGCTAATCAATCATTATCATTAGAAGATATAAATCTAAAGGTATCTTTAAATATTGTTTTAGTGGTTAAAACCAATATTTTGAAGAAAGTAGATTTTTTTGCAAATGGATTGTTAATGTGGTGTGTGTGGTCTAGCCATAAATACTGCTACATCATGAACAGCACATAAACCTTTAATCTATCATTAAATCATTTACAGCTTTCGGCACATACAAACGACATGTATAACAGCACCCAATGTTCGAAATTTCCCCCTTTTGCCTTCACGCATGCATTAAAGTCAACAAGGGCGGCATGTAAAACATCTAATGGAAATGCTGCCACTACTTGCTCCAAATCCATCTTCAGACTGTGATGCTGGGGGCGTTGTTTCTTGCAGACTACTCTCTTGAGCTGTAATCGCAATTTAAAGTCTCGACAGATTCAGATCAAGACTTCCTGACAGCCAATCAGATGGTGATATGTGGTAGGGCATATTCACCTCCAGCCACTGTTGTATGATCCTCACCTTGAGTTCAGGGGCCAAGTCCTGTTGGATGGTCCGCTGCCTACTTTGAAACAAGGTTGGGTGCTTGTTTTTTCACCAAAAAAAAAAAAAACCTCATATTTCTCTACTTATAATAATGCTCAGTAGTCAAGATCTCTCTCTCCTCTCATCATCATCAAATTTCTGATATATAACCTCAAGGGGCGTACAGGATATGATAGTGCTACATGAAAAATTTACATCATTACTAACTTCCTATCTACAATTTTCCTCCAAATCAGTCTTACCTGTCAAGACTCCAACATTATCAGATCTTATATTTGCATCTTCTAAGGCACTTTTTACTGTACCAATCCACCTATATCAGGGGTGTTCAACCCGTCGATTGCAGAGCGATTTTTGGTTGATCTCTTGTGTATTCCTCCTTACTTACAAATTTAATTAAAACTGAAAACATAATATTTTAGTTATCTTTTTTTAATTCGCTTTAAGTGTATTGCTATTGTTTATTTATTTTTCATTAAAATTGTCAAATCAGTAATTTTCTTATAAGTCCGGGTAAATGAATTAATTTGGATCAGTGGAAGTCAAACAGCAAGCAGTGAATACGATTATAAGCAAAGTGTAAAAACTCGATTGTAGCTTAAATATTAAATATTCCAAAGCACATTGCATCGATTTTTTACTTAGGTTAAGTCCCATGTGAATATTATAAAAAAATAAACTTTGTTGGTCTTGGTTTAGTTTGTATTAGATGTTTTTGTAAATAACTCTTTTGAAGCTAACTGTATATACTGCTTTAATAAGAATATGTTAGTGTTAAAAACAAAGGCAATGTTTTTTGCTGCTGAAGCTGTACATGGCAGCATTAGAAAGATTGTTATTGAAACTTGAATGAGAAAGGCTTGCAGGCTCTAAGTATAAACATATCCGAATTCAGTCAGAAAGAGTTCAAACAACTTTCCAATGGCCAGCAACTTACAATCAAAAGAAAGTGGAGAAGAACAAAAAGTGTGCCGAACTTGAAACTTAAGATGAAAGACTCATACTGATTCTTTGGGGGTTGCCAAACTTCATGCAAGGTCTCAGAGGAGGCCTAATAAAAAGGGACTGAAGTAAGCAGAAGGGGGTCCTGGTTCCAGAATTGCTATCAGAGAGGAGGCTGCCTGGTCCAGGAGTCGCCGTCAGAGAGACTGCCCAGATCCACATTACTTGAGAGAGGAGCTTCTCGGTTCGAGACGTCGCTAGAGAGAGACTACTTCTAGGCTGCAGACAAGGTTTCAAATTGCCGAAACGAAGAGTTCCGATTGCCGAAGAAAAGTTTCCAGGCCAGGTTAATGTCAGGCATTCACCAGAGTGTTGCATTTTCATTACAATTTGATGAATCAAACGACTTCACTGATATTGCTCAGTTCATGGTATTTATTCGCAGTATTTCAAGATTATTCAAGTAAAGAAGAACTTTTGAAAACTATACCATTATTGGGAAGGACTAGGGGAGAAGACATTTTTTTGGCATTTGATGAATTTGTGGAACAACACAAACTTCCGCTTTTTAAACTTGTGTCTGTTACAATTGATGGTGCTCCTGCAATGATAGCTAATAAATCAATCTTCATTTCATTATGTAAAAACTATGACAAATATCCAGATTTTTTAACGTACCACTGTATTATTCACCTACAAGTACTGTGTAGTAAAAGATTAAACACAAAAGATGTTTTGGATATTACATTTAAAATTGTAAATTCTGTTAGAGGAAAAGCTCTGCAACGGCAGTTATTTAAATTACAGGCAGATGATGATAGGGGACTTCTGTTGTATAATAATGTTCGCTGGCTCAGCAGAGGTCAATTTTTAGAAAGATTTCGTGTATTAATTAACAATATAAAAATTTTCATGATGAAAAAGGAGATATTTATCCACAAATGAGTGATAAAAGATGGTTGTTACACTTATCATTTTTAGCAGATTTCTGTACGAAATTAAGCAATTTAAATTTAGAGTTACAAGGTAGAGATTTAAAAAATTGAATTGATATGTTAAGTTCAAGAAAAACTTTCCAACAATACTTACTTTTATTAAAGAAAAATATAAATGACTGCGAATTTAGACATCTCCCATATTTATTAAAATTTTTTGATCAAAATCTAGAAATGCTTCACTATGATTTAAAAGAATTTATTTGTGAAATAGAATTAGTTGAGGAAGAAATAAATTCAAGATTTAAAGATTTTAATAAAACTGAAATGATTGTATCTTCTATCAATAATCCATTTCAAGAAAACTTGAACATCACAGAAATTTCAAATAAAATTAGTGGGCTGTTTGATATAAGCCAAGCTGAAGTAGAACTTGAGATAATAAACATTCAGAATAGTTTACATTTAAAATCAATAAACAATGAAGTGATTTGGAAGTATGCACATGAAAAATTCCCAATCTTAATTAGATCCGCTTTTTCAAATATGACCATCATAAAAAATCAATTAAGAAACTAAATTACAAATGATCATTTGGATGATTGTCTGCGATTGGCCACTTCTTCATATTGACTTCTTCTTCTTGTTCTTCTACAACTTCTCCCACTTAAGTGGGGTCACTGTTTGCTATGAGTCTCCTCCACACCTTCCTGTCTTGGGCTGTCACCACATCCAAGCTCTTCATCTTCAAATCCTCTTCTACCAGCTCCCTCCATCTCTTCTTTGGCCGCCCACGCTTCCGCCTTCCTTGCACATCCATCTGCATGACCCTTCTTCCCACATATTCGTCCTCCCTCCTCATCACATGACCAAACCATCTCAACCTTGCCTCCTGTATTTTCGCTCCTAAGTTCGTAACTTTCACTGTTCCCCTGACATAGTCATTTCTCAGATGATCCTTTCTGGTCACACCGCACATCCACCTAAGCATTCTCATCTCTGCTACTTCCATCCTGCTGATGTTATTTTTCCTCAGGGCCACAGTTTCTATAGCATATGTCATAGCTGGCCTCACTACTGTCCTATAAATTTTGCCTTTCAGATTGATCGGCACCCTCTTATCGCATAACACTCCAGCCATCTCCCTCCAGTTCCTCCAACCCGCTTGTATCCTGCATCCCACTTCCTTCTCAGCTCCTCCATCTTCTTCCACTGTTGAACCTAAGTATCTAAAGTCTCTCACCTTCCTGATAACATTTCCTTCCAGCTCCAGATCTGTCTCCTGGCCACCGCCCACTGCGCAACACATATACTCTGTCTTACTTCTGCTCAGTCTCATACCTCTCTCTTCCAGTACTTTTCTCCATCTTTCCAGTTTAGTTTCCGCTTCTTCTCTTGAATCTACACACAGCAAGATGTCATCTGCGTACAACATTGTCCAAGGTGCATCTTCTCTCACCTCCTCTGTTACCACCTCCATCACAATATTAAACAGAAATGGACTTAATGCTGACCCTTGATGCAAGCCAACTGTTACTTGAAAACTTTCTGTCTGTCCCAAACAGGTCCGAACACTTGTCTTCACATTTCTGTACATTTCCTGCACCAACCTGACATATTTCTCCGGCACCTTCTTCTCCCTCAGACACCTCCAGACTTCTTGCCTTGGCACTCTATCGTATGCTTTCTCCAGATCAATAAATACCAGATGTAGCTCCCTTTGTTTCTCTCGATATTTTTCCATCATCTGTCGTAACCCAAAGATAGCATCTGTTGTTGATCTACCAGGCATGAAGCCAAATTGTTCCTTTGCAATCTCCACCTCCTCCCTCAATCTACCATCAAGAACCCTTTCTAGGATCTTCATTGTGTGGGACATCAACTTTATTCCTCTGTAATTTTTACAGTCTTGTGCATCCCCTTTACCCTTGTAGATGGGAACAAGAGTACTCTCCCTCCATTCCTCGGGTATATTTTCCTGTTGGCAAACTTTCATGAACAGGTCCCACAGCAGGTCAATTCCCTCTTCCCCCAGTGCCTTCCATGCCTCCACTGGAATTCTGTCGGGGCCCACCGCTTTTCCATTCCTCATCCTCTTCATGGCCTCCATCACTTCCATTCTACTGATGTTCTGCACCATCCCCACAGAAGGCTGCCCATCTCCTCTGTGAGTCCTTGAATTTTCCTCATTCAAAAGTCCCTCAAAGTATATTTTCCATCTGTTTCTTATGTCCACATCCCTCCATAATACTCTTCCTTCAGCATCTTTGATCTGCCTCACATGTAAGATGTCCTTAGCTGCTTTATTTCTACATTTTGCTAGTTGGTAAATTTTTCTCTGTCCTTCCTTTGTTTCTAATTTCATATTGACTTGACTATGAAAATATTGCGAGGTAAACAATGCCAAATTTCACATTAACTTTTTTTTTTTTAATCAACCAGAATCAATCTGTGTTTTTTCTAACTTTGGTTTTCCAAAATAGAGAAATAAATATTTTATTCCAATATATATATATATATATATTTTTTTTTTTATTAAAATAATTAAAAGTGATAAATAAATTTTTAAATACACAAAGTTTTTAGTTGTTGTTTATTTGTGTGTAATCAGATATCTGGTTGGGGGAACGTTATCTATATAAGAGAGCAGATCGCCGATTAACTTATATATAAGAGAGTAAATCGGTGAATAACTTTTTATAGAAAAGTAGCTCACATAGTAAAAAAAAGGTTGAACACCACTGACCTATATCTTGGTCTTCCTTTGGGTCTTTTTCCTGCCAACCTGGCAGAGAACACTTGTTTTGCTAATCTTTCCTCTCCCAAGTGACCATATCACCTGAGAGTAGCTCTGCTAACACATTCCTGATGCTGACAATGTCAATTTCTTTCATAATATTCTGCTAATATCCTAATATTTAATATGATATTGCCATTGATGCCATCTATTCATGCCACTAATCTTTCTCAGGACTCTCATATCTGTGGTCTCTAGTCTTTGGCCAAGTGTTTTACTTCTGACCCACCTCTCAGATCCATAAGTTAAAATTGGCTTGAATACTGTCTTGCGTATACAGCTAAATTAGCGTTTTGGCTAATTTCTCTCTTATTTCATTCAAATGTATTCATTTGACTTCCTACAATACCAGTTTTGTTGATTCTGTTGTCTATTTCCATATTTAATTTACCACCTTCACTAAAAATCATGCCTAAGTAGCTGAAATGTTTTACTTGTTCTATAGGTTCTCCATTCATAATACAGTTGACATTTTCAATGTTTCTGCCTATTTTCATTGTCTTTGTCTTTTTAATGCTGACGTTCATACGAGATCCACCACAACAGTTATTCAATTTAGTCAGGGAATCTTGCAGACTTGTAGTGGGTTTATTGAAGTATAACATCATCTGCATAAAGCAAAGAGCTGACATTAACATCTCAGCCTTAATACCATTTTTCTTCATCCTTCATAATGTGATCCATATAGATAATGAGGGGATAATAACAGAGGGGATAATGTACATCTTTGTCTGACACCAGATTTAAAATTAAACCACCTTTCTGTACTTCGATTCTAACTGCTGACTTACAACTCAGTAAAGACTAAGTATAGTTTGATATAATGTCCCATTGACATTAGCCATATAACTGTAGCATTTTAAATAGCTTCTCTCTTGGCACCTTGTCATATGCCCTTTCCAGATCTACAAACTTGAATACAGATCTTTGTTATATTCCCATGATTTCTCACCTATCTGTCGTAAAGTGAAAATCTGATCTTGACAACCTCTATTTGGCCTGAATTCAGCTTCTTCTTCACCAAGCTTCCCTTTCACAATTCTTCTCAACCGTTTCTCAAGTATACTTGCCATGAACACTTGCGATCTTACCATGAACACTCAGTAGAGAAATACCTCTGTAATTCTCACATTCAGTTTTATTTCCCTTTATATATATATATAGGTACCTTGAGAGCTCTGCTCCAATCATTTGAAATTCGTCCCCCTTTTCAAGCCCTCTGGAGTATGCAGTGCAGTCACTGTAAGACTTTTATACCTCCATACTCTAGCATTTCTGGTCAAATATCATATACTCCTGCTTACTTTCCACATTTCAGGCC
The DNA here is from genome assembly GCF_054136105.1 of Typopeltis vanoorti. Lineage (NCBI taxonomy): Eukaryota > Metazoa > Arthropoda > Arachnida > Uropygi > Thelyphonidae > Typopeltis > Typopeltis vanoorti. The sequence goes on from NC_143560.1 coordinate 28,440,862, forward strand.
TTTGATAGCTTTTTCTACTTCAAGTATGGATATGTATTCCTGACTGCATGCTTGATCAATGTTTTTTACCACTGAGCTATCATCGCTGCTTGTTTCATTTAGCAATTTTTTTAAGTAATAATCCATACATCAAGGATATCTTTTTCACCAGTTATCATCTGTAATTCCTTTTACAGCATTCTTTCCTCAATTTCTGAGTTTCTTTAACAAACTCCTGAATATCTTGCCACTTCTTGATATTTATTTTCTATGTTCTTACCAAAGTCCTCCCATGACTGTTTAGCTAGTTTTACACAGTGTTTAGCTTTCTTTCATTTGGATGTTTCTTTAACTTCCTGTGTCCACCACCTAGTTCTGATTTTTCTATTCTTGCAGACAACCTCACCACATTCCTCTCTGGCTGAATTAATCAATAATTTCTTCAAGATTTACCAATGAACCTCCAAGGTTTGGTTCCTGTTCTCAAACTGTTTCATTTTTTCTTGAATAATGTTTGTGTATTTTAGTCTACATTTCACATCCGAGAGCTGCTCAACTTTTATTTGCTTTAAACTTTCTTACATGTTCTTATTTTCATTATGAAATGCAATTTTATCCTGCTCAAGACTAAATGGTGATCACTTCCAATTTCAAGTTCTCTGTACACTCTTTGTTCTGCACCAGTGAGAAAACATCACTATCAGCAATAATATAGTCAATGAGACTTTTCTTATTCTTTGCCTCTTCTCTCTCTATGTGAATTTGTGCACATTTTTATGTTGGAACATTGTATTAGTAATAACCAGTTCATGTCCTGAGCAGAAATCCAACAGGTATTTGCCATTATTATTAGCTTTGCTCTTTTCTCCAAATTTTCCCAAAATATTTTTGTCTGACAATAATTTCCTACTCTGCAATTTAGATCCCCAACAAGCACCAACTTTTCCTTTTTCATTGTCAGTTGCTTTCTCTAAAACCTTAAAAAAAATTACTCCACTTCTACCTTCTGTGGGACCATGGGCACAAATAGGTCTCATCGTCCAGTTCCCATTCTCATATTTGCCCACATTACCCTTCTTGAGACTGCCTGCCATTCAAGAAAATTATCCTCGTATTTAGTGTTGAATACTATGGCTACTATTTCTTTTCCTTGAAAGTCATTGCCTGAATATAACATTTTGTATTTATTGCTCAGAAAGATCTCATCAGTTTTTTCCTTTTTTTGTTTCAGTCACCTTTATTATGTCGATCTGGTACTTATCCAATTCCTCAGCTAGCTCCATTTCTTTGCCATTCAGGCTTCTTATGTTGATAGTACCGATCTTGAACTCTGGTGATGTTGAGTTGGTGTGGGTTTTAGGATTTGTTCCAGTAGCTGACTTTTCGCTGTTTGTCCTGGTTCCCTGGCGAAAACAACAGGGGCCTTGTTTAACCAGGCTACTTCCCAGCTGGCATGAAATTCTGTCATGTTGTACCATCATTTCATATTTTGGTTTAAGCCAATAAGAATACAATTTGGTCGGCTAAATCCCAAATTGCCAGCCCATCCTCATTCGTTCGGTATCCAGGTAGATACCTAGCAGGGTGCACCACGTGAAGGTGAGGATTGGACATTCGATCAGAAGCCGTGATCAGTTCTCCACATTCCTTTAAAGGCTATGTGGAGGTCTCCTCTCAGTTATAACTTTGTCCCTTAAGCATCCCCTCTCCTATCTTGCTGACTCTAAACCTTTCCTGCATAATCATGTCACTTCTGTACATCTTCAGCTTCAAAAAAAAATTGGCATCCTTTTCACTCAAGACAGTAGTTCTCTTCTGATCAGTTACTTACCCTGTATAAATCCTAAATGCAGCAATTCTTGGAATTCTGTTCTCATTTGTGAATGGTGCACCTAAGAGCTCCCTAAAAATTCTTGATGTGCTTCAGAAAGGTGGTTGAGTTGATTAATGACATCTCTCATACAGACTCTTCAGTCACTCATGTAGCAGATAAGTTTCTACATTGTCTCTCTTATTCGGATATTTCCGTGGTTGCTGTTCAGAATCCATTATGCCTCCCATTTCTGCCAGATCTACAAGAACCATATCAGCTATTCAACTTCCATTTTTACAAGCAACTGTATACCCACTGAACCTGCTAATTCTAATTGTCTTTTACCCTCTCCCCCAAATGAAGTTTTTCCAAATGACTATAACTTCTAGCCTCCGTTTAGGAAAGTATCAACAAATTACTTTGCTCTTCACTCTTGTCCAGACATAGCATTTATTTGCTATAGGCCCTACTGTCTCTCATGTGGAAGTAATAATAAATAATAATTATAATAACAAAATACCAAACCTCACTTACTCTTTTTGGGCAGAAACTCAAATTTCGCCTTCCCCCAGCACTGTTCATCTCAACCTTCCAAACTACACTCTTTAACTCCTTTCAACCCAAGGGTCGAAATATATATGTATATATGAAATATATCTGCTCTGACATACCTTGCCAGAGAGCACCCAACCTGGAATCGCACAACTTGGACCTTCTTTGATTGAAAATCTCTCTTCCCACTTAGTCAAATTGAGTTACTGTCAGCCACTCTGAACTTTTTAATTTCCTCTCCTTAAAATTTGATTTTATCCATTCCCACTTTCCTAACAACAAAATCATCCTCCTAGGACAGTGGTGGCAAACCTTTTTATGTGTGCATGCCAAAAATTTACAAATCAAGTTGATGACATGTTTAGTAGGGGAAAAATTAATAGAAAATCTATTAATTAATTTATAATAATATATAATATTTTATAAATAATTATTTATAATTTTATTTATAATATTTATTTATATATAAATTTATAATATTATTCAGTGTAAAACTGATTATTGTATTATTAAATTGATTTTAATGTTGGTTTAAAAAAAAAATAATATAAAACGGTAGTGAGAAAAATATTTATGCATTGTAACTCACCATAGAAGTTGGCTGAGCAGGGGAAGCTCAGCTTGTCAGCGAAATTCTTACCGTATTTGCTTGAATGTAACTTGCCCTCGCGTATAACTCGTACCCCTAATTTTACTTTGTGGAAAAAGACATAAAAAAGTTTTGCATATTGCCTCGCACACGAAAAATGTTTTAACATGTTCACGTCGATGCGATAGTAACTCGCTCCCCCTCGGTTAAAAACATGCCCTCCTCAAAGTCATTATGCTGCAGGTGCAAGAAAAAAACAAGTGTAGTTTTATTGTATCCCTGAATAAGGCACAGAGACTTTTGCAGTCTGTGTAATATATTTCTCAACAGATAGTGTGATTTAGTAGTTAGCGCCATTTTTATTCCAGCTGTCTCTAATTGCACTATATATTGTCCCCCTCCCACAGAAACTATGCTGTACGGATTCAAGTCAACAACTGTGTTTCAGTGCAACCATATGGTGCACTGAAACACAGTATCTAACTAAAATCTCTTGTCCAATTTTTCAATTATATGAAATAAATGTTTGTTTTATTGAATTTGAAATTCCCTATGTCATTATGACAGATCACAAAGACTAACTTCAAATAAAATTCTTCCACGAATTGAAACATGCCATATAATTACGATGCCCATACATCCTTTATTTAAGAGGACAGTCCTTTATTTCACTGCTCTCTCCTTTAGACTTTTTTTTTCTAAAATGGCCATTTTGTTCTTTATTTTTTGAATTGAAATAATAAATTGAATATTAATGTCAACATATTTAAAGATGCAATTCATAAATTTTACCAAACTTGCTTTGATTATTTAAATAACTGGGACAGCTCTTTCATGGAAATGGAAGTATTTGAATGGGCCCTACTACGAGAAATCCCTCTGGGGGGAGAAGATCGAGGAAAGTGTTTTCCAGTCACTGGAACTGAAATATAAATGACGGCGAACTATTTGATGAAGTTTCATGTATTAAAAGTTATGTCACCAGTGAAAAGATCGAGGAATGGCGACAAAATGACGTAGTAGGGTTGAATATTTTAAATATTTCACAGATAAACATGTATCTTCTAAAGTCATTTTAAAAATCATTGAATTTTGCTTATGTCTCCCTGGATCTAATGTCCCCACTGAACAAGTATTTTCATTAGTGAAAAATATGTGAACAGTGAAAAAAACCCAATTAAAAATCGAAACATTGAAAGCATGCATTTAGTCCAAATGGAACTTTGACATGAATTGAATACAGTTTTATGAATTTTTAAAACACAAACCTGATTTATTAAAAAAAGTTCATTCTTGTATAAAGTATCAAAATTAAATTTTTTAAGTAATAATATGATTGTTTAAAATGCTATGCATATGCTTATATTTTACAATAAACATTATAAACTTTTCAGTTTTGGTGAAACAAATAAACGCAGCCTGTGTTTTTTTTTTTATTTATTTATTATGAAAGATTTTTCTTTCATAATAAATTCATAATATTATTTTGATTTGTCCTTTATTTTCTCCGAAAAAATATGGTCACTATACATATAATGCGTGTGTGAGTTCGCCTGCCAGCTCAACCCAAACAAGCAGGAATAAAATTCAACTAAGGGTTGAAACTTTATGTGAGTTGAGCCTGCCGGTAATGAGAAGTTCCGTCAGAACAATAAGCGACACCCCGTTGTGAATGCGTTAAAACTAGGAAATATATAGTGAATGTTGTTTTGACAGTTTCAGATGTTATGAAATTCGATTGAAGAGAATTAGCATTTCAACTCAATGCTTGTCGGTTGCCTGTCTTTGGGTTGCGTGATCTTTTGTTAATACCACACCAGTCATATGCACATCTTCATAGCTGCTCTCTCGTGTAAAACAAAATTCTCTCACCAGCTCTCTTCCATATATCAATGAACTACTTCAATTGACCTCCAGCCCAATGCACAGTTGTGCAGATGACAGCACATTGCACTCCTCGCTTTCATTTGATAAATCTTACTCTACACAACTCACCTCAACCACCACTCCCCTCAATTCTGATCTCCAAGCCATTCTCCAATGGGGTTCAAATAATGGTAGTAAAACCCATTTCTGTATTTGAGTGTTATTTTTGATAACACTCAAATTTCCAGACAAGATGAGATTTCTCTTTTTAGAATCACCCTGGCTTTAACACATCACGTGTTAACCATTGCATCCTTAGCTTTGAAAAAACTAGGATTTCTCTTTCGCTTAAGATGTTACTTCACCTCTGAACAGTTGTTAACCTTATACCAATCACAAATCTGCCAAGCTATTGAATACTGCTCTCTCACATTTGGAGTTGGCCCTCTAAGAGATTTTTTCATAATGCTTGACTCAATAGAGAAGAGAGCAATTAGATTGATTAATGATCCATCTCTTACTAACTCACTTCTCCCACTTTCACACAAGCATTTGGTTTCTGCAATATGTGTATTCTATAAATATTTCCATAGCAAACATTCATCTGAAATAGCATCAATAATTCTCCCACTCAGTACTAAGTTTATTGGAACACGTGCAGCTGCCACCCAACATCCTTTCACAGTACACCTTGAATCCCACAGAACAAGTTTCTTTTCCTCCTCCTTCATCCCAGCTACTGCTGTATTGTGGAACAGTGTTTCCTAAGGAATACAATATGCAGGCTTTTGAATCAAACCTGAACAAGTTTCTCCTTTCCCATAGATGGTACAAACGTACTATAGGTTGATTAACCAACCTCTTGTGTATGGGCTCAACATAAAAAAAACTTCTAATGGCATCATTCCAACTAAACCTTTGTCTTTCTCTAGGTCATTGTGGCATCAAATAGGTGTTTGATTCCACAATGACATCAAACACCTGTTTTGCTGACCTTTCCCTTCACATTCTATTTAATTAACTGTAGATTAATTCTCACATGTCCCTGAATTCTAATGATGGCAAGTTTCCTAATACCTTCATCTGTTACTCCTTAAATTTTTCTCATTACTATGATACCTGGGATCTCTAGTATTTGATTGACTGTTTTATTTTCAATCGAGCCCTCAGATCCATAATTTAAAATTAGCTTGAACACTGCCAATAATAGAAAAATATGGCAAACTAAATATGGAAATAGACCACAGAATAAGTAAAGCTGATATACTGGGTGGTTGACTGAATAAATTTATGTGGAGTAAGAGTTATTCCCAGCTAGTTGAACTATTTTTCTTGTTCTGTAGGTTCCCCAATGAACTTGATGTTTTCTGCGTTTCTGTTTATTTTCATAGTCTTTGTCTTTTATTGCTGATTTTCATACCAAATTTGTCACTTAAATTCCCTAGAATTTAAGAGGATGGCATCATCTGCATAAAGTAAAGATCTGATTGGATTAACATATCCAATTTTGATTTGGTATGAGGTTTTATGTTACTTTTTTTTTTTCATAATGTGATCCATATAGATGATGGTTGACAGTGGCAATAGTCTTACATCTGATTTTACATTTCTCTTGTCTTAGATTTTACATTAAAAAAAAAACATCTTTGTATGCCTCCTAATTTCAACTGCTGAGTATTGTTCCATGTTTGCACCATATAACTGTATTGTTTTGAATAGATAATTTCTCTTGCCATGTTGTCATATGTGCTTTCCATATGTACAGAACTTAAATTCATATCCTAATTATATAAATTAAGCGGATATTAAATCCAACATTATTTCAAAGCCGAATACAGAAACTATAAGAGTTTCGTGCCGAATATGTTGTCATTGTGTGCTTTCCATATCTACAGAACTTAAATTTATATCCTAGTTATATAAATTAAGTGGATATTAAATCCAACATTATTTCAAAGCCGAATACAGAAACTTTAAAAGTTTCGGCGAAATTTTACCAGAGAGCTTAACGGGAATACACTCACGACCATACTACAAATTGCCCCAGCCAAACAATAGGAAGCACGACCTCTAATATGCATCCATATATTCGCCTCCTATTGTTTGTTTGATAAGGTTTCACTAGCCTGACAGCTGTTTCAAACTTATTGGTCTTCATCAGGTTTTCTTAGGTGTGGCTGGAGCAATTTGTAGTACGGTGGCGAGTGTATTTCCGTTAAGCTCTCTGGTTAAACTTCGGCAAAACTTTTATAGTTTCTGTATTCGGCTTAAAGAGCCTTTTGGCTCTTTATTTTAGTAAATATTTTAGTGAATAGGTTACACACCGACCTACAGTTCACTTACGGAAAATACATCTCTCCTACGCTTCGAGTTCCTTGTACTGAGAGTTTTTGCTCTTAGGTTTCTGCCTAGTCTCTGATGAAAACCAATGAGTTTGAAACAGCTGTCAGGCTAGTGAAACCTTATCAAACAAACAATAGGAGACGAATATACAGGTGCTTACTAGTGATCGTGCTTCCTATCGTTTTGCTGGTGCAGTGAGTGTATTCCCGTTAAGCTCTCTGGTCAGACTTCGCCGAAACTTTTATAGTTTCTAAGTATATTCAGCCCGAAACTCATATAGTTTCTGTATTCGGCTTTGAAATAATGTTGGATTTAATATCCACTTAATTTGTATAATTTTGCATTGCTGAAGTGAAGCCTTTTGGCTCTTTATTTTAGTAAATATCCTAGTTATTTTATTCCAGTGATTTCTCACTGTTTAAAGGGAAAAACTGATTTTAACTGATTTTCTCTTCTACTTCTGTGTTTGAATATTTCTGGTCAGTTATGTCTCCTGCTTCCTACCCACATTTTAGGTTTTTGATGGCTCTCTACATTCCAATGGTATCTCCCTAACTGTAGTTCAAAAGTCATAATCCAGAATTGACACCTGTCCTGTATCATATCTACAGCTGACATCTCTCCAATACATGGAACCAATTCTATATTTGTCCTTCATTTCCCCCCCCCTCCAAAAAAAGGGGAGATAACAGTCTGGTTATTGCAAAATATCTTAGCATATTTTCATTGAAACCAGGAAAGAGAACCGCTTAAAGTTGTGGTCATTAAAGGCACAAAGGTTTTTCTTTGTGACCATAACTTGATGTTGCCATTTGGATAGATGAAAGGCAAAAATTCACATGTTGGGATAAGACACTGAAAAAGTTGGAGTGGTTTTCAGAACTTGATAAGGAGTGAAGATTGAAATGAGGTAAGAAAATGTTTGAGCCAGAGTAGTTCAAAAAAAAGGAGAGAATTGCACCTGTAGAATATCTGATTGCATATATGTTCAAATACCACCTTTGAACTGCATGCTGTATGATTCTATTTTGCACAGATGGTTACAATGAACAGTAGTTATCATATCTGTAAGTTGATTCTTTAGGAATGGGAGGTTGTGTCTGAATGTTTCTTTTAGGTCCCATGTGTATTGATGCATTGATGTTTTTTGTAGTTTTATAATCTTTTGCAACATTGTATTGTTATTCATGACTTTGGAGATGAGTTATGAAGGTTGAGAGATGTTTAGTGTAATGTGACAGACTCACAGATACATCACCCATAGACAGAACCTTAACTCTCTTGGCAATAGCATACCATTGATAATACCTCCCCTCCCAACCTCCTTATAATACTCAGACTTCCTCCAGGAATAGTAGTTGATGTGATTATGTTAACTATTTGATCCCAAGTACTGTGTGTGTCTGCTGTGCTTCAGAATCATATTAAAGAGAATATTAAAGAGAATTCCATTTTCTCAAATCAAAAATGTCATTATCTGAATTTATCACAGATTGTTTAAGCTATCAAGATTGCTTTAAAAAAAAAAGCAGTAATCCTTTGTGTGATACTTAACCTCTAATGCAAAGTTGCCTCCATTTTTTAGTTATCTTTGCCTATACATGTTATGAAGATAATTACTTGTTATAATGAATGTTTTCATTGTCTTTTCATCTTTTATAATGTGCTTAAGCATAAAAAAAATAAACTTTTAGATTTAAGTTATTATAACATTGTCTCAGCATATCAAGGAAATAAAGATGCATAAAAATATATTAAATTTCCATATAATTAATTGCAGTTGGATCCTCTAAAGAAGCCATATATTGAGAAAGGACTCAGATTATTTGGACAGCTAATTATGAATAAAATATTTCTTTTGCTATTTATTCGCACCCTTGAGGCAAATAGATACTTTTCAATGCGGGACAGGTAAGTGTCTAGTTTGTGTTTGAAGTATATAATGCATGATATATTATTCTAGAAGCAACTAAAATGAATTTGTTAATATCTTTTAAGAATACTTTTGTCTGCTTTACAAAATTATAAATAGGGTAGGGAGAGCTTATTTTCAAATAATCAGGTAAATTTTTAATTTACCTGATTAAGAATTTACTTGAAAAGAGGATACTTCACAATTGCTTGTTATAGTTTCTTCTAACTTCACTGATGCATTTTGCTCCTATTTTGCAAACTCAGAAATGAGCAGCTTTCTGAACTTTCAGTCAGCTGCAGTCATTGTATGCTGAGGAAGTTTACTGAGAATTTCTGTCTAACATCATCAAATTTCTAATATGTACCCTCAATGGGTGTACAACATGGAGATTTTACATTATTACAAACATCTTATTGATGTTTGTAATAATGTAAAATTACACCAGCTTTCCTTTCTGTTTCCACATTTAATATGCCACCTTCACTAAAAATTTTGCCTAAAAAGTTGAAATAATGGTATTTTTCAAAAAAACTGCATCATGTACTAAATATTAATTACAATAACTTAATTAATATTTCTGATATTTTGCTAAGGTCAAATTGCCATAATCAGGTATACAAAACAAACTAAAATGTACAAATAAGCACCTAGGTAAATGAGGCATGAGCATAGCAATCAAAGGCAAGTCTGGAGTCCTAAATTTATAGTGCCCTCTAGTAGGTCGAATGGGTGTTTTCAGCTGTTTCGCTAAACTTCTGAGGATGAATGCTTCCCAGATTTGAGGCAGTTTTGCACTCAAATTGTTAAGGCTAAGGAGATTCTAAGAATAAGTCTCTTGTATTGATATTTGCTGTAGTGAAGTAAGATGACCTTTTTTTCCCTGCATCCTGAGTGGCCATAGTGGCAGAACCAGGTGTAATACTTGCGCTTGATGGTTCTAATGTTGACTCTCCTGCCTGTGTAGCCATAGTAGGACAGGTTACAACTGCATGAAACCTAATAAATGTTCAGGAACTGTGACCAGTCTTTGGTGGAGTGGATAAGGGATGACAAGTTTTTATGTGGTTTGTAAGTTGTAATGCTATATTATGAGCAGTTTCCAAAAAATAAGGTAACTTTTTTTTTTCCTTAATGATGATGAAAGGGAATGAGATAAAACATGGTGGACAGATAGACCTGTTAATAATGTTCAAAAATACCACCATTGCAGTGTGGCACTACTGTTGCCTCACTGCTAATTCCAGTTGCAAGATGGCAGGTATCATGTGAGTGTGGTACAAAGCAGGTGTCCATAAAGTTTTTCATTTTTTGCAAGCAAAAGGGGGGGGGGCTTCACCAAGTCCAAGTGACATTTACTGTGAACTGGTTGCTGTGTATGGCAAAAATGTGATATCAAAGAAATGGATGTGTTTTTGGTGCAATGAATTTAAAGTGGACCATGGTTTCATCGAAGATCGACATCAAGCAGGGGCCTTCATGAGCAAGACAGAAGGCAACATTTCATGCATTAAGGGCATCATTCTTGAAAACCAGCAAGGAAGTTCCACAAGAACAGTGGACTTACTCATAAGTATTACTTATGAGTAAGTCCACTGTTCACCAAATTGTTCATGGTGTCCTTGGCTTTCAAAAGGTGTTCTCCTGCTGGGTGCCCTGACAGTTGTCAGAGGAGCACAAGGCAACATGCATGGGGATGTGTCTGAAGAATCTGTTGTGATACAGTGACAAACGCTAGGCTTTTCTTGCTCACCTAGTCACAGGAAAGAAATGTGGGTTCATCCCTTTACCCAGAGTGCAAACAAGACTCCATGACCTGGAAACATCCACAGTCTCCTGTGTGCAAAAAATTCAAAACTGTTCCCACTGTTTGAAAAGTCATGACCACAGTGTTCTTCTGGGATCACCAAGGCATTTCTTGCCAAAGGGAGGAACAATCAATGCATAGCATTACTGTGAAACATTGGACAAACTGAAAGCCAACATTTGATGCAAATGACCAGGACACTGTGCATATCACTCATGAGCGGTTATGCTGTAATCATCAGGAAACTCTGCCGCATCCCTCCCCCTGCCCCCAAGAAACACCTTTCCGGAAGGCATTACACTATGGATGAGGAAGTTTATCAGGCAGTGCCATGTTGGCTATTGGGTATGGCATAGACTTCTTCAGTACTCATATTGATGAACTGATCAATTGTTTAGACAAATATATCGATAAATGTGGAGACTTTGTGGAGAAGTAGTGCATGTTCACTTATTTCTTGATATATAATTTCGACTTCCTATTATTAAACATCCTCAGCGAAGAAAAAAAAAGTGTTCCCTTTTCAGAAACCCATCGTATTACTTATTTATTTATTTATTTTGGATTTTTGCTAGTTTTCAGATGTACCACCAGTGTATACATGGGATGGTGATAGAATTATAGTCTCCTTTCTGTGATGGCAGCGGGATGTAATTATGGGAGTTTAATATTTATGTAGTAGGGATTGTTGCCATTGATTAAAAAGGTTGTGAGAATGTGATCAAGTTCAGTGCTGAAGGCGTTGCTATCAGAACTAGTTAATTTTTCACAGATATACAAAGTTTTAATAATCACATATTGTTGAAGGAGGATAGGGAATGTTGGTGAATGTATCTACCAGTGTTATGTGTAGGTTTTCTCTAAACAGAGAATGCCAAGTATCTGTTGGGTTGGTTAACATGTAATCACCTACTTCCATTATCTGGGAAGAGGAGACTGTTGTTTTTCTATCTCTATGATGAACTGGATTTGGGGATGTTGTTTATTTAGATGTGTTTAAAAAAAAGAAGTGTCTAGAGCAATAGGTCTTAACCTGGGAGGTAGTGAATACTGTGAATACTGAAGGGGCAGTAAGCGTTATAATACTACTAATATAATAAAAGCAAAAAATTCCATATTTAATCTAGCATCCCTATTTATACTGTATTTTTGACAACACTGTTCAGAATATTGTATGTCAGACAATACTGCTCAAATTTATTCGCCACTTATTTTTTTTAGAATTTTTACGTTGAAAGCTTAGTAATTGAGCCACTTTTTGGTCTGAATTTTTCTACATTGAAAATAATTAATTTGGGCTATTTTTAGCAGAATCACCTGCTTTATCTGCTACTTTTCCTAATGCCCATCTGGGAACCCTCGATTGCAGTTTACATCTAGCCCGTGGTATCGTGTGGCACACTTTATTGATATTGTGTAGCACTATTAAAATGAGTGAAAAAAAAAAAAGTGTCATCAGTTCAAGCGGATATTTAAAATATGGAGTTATTCCGTATATATAAATAATGAACAGTTACCAATGTGCTTAATATGTGAAAAAAACTTTTTCAAACGAAGGAATGAAGCCTTCAAGAATGATTGAGCATTTAAGAACAAAGCATCCAAATAAAGCAAAAAAGGATGGGAGTACTTTCATAAATTAAAGACTAAATTTAAAAATCATCTTGGACTTAAAGGGTTGATCTCAGTACAAAGTAACCAACAAGAGAAGGGACTTGTGTCTTACAAACTTTCAAAATTAATTGCCAAATGTGGAAAGCCACATACTATTGGCAAAACTCATCTTATTGTTTTAGATACGATGATTGGCTCAGGTAAAAGTAATATGACATCATCAATTCCTCTCAGCAATAGTTCAGTATCAACAAGAATCGATGAAATTGCAAAAGACATTGAAAAAAAAAAATACTTTGTGATGATTTAAAAACCATAGAATTTTCTTTACAACTTGATGAGACAACTTTACATGACAGTGAAGCTTTGTTAATGGCCTACGTGCATTATACAAATACTAATGAAGAAATTACTGAAGAGTTTCTATTTGCTGAACAACTGAAAATTGACACAAAGGGTTCTACAATTTTTAAGGTTGTTGAAGACTTTATTAATGCCAAAAACATTCCTCTCACAAATATTATTGCATCTGCAACTGATGTAGCACCAGCTATGATTGGTCGCCACTGTGGATTTATAGCACATTTAAAAGAAGCAGTTCCAAATATCTTTACAATTCACTTCATTATTCATAGTCAGCACTTAGTTGCAAAGCATCTTAGCAGGAAACTACATAAGACTTTGGATGATGTTATTAAAGCAGTGAATAAAATAAAAGCCCAGTCATTGAATACCTGTATTTTTCGGGAACTTTGCCACGAAAATGAATGAATTTGAGCATCTTTTGCTTCACTTTGAAGTTAGATGGCTCTCAAATGGAAACTGTCTGCGACGCTTTAATGATCTCTACGATACTGTTTTTGAATTTCTTAATTCATGTCATGAGAACTTATGTAATGTTCTAAAAAAAAAAAAAAGGAAAATGTTGATATAGCATATCTTTCCGATATTTTCACCAAATTAAATGAGGTTAACATCAAACTGTAGGGAAGCAACATGAATCTTATTAAATCAAAGGGAATTATAAATGCTTTTGTCAGCAAATTAACATTTTACAAGCAGAGTATTGCATGATGAGATTTTCTGCAGTTCCCAAGTCTACAAATAAAAAATGATTTAATATTAGATACAGATTTGGATTGTTATTGTTCTCATCTTCTGACACTGAAAGAAGACTTGATGGTCAGATTCAAAGACTTTCATGAGCCTAAAATACCCGACTGGATCATAAATCCATTTTTTTCTGATGCCACTTCTGTTCATCCAAATTTGTGTGAAGAATTTATTGACTTAAAAAACGATTTTGAAGCTCAAGTACATTTTCAACAGCATGAATATAAAAGATTCTGGCCAAACATGCAATGCAGGTATCCCCATCTTTGGCAAGAAATAAATTACTGCTCATTACTTTTCCTTCATACTTGATCGAGAAAGGATTCAGCGTCGTGTTGCAGTTATTAGCTAAGCAGTGAAATAGATTGCGAATAAGTGAAAGAGGAAACTTGAGACTTTGTTTGTCGAACATTGAACCTGATATTGAAAAATTAGCAGGATCTCATCAGGTTCATGATGGTCATTAATGATTGGCTTATTAAATACAGTAAGTTTACGTCTTTTTTGAGTAAAAATTAATTTGTATTAAAGTCATTAATTTTTAATTAATTATCAGTTCAAATATGTTGATGGTAATTTAGCTTTGCTTACTAATATATTATCATTATCTTATTGAGTCATTAACCTAGTGTAAAATTAAGCAGGGGGGAACCAGGCCATACAAATAGTTGAAAGGGGATGCCAGGCAAATAAAGATTAAGCACCACTGGTCTAGAGCAGCACTTTTCAAACTGGGGGTCGTAAGTTTTGTTGAGGGGGGCCGTGAAATAATGAAAACAAATTTAAAATGTTTGAAGACTAAGTAGATTTTTTTTTTAATCTTAAAAGAAACGTATTTAATTTTTATTATTTATTATTTCTTTTTTTGTTCTTATATTTTGATGAAAAAAATCACACATTGGTGTTGGTTCACAAATTTTATTTCTTGTGTATTTCGGCGCTTAATGAATATTAGTAAATATATGCTTATTCATATAAGTTTCATTTCAAAGGTATTGATAAGAAGCACAAAAAAGAGGTTAACATCAAATTGTATCATTTGCGTTTATAATATTGCATTTCATTACAAACATAAAATCTTGAATATAAACTATATTGAATATAAATACAATAAATATTATAATATATGTCTGTATTATGAATTTTTTTTTAGATGGGGGCTGTGAAATATTTTAATTTTTCCAAAGGGGGGCCTTGGCATCCATAAGTTTGGGAAGCACTGGTCTAGAGTATCCAAGCCAAGTGACCAAATGGTGAAAAAAACACATCACCTACTAGCCATTCAGTGGATCTGTGTGGAACAGAGTTCAAGGCTTTTCTTTAAAGAAATAGTTAGCCTGGAGGTGGTGGTGGGGGTGGGGGGTCCATGGCCTTCCACTCTGTTTGCTTTTAGAATTTTCCTTGCTAAACAAAATATCCAAATTTCGTGATGAACTTAAACAGGACTGGCATGTTATGAGGAAACTATGCTTGGATAAGATCTAAAGTGTCTTTAAGTGGGACACTGGTCAATAGGAGACATCAAAACAGACCATTATGTCAGTATGATGGAGTGTAAAGTTTTCTTTACTGGACTTTAAGGTGGGCCGTGTTTTTTATGTGTAAAGAGAGAGGTATTTCCAGTATATGGCAGAGCACTTTGGTTAATTTGAATGTTGGTAAATCAGTTGCATCCTTGATTGAGTATAAATAGCACTTCATTTGTGGATTTTTGGTAGTCCCCATCAAGGATGGAGTGAGGGTAGGAAGAGATCTGTGGACTATAATCCAACCAGCATACAGAAAGAACACTTTCCTCCTGACCTGTCTAAATTGTCACTAAACTAAAACAATACAATTCTAGACACCCTGCCCCTGGACTCTAGAAAAAAAAACTGGCGTCTCTTATCTGCTCCACTGAAGACGATCACTGTCCCTAGACCTGTCAGGTGTTTAGCAGGCTCCTTGCAGTTGTAGACTACCCTACTATACCCAAACAGGCAGGACATTCAACATCAGAATCACCGAGCATCGGCACTTCATCTAGTTCCACCACAGAATATGCTGGGAAAAGACAACCTTATTCCATCATAGCAAATATAAATACAAGAGAGAGACTATTCTTAGAATCTACTTCAGCCTTAAGGAACTACCTATACTTACAAATTTGGGAAGCACTCTTCATCAAAGTTTCAGACCAACAGTTACAAGCACTCATTCTAGCTAACTAGAGGGCATTATAAATTTAGGATTTCATACTCCTTTAGTCGCCTTCAGACTCATCTACTTAGCATAGTGCATGTGTGTGCATATTGGTTTGTTTTGTATTCTCTTCTCTGATGATGCAATTTGCCTATGCCAAAATATCAAAAATATTAATTAAACTTATTCTAATGAATATTTAGTCACATTATAATTTCCTTAAACATACCATATGAACTGCCAGCATATGTCTTACCACCAGAAAAAGTTGAAATGTTTTGAATGTTTTCTATTTAGAATGCAGCTGAATCATTTCTGCCTATTTGCATAGTCTTTGGCTTTTTGTTATTTATTTAATATTATTATTATTGCACGGACACTTAGGACTCATTATGGGAGATCCAAAAAATGAACACAGTATCTGTTGTACCTCTCCTTGAAACAATTAACAGACAAAGCGCTCACAGCTGACTCAGGCAAACCATTCCATTCATTCTCTAAGTGAAAAATTTAGTCCTCACACCCTTGCTAATCACACTCTTACCCAACTTCCATGAATGACCTCATGTTCTGCTCCCTCTAACCAAGTGCTGAAACATTTCCACTGCATCAATCCTATAAAAGCCTTTAAGTAACATAAATGTTTTTATCATATCCCACTTTGGAGTTTTTAGCCTATCAGCCACATTTTGCAATCAACAAACCCTCAATTTCCCTTCATAGAGAACATTTCACAGACCACTCACCATCTTGGTCGCTTGCCTCTGGACCCTCTCCACCACTTCCTCATCTCCAACAAACACAGCTGACCAGACCTGAGCACAGTAATCCAGATGTGGCTTTATAAAGAGAAATGAGGACTCTCTTTTCACTGCTTGTTAGTGTGTTCTTCAATAACCAAGTAATCCAGTGAGCTACCCTGACTACTTTAGCAATATGCCCTCTAAACGTCATCTCTCTATCTACTACTAACCCTAAATCCTTGGCTTCATCAATTTCCAGAAGTATAATTCCATCACTGCTTATAACCTTTGTATCTCAAAATGCATAACTACACTTTTTCAGATTAAATTGGCATTCATTATGTTTTGTCATACTTTCATTCTATTTAAGCCATCCTGCAAGCTCTCTACATCTCATCTTGATTAACTATTACTCTACCCAACTTTGCATCCTCAGCAAATGACTGAATATTTCCCTTTTAAATTATTTCCTATATCGTTTATGTACAAATCAAACAGCAATAGTCCAAGCACAGAATCCTGCAGCACACCACTAGTCACCTGCCTTCTCCTGGGTTCTGCTCCTCCATGTATTACTTTTTGGTATCTGTCCATCAGCTCTCCTGCCCCCTTACCTCACCAGATTCATATCCATCTCCATTTATTGCAGTTTGCATAACAGAGTTCCATGTGATTTCCTGCCAAACACCTCTGCAAAAACTAGCAGTATCATTATGTAGCCATTCCCTTTATCCAACTCAGTTGTCACTCTATTATAAAGACTTAGTAGATTACTAAGGCATGACCGACCCTTCACAAAGCCATGCTGCCCTCTCATGGAGTATCATATTCTTATCCACCTGTTTCTGAATTCTCTTTTTGACCAACTTTTCCAGTACTTTTATCACCACTCCTGAAATACTAATTGGTCTGTAATTTTGTACAACAGACTTATATCCTCCTTTATGCAAAGGAATTATTTTGTCCTTCTTCCACTCTCCTAGGACTTTGCCAGAGCTGAGACTTAAATTAAACAGCCTAGTCAAGGGCATCATCAGTTCCCCTTCACATTTTCATAAAATGCAAACTGATATCCAATCCAATCCCACAACTGTATTTGCATTCAGATTATGCAATATACTAAGTACCTCCAATTCTTCAACTTCTGTTCTCACATGGAGATGTCAACAAAGAAAATGTGGAGGGTTAAAGAGAAAGGTGATCAGCTAATTCATGAATAATACAAGATCGAGAGAAAGGTGACCAGCATGGTAAGGAAGGAAATTAAATGAGAAAAAATTAGTCGGACAGGCAAAAGGAAATCCCAAAGAGTTTTTTTCATTAGGTGGCAAGTAGGAGGAAGAATGACTATGGAAGGATAATTTTAATGGGTGTAGATGACAGAGAGGTAACAGGGCAGATTAAATCATTACGCTACTGAGCGATCATTTTGCAAGGATATATCATCCAAGTGAAGATATTGTTATGCCAGATGTGTTTGTCCCTATCACATCTGGCATAACAATATCTTCACTTGGATGATATATCCTTGCAAAATGATCGCTCAGTAGCGTAATGATTTAATCTGCCCTGTTACCTCTCTGTCATCTACACCCATTAAAATTATCCTTCCATAGTCATTCTTCCTCCTACTTGCCACCTAATGAAAAAAACTCTTTGGGATTTCCTTTTGCCTGTCCGACTAATTTTTTCTCATTTAATTTCCTTCCTTACCATGCTGGTCACCTTTCTCTTTAACCCTCCACATTTTCTTTGTTGACATCTCCATTTAAAATAACTTCTCCCAGGGAGTAGCTAGTTTGTATGGGTCATAGGTAGAATCATAACCACTAATGAGGATATAGTAGAGATGCTGCATGAATTGTTCATAAAGGTATTTCATCCTCTTGAATGTAACATCATGCAGAGCTTGAGAGGAGTGGAAAGGTAAGATGTCGGACTTGATGGGATGTTACCACATGTCTTGAGAGAATGTTCCAGAGTTAACAACATTGGCATATCTCTTTAATATGAGTCTTAGATTGACCAAAGTTCCAAAGTAATGGAAAGAGAGCAAAATTGTTCAGTTTCATAAAGTGGATGAATGATAAGAGTAAGTGTTCAAATTATATGCCAATCTGTTAGTCTGGAACTGTGTTCAAGGTATTAGGAGGCTATTGAACACCAGGATTCAGAATTGGGTTGAAAATAGCAACATCTTTGATGGACCACATGGATTTGCTAAAGGAAGATCATGTTTTAGCAATCTTGCTTACTTGTCTCTGATATGGATGATAAATGCAATGGACAAAGGGTATGCATATGCAATGATATATTTAGATTTTGCAAAAACCTTGGATAGATTGCCACATGAAAGGCTGGTAGCTAAATTGTGTTGAATAGTAGATTAGTGCACTGCATTTGAGATTGACTATCTGATAGATATCAGCGAGTTGTGTTTGGAGGCAATATCCGAAGAAGAAAGTCACTAGTGGTGTACCCCAAGGGGTCTGTTTTAGGGACATTGCTTAATTTGTATATAAATGATATTGGAAAGGACTCTGGTGATATACTGTTGTTTGCAGATAACATGAAGTGTGGAAGAACTGAGGAGTATAATGGATGTTGTAGCCTTGCAAACACTCGTTTGAATGTGTTAGACTGGTGAATGGACAAATGAATGAGACTTACAGTTCATTGTAACAGAGTGTTAGGTTTTAAAATTTGGGAAGCAGAATACAGGATGATTGGTGGGAGAAAATATATCATGAAAGAGGAGATAAGGGATTTGGTAGGGTAATGGTGGAGAGAAATCTGAAATTTTGAAGGTATTTTCCTAAAATTATGAGAGCAGCATAGGACACTGACATGTAGAAGTAAGGATGCTAAGATTCCATTGTATAAGGCTTTGATCAGACCATATTTGTCAGCTGGTTTTCAAAACGAAAGATATGTTTAAAGGATTCAGAGATGATGGGAAAAGGTGGTTTCTGATGTATCTGTGGAATGTTAAGTTTAAAGAGAGATTCTGGGAATGCAAATTCCAGTCCTCTTAGACAAGAGACCATCTCTTGAATCTGCATAAGAAGGGTGTGAGAAATAGGTTTTTTTGCATTGAAAGTGACAGGTAATTCAAATGTATTGTCTGAATGCATAATGAGTACAGAGACAGTAAATGTGTTTACATTATGGTATGATGATCTCTGTGTGTGCGCGTGTGTGAGCGCAAGAGAATGAGACCCCTCCTTCCAACCAAATATCAGATCACAGAGGCCTGATAATCATCATAATCAAATTCCTGATGTGTATACCTTCAGAGGACAGGATATGACGATATTATGGCATGAAAAGATTACCTCATTACTAAATTTATGTTGGCATTTTCCTCCAAATTAATCGGTTATATCAGGAGTCCAATAGTATTAGATATTATACTTCAGTTTTCTAAGGCACTTCTTACTGTATCAATCTACCTAGACTTGGTCTTTCTTTAGGTCATTTTTATGCCATCCTGATAAAAAATACACTTGTTTTGCTAACCTCTTCTCTCCCATTCTGTTTAAGTGACCATAGCAAAATCCTTGTGTGTTCATTGGGAAGTGGAATATGAGAATCTTCCTACGAACTGGAAAGTTTGAAAATCTCACAAGAGAAATGAATGGATTAAAAATAGCCATACTATGAATTAGTGAGATGAGGTGGAGTGGAACCAGTTACTTTTGTAGTGACAATTACAGATTCATTTATTCAGGTGATGAGTTGCCAAAAATTGGAGTCACAGTAGTCCTTGTTAAGAAATGGGAATTAAAAATTAATCAACTTAGTAAAATATAGCAGCAGACTGATAATGGTAAAACTTGAAGGAAAACTAACAATATAATAATGTGTTAGAGACATAATATAATCTATTTGATACCTTCCTATAGCTCCTGGCATTTACCAAGTATATCTTCTTCTTTTTAGTATCTGAAACCAGGTGTTGATAATCATCAGATTAAACTGGTGGCATAACTTTTGAAGCTTACTTGGCATCGAGTCCATATTTTCCTACCTCTTTACTATCTTTTCATTCTTCAATGACTGCATTCCAATCATCTATTACAATTAGAGTCTTCACTTTTTGCATTTTATCAAAATATCAAATTCGTTCAATGAAACTAAATTCATAATTTAGTTTTATTATAATGCAATTTGAAATTTCAAAAGCTGTCAGAACCAAGGAAAAAGACCCAAATGGAATATAGATAACATTAAAATTGTGAGGAAACCCAAAAGAAGACTGATGAAAACATTAAAATCTGAGAAAGTAGAAAAACATAATTATGAAGGCAACCAATGACTTCATAGAATTATAGAGCAAGGTCATCAAAAAAAAAAAAAAAAAACATGGATCATTCAAGACATTCCAAACCTAATATATGAAAGAAAAATAGATACAAAATTTCTAATTTGAAGGAAGTAAGAAAAAAATATAAACATGTAAGAAATATGATAAATAGAAAACATAAAGAAGCAAAAGAACAGTGGCACATATAGAAATACAAAAAATACAAATAGAGGATTTAACCAAGACTGGGAGAATCAATAAAGCATATAACATCATAAAAGGAATGAGCCAACAAAATGAAACAAGAAGCACAATTATCAAAAATAAACATGGGAGCATTCTTATAGATAAGAAGACATTTTTGAAAGATAGAAGAACTCTGTAATTGAAAAGATCTAGACGACAAAGCTTAGAAGATGAAACAAGACTTTATGCAGAGGAAATTGGCCAAACCATATTCAAAGATGAATTTGACAGGGTGCTAAATGAATTGTCTGCTAACAAGGTGCATGATGCTGATAATATTTCCTCAGAATTAATTAAATATTTCAAGAAATATAACAGTCATACCTATTCTAGATCATAAGGGATATATATGAAACCAGAATCGTCCCCAAAGACTTTATACAGTGATCTTTTATTCCCATTCTTAAATTAAATAATGCAGATAAGTGAGGCTTTAAAGAAAGCAAATGAAAAAGGAAAAGTTGGTCCTTGTTGGGAATCTAAATAGCAGAGTAGGAAATGATTGTCAGACATACAAAAATATTTTGGAAAAATTTATAGAAAAGAGCAAAGCTAATAATAATGGCAAATACTTGTTGGATTTCTGCTCAGGACATGGACAGGTTATCACTAACACCATGTTCCAACATAAAAATATGCACAAATTCACATGGAGAGAAGAGGCAAGGAATAAGAAAAGTCTCATTGACTATGTTATTGTTGATAATGATTTTTTCTCCCTGGTGCAGGACACCAGAGTGTACAGAGGATTTGAAATTGAAAGCGATCACTATTTAGTCTTGAGCAGGATAAAATTGAATTTCATATTGAAAAGAATAGCATGTAAGAAAGTTTTAAAGCAAATAAAAGTTCAGCAACTCTCAGATGTGAACTGTAGACTAAAATACACAAAGATTATTGAAGAAAAAAATTAAAAAGTTTGAGAACAAGAACCAAACCCTGGAGATTCAGTGGGAAGCCTTGAAGAAAACCCGATTGATTCAGCCAGAGAGGCATGTGGTGAGGTTGTCTGCAAGGATAGAAAAATCAGAACTCCATGGTGGACACAGGAAGTTAACGAGGCAGTGAAGGAAAAGAAGAAAGCATATCAAAAGTTCCTGGCAAATAAGTCTGCTGGTGCTCTTAGAGAATACAGAAACATATAAAAAAGCTAAACATTGTGTAAAACTGGCTAAACAAAAGTCATGGGAGGACTTTGGCAAGAATATAGAAAATAAATATCAAGAAGGTGGCAAAATATTCTGGAGGTTGTTGAAGAAGCTTAGAAATGGAGAAAAGGGTGCTGTAAAAGGATTTAGAGATGATAAAGGTGACATGAAAACGGGAGAAAAAGATATCCTTGAAGTATGGAGTAATGACTTCGAAAAATTGCTAAATGAAACAAGCAGTGATGACAGCACAGTGGTAAAAAACACTCAACAGGCATACAGTCAGAAATACATATCCATACTTAAGTAGAAAAAGCTATCAAAGGCTTGAAATGTGGAAAGGCAGCAGGAATAGATGATATTTGACCAGAAATGCTGAAGTATGGTGGTATAAAAGTCTTACAGTGGCTGCACTGCATAGTTCAGAAGTCCTGGACAGAGGGACGAATTCCCGATGATTGGAGTAGAGCTCTCATAGTACCCATATATAAAAAGGGAAATAAAACTGAATGTGAGAATTACAGAGGTATTTCCCTACTGAGTGTTCCTGGTAAGATTTATGCAAATATATTGGAGAAACAGTTGTGAAGAATTGTGGAAGAAAAGCTTGATGAAGAACAAGCTGGATTCAGGCCAAATAGAGGCAGTCAGGATCAGCTCTTCACTTTTCGACAAATAGTTGAAAATTCATGGGAATATAACAAAGATCTGTATTTAATTATTATGTCAATCTGGAAAAGGCATATGACAAGGTGCCAAGAGAGAAGCTATTCAATATGCTACAGTTATATGGTGTCAATTGGACATTATATCAAACAACATTTAGTCTTTATTTGAGTTGTGAGTCAGCAGTTAGAATTGAAGGAAGTACAGGAAGATGGTTTAATGTTAAATCTGGTGTGAGACAAGGATGTACATTATCGCCTCTGTTATTCATTATCTATATGGATCACATTATGAAGGAAAGTGGTATTAAACCCGATATCAAAATTGTAGATGTTAATGTCAGCTCTTTGCTTTATGTGGACGATGTTATACTTCTAAATAAATCTGCTACAGGTCTGCAAGATTCCCTGACTAAATTGAATAACTGTTGTAATAGATATGGTATGAAGGTCAGCAATAAAAAGACAAAGACAATGAAAATAGGCAGAATCATTGAAAATGTCAACTATGTTGTGAATGGAGAATCTGTGGAACAAGTAAAACATTTCAGCTACTTAGGCATGATTTTTAGTGAAGATGGTAAATTAAATATGGAAATAGACAACAGAATCAACAGAGGTGGTACGGTAGGAAGTCATTTGAATAAATTCATATGGAATAAGAGAGAAATTAGTCAGAACACTAAATTAGCTGTATACAAGACCAGTTTTAACTTATGGATCTGAGAGCTGGGTCAGAAGTAAAACACTTGACCAAAGACTAGAGACCGCAGATATGAGAGTCCTGAGAAAGATTAGAGGCATGAACAGATGACATCAATGGCAATATCATATTAAAAACGAGGATATTAGGAAAGAACTTGACATTGTCAGCATCCAGGAATGTGTTAGCTGAGCTAATCTCAGGCGGTATGGTCACTTAAACAGAATGAGCGAGGAAAGATTAGCAAAACAAGTGTTCTCTGCAGGTTGGCAGGAAAACAAACCAGAGGAAGACCAAGATATAGGTGGATTGATATGGTACAAAGTGCCTTAGATAATAGAAATATAAGATCTGATAATGTTGGAGTCTTGACAAGTAACAGACTGATTTAGAGGAAAATTGTAGATAGGAAGTTAGTAATGATGAAAAAAATTACATGTAGTACCATCATATCCTGTACACCCCTTGAGGGTACATAGCAGGAATTTGATGGTGAGATAAGTGAAATTAATAAACATTAAGTTTAATTTCACACAATTTGAAAACATCACTAAAATTTATACAAAAATATAATCAAATAAGGGCTGAAGAATATATTGGCAATGACTAATTTGAGTTCAGAAAACAACAGGGGACAAGAGATGAAATCATCACTCATAGATCAAATATTGATAGAAGATTTGAGAACAATAAAAATATTTTGTTTTTACCTGGAGAAAGGCTTCAGTTGTCTTAACTGGAAACAGATGTTTCAAATCTTAAAAACAATCAAGGTAGATTTGGGCTCTTATTTAATCTCTATAAATGCTAAGAAGCTCAAATAGAAACAACCAATAGCAAACTAAAACAGTAGTAATGGTATGTAAAAGGTATAAGACAAAAGTGTTCTCTTTCTTCAGTACTGTTTAATCTTTACACTGAAGAAGCAAGAAATAAATTAACAGAACTAATAGAAACAGGAATTAAGATAAGTGAAATTGAAATTAACTGGCTATCCTTTGCTGATTGTATATCAGTTATTGCTGATAATGAGAACAAGATGAAATCCACCCTGACAAAGATAGAAGAAATTTTCACACAATACTGCCTAAAAATTATAAGAAAACTAAGCTGGTGATCACAAGTGAAGTGAATCACATGAAAATGAACTTGGAAATAAATAACAACCCAATACAACGTGTATCTTCCTTTAAATACCCTGTGAATCTCATCACAGAAATTGGAAGAAGTATAAAAGCAGAAATGGGCTTTCTATGATAGAAGAAACATTTTTACTAGTAATGGACTTATCATTCAATTAAAAAAGAGACTGGTGAAAACATACATGTGGAGCATAGCATTGCATGGTTGTGAGATTGGACTTTAACAAATCAACACCAAAAAGTTGAAGATATTCGAAATTTGGTGCTGGAGAAGGATGATGAGCATTAATTGAATAGAAAGAAAGACCAATGAAGTTCTAAACGTGGTTCAAGAAGAGCAGTCACTAATTAACCACATCTTACAGAGAAGAAAAAAGAGTAATTTGACTTTCTGAGGCATAGAAGACTGCTTACATAGATAATAGAGGGGACTGTGCATGGAAAGAAGCCAAGAGACAGACCAAGAATTTCCTACATGAACAACTTAATACCAACTGGAGCTAAGAGCTATGAAGAAATAAAAAAAGGAAGGCACAGGATAGGGATGTTATGATGTACTGCTGCCATTAACCAATCAGGATTGATGCACCTGAGAAGACTGAGAGCTCTAGTCATCTGAAATTTAACCATCTGACCAGGTCTTCTGATTTATACGGTGTAGTGATAACAAAACTTTTATACCTCCATATTTTAGCACGTCTGGTTGAATATCATCTATTCCGACTCCGTGTTGATGGATGTGTTCTAGATTGCATTCCTGTTGAATGCTTTCTATCACCATGTTGTCATTGCTTGTTTCACTTAGCAATCTTTCAAAGTAATTACCCCAGACATCTAGAATATCTTTTTCTTCAGATTTTCATGTCGTCTTTATCATCTTTGATTCCTTTTATGGTACTCTTTCTTCCATTTGAAAGTTCCATTTCAATATCTTTCCAGAGATTTTGCCACCTTCCTGATATTTTTCTGTGTTCTTACCAAAGTCTTTTCATGACTTGTTTAGCTAATTTTACACAGTGCTTCTCTTTCTTACTTTTTTCTCTGTATTCTCTCAGTGTACAAGCTGACTTGCTCTCCAAGAACTTTTGATATGCTTTCTTCTTTTCCTTCACTGCCTCTTTAATTTCTTGAGAAACCATGCAGTTATGATTTTTCTCTCATTGCAGACAACCTTACCACATACTTCTCTGGCTAAATCAGTCATTGTTTTTTTCATTGTCTGTCTCTGAATATCCGAGGTTTGATTCTTGTTTTCAAATTCTTTTACTTCTTTTTTTTTTTATAATATTTGTGTATTTGAAACTACTGTCTACTTCTGAAAGCTGTTTTAAATGGTAATAACTTCAGATGTCCGGCATGAAAATTTATTTCTTGTGTCTTCTCTCCGTGTGAATTTGTGCACATCTTTATGTTGGAACATGATGTTAGTTATAACTAGTCCGTGTCCTGAACAAAAATCTAAGAGGTACTTATATTATTATTAGCTTTGCTCTTTTCTCTAAATTTTTCCCAAACATTTCTGTATGTTTGATAATCATTTACTACTATAGTTAGATCTCTAACAAAGACCAACCTTTTCCTTTTTCCTTTTCTCAGTTCTAATGCCTTCTTCTTCAACAGAACTTTCTCTGGGATTTTAGGCACAAATAATCTGTGTCTAGTTTCCCCATTATGATATTTGCCCACATCACTCTGTGACATTCAAGAAAATTATCTAGTATTGAATATTCTAGCTACTCCTTTTTTTCCCTGATTTTTATTGCTTGAATATGACATCTTGTATGTGCTACTTAGAAAAATCTCCTTCAGATTTTGTCTACTTTATTTAGGTAAGACATCATGTTGATCTGTTACATATCCAATTCTTCTGCTAGTTCTATTTCCTGTTACATATCCAATTCTTCTGCTAGTTCTATTTCTTTTTCATTGATACTTATTTTTATGGTGCCAATCTTGAATTCTACTGATATTGAGTTTGGATTTATTGCAGTAGCTAGCTTTTCACTGTTTGCTCTCGTTCCCTATGAAAACAACGGGGGGATGGATAGTTTACACTCCAGCCAGAATGAATTTCTGTCATGTAGTGCGATGATATTTTAGTTTAAGCCAAAAAGAATACAGTTTTGTCCACTAAATCCCAAAATTTCAGCCCAGCCCTGTTCATTCAGTATCCTGATACATACCTAGTAATGGTGTGCACTACGAAAGGAAGATTCTAACTATATATATATATATATATAACATAATAACATATCAAATATATGATATGTTATTATGTCTGAGGGATTGTTTAATTAAACATTTGATGTGATATGTGTGTGATACTGATTTTATATATACACACACAAACACTAATGTTCGAAGTCGTTAATGTTAGCATTCTCCCTAGTTATTGTCAACATTAAATGAATCGCTTTGTTCAAGTACAAAAAATTATTATTTCTCACTTGAACTAGTTACTGTTCACATTAATGGATAGAGCATTGTATATGCCTGAAAAACCGTTATAATAAGCTGCCTGCGCATGCTTCTCCACCGTTTTGCATCCAGAATCCCAGCAAACGTCATTTTCCAAAAAGTAGAGTTAACGAGTGGACATGTGATTTGCATTTATTAAAAAAAATTATTTATCCTTATAAAAATGGACACAATGAGTTCGGTATAAGCAGGCGTGAAAGAAAAGTTTTATGCTATATTTTTGAGCAAGATTTTAAATTAAATAGTTATGTGATAATGAAAGAAAAATATTGGTCAATGATAGAAGATGTTAATTGAATCAAATCCACAAATAAAGAATAGTTATTCAGTTTTAGCAGTGGTGCTTCATCAAATGGATGACAGGTATTACAAATTAAGGACAAAAAGTGGTGTTCTGAAGCAATTATATAGCCCCTCACAGTTCAGTCTATGCAAAGAAAACTTTATTACCAAGGATGAAATTCCTCAAGATGAAGTATCCCTTGCAAGAAATTGTAACATCTTAGTCTCTTGACACTGGGCAAGGATATCGAAAGTGACTGCAAATCTAAATGCTTCACAAGAATCTGCATGCCATAAAAATAATTTACTGTGCGTTTTGAAATGCCACCAATCAATTGCTAATTTGTACTAATAAATAACAAGTCAAAATTTTCAGAAGTTAGCCTGTAATTATTTTTATTGTAATTTCAATTTTGAATTTTTTTCACTTTAAATGTTTGTCCTTTGATTTAAAATTTACATATATTACATTTTATTTTACTTTGTGTTTTTTATTTTTTTATTAAAAGTGTCTAAATCACCTAACCTAACATTACACAAATAAGATACAACTTGTTGATAGTAAATTTCATGTGTAAAATACATCACATGAGAAGAAGAAGAAGACAGGTACTTATTAGGTAATCTTTCTATGTTTGAGATAAAATTTGAAACTTGATCTAATGATGAAATTCCTCAAGTTGTGTGTACATTAAACTAGTTAGTTTACACATTATCTAGTTAAAGTGTACAGTGCATTTTTATTTTTCAACTTTAAATAAAAAGTACAAATAATGTGAACATTACTTAGGGAACCTGCAGATTAACAGAAATTCGCACATTAGCGTTGTTGTGTATACAATCAAACTTTGTTGTAATGAGCATGGAAATAATTAGATCACAGCTATAATAAGCAAATAGTCATAATGATTTTAATTTATACATATTCCCATACAGTTGCTCACTGTTATAATGAGTGTACTACATGGATATACCATACAAATTTTGGTAACTATGCAAACATTCTTAATTGCTCAGGTAGTTCTTGGAATAGACAAAAATGAAAGGAGCAACTTAGCTATCATTGCCAGTTTATAACCTACTCTTGGGAACTATTCCCTGACTGCCTATCTCTCCAGTGTCTATCCTCTATCAACCCTCCTCCCTCACTTTACCCAGACAGTACCATGACTGTAAAATCAGTTAAAAAACAAGTCCTCCTGTCAGAAACATGTCTACTAAAAGAAAGTCTCTCTCAGTTTGCAAAAATTTGAAATTATTCATGAGTTAGAACATGGTACGAAAAATGTTGAAGTGTGTAAAAACTTCTTTGTTTTCTTCAGCAGTATCAACATTGAGGAAGAATATATCAGCACTGGAAAACACCATAACTGAAACAAACAAACAAAATATTAGGAAGTGCAAGCTTACAAATGTCGATGAATCATTATTTCAAATGGTTCACTACCCAAAAAAAGTGCTGGATTCTCAGTAGACAGTGACCAATCATGAAGGCTCAAGCAGGAAGCTTTTGCTGAACAATTTAGACATGATGATTTTCTAAGAACTTGCCACTGTCAGCATCCAGGAATCTGCAAATCTGAAATTAGCAGAGTTAATCTCAGGTGGTATGATCACTTAAACAGAATGGGAGAGGAAAGATTAGCAAAACAAGTGTTTTCTGACAGGTTGGCAGGAAAAAGACCCAGAGGAAGACCAAGATATAGGTGGATTGATACAGTAAAAAGTGCCTTAGAAGTTAGAAATATAAGATTTGATAATGTTGGAGTCTTGACAGGTAACAGACTGATTTGCAGGAAAATTGTAGATAGGAAGTTGGTAATGAGGTAAATTTTTCATGTAGTACTATCATATCATGTATACCCCTTGAGGGTATATATCAGGAATTTGATGATGATGATGGTGATGATTTTCTATGTAACAGTGGTTGGCTGGATCAATTTAAAAAATCATGTTTTTTTTTTTGAGCTCTCATGATACATGTGAGACATTACATATTGTTTGCTCTTTAGATGAAAATCTATTACTAATTTTGCAGTGGAAGGCAATAATTATTTTTTGTTTAAAAAAAAAAAAACCTCCAACTGTTAATCATTCTAATATATTGAAGTTTATTTGTTGAAAGCCATTTATCCATCCTCTCTTTTAAATTAAACTGAAACTAAACTTTTCTCACTGCAATTTATTTTTCTCTCTTTTAATTTAGGGTCAATGTTGCATCCCTCATCATGGTAACATTACAAGGAAAAATGGAATATTGTACAGAGTAAGTTTAGCATGCATTAAGAAAAGAAAAAAATATTTTTGTTCTAATAATACTTTGCCACATATCATATGACACTGAAAATAGTATGCTACGATGTAAATTTCTTATATAGTGTAATATAGTATCAAAATACAGAAGATGTTTTTCTGAAGGTGATAAAATTTGATGAAATGCATTTGTTATATGTGGAAAAGTGTTATAAAGATAGAGGATCAAATAAGAAAACTTGCCTGGCTTGTTTGTGGCTTTCCTTATAGGAGATTAAAGTTAACTGTTGCTCACTTACATATAGGTGAGCAACAGCGAACTTCTCATAAGATATAGATGAGATGTTTATAAAGCAAATAAACTAGATCTAATACAACTATATTGCAACCAAGGTATTATTGTTTGCAATATAGTTGTATTGTCAAATCTGTATAGAACTATAGAACTTTAATCTAAGGGTTCCTGGTGACACCACAGTCTGGATGGATATGAAGTCATATTTTCAAATTCCTGTCCTTGTGGTATGCTTTGCCCTCTATAAGGAAGGGGTGCTTTTACACACACATTGTTCAAAACTTTGTACTACATATTTGAAATGCTGTATGATGAGATTCATCCATGTGACTGGTACTTTAATCCTCTTATTGGAACTAAGAAGATTAAGTTCCACAGATAATTTTTTCAGTTTTCTCAAAATTTTGTATCATTGTCATTATCAGTCCTCCAATATCATTCATAATATTATAAATTATACTACCTCCTGACTGAATTAGGAGGTATAATTTGTGTTACAAATTACTTATATGGCATAATTGCAGAAGGTAAAATATAGAAAATTTAACTGTTCACCAGAAATGGTGAATAGCAAAATGTTTGTGCCTAGGCATTGAAGAAACATAATGGGAAGCATTCATTCAAATCATCTGGATATATACAAAAAAGAAGAGTGTGAGATTCCTTCTATATCTGAAGATTCTTAAATCTTAATTTAAACTGAATTAATAATAATAAACTCTCTTCAAATAGTCAATAATTATAATTCATATATTCAGTAAATATTTTTGAAGTTGAAAGTTTTTCCGTTTGGTTATACTATAAATTAAAGATGCGAAGAAATTATATTCTTGGTTTAATCCTTTATCCAAGTGTAAGCAAACAAAGTTTGCACGTGAAGTAACTTCACAACTGAACAACTCGTATCCACATACTATGTTTTGGTTATGTTGTGTGGCAAAATAATTTTTACCTACAAAAAAGAAGGTAAAGTCATGGATTAGTCCCTGGCTGTACCTTCCTTTTTGTACCTGATTGCCTTCACATCACTTGCCTTAGTATTCCATGATGCAAAGCACATATCCTTACGGACATGTATATAATGTTCCAATGTCCTTTCTATTCTTGGGGTGACTCACATTCAGTTTATCATGGCACAGACATTATGTATGTAGCCTTCTTGGCCTCTAAAAAACTTGGTGTTCTTTTCTGTTTAAAACATTACTTTTCCTCAACTTCTAACACTTTATAAGTGATATCCAACCAACCTTAGAATATTGTTCTCACATTTGGGGTGGTTCACCCAAAACCTTCCTGAGAATTCTTGATGGTATATAGAAGAGGACAATCCACTTTATAGGTGACTCTTCCCTCAAAGACTCCCTTCAGTCACTTTCCCGTAAGTATTCAATTTCTGCATTGTGTCTTTTCAATAGATACTTTCATGAGTATTGTTCCTCTGAATTGGCTGCTACCATTCCTTTACTTTCTTCTAATCTTGTAAGAACTAGAGTAGCCACTGGCCAACACTCATCACTCTCCAACTCCAAACATACCAAACAAACTTCTCATCATCCTCCTTTATTCCATCCACATCTGTTCTTTGGAACAACCTTTCATCCTAACTGTTTTTATTACCAATTACAACCTCTAACTCTTTAAGAAACATATCAATAGATTTCCTCTTTCTCCATAAACACTTACCCACATATGGCACTGTTGGATTATAGGTCCTCTGACCTTTCATGTGCGGGTCATCACAAAAACATTGGAGAAAGAAGTGTGTATGTATATAATGTTAAATATTATTTAATGACTTAATTCTGAAATAATAGAGAAGTAAGTAAATTTAATATAACCACACAACTAGTTTCATCGGAATGCTGACTTCGTCAGGTGTGGTAACATAAAAAGCAAATAAAAGACTAAAAAACATTGCACCGTTACAACAACGGATCATTAAAAACTGTAGTTAAGTTTGAATTGGAGTCCGAGCTACAGTTCTGTTGTTAAGTACATGCGAGCGTATAACTTCACGAGTTCACCAGTACTGAATAGCAGAGCTATGCGAGTCTGGAAGACTATAACTTAGATTGCTGTTCATGTGGAAAGAGTCAAGGATTATTTCGGATGAATTAGAACATTGTATCCAGGATACAATGTTCTAATTCATCGTAACATTTATGAATGTTGAATCCAATCTCTTTGATATTGGCGGCCTTCATCATTGGTGTTAACTGAGAACAAGATGTGGCTGGAGAGGGCACTGGTTCTGGTTGTATTATATGAGATGTCTCTCTGGTGTCCTATGAGACCATAGATAGATAGACTTTTCAGTTTGGCCGTCAGAGAGACATCTCATACAATAGAGCCAGTGCCCTCTCCAGCCACGTCTTGTTCTCAGTTAACTCCAATGATGAAGGCTGCCAACATCAAATAGATTGGAATCCAACATTCATAAATGTTACGATGAATTAGAACATCGTATCCTGGAATCAAAAGAAATAATCTTGGCTCTTTCCACATGAACAGCAATCTAAGTTATAGTCTTCCAGGCTCACATAGCTCTGCTATTCAGTACTGGCAAACTCGTGAAGTTATACGCTCGCATGTACTTAACAATAGAACTGTAGCTCGGACTCCAATTCAAACTTAATTACAGTTTTTAATGATCTGTTGTTGCAATGGTGCAGTGTTTTTTACGGTCTTTTATTATCACAAAGTCGACATTCTGATAAAACTAGTTGTGTGGTTATATTAAATTTACTTGTTTCTCTATTATCTTGGAATTAAGTCATTAAATAATATTTAACATGTCTAGAAACCGAGTTAATCTGCTTACCAATATATATATATATACAGTTATTTTACATAAACCTTGAGGAGCTTTCAAAAATTATAGCTGCAAGCCAAATAGTTTTATATAGTTTATTGTTTTGTGCAGTAACAGTTGCTACATTGTTTTTGAAAAATGTTTTGCATTTAAGGTATATTCTAGCCATCTTTTGAACATTATCATCGATTTACCTTTAACACATTCATGCTGGATAGTGGGCAAATTATATTGTTTTACACTTTCACATGGGGTAGGCATGTGACAAATCATTATATGTGCTTTTCAAGGAAACCAAAGCTGCTCTAGAAGTTTGTGCAGAAGAGAAATACAAGTAACCAATAATTAAGAGAAATTCTTTATTTGGTTGGCTTGTTTAAATTTCAAAAGATATAGGCAATTATGTTTCAACCTGCATTAACCAAATACCTCTACATTTTCAAAATGCTGCAATGGAACTGAGTATAGTGAATAATCCCCCCCTCCCCGCTCCAACTACTGTAAGCACAAGGAAAGCAAAACTTTTACTGTAGCAGGAAATACGTTAGTATCAAAAAACTTATTTCAAAATAATGGATAAGGAAAATATTTTCTAATTTCTAAGAATTTTCAAGGATCTCGCATCTATTCTTTCTATTGTTCCCCCCCCCCCAAAGAAAAGACTATATTTCAGAGTTTATTTCCACAAAATACAAGATAAGCCTGGTTAATCCTGAAAGATACCAGCAAGGTTTATCCTGTTTATGGAAATCACTTGAGGTAAAAAGATGCAATAAGAATTGTGAAGCTTTATTCAAAATATGCATTTCCAAACCTGGCGATGTATTGAGGGACTTCATTGGAGACTAGATCCTCTGTAGTTCAGTCGGTATACCATATTTACTCGAATATAACTCGCACATTTTTCCTCAAAATTAAAGTTAAATCATGGTGCAAGATATATTTGGGGATTTTCGGAAACTAAAGTTTTTCAGGAAAAAACTAAATTAATGTTTATAATAAAATCCTCAGTATTCATTATTTTAATTGCTCACATTGAACCTCCACAGCTCAGTTGGTATAGATGAAGCTGTTTGGTCGGAAAGACCTGTGTTCGATTCCTGTCCAAGACGTGAGGAACCATCTGGTCTCTTTCAACTAAAGGTGAGTTAGTTGGTCTCATACAGGGGTAGATGTTTTTTCACCCGGAAACTCGTGTTTCGTCCCTCGGAACAGGCAAACCAGCCCCGTCAACACACATACACACACACGAATTTACACTCATAAAATACATATACTTAATCCCTCATTTAGTGGGCTCAACACATCCTAACAGATGGGGTAGAAAAGGGGGTGGGGACTCATATGAATGAGTGAATAAATAGATTACTAACATTATTTATAAAATGAATGCACTTAAATTTTAATTATCGATGTTTTTACGCAATCGACCGCTCACCTTCATCACGCGATATGTTTGAATCTTTAGCGACAATGTTTCTGTAATTAAAACAAACTGTTTCATCATTGCTTGTCCTTTTATCATTTCAGAAACATAAGATCACCATGATTTAAAAAAAAAAAACTAAAAATGGATATGACTTACCAAGAATCTCCTATTCACTATCACTACTTTTGGTCTCGAGAGCAGTTTCCTCATTTTCATTGTCAATCTACCAAATAGCATCATCTTCATTCCCATCCATGGCATTAGAGATGTCTGTTTTTAAAAAAAACTCTTGGCAATTATTTCTGGTGAAATTGTGTCCCAAGCTCTCAAAATCCAGTAGCACAACAGTTCATTTGATGGTCTCTTAATCTTACCTGCCAGAGTGAGGTCATAGCTGCCGGCTGCCATCCACTCTGTGTAGAATTTTCGTATGTAGTCCTTGAATGATTTGTTGACCGATACATCCAAGGGCTATAGACAAGTGCAAGACCACCAGAAATAATGGCCACATCGGTCTTCACATCCAAAAGTTTTTTTTTTCTTACTATTTCTATTATAACAACATTCGCTATCTGTTTTTTATTTAAAGTCTTCGATTTTTTTTTCATGTGCGAAGTATATGCAAAACTTTTTTAATTTATTTTTTTGTGCAGTAAAATCAGCGGTGCGAAGTATAAGTGAGCGAATTATATTCAAGTGAATATGGTAGACAAATTCCTTTGTTTGAAAAGACCGCGAAAATTCCTCTATGATGTGAGGAATTGAACCAGGTCTCATACGTCTCATAAATTAAAAAGAAACCTTGATCTGGTTTTTTTCACTAAAAGGTGAGTTAGCCATACTCATATGGAAATAGAGGGGGTTTCCCACCTGAAAACTCAG
This sequence comes from Typopeltis vanoorti, assembly GCF_054136105.1. Taxonomy (NCBI): domain Eukaryota; kingdom Metazoa; phylum Arthropoda; class Arachnida; order Uropygi; family Thelyphonidae; genus Typopeltis; species Typopeltis vanoorti. The sequence goes on from NC_143560.1 coordinate 28,476,015, forward strand.
GTTTGTCCCTCAGAACAGGCAAACAGTCCCATTAACACACACACACACACACACACACACACACATGGATCTACATTCATAAAAAAATATATATGCTTAATCCCTCATTAGGAGGGCTCAACCCCCCCCCCCCCCCCCACACACACACACCAAAGGGATGAGGGGGAGGGGGAGAGAAAGTTAAATATATTAAAAATAATACACTTTACAAGAAAATTATTCCTGCCAACTGTGTTATACTATATGGGAATTACAGTATCAATTTATAGTTGTTTTCATGTTATGCTTAAATATGCAGAAGAAAATGTTTTTTCTTTAGGTGAAACAAAAACATAATTTTCAGTTTAATATTTATTTATTTGGTTAGTATACTGAAGACATTAGTAGCTGAGTTGATAGAAAAATGCATTGAAGGCAAAAGTCATCCTAAACTGCTTCTAAGGAGGTAAGACTAAAATAATTCAAGGATTATAATACTAGATTAATTTCAAATGAAATAGAAATAATTGAAAATTTACAGCTTTTCTTGTCCAATTATTCCTTCATTTGATATTTGTTTAGTTTACTAAAAGAACACAATATTATATTTGCATTTCTACATACATTATAGACAACAACAGTTTATGTTTTATGTTCATTGTTAATTTTCATAATTAATTTTTATTAATTAAATAAAAGAATAGAATGCAATGGTGCAATAAGCTGTCACACTGTTACCAAACCTATCTTGCTCAGTTAGGTTTTTAAATAAGATTCGAACATTACTAAAAATGCTTACTCAACCTGCAGGGTGTCATTCTTTGTATCCAGTACTTATACTTCATTGATTTGGAAAGAAGCTGGAATTAGGAAATTTGTGGATCCAAAATAGATAGTAATATGGATAAATAATACCGTGACAATTTTGTTTGCTATTTTTAATTAAATTGTGAAAACTCAACTTGCATTAAACAAGAACAGAATCATTCCCAAATGGTGTATGAAAGAAACTGAACCAAAACCAAATCAAGAAGATAAAGTAAAAATAAGTGAACATAAAATAATAAAAACCACATTATTATTTACACTGCCATTCTGATTTATCATCATCAGAAATGGTTTAGAGCATATTGCATGCTTTCAGCATAAGTTAATGTTTCAACAAAATCTTTTTGTTGAAAGATTTTGTCCAGTGCAGATGTATTTGTTGCGAAGGTGAGACTGGTGAGAGTGAGTTTCAGTTGGGTGGAGAGAGCAAAATACATGATAGTGGAGTAAACAGTGTTGACATAAGTCCAGAAAATGTTCAAGTTAACAATATATGTTGAAAGTGCAGTGGTAGACGGTCAGAAGAATGAAGAGGACCTCAAGAAGGATATAGCATGGCTACATGTAGTCTTTCAGAGGACAAAGCATGAAATGGAAAAATTGTAGAAATATCAAGAGAACAGTAGAGCAGAGAAGACAAACTGCAAGCAGTGTGAAGTAAGAAATGAGATCATATCAATAAATAAGAGAGGATGGGGAGAAGATTTTTTACAGTGATTCTATAATGAGAAGTTCTTATGTGACTGAAGCATGACTAAATCTTTCCCTGGGGTGAGAATTGATAATAATATTAATATCCTCTGTGCAATATATATGAAACTCCTACCACCACTACATCAGTTCTTGTGACATCTGTCACAGCAATATACTCACTTGGATGATAGACCCTTGTAAAGTGGTCACTCAATTCAGCTATTTTGTTTGCTTCTCTCACCTCACTGCTATAAGTGCTTATTAAAGTTATCCTTCCATAGTCATTCTTCCTTTAACATGCCACATTAATTACTCACCTGCACTCATTGTGCTGATAAATGTCTTTCACATCATTTCACATACATTTAGGAACTGCCAACATTTTAAATCATAACAAAACAATAACAAGCAACCTAACTCAACACGAATTAACAGCGATAAAATCACTAAAGTCAAATCCAAACATCTTAATAACCAGAGCAGATAAAGGAAGTGCCACCGTTATCTTAAACCGAACCACTTATGTGGAAAAAATGAATCTGCTGCCTCGGACAATAACACATACCAGTTGGTTAATTATAACCCAACTAACAGAATAAAAAAGAAAACAGAATCTACTTAAGTCAATTATCACATGGCCCGAAGATACGGTCAAAAAACTATTTCCACACTACACTCGTCCCCCGAGAATTTACAGGCTACCAAAAATTCACAAAGAAAATACACTGCTTAGGCCTATAGTCAAAGGGATTGATAGCCCGACTTATCACTTAGCCAAAAAATTAGCAGCAACATTCAAGGAGCTGGTAGGTCATTCCCCCTCCTATATCAAAAACACACAACACTTCATAAACATCATCAAAGACATTACATTAGAAAAAGATGATCTATTAGTCAGTTTTCACGTCTCTGCCCTCTTTACGAATGTCCCAATCAATGACACAATTCTTCTTTTACAGAACCAATTTCCTCCAGATATCACAGTGCTCTTTGCGCACTGTGATATCTGGATTTTGTTTTGTTCTGGTTATTATGTTCTGGTTATTTTGTATGGCAAAACGCTTTCTACAAAAAAGAAGGCATGGCCATGGGCTCGCCATTACCCCCCCAATTGCTGACTTTTATATGGAACATTATGAACAACTTGCTTTAGGTTCCTCCCCTTTAAAACCCAAAGTCTGGCTTAGATACGTTGATGATGTTTTTGCGATCTGGTCTCATGGCCAAGACACGTTCCTTAGCCACCTAAACAAGCAACACAAACGTATACAGTTCACAACTGAGATTGAAAAACATAACACACTGCCGTTTCTAGATACACTTGTCACACGTCTTCCCTCAGGCAATCTTTCCTTCACAGTTTACCGGAAACCGACACATACTGACCAATATATACACATAAACTCCTACCACCACCCAACACAAAAATTAGGTGTCATCAATACCCTAAAAAATAGGGCTCTGAAGATCTGCTCCAATGAACAGGCACTGAAAAATGAATTTAAAGAGATCAGCAATACTTTTCAAAAAAATGGATACAGCCAAAACACTATTAACAAAATTCTCTACAAGACCGCAATAAAAAAACAAAGACAAATCAGACTACAGTAAAACTATAACCATTCCCTACATTAAAGGGACATCAGACAAAATAAACAGAGTACTACAAAAACACAACCTCAAAGCACCTTTAAACCTCCTGCAACATTAAAAAGCTTACTCAACTCATCCAAAGACCCACTCCCGCCCACCTTGGAGTATACCGTATTTACTGCACCTGCAACATACCATACATAGGAGAAACAGGATGCACAATTCCGATCAGACAAAAAGAACACAAACGACACATCAAATATAATAATTATGGTGAAGCTGGCCTTTCTGATCATGCCCTGAACACCTTACATAGAATTGACTGTGTTCAGGGCATGATCAGAAAGCACTAGTTGTTTACATCACACCAAAGCATGGTATGAATGCAAATTTAAGGGAGCTTGTGAGATCATTATCAACCACCCCAATCTAAACAATAATGATGGTCTAAAAATCCCATACATATGGAAGGCATATATTCGTCCCACAAATCCTTCCTTTCTAAGACTAACTATAAACAGGACTGTAGAAAATCCAGGATCCTAAATATAAAATGACTAAAAAATAGGACATCACCGTTAAGGGAAAAAAATCTATAAGAAAGAATGTAATTTTTTTTTTTTTTTTTTTTTTTAATCAAAAATAACAATTGTAATAATAAAAATAGGACATCACTGTTACTGGAAAGAAAACCATCTGTAAGCAAGAATGTTTATTCATGTAATCATAAATTAAATCTAGCTTGATGTTTTTTTTTTTTCACTAGAGGTCATGCCAGTGAGTTAGCATGTGATCAAATCATTGTTTCTCTAGCTTACAGTTTGAAATGTAATGCAGCTTGTCTTGTATATTTATGTTTGCTCCAGATGATGATCTTGATGTGAAGATCGAAACGTCGGGATAATAAAAAGAGTTATTTTAACACGGTTGTAGAATCCATAATTTCAAAAATGAATGCTGATCACCGTGTAACACTAAAAGAAAGGATCCTTTTCTTATGACTTTAAGTTTCAAGTTTTACATCCATAAGTCGCTGGTGGAAAAACAGCTTCATCCAAAATCCTCAACTTTGTTCCGTGGAGATAGATCCATCCTTTCAGATTTTCAAGTGTCTGACTGTTGTTTTAGACATTCCTAGTCTTCTTCTGATATCTTCTGAACAGCAATTCTTCACATCAATAATGAATCCCAGGTACTCGAACTTGCAGACTCCTCAGTTCTTTGTCCATTTAGGTAGATTTGTTTCTCAAAAACCTTCCTGTCTATATTTCCTTTGAAAACTATAATCTTTTCTTGCTAGGATTGAGCTGAAGTCCTCTGTTCTTACTGATCTTGTTAACTTTGTCAAGAAGTCCTCCCTACTGTCCACAGAATGAAACGGTAAATAGTTCTTCCTTGTCATTTCAGAGGAGTGCTGTTTCATCAACATACCTCAGATTACTGACCAATCTACCACCTATTCTAATTCCTGTCTTGAACTCATCCAATGCTATACACATCCTCAGTATATATGTCCTCAGCATAGATACTAAACAAGTGAGAAGAAAGTAGACATCCTTGCCTTACTGCCTTTCCAACCTAAAGCCAATCATTTAATCCAACACCTGTTCCTACCATGGTTTCTTGCTTCCTGTACAAGTTAGTTATAAAAGTTAGAATAATAGATTGCCAGGTTTTGACTGATGTGTTTTTTATTTCCTCAACATGTTTCACTGTCTATATGACTAACAACATGTTCATGAGGTTGCTTAACATAAGTAAAAACTGACAAAAAGATGTTTTCCAATAGCTGCTGATATCTATAAATTGCAAAGACTAGAATAATAGGTTAATCATGAGTATCATTAGGCATTATGTTGGAGGTTTAATGGATTTTTTACAACACTCAAAAAAAATTAAATTAGAATTTAATACTTCCTATATTTCGTCCTAGTCACTAGGACATCTACGGGGATTACAAAAACAATTAATGTAACATGCACACAAAAACTTACAATATTAAGCCCAACCACGTGGGTGACACTAAAGTCCTATCTAGGTGGAGCGCCCTCTAAGGGCGGTAGTAGGTGGCCTGGAATGTAAGGTGGGACCTCTGGTGATGAGTGTTTCCCAAATCTTCAGAAGCTTAATGCAACCGTATTTGTTAAGATTTGGTTGGTTTCTGAGAGCTGCTGCTGCTTCTAAGAAAAGTCTCTCTTTCTTGAATTTGCTGTGGTGGAGCATGGTGGTTTTCTTCCATGATACTCTGTGGGTGGTGTCCAAAACATGGTCAGCCAAGCCTGAATGGCCATAGTTGTGTTTAACGATGTACGACTTGTGTTCTTCCAGGCGGATGGATGCTGATCTGCTTGTCTGTCCAAAGTACGCAAGCTTACAGGAACAGGGTACTTTGTAAACTCCAGGCAGAGAGAGAGGAGGGAGCTGATCTTTCGTAGAACGGATAAGGGTAGCAAGTTTGCAGTAGGGCTTATATGCTGTGTGTAGGTTATACTTTTTTAGTATCTTGGCTATTTTTTCCGAAGTGCCTCGGATGTAGGGTATGGTGATGGCATTTTTAAAATCTTGTTGATGAGAGGGACAGGGAATGGGGGAGGAATTGATTATTTTTTTGATACTGTGTTCGCTGTAGCCATTGGAGAGGAATGTTCTGTGTATGTGGTTAAGCTCAGTAGTGAGGGCGGTTCCACTGGAATATAGGAAGTATTAAAATTCCAGTGGACCCGCCCTCACTACTGAGCTTAACCACATACACAGAACTTTCCTCTCCAATGGCTACAGCGAACACAGTATCAAAAAAATAATCAATTCCTCCCCCATTCCCCGTCCCTCTCGTCAACAAGATTTTAAAAATGCCATCACCATACCCTACATCCGAGGCACTTCGGAAAAAATAGCCAAGATACTAAAAAAGTATAACCTACACACAGCATATAAGCCCTACCGCAAACTTGCTACCCTTATCCGTTCTACGAAAGATCAGCTCCCTCCTCTCTCTCTGCCTGGAGTTTACGAAGTACCCTGTTCCTGTAAGCTTGCGTACTTTAGACAGACAGGCAGATCAGCATCCATCCGCCTGGAAGAACATAAGTCGTACATCGTTAAACACAACTATGGCCATTCAGGCTTGGCTGACCATGTTTTGGACACCACCCACAGAGTATCATGGAAGAAAACCACCATGCTCCACCACAGCAAATTCAAGAAAGAGAGACTTTTCTTAGAAGCAGCAGCAGCTCTCAGAAACCAACCAAATCTTAACAAATACGGTTGCATTAAGCTTCCGAAGATTTGGGAAACACTCATCACCAGAGGTCCCACCTTACATTCCAGGCCACCTACTACCGCCCTTAGAGGGCACTCCACCTAGATAGGACTTTAGTGTCACCCACGTGGTTGGGCTTAGTATTATAAGTTTTTGTGTGCATGTTACATTAATTGTTTTTGTAATCCCCGTAGATGTCCTAGTGACTAGGACGAAATATAGGAAGTATTAAATTCTAATTTAATTCTTTTTGAGTGTTGTAAAAAATCCATTAAACCTCCAACATAATGTCCTCACAGCACTTAAGCCTCTACACAAGTATCATTAGGCATGTTGCATGCATTCTCTACATTGTTGTATAAACTCTGTATGTGATTGCTGGCATAGGAGAGTTTTTCACTGTTACACATAGTAATTCATGATTTCCAAATGTCATGTCATGAAAAAACATGCTCTTCTAATTAGAGCATGAAGAATGCTTGCTAATTTAGTGCATGATGTTTTTTGAGGATGTGTGCTATGAGTCTGCTTTTTTCTTCCCTTTTGCTTTCTACATTGCCTATATGTTCTTTGTGTGGACTTCAAAACTTCTCCCAGTTTGAACTACATATATCTTTCCACAAGAACACGGAATCTTTTTTTATACGCCTGGATGTTTATAAAATGAAACTTTGTCATTAGGGGAGCATAGAAAGTTTTGTAAGTCATTGATTAATTTGAAGGCTGTTCTGATACTGACTGCCTTTAATATTTTGGCTATTTTTTTTTTTTTTATACATTGCCAATATATTGTACAGATACCATGCCTTTTGTTATTAATTTGTGGGTTAACATTAGACCAGCCTTCAAAGCGGTCAACATCTTACGAAACTTTCTATGCTCCTCTAAAGATAAAGTTTCATTTTATAAACATCTAGGTGTATACAAAATCCCATGTTCTTGTGGAAAGATATACATAGGTCAAACTAGGAGAAGTTTCAAAATCTGCAACAAACATATAGGCAATGTCAAAAACAAAAGGGAATTAAAAAATTGATCTCATAGCATACATCTTCAAAGAACATTTTTTGCCAGTTTTTACTTATGTTAAGCAACCTCCTGAAGTTACTGTTAGCCATATAGACAGTGAAACATGTTAAGGAAATTGATTTAGTATAAATAATAAAAAAAAAAACCATATACCAGTTAGAACCTGGTTGGTTATCTATTATTCATATTTCTTTCTCAGAACTTTCACATCTGTAGTCTCCAGTCCTTGATCAGGTGTTTTATTTTTAACACAGCTCTCAGATCCATAAGTTAAAATTGATTTGAACAATGTCTGGTATACAGCTAGTTTAGTGTTTGACTAATTTCTCTCTTATTCCATATATATATTAAAAATAAAAATTTATGTGGGACATATGAATTTAGTATTTAAATACTCCACACTAAATGGTGGTGTCAACAGATTTTTTATGGTAATCTCATGAAAGATTATAATCATATTTCACTTTGCTATTGTAGGTAATAAAATAATATAGGATTACGACCATGTAGATCAGTGGTTCCCAAAGTGGGCAGTTTGATTACTTAAGGGGGCGCTAAGAGGCAGGGGGACACTGAAGGTGTGCTGCAAAATGCTGAAATGTGCAATAATTAATTTTGGCTGTTTGATTATTATTATTATTGTTGTTGTTGTTTTCATGACATTTTTTGTTGTTTCCAAGACATTTTTCGAGTTTTTTGTTGGTAATTTCTGAAGTGGTCCTTTTTTACCTTAATAGTATTGAGTGTGTTATAATGTATTTTCCCATATTTTTATTTACTGAACAAAAATGTGAAGCGTTTAGCTATGCAAGTGTTGTGTCCAGCTTGGCAAATTATGGGTTCTGTTATATTGTGAGGATATAAAGATAAAGATTATTATTTATAAAAGTTTTCAAATATGTATGCATGCTTATTTCTGCATGTTCCATAATAGAAATGGCAGATGCAGATACGTCAAAGAAGAAATGTAGGCAGTATAGTTTTGAATACTTAAAATATGGATGCATACCAGCACCAACAAACCAGCAGCTGCCAATGTGCCGATTTGTGAAAGGGTCTTCTCAAAAGAGGCCATGAAGCCTTCCAAAATAATTGAACATTTGAAGAAGGTACATCCTGACAAGGCAAGTAGATCAAGGATTTACTTTCGTTGGAAGTTCCAGATTAGATAATAAATCCATTTTCCGATACTGAGGTAGTGGGAGCCATGGAGGAAAAACTAATTGAGCTGAAAAATGACTTTGAGCTGATGCCAACATTTAATAAATCTTATGAAGAGTTTTGGTTGTAGAAAGAGACCTCTGCTCTTTCTGCAAAGAGATTTCAAAGCCGAATAGAGAAATTACAAGAGTTTCATGCCAAATATAGAAACTATAAAAGTTTTGGCAGATCCAACGGTAAGCAAACATTTCATGACAGGAGCAACTCGCAGTAAAGATGGAGTAAGCTCTGATCACTATCCTTAGTATTTCCCATAATATAAAACACATCTCCTAGTGGACATGTATGATGTTATGCATGTCCACTGGGAGATGTCTTTTACATTATGGGAAATACTAAGGATAGTGATCAGTATTACTTCACTTTTACTACGAGTTGCTCCTGTCATGAAAGGTTTGCTTACCCTTTGATCTGCTGAAACTCTTGTAATTTCTCTATTCGGCTTTGAAATAATGTTGGATTCAATATCCACTTAATTTGAATAAGACTCCAGATAACTCAACGTGGAGATTTAAGACTACTGCTAAGTTATATTAAACCAGACATAGGAAAACTATGTCTCCATGAAGCCCATCCATCACATTAAGGATTTTCAAAACATTCAAGTCAATAGCTGCTATTGAATAGCCTTATAATACAATGTTTTATTAGATTTTAATGTAAAGTTGCTATTAAAGTTAAATGGTTTTTTTTTTTTTTTTTTGGATTTAAAATAAATTTAAATTATAAATTAATATTTGTTTCTAAAATGTTATTACCATTCCTGTGGGTTGTGTGAATCGCTTTTCTGAATGTAGGGTGGATTTAGGTAAGACACAGAGGCACTGACGATGAGTTTATGGATTCGAGGGGGTGATGGCCCGAAAAAGTTTGGGAACCACTGATGTAGATAATCCAGAAACCCAAAAATATCTAAAGATAAACATGCGTTTTCAAATCACTTCAGGTCTCCAGTAAGCAGAGTAATGCAATACTTTAAATCGATGGATTTTATTCTGAATTTCTATAATTGATATACTGGGTATTTGTGATTTTTTATTTAAAATTATCTTTAAAATAATGAACTTAACTTGAAACTGTGTTTCAACTTGCAAGTAGTCTGTCACTGTTTTAAAATGCAATATTAAATCCTAATGACCATTGCAGATATATACAATGAAGTCAGCTTCATAATGGTAGCTGATGAGCATATTTAGCAGACGTGAAAAAAACATTAAGAGAATAACAAATCTGGTGTGTTAAGTATTTTCGTGCGTCTTATTTCTTGGTCTGTCAGAAAAGTCTTTTTAGTAAAGAAGTCAACCAAATAGAACTTTGATAACTTTTGAACTCTACAAAATACATTATGAAAAGCTACTGTGATCAAATTTCTTTTTCTTCTACCTAATATCTTTCTAAGAGTAACTTGCATGACCTATAGCTGCAAAATAAATCAGGAACTGAAGATAATAAAAAATTTTAATCTTTGGAAAACCATTGTCTTCAGTATCCAGGCAGATCATTCAGTTAATTTTTAAGATAACAGAACTGAACTTCACAGGTGATCATAAAGCTGAAACTTCACTTTTAGAATCTATATAACCGAAGCATGAGAGAAAATTACTAAATATTATTGAGTTTTTGTATTGTGTAAATGTTATCAGAAATTGTCCTGTAAAGCAGGATTTAAACTTTGAGAAAGTTTAAACTTGCAATCTGTTCATTAAGATACTGTTTCCTTAATTCCCAGAGATGGAAAGATAGCAGAGAACTACAGGGTAAACTAAAGAGACAGTAGGTAGATGAAATTCAGGTGGCATCTGTGAGTAAACTACTATAAACTAGTGCTCCTGCATTTTATCGCTATTGCAAGAGTTTCCCATTCAAATTAAACATTAATAAAAAAAATAAAAAATAGTTCATTAAACCAGTTATATCTCGATCTTGCACGTGGTTCGACCACGTGCAAGCACCCACTATGCCTACTGTGCAAAGCAAAGATGGCAGCAACAAGAGCCAATGATAAACAAGCACCCCATGTCTTGCCAGCGTGCCGCCGTTGATTGCTGACAAACCCACAAAGTGCCCCAGCTGCAGAATTGATATCAGCGATAAAAAAAGGGGTATAATGTGCGAATTCTGTTGCCACTGGATACATGCTTCCTATGCAAAAATAGACTCGGTGCACAAGATATATATAGACCTTAACCAGCCCTATTTCTGTTCGCTGAGCCTCCTGTCTGTAAAACAGCTCCTGAACTTATTAGTCAAACGAATTGAAAACCTTGAACAGCACATCATGGCTATGAATGAAACTCTTTCCTCTAAAATACATTAAAAACAGAAACCAAGCTCGAATAAACTAATGATCAGCACTGCAATGCAAGTTCACCCTTCACCGCAAATGAACTCCGTGAAATAATCACATCTACGGTGCATGCCTCACTGGAGACCAAAAACAAAAAATTCAGTGCTGTTGTTTTGAACTTTCCAAAAGAAAATGGTAAAGCATCATCAAATTAGCAGAAGAATGCAACATTGATCCTAAAAATATCATCAGGTGCCATCGTTTCGGATCCTTAAACAAAAGAAAGGACGGAACGAACTTTCCATGCCTCGTAAAAGTGACGCGACATGCCGACAAGCACATCAAAACTAATAACAGCAATCAACAACAAGTTCAAAGACACTTGTCTGCAATCGTACATACGTGCTCACCAGATTTATCATTTGCACAAAGAGAACAAGGATGCCAGCTTCGAAGACAATTTGCAGAAAAACGTCAGAATGGTGACTACAGCTAGACCATCGACTACAGACAAACTAAATTGGTGCAAAAACCAAGTGATGCCACTAGCAGCCACCATGGTGACCAGTATGCAGGCACTGCATAGGAAATGTGCAAGGCCCCTGCAGTCAAACATGTGACTCACAAAACCCTACAAATCCATTTCACCAACATCCGTGGCCTAAACTCCAACCTTAATAGTGTCCACTACCACCTGACGTGGTAGTGGACACAGTCTACCAAACCCCACCTACATTTTTGGCAGAAACTCAAATCTCACCTCCCTCCATCACTATTCACCTCAACTTTCCAAACTACACACTCTTTAACTCCTTTCGACCCCCAAGGGCGGTGTCTGTGCATACATCCGGTCCAACATATCTTGTCAGAGAGCACCTAACCTAGAATCACCCAACTTTGACCTTCTTTGGTTGAAGATATCCTTCCCTAACTCAGTCAAATTCATATGCTATCTCTATCACTCCTCTAATGCAACCAACCATTCTAAGCTCTGCAATTTCCTCTCACTAAAAATCGACTTTCACCAGTCCTACTTTCCCAACAGCGAAATCATTCTCCTAGGAGATTTTAATGTCCACAACACCAACTGGCTTTCCTCCTCCAGCTGTACAGATCGTGCATGCAAAGATGCTGAAACATTCAACATCACTAATGACCTTACACAACTATTTCAGATGCCAACCAGAATACCCGATAACCCAAACCAGTCTCCAAATACCCTGGATCTCTTCCTGACCAATGACCCTTCCAAATACACAGTGAATGTAGAGAGCCTGCTAGGCAATTCTGACCACAACCTAGTATCTTCTCCCCCATGCAACAACGTTTACACAGCCACTCCCATAACAGTGCCTAGAAGTTGTGGAGGCAGTGGGGCAGCCTCCGCAACTTCTATGCCTCATTCCCATGGTTAGACTATTGCTTCCAACATCCCAATCCAAATACATGCACCGAACTCATAACCAAAGTAATCCTCACTGGCATGGAATCATATATTCCCCACAGTACTCTGACCTGCGATTCCCTAACTAAACCCTGGTTTTCCAAAAGATGTGGCAAGACTGTACAAATGAAAAATCAAACATACCTTTACTTGCTCAAATCAAGAACCCCATCCTCTTCAGAGCTTATACCCAAGCCCGAAATAAATGCAAAAAAAAAAACAAACAATGCTTCCAAAACAGAGTTCAAGAGAGCAAAAAGCATGAAATTAGCAGCCTGTCCAAATGGCAGCTGAGCCTTTTGGTCCCTCGCCAAAGTGATCAGTCATAATTTCTGCCCAACATTATTCCCACCTCTATCATACCCAGATGGCTCCATTGCATCATCTCCTACAGAAAATGCCAATCTCCTGGCCTTACACTTTGCTTCCGATGCACACATAATTGACAATAGCAAATGTTCCCTAACATACAATGCCCACTATATCCTTTTGCCAGAAAGAGATCAGCAAAATACTCTCCAAATTAGACACAAAAAAAGTCTCCTGGCCTTGATGGTATTCCTCCAATTGTCCTGAAGGTTTGCTCACCAGAATTATCTCCTGTCCCATGTCGCTTATATATATACTGTCTTTCTCCACTGGTATCTATCCCACATCCTGGAAATTGGCCTATATTCAACTCATTCCCAAGAAGGGCGACAAGTCACTGCCGTCCAACTACTGCCCCATCTCGCTCGCCTCAGTCCTGTCTAAAGTAATGAAAAAAATCATCAATTCCCAACTCCTACACTACCTTGAAGCTACCCATCTAATAAACGACCACCAGTATGGATTCCGTTGCTGCCGATCAACAGGAGATCTGCTCACATATGTCTCCCATCTCTGGACAAATGCCATGGAGAAGTTTGACGAATCTCAAGTGGTTGAACTTGATATCCCCAAGGAATTTGACTGGGTCTGGCACAAGGGCTTACTAAGCAAGCTGCCATTGTTTGGTCTATCTCAAGACCTCTGTAGTTGGATTGCCAGCTTTCTGTCTGGATGCACACTATGTGTAGTGGTGGATAACTCCTTATCCTCTCACCATTCAACTAATGCCAGGGTTCCTCAAGGTTCTGTCCTATTACCAACCCTCTTCCTACTATATATATCAATGACCTACTTCAGCTTACCTCCAACCCAATACACAGTTTTGCAGACAACAGCACATTACACTCTTCCCTTTCTTTTGATAAACCTTACTCCAACCAACTCACCTCAACATACAGAACAGCACTATTCTTGAGGGCAGTGGTGAACAGCAACCACCACTACCCTCAATTCAGACCCCCATGCCATCCTCCAATGGGATTCAGATAACCTAGCCAATTTCAATGCAAATAAAACCCAGTACTGTCTCATTTCTTATAAAAAAGAACCATTTTCTTCCAGTATTATTTTTGACAACACCCAAATTTCCAGACAATCTGAGATTTCTCTTCTTGGAATTAACCTGACATCAGGTCTCTCCTGGCATAAACACATAACAACCATTGCATCCTCAGCTTCTAAAAAATTTGGATTTCTCTTTCTCTCAAGACGTTACTTCACCCCTGAACAGCTGTTAACCTTATACAAATCATAAATCCTTTTGGGGTGAGGTCCCCAAAAGCTCCCTCAAAATGCTCGACTCAATACAGAGGAGAGCAATCGGACTTATTAATGACCCATCTCTTACCAACTCAGCTCCATCCCATTTTCACACAGACGATCAGTCTCTGCACTATGTGTTTTCTACAAATATTGTCATGGCAAATGTTCATCTGAAATAGCATCAATAATTCACCCCACTTACTACTAAGCTCGGAACACATGCAGCTGCTGCTCAACATCCCTACACAATGTACCTTGAAACCCGCAGAACAATTTTCTTCTCCTTCATCCCTGTAACTGCTATACTATTATAGCCATTCAAATCCAATGTGAACAAGTACCTTCTTTCCCAAACCATACACAGTATTAATGTACTATAAGGTTGATCTAAACTCTTGTGTATGTGGTTAAAAAAAAAAAAAAAAAAAAAAAGGAAATGGCTGGAACTCAGTGGCATAGAAAACTCATAGAAGACAAAACAGAATTGGGTGGGGGGGGTATCTGCTCATAAGTGAAAGAGACATGGAAATGTTTGCTGAAAACAGTGATCTAATATCTACTAACCAGAAGACCAGATATCTGTCTTAATACTGTTGATCTTTTCTTAACCCATTCTCCTTCCAGTATACCATAGATCACCTATCCTCTTGGTAAGTGTCAACCATAATCTTGTGCAAGGTTCCTCTTCCATGGCCTTCATTCAGTCATTCTGAGCCGCATGTTTTATGGCAATACAGCAACAACACCAAGCAGGATGAGCATGAAAAGAGAGAGGTCCCAGAGGGTCCCTTATCTAAACATTTGTTTATGGCAAATTACTGAAATTTAGTCAAAACACTAATGTAGCTTTATGCAAATACAGCATTTAAACATGCAGTTTATGGATATAATGTACAGGCTTAGTTGATTCATCTGTAAGTCCTAAACGACAATAATACTGTTTAAATCAATTTGAACTTATGAATCTGAGAGGTGAACTAGAAATAAACTGTTGATCAAAGATGACAGATCTCAAATATGAGAGTTATGAGAAAAATTAGATAACTGAAAGCATCGGTACAGAATCATATTAAAAATGAAGATATGAGGATAAAACTTGAAGTTGTTACCATTCAGGAATATATAATCATTGCTAATCTAAGGTGGTATGGTCACTTAAATGGAATCAAGAGGAAAGTGTAACAAAGGGAAAAAAGACCCTGAGGAACACCAAGATCTAGGTGGATTGATACAGTTAAAATTCCTTAGAAGACTGAGATATAAGATCTGGCAATATTGGAGTCCTGACTAAAAATATCAGGCTGATTTGGAGAAAAGTTGTCTATAGACAGTTAGCACTACACGATAAGCTTACATTATTACTATCATCTACGTTCATTGAAGGTTCATATCAGGACTTTTGAAGATGATGAAATTCCAGAAATGTTTTGGAATACTGCTTTGTTTAAATAGAATTCCAAAGTGATCATTTTGAAGGGAATAAACTCAATTAGAATATATCAGTAAAAGTACTTTTTTTTTTCTCCTATTATTTTATAGGAGGAAATAAATTAATTAATATGTGACTATTTTATAGCCACATATTAATTTATGAAATGAAAATTAGAAACACTAAATGTTAATTTCCAGGACAGGTGTTGATTAACAGTTTTTCATTTGCATACAAAATGTTTTTACTATTTTTTTATTAAATCTTTTTAATTATCTCTTAGGACAGAATCAGTAGCAGAAAAGATGCTGTCTTCATGGTTTACTTTTCTTCTTTACAAGTTTCTCAGGGTAAGAAATTGCTTAATATTTTTATTAGGTCAGTAGGACTAAGGAAATTTTTAGTTAAAATTCATTATAAATTGCCATCAGTTAATTAGAAATGTATGTCTGTATATTTTCTTAGTCCAAAGTAAGATAATGGGAAAAAATATTCTAGATGGCATTTATAGGATTTTTCAGTTAGGATAAATTTTGAAGTATGAAGGAAGGTGGTAGTATGCATGGTAGTGATAGTGGTGTGTGTGAAATGGTTAATATGGAAGTGATAGAAGAAAAATATTGAATACAGTATCATGATAAAAGTCTATGACTAGAACTTTATAATGCAAAACGAGAATTGGAAAAACCAGAAAATCAGTATCTTGAAAGCTAAGAGAGGAAACAAAATATGAGGGAATGGAGGTGAACCAATAGTAAATGGTGAGAAAGAATAATGCACAGGGATTCTGTGATTGGGGTGTGTTAGATGAGTAAATAATGAACATGTACTTTCCAGATGTGAAGAGTTGTGATGACTGGAGTATTTGTTTAGGCCCCAGTCATGTCATGTTACAACTTACAGGCAAGGAAACAGAACAAACGGAAGATATGATTGTATTATTGGAACAATTGACCTGAAAGGAGATAAGTATGGTGCGAGAGAAAATATTAAAGTAGCTGAATATTGTTTTAAAAAAAAGAAGAAGAGCAGAAGGTTATGAGCATGTTGCTGTTATTACATGGTGAGCCAAGATGTATTTTCAGTTACATGCTGTCTCAGATAGTTATCCCTTAATAATTGAATAAAATCCATTTCCTTCCTCACATGTGTCCTCTCCTCCTTCCAATCAATGTTACCATAATTAAAATCCCCCATAATAATTACCCTCCTTCCACTCATTTCATCAATTTGTTTATGCATACTATCTCCACCATCTATTCCATCACCTGGTCTATAGCAGCACCCAACTGTATATTTTATTCTGCCAGTCTCAATCTCACACCAAATAGCCTCAAATGAGCTCCTTTCACTATCCTGCGATACAACTTCAGTTCTCCTTGGCTGCAGTTCATCAGCTATCATCAATAATACCCCTCCCCCCATTTTATTCTCTCTGTCCCTCTAAACACATTGTAACCTACACATTCTATCCCACTAACTATATCATCTTCCGTCAGCCATGTTTCACTAATGCCAATAACCTGTGGCCAGGAAGAGCCAGTCAAGGCCAAAAATTCTTCCTTCTTGTTCCTAATACTCCTGGCATTAGTATACATGAAATGCAGTGATCCCTAAGTCCCACCCCTATATTGATGCGTTATTCTAAATGACCCATTTTTTTGTCCTTAGTGCTGACTCGGGTACATTATATACATTCTTACAGTCATCTGTCTCACTGATGTCTGCATATCCATCCCCCCCCCTCCTTGGTAGTTCTAGTTTCCCTGGTTTTGCACATCCATTTTCACTTCATTCAGCAACACTCTTTCCAGTCTCCGCACACCAAGTCCATTCAAATGCAAGCGATCCATCTTGTATAAGTCCTTTCGCCCTTCAAACTCATTCCACACGTCCATGAATTCCACACCACACCGTCTGCATAACCTACGCATAATGTCATTTGCGATTATGGCCCTCCTTCTAAACTCCTCTCTGTCATACCGCGGCAACAGACTAACCATTCTAACTCTGTCACTCTTTTCTTTCGCTACCTTTAACAATACTTTCAAGCCCTCTCTCATAAAAAATTTATCACCTTTCAATTCATTCGTACCCGGCATAATTATTAATTCTTTCACCCTCTGTTTTTGCACTCTAATACTCTCACTTACATCCTTAAATTTCGCACCCGGTAAGTACGATTTAGTTACACTGCCATCTATCATCCCTCTTAATAACGAGTCACCATACAACACTCTTTCCTTCATTTCAGAAACTCTCTCATTCTTACGCTGTTTATTTACGTTAGCCGAATCACTCTGGAAAGAGTTTTGCAGGTGCTCTAATTGCCGCTGCGCATTTTGTATCACTGTGCGCAACCTAGCGATCTCACTTCCTACAAATAATTCCTCATTATTTTTATCATTTAAACCATTTTCTCTCTCTGTATGGTTGCTTTCACTCTTTCTTAGATCACCGCTCTCATTGCCATCTTGTACATCGCAATTCCCTATCAAGCCACTATTTTCACTCACATTCTGGCTTTCTTCAACCATAACTATCTCACAACCTGACACATACTTCAACTCCTCACTTTGCTTACACTTTCTGCACATTCTCCCACTTTCAATCCAAATTCCAGCCTCATTCAGGAATGCATACATCCCACACACATCACATTGGACAAACTCTCTCACATTATAGTTTTTAAACAATGGCATCATATTTTTGGACGCCATTATCTTACGTCGCATTGGCGCCATATTCAAATCTATGAAACGTAACATTATATACTAAATTAAATAACGGAATTCACACCAAAATCCCACAGACACAACAAGCTACCAAAATTAGGCAATATTACGTTATGATTTTAACCTATATTCTAATTTTTACTCAAAATTGTACTTAGCTTTCGGGAGCTCTCTGAAAACACAACCATCCGTCTGGCCCTCTAGCGGACACTCTCTATTTGGAAAACATTAATCATCAGATGTCCCAATTTACATCGTAGGCTGCCTCCATAGAGTGCACCATTTTGATATGACTTTAAAGTCATCATAGAATTTGTGATTCGTTGAGTGTTGTGTTATCTGTGTGTGTGTGTGTGTGTGTGTGTGTGTGTGTGTGTGTGTGTGTGTGTGTGTGTGTGTGTGTGTGTGTGTGTGTGTGTGTGTTAGGTGTTATTTGTACTCCCTATTAGACATCTTCAGGGTCTCAGTAACAGATGATATATTGGAAGCATTAAAATTAGTTTTTAATCCTTTCTTAATGCTGTCAGTACTCCATTAAACCTCAACACGATATGAGTAGTATATTTGCCATATACTACTTTGCCTTCTGCATTAATTCAATCATGGTATCGCTTCAGGGTCTGATTCCCACTGATGAAACTTAATCTGTCACAGATGGAAAATAGTAGACCATGCATTCTTCAACTGCCTTCTTGCCCTTGTATTTGGAATAGATTATGTAACCTATTGGGCATTCCATTACTTACAACAGAACAGTTTTTTGCAATACCCCACACTAGTCAATAATGGAAAGAGAATTTTGATTTTTACAATTAATGAGTTAAAATATCATTTATAGAAAGTTAGAAGAGAAAAAAAAACACAGATTTGAAAACCATCAATATAACATACAAATACTTTACAATATTGTATTGTGGAAATTTTATTGTTCAATCAAACTTTTTTTTTAGAAGAAACATTCTGGGAAATACCTGATTTTTGGCTAGGTGGTGTACACTACCCACATTATGCGATATTCACTAGGGGGAGATAAAATTCTGTCTGATTTTATTTTAGATAGTTTTTTTTTAAATGGTTCCATCCTCTTAGTTCACTGTGGTCTTACGTAAAGTGGTGAGCAATCCCAGACACAGAAGACCAACTCAAGTTGGTTAACTTAGATAGGCTAACCAGTCATCTCTGAATCTTAGTTTCAATTGGCTTTTTTGATTATTTAGGTACATGATGATATAAAAGAGCTGAAGCATTTTTTCTGTCTCTCATACTATCCATCTGTCTTTTCTTTCTCCTAATACTATCAAGCTCTCTTGCACCTCTATGCTCATTGTTCTAGGCCTATGATGAATGCACTATACCTTTCACCTCAGTAAAGGATCAAAACCAGTCTTGGCAGTATGCCTTTCCATAATGCACAGTATTATACATGTCTGAAAGAATGTATGCTTTGCATTATGGGATGTTGAGGCAATTAATGTGAAGTCATCAGACTGTATACAAGTAGCCTAGTTGTGAAGATACTTCATGCTCAAACTTTGTTAGTTTATACTTTGATAAAGGATTAAACAAGAATATGATTTCCTGGCAAGTTTCCTTTAAATTTGTAACCAAATGAAAAACACCTTTAGATTAACCTTATGGATATAGATAGGACTAGATATTATGGGGATTTAGGCAAAAAAT
Organism: Typopeltis vanoorti; assembly: GCF_054136105.1. Lineage (NCBI taxonomy): Eukaryota > Metazoa > Arthropoda > Arachnida > Uropygi > Thelyphonidae > Typopeltis > Typopeltis vanoorti. The sequence continues at coordinate 28,495,827 of NC_143560.1, forward strand.
GTATCCAAGAGGAGGCACAGTGTGAAAGAGAAGAATATTGGATCTAATAAGAGCATCAGAGAATCTGCATATGCATGTAGCTTCTGCCTCTACTTGGAGAGAAAGAGTGATTATGATAGACTGATAAAATATCAGGCAGCTTAAATCCAAGCAAATTTTATCACATTGTGGCACGGAAAAGGAAAAATGACTATTAAAAATAACCTTTGTGATTGTGGAAGGTAGCAAAGTTATCAGATGTGTCCGTTGGGTTATTAAATGATCATTTTAATAACTTCTACATCTGAGGCCCATGAAGCTATCTGAATGCTGATGTGGTCCAAATGAAAAGATAGAGGTGGATGAGTTGGTGGTATTAAGCTCTTGCAAGAACTTTACTTGAACATAGCAGTGTGTGATAGAATGGGATATCTGCCTGCATGCTGAAGAAATGCACAGGAAAATTATCACTACCTCTGATGTTATTCTACTTGAGTCTCAACATGAGCACAATTCCTAATAAGTGTAAGAAGTCCAGATAATTCTATTATACAAGACTGGAACATCCAATTATAGCCCAGTCACTATTTCTGGATCAGTGCTGGAAAGATTAATTGGGATCTACATCCAGAGTTAGTAGTTGCAACTCATTCCTCTGTAGATGACTGCATAGCTCTGTTATAGGTTTTGCTTTAGCAACTTGCTTGTAGTTTAGAGTAGTCACTGCTAATTCAGATAAAAAGAATAACAGAGTAGTTTTAATTTTTCGAGGGCATTTGACTGGATTCCTCACCGGAAGTTCATATGCAAACTCACAAGGATGAGTATGCAAAATAGGCTTGTATGAATAGGAGAGTGGCTGATTGACAGGTATCATGAGTAATTTATGGAGGGTCAAAGTTTAAGAGGAGGAGGATGACCACTTGGAGTATCATAAGATTCAAGGTTCTGTATTTGAGTTTCATTGATTTTTTTTCATGCATATTAATCAGTTGAAGTTGATCTGCTGCTACAAGTGTTCACTGAAACTGGAAATCTGAAAAAATAATAGTAGAAAAAGAGTGAGAGTTAAAATTTATGGCCACATTGCTAATGTGTTTATGTCATCACGTCAGTTGAATGCATTATTGAAGAAAAACACTGACTTATAAGAATAAGGAAGTTATTCTTCTGCTCTACATTGCTTTAATAAGACACCATCTTGACTACTCTGTTCAGATATGGTCACCTGAGTTAAAAGGAAATGAGACAATTAAGAACTAGTGGAGGGTAACCATGATGATAATTGGACTATGGAATGAATGTTACATATGAGAACTGATTGAAGCAATGTAGTCTTCAAAGTTTCAGTAATAAATGGAGGAGAGGAGATATAATAGAAACATATCACTTGATAAGGGGGATCTTGCAGTGTAGACACAAGTGAGATATAAAAACTTGTGCTCTGAGTTGTAACAACTTGTAGCAGCAGTGAGATTGCAATGTCATATCTGGAAGCTGAGTAAGAGTGTAAGTAGGAACCATTGTGAGGTCTAGGTTCTTCTTGTGGCATGTGTTCAGCTTGTAGAATGGATTACTAATTGATATTATGAGTACATGTTTGACAATTTTCAAATGATCCATTAGGTCCTTCCTCAGTGAGTCCTTGACTCTTGGAAGCAACCTGGGTAATAATAATGATAATTAACATAAATGTATGATCAGGTGGCTTTGCATGTTTTATATATATATATATATATATATATATATATATTCTCTGTTTTGATTAATTTTTTAGATATCTCCTTGAAAATGTTTATGTAAACTAAACTTAGTTTGAGATATTTAAAATTTTAAAAATTTGTATTCTCATTTGGGTGGAGGGATAAAGTATTTGACAATGAATACATTAATATTCTGTTCTTACAAAATTCACATCACAAAAAAATCTTAGAAAGAAAATGACAGTTTGCCTAATATTATTGCCTAAATGCAGTTTGCCTAAATTTATTCATTCAATGAATTCAATGAGTTTTCAGTTTATTTATTTGGTAATTAAACTGTGATTTTTTTGTTTTCTTTTTATTAATCTACCTTGAGTTACTATGGATTACTTTTTAAGCAATCAAATGGCCTAGGAAATGATTAAATAAAGATACATTAGAAAAAAATTGTTTTTATTATCTAATGATGTTTATGATGAGCACAGATTTTTCCACCTTGTGCAAGCTTATAGATGAAAAACTATGGAATGGCTGACCATAGAATCTAGTCAGGGGATAAATGTTACTGTTTCCCAGACCACAGTGAAATATACCCTCCTCCATATGGTCCTCCAAAGTAGGCCCAGTCAAGAATCCATGTTTATGTCTAATCATCAACAACTGCTATCTAGTTTTCACTTGTGAAATATTATCGAACCATTGAAGACTTTAAAAAAAAGTTCTTTGTGGACAGTAGGTAGAGTATTAGATGAAAAACCTGGGAAAAGGATAGAAACAGGCAGAAGTTGGTAGCATTTTGGTATTGGGGGTGTTTTCCTGGGAATCTTTTGGAACCCCTGATACTCATAGACTACACTATGAATGCTAAAAACTACCTATCCATTGTGACTGATTAGGTACAACCCTTCACGGTGACTGTCTTTTCAGTTTGCACAGGTTACTGCATTGCCACATTGCCAGTATCATTTGAGAGCAGTTTGTTGAACAACTTGGTGTCAAGTCTAGAATGTTAGGTTTAAGGGAATATCATCTGCAGAATCTGACAAATAGTAGAATGAAAGGTATGAATGATACATAAGTTGATGAGAGGTTGGTACCAGATTAATGTAAAAGAGCTTTTTCATAGATCTATGAAAAATATGGTGAAGGCTCATGGGAATGAAAAAATAATACATAAGTCTCTTGGAATAATAATAATAATAGATACCTCTGTTATGAAATCTGTATTCATCTGAATGTTTTCAGAAAATTATTAGATATTTTTATTATTATTATCTGAGACCTCCAGGGAGTCAAGGACTCATCAAGGGAGGCTATAAATCACCCAAACCAGCTATCATACTGTCCCTTAAATTCATTCACACTAGATGCACTCAACTAGCCCTAAGGGCAAATTATTCCACTCACTCACTGCTCTCTGGGAGAAAAACCTAGCTCTTACCCCTTTCATGACCGTGAACAAACTTAACTTTCATGGATGCTCCCATGTTCTCCCCACCTTCCACATAACGAAAAATTTCATTAGTTGATATCCTATAACACCCATTGAAAAGTTTATAGACCTCTATCACATCACTCCTCTCTCTCTCTCTCTCCCTCCCCCCCCCTCCTGTTAGAGTCTACGATCCACATACTTGCAATCTGTCCTCATACTCTAAATCCCATAATCTGGATATAATCTTTGTAACTCTTCTTTTCACCCTTTCCACAGCTTCTTTATCCCCTTGGAACCTTGGGAGACCAAATCTGCACACAATAATCCAGGTGTGGTCTTATCAAATCCTTATAAAGAGGCAAAATGACTTCCTTATCCTAACATGTCAAGGTTCACTTCAACATTGTAATTATCCTCTGGGTTGTATTTGCAACTTTTGCTATGTGACCTATGAACTTTAAATTCCTATCTACCAGTATGCCAAGATTCCTTGCCTCATTGATTTCATGTAGCATAACCCCGCTAATATAATATGCTGCTGGAACTCTAATCACGCCAAAATGCATAACTTTACACTTACTAACATTAAACTGTTTTTCGTTTTTGATTTTTGTTTGCCCAAATTTCCAGTCTATTCAAATCATTTTATAATTGTTGAATATCAGTAGCATCCTTGATTGTCTTGCCTATCTTCACATCATCGGCAAACAATTGCACATCTGATGTTAGATCCTGTCTGATGTCATTAATATATAGATTGAACAATAATGGCCCAAGGATTGAACCCTGAGGTACAGCACTGGTCACTTTAAATCTGGCAGATTCACACCCACTGTATGCCACTTTTTGATATCTGTGTCAACCATCCCCAATCCAAGTAAGAGTTTATATTCCAATCCCATATTCTCCAGTTTATGCAACAGCCTTTCGTTTGGTATCCTATCAAATGCCTTAGAAAAATCGAACATTATCATAGTGTATCCATTCCCTTTATCCAACTCGGCCATAACATTGTTATAAAAGATGAGTAAATTGCTAAAACATGACCATCTTTTAGTAAGCCCTTGCTGTTCCTTGCAGAGTATAGCATGTTTGTTTACCCATTTTTGCATGCGAGTTCTTATCACCTTCACTACCACACCAGAGATACTGATAGGGCGGTAGTTAGACACATCAGTTTTTGCACCACACTTGTACAATGGAACTATCATACATTCCTGTGGTATCATTCCTGAGCTGAGACTCAAGTTATGCAAACATGTGAAAGGCATAGCCAATTTGGCTGAACATTCCTTTACAAACGGCTGATATTCCATCTGTCCCTCTAGACAAATTCTTATCTAGGTTATGTAACAGCTCTTCAACCTCATTTTTATGCACCTCTAACTCTTCATCCAGTATAGCAGTAGCACTGTGCACCATGTTACATACACCTGGTTGATATAGTGAGCACTCATTAACTGACTAATTCATTAGCTTCTGACACTCGAGTACCATCTACATTCAATGAAGTTATTCTTCCACATTCATTCTTTCTTTTGCTTGTGGCATAACAATAAAATTCTTTTGGATTGCATTGCGAATTTCTTTTCATACTCAGATTTAGCTTTCCTCACAATACTCGTTACTTTTCTTGCCTGAGCTTTATATATTTCATAACTCCTCTCATGATATTCTTTCCACATCATCTTCTTCTTGTGGATCTCTTGCTTAATAGGATGCACATCCATTTCACTCCCAACCTATTTATTCCTTGAACACTAGGGATACATTCAGATACTGCCTCATTTAAACACTTTTTCAAAGATTCCCATGCATTGCTGACATTTTCCCCATTCAGTAACTGATTCCATGGGACCAAAGATAGTATTCTCCTAACTTGATCATAATTTCCAGATTTGTAGTCGGAATGTTACCTGTTTTAATTGGAGTATCAATACAATTAGATACTTCCCAAGAACGTACAACATGATCACTGTCACTGGTAAAATAGCCATATTTTTGGCAGAGACCCCTTCTGACACTATGAGCAAACAATTCAATAACAATTCAATAAATTCCTCTTCTTTTTTATCATGAGATTTCTCTTCTACCCAATCAGTGTTTGGAAAATTTGTAACCCATAATGATCATTCATTTGGTACCCATAAGGCTAAAGTGGTGATGCATTTCTTCTTCCCCTACAACTGAGCCACCAGGTCTGTAGCAACATCCTCACCATATATTTCATTCTGTTAACCTCCACTTCACACCAGATAGACGCAAACTCACTGCTACGTGGGACATTGTTACCATCGTTGTTTTCTTGTTTCTACCTAACTGGACTTAAGTCATCTGATATCATAAGTAACACCCTCCTCCTATCTCTTCTGTCATTCCTAAAAATAGTATACCAATTACACTCAATCTCACTTATCATATTTGATTCTGATAGCCAGGTTTCACTAATGCCAGCAATCTTAGCCACATCGTAGTCAATAAAGCAACAACTCAGTCCCTTTATATCTTTTTGGTCTTGTTCTAGAATTTTCTCTTTTCCCTCCACAGACATACTTAAAAGGTCCGAACCTAAAGCATATTTTTCCACCCCTTCGCCACATACATAACCATGTTCGAAGACATTCATATCTTTATCGCATTTGCATACCATAGCTAAACTTTCAATACATTTTTCCCATTCCTCCCTTGATGATCTAGTTTTCCTGACATTCTGCATTAGGTCTCATACCAAGAAGTAATTTCTCCAGGCTTCTGATGCCAAATTAATTCAAGTGCAGGCCATCCTTCATATAGTCTTTGATGGCAGTCTTTTCTGCCATCAAATGCATCCATATCTTTTACACAGCCTGCACATGAAATCATTTGCTATCATTGCCCTCCTTAACTCAGTACTGTCATATTTTGATACCAAATGATCTATAAAAATTACTAAACTAAAAAATCTTAATTTATACTCTGTATGTGAAATATGGTTAAATTGGAAATAAAATGTATTAAATAAAACTGTAGGGAAAAAAAAAGTTATTCTTTAAAATCATAGGAATGTGCTGGAGAACCACTTTTTATGCTTTATCGTGCGATTAAGCAACAGGTGGATAAAGGTCCAGTTGATGCCATTACCAGTGAAGCACGATATTCATTATCAGAAGAAAAGCTTATTCGTCAGTCAATAGAATATAAAAGTATGGTAAGTATTTAAAATATCAAATATTTTAAATACTTAGTTTTTATCAAATATTTTAAATACTTTAAATAATAACTAGATCATCTCCAAGATATTGTTAAGTCTGATGTTTTTTAATGGTGTTAGTTCTTGTGATATACCTACCAATAAGCAACAACATTTAATGATTGATTAAAAATGGTGAGAATTAAAAATTATGAGAAGTTAAGAACTATGACTGTGTGACTTACTTATCATAATAGAGTAATCTGCACTGTTCACTTAGATGTATCATTCTTTCTATTGCTTCTATGGGGAAGTAGAAAGAATGATGCATCCTCTTTATTCAATTTGAACACAAGCTCTTTTCAGTCAAAGGATAAGGAACTTCTTACAGATATTATCAGTTGAAGCTGAGTTGACTGATCTTAAATGGATGAAATGGCATTTTCCTACCACAAATTAAGCAAATCAGCAGTTACCATGTTAAACACTTACATTGCATATCCTGACATCTCGATGTAATCATAGCAATGCTAAAATCTCAGCTGACATCAGTTGCAGCACCTTAATAATGTGCACTTTCTACTTCATGATATTCAAAATATCTTTGGAAAGCGAAACAAAATATGCCCAAAAAAAGATAGAGTAAAATCTTTCTCATAGTCATATCCAATTAACACCCTCAAGCATTGATGAGACTGCAGTTGAACTACTGTGATAGTCCATGGGATATCGGAGATAAGGAAATGCTGGACAATATCCAGAGGCAGGTTGCTAAGTTTGTATTAGAACAATGAATCATGGAAACTGGAAACATGACTTGAAGAGTTGGCTGTCTTTTGAGACATAAGTCATTAACTGATGAGAGCATCTTTGAGAAACTGCACATGCATGAGTGAGATCATCTTTGAATGCTGTATAAAGATGTTATGAGAAGTAAATTCTTTACTTCTCCACTTCATAATGGAGAGTGGTGAGTAGAATGCATGCCAGAGTAGGTAGAAAATAGCCAACAGTGAAGGAATTCAAGGTGAAACATATTGTTTGTAGAATGGAAGGACCCTCAGCAGTGAGTCTAGCAGCTCCATGGAAGTCTAATAATAATAATAATGACAGTTTACCTCATCAGCTTTATTGGTATTGTTTTGTTTGCTCTCCATTGATATTTTAACATAGTGTAGTGCATAATATTACTAAATTTTAAAAAATATCGAGGCCAGTAGTGTTTATAGATCAGATAATATTGTAATTATCTGATCTTTTAGTTTCATCGAATTCGTGATATGTGCCCTGAAAAAATTACTAATTTGATACTAAAATGAGAGTTGCTAATTTGACACATGGTTTGAATACCTTGTGTCAAATTAGCAACTCTCATCCATTCACCCAAGGACAGCATCCCTCCTTTATCACATCCAGGAGTCTATGAAGTTCCCTGCTCGTGTGATCAAGCTTGCTATGGTCAAACAGGAAGAACTGTGGACATCCGACATCAGTGAACATAAAAGATACATCTGGCACTATCGCTATGCAAGTCAGGCCTAGCAGACCATGCTTTGGATATCCCTGCACACAGGATCAACTGGAAAAAAACAAAAGTACTACATGGAAGCTTTTACAAGTCAGAGAGAGAGATTATTCTTAGAAGCAACAGAAGCCTCGAAGCATACTCAGAATCTTAACAAATATGGCTGTATAAATTTGCCTTAGATTTGGGAGACAGTCATCTTAAGACATAACTAGTACCTGCTTTCTCTCTTTTTTTTTTTTTTAACATAGAGGGTGCCTAATTAGGACTTTAGTCTTTGTGTTGTTGCTACAATTTTTCAAACTAGTCCCATTATTACACCATGTTGTTGTAGTCTCACGTACTGTGACAATCTGTATTTGTGCTCTGAAGATGCTGGTTATAACACCAGTGAAATATCAGCAATAAGTCAATAAATAATTATTTACTTATCTTTCTGTGTTCTGATATATTACCGTCAACATAATTTAATGCAATTTGAATGTGAGCAATGTTTACAGATTTAGAGGGGGGGGGGGACTTGTGAAAAGTCACAAATCTTTCAGTGTGTGTCTTTCTTCTGCCCATGCTGGAGTTGAAATACATGGGAACTAATATTCAGTGATATTTTTGCATGTGTTTGTTTTAGTTAAATAGTTAAATTATAATTAAATAAGAAAATCTTACTAAATTTGTAGAAAAAAGAGCCAACCTTGCACATATATATATATATATATATATATATATATATATATAGAGAGAGAGAGAGAGAGAGAGCTCACACTGTGATTTGTGATGCTTAATCTGGTAGAAATCAGTGTGAAATGAAAATCCGTAAAGGGAATAGTTGTTTTATTCATTCATGGGACTACTTTTTACATGAAGTTGCACAACAGCATAAAGGCAATATTTGGTAACAGAATGTTATAATTAGAAAATTATCTGTTATAATTTTCTTAATTATAAGATTCTGTTATAATTAAGAAAGGTTAATCGACACTTAGCGGTGACAAGTTTTCTTTTAAACCACTCTAGATGTCTCTAAAATGTGACAAATGCTCACAGAGTGAGCATTTGGTATAGTTTCAGGCTATAACATAAGCAAACATCACAAATCAGTTTAGACAAGCTTATAAAAATTCAGAAAAATGCAGCTAGAATCATATGTGGACTAAGGAATACAACTCCTGGAAAAATATCAGAATTCAAATCCAACCTTGTTCCTTTAAAAATTAGGTGGCAAGAAAATCTTACTAAATTTGTAGAAAAAAGAGCCAACCTTGCACATCATAGAACAAGTGAACTTTTTAAAAATAGGCAACCCACAAACATAATAAAGAAAAAATCAACGATGCATGAAATCATGGAAAATCAAATTCCCTTGGATTGTCCAAATAAAATAGCCAACTACCCAGCATTTCCTCCAAATCAAGACAGGAAAAATATAGTTATCAGTTTGGAAATAGGGAAACATGAGAAAAAAAGCCTAGAAAACCTTGAAATCTTGAGATCATTAGCTCTTTCAAAAAAGTGGAATATGGACCTGACTCAATAAAGATCTACACAGATGATTCCAAAAATCCAAATGGCAATTCTGGGAGTGGCGTACTCATCTATGGCTCTCAAAATATAGAACTAAAAACAACTAACAGTATTGGATGCAACTTATACCATGCAGAATTAATAGCCATTAACACAGCACTGCAACATTTGGATAACCCAAAGGAAAGTATATTTTTCACAGTATATTTTTTCCTTAGCAGCCCTTCAGACTATTAAGAACTGCTACACTAGCCATCAAGAAATACTTAGAGACATAGCAAAAAACATAAACAAACTACATAAGGATTCCGAAATAATAATCCCATCCCATGTGGGATTAAAGGGAAATGAAAATGGCTGCAACATCAAGTGATACCACAGATTTTCATCTTTTTAAAACCACTCAAAAAGAAAACAAAAAGAACAATTCTTCAGGACATGACTGACCACTGGTATTCAGCAGAAAAACCAGGAGCTACCATCAACTCCAAGTTTAATTGCTATGCCACTACCATGATCTCTCACCTCAAGACCGGCCAAACAAGACCAATCAAGTTGAGCGATGGCATAAAAGTCTTCCCCATCTGTAACATCAAGGAAGCATCAGCAATGCATTTACTAAATTGTATGAATATTTCTAAATGTGAACTTTATAACAACCCAGAAAAAGTGCTGTATAAAATACATGAATTTGACCTCTATGATCTGGTCTAATAATACCATGGGATTAAAAAAAAAAAAAAAAAAAAAAAAACATAAGCCTACTGTTTTGTATTGAGGATGTAGTCACCATACCATGGAACCATGGTTTAAGGTCCTTTATTCTACAAGCTTTCATGCCATCTTGAATTCTATCAATGTAGGTGCATTGACTACCACTAGCAATTCATTCCATATACCCTCTGCTCTCTATGCAAAAAAATCCGCTTCTCATTCATACACTTAGTATATTCATCTTTTTAGTATGACAGGCTTGACATACCAGCTTTTTGTTCTGTGATATAACATGCATCTTTGACATTTCTTAAACATTGTTATCGGTCCAATTCAAAGATGTATGACAAGAATCCTTAACTAACATTTATCTACTTTTTGAATTTTGACGACCACTTGAAAGTTTTTGGTCCCATTACGTTGCCTCTGTATATTTTAGAGACATCTAGAGTGATGTTACTAAGTTTAAAAGAGAACTTGATAAATGAACTTAAATAAATGATCAGCTAAATCGCATTTTCACAAAAAACACCAGAAGCTTCGGTGGCAACACTCAACTGACTAACTTATAACGAAGCACTGCAGTACTGCCTGTTGGAAATTATATTGCCATCTTGCCTCTGGCAGCAAATACAGGAACTGTATGTAGCACCTTGTAAATTATGCATGTTCAAGAAGGGTAATATTCCATTTATTGCCTTAAATCTTGATCTTCCACTTAAATACTGTTAATGTTGCCACACTCCACTGCTACAGTCTGTTTAGCTAAGTGGATGGCATACCTGTTCTTCAACCAGTAGGCTGTCGATTTAAATACTATTATGACATGGATGGCTATGAAAGTCTTTAGGCAGAAGATGAATTTCATTGCCTGATGTGAGACTGCCTGTCTGCTTATTGAAATGGCTTGAAAAAATACCATGTTTGGTCTCTCTAGAATAGTCTTTCTAGATAATGTAACCGTTAGCCCACAGTATACTACATGTAGGATAAGTTTAAAAACTGAGATGTACATTTTAAAAAAAAATACTTAACACTGTGCTCCTTCAAAGTCATGTAATGGCCTTTACTTTGTGTGCTTGCAGTGAAAGTTGTTTAGTACTTTATTTATTACTTGGAGAGTATTTATCATAATTAAAACCTATCATGAGCTTAAGTCTCATATGTGAAGATGATAAAAGGGCATTCATTTGTATACAGAATGGAAATATCTTTCATTCCTTCTTTCCATCAAGCATACTGAGAAAAAATTTCAATAAATTTGAAAAGAAATGGGTCATATGATTCTGACAAAACTCAAAGTAGCACTGGTTATGCACGTCCTATCCAAACTAGGTTATAAAGTAATGGGAAAAATTAAAGAATGCACTATTTCTTTTCCTTGGCTTAATGATGGGCAACTCGTAGTCAAGGTGGAGTAAGCTCCAGATTACTTTCCTTAGTATTTTCCATGATGTAAAGCACATCTCCTAGATGACATGTATGATAAATAAGCCTTTGGCTCTCTATTTCAGTAATACATAATGGTTTATTTATTTTCAGTCACAATCTAGAAATTATTGAACAAAGAATTAAAAAACAACAACAACTAAACCATACTATACTGACATCGGAGGTCGCAGTATCTCTCAGATACAATTTACTGTCAAATATCACAAACCAAATGTGTTAAACCAAACTGACATCAAAAAACAGTGCGGAATATCACTTGTAAGATATGAATGCACAGCTACTCATGACCTCCAAGCTATACACTGAATTGAAGTTTTGAGATTGAGTGAAAGGATTGAGTTTCAATGTATTGCTATTTTGATTTTTTTTAATTGTTTATTTTTGTATTTATGATACTTTTCATGGCTAATGATATGAAGATCAATACGGATGATACGAGAACATATAGAAACTGCAATAACTACCCTAATACTGAACTGACACCCACTCACATTTTTACCTGTTCAGCAATTACAGCAGCCTAGCAAGCAATAGACCCTAATCCTGAACAATAGCTCTATACGAACAAACTCATCACCATAGCCAAAGCAGTTCAAAGAACACATGGAAATATCTAAGACTCTTCAAAGGACAAGACAACAACATGGTTAATGATTCAGAAGAGTTAAAGACTACTGTCATGCAATACAAGAGTTTAGGACTTCTGGACTTGTCTCCTCACAAACTCGTGGCTTCACAGTGCCTCCTTGCATCTCTTCTCAGACTCCTTTGAGGCATCATCTAACAGGGTAATGGCAGCTGGATTATTTGCTATTGGTCTAGGGAACTTCCTGACCTTCCATTATCAGTCCATTGTGCTATCTGATGGTCGTCTGTGGAGTTGCTTTACTATACCCTAACTTGAAGTTTCACCTGCTCTCCATTCACTGAGAAGTGAATATCTGCTCTTAAAAAGGTGGTTGTATAATGAGGATAGATTGAGAGAATGCCCTCTGTAGAGCCTGGTAGATAGGTAGTGGTAATATGATAGACGTGTAAGTTGTTGGTAATTTGTATTGAATTACTACAGAAGGGATTATTCAGTATATAGAGAGAGTGAGGAGCAGTTTTCTGCTTAATGAGTGGTTGGTGAATGTGTGGAATGCATTTCCATAACGTGTAGAAAATGCATAAACCTGCAATGAGTTTTACACTCTTGGAGTTAATATGATAGTATTAATAAATATTGAATACAGTTACAGTTTTTTTCTCGACCAATTAACAATAAATTATGGTTAAAAAGTTAATTGCCACCAGACATGATTGTGGAATCTCTGGTGATCTTCTGTATCACTAAGGTAGTCCAACCCGATCTCTGAATCAGTTAAATGAGTTAACCTCTGTAATCTGGAGCCACATATTAGTTACTGTGCAGAATAAAAACATGCAAAACAAATACTTTAAATCTATTAGAGCAGGTATATGTACCTTATATGTGTAGTTTCCATAAATATACAAGTATTTGTTTTTTTAATAGTTGTATGTTCCTTAAATCCATTCCTTGAACCTGAATATTTTTGTGATATATTTTAACATTGAATCTGTTAAATGTTTTTCAGTTAAGTTTAAAATCATATAGTGCAGGGTTCAGCAACCTTTTCAGACTCGCAGGCCATATTCAACTTTTATTTTTAATAATCAGGCCACAAGCATTTAATTAATAGAAAATAGTGAGTGAAAAAAATACTTAAGTTATCAATTTTGATTATATCAATCTTAAAAAACGCAGAAGTATTTAAAATACGAGATATGGAACATGCATGAAAATGAAACTCAATGAAAAATTATCACGTAAAAACAAAGTAATATAGTTTATGCATCACAATATGTATGTCTTCCTGCTTAATGAACCTTGTGTGATTGTTTTCCCTTAGCCAAATCATCTAAATCCACTTTATAACCTGAGGTGCAAATTCGAATCGAAGCATGCAAATATTCATCAGTCGAGAAGAAAATTTATTTTTTTCTAAAACTCATGGAAGAAAATGCTTGTTCACATATGTATGTGCTTCCAAATGTGACTATCATCTTCTTTGCGAAACTGATTCTTCAAATTTTTTTATAAGCATCGATAAAATTTTTGGATATTTTCTAATGAAAATGCATTCTGTAATGTTTCATTGTGTTGTAATTCCAAAACTTTCGTTTGTAGTCGGTTTGGTACATCATCAATGTTGACATTAAAAGGGTGCAAAAATAATTGCATTTCGATGCTATTTTTATGAAAATCCACAAATCTTATTCAAAATTCCGTTTGTGATTCAATAATACCAACAAAAATTTCCTTTTGTGTTTGCCATCCAACTGTAGATGCAGATTTGCAACATACATAATGATGTAGATTTTCTTCCATCATATATTTCTTCAACAGACATAGTTTGCCTTCAAAAGCTTTTATGAAATGCTAGTAATTTACCTTGGCCCTGCAGTTTCAAATTACATTCATTAAGGTAGTTGTAATGTCTACTATAAATGCAAGAGAAGACATAATCGATTTTTTATCCAATAGTTGTGGGACAATATTTTCATGTTCCATCATGAAAATGTGTTTCTTCATGTAAATTAAAAAATCTTTTTAGCACAGCACCTCTACTTAACTCTAACACTCGAGTAGTAGATAACGTCCTTTTGAAATGTCCATAACGTCTTTTTTTGATGATAAAATTTTACAGGCCACATGCCATGTAAGTATGGTCAACTTTTTATGGGTTGCCAAAAATGCATGTTTGGGCCGCATATAGCCTGCAGGCCATTGGTTGCCAACCCCTGATATAATGTATTACTGCACAATTTGGTGCCTTTGGTTGTACAAACCATTATTTTGGGACACTTTCTTTTTCTTTTATGGGCTTCCCGAAGGGTTTTTTTGGCAAATGGTATGGAGACAAGGCTTACTGGAGAGCAGATTTTGCTGTGGATCACTCATTTTTTAACTGGATCAATACTTTTGTTCAATTAAGGATTCTTTCCAGGTCTTAGACTGTGATACATTTTCTCAGGTGAAAGAAAAATCATTGGATACTATTTATAAGACTATGCCATTCTCTCAAATACAAAACAAAGAAAGAAGGAAAGAAAAAGCTAGATCTTAAGGTTTGCTTTATCAGATATCATCATGCTCTGTAATTGTTGCCTTTCACATTGTCTTTTTGTGTGAAATTAAATTGAATCTGTATAATTTTTCAGCCTTTTCATTTTCTTCATTGCTTCTAAACTTCATGTAATTAATCTGTTTCTACAAAAAAAAAAAAAAAACTACAATTGTTTTAAAATAGGATCTGTTACAATAATTGACAGCTGGGGTGTAGTGAAAGATATATAAAAATATATCTTTTTTATGAATGTGTGAATGTCAACATGAGCATCTCTGCTCATTTTTACATTCATTTACGAATTATGATTACGATTCTTTAACCTCTTTATGGTACTATCATCAACAGCTTTATTCCCCATTGTTGGATGAATGTCTGATGTTTCTTCCATTTTATCTTATCTTGTACCTCTCTATGCAAAAATATGTCCATGATATTTTTTTATCTCATCATTCCATCTTATTGTTGACTCGCCTGGTCTTTGATATCCATTCTGTTGTTCTCATTATCCATCTGTTGTCAAACATTCTTACTTTTGTTTGTTTCCTTATTCACTAAGTTTTTTTTTTATCTGTATTATTCATAGGTTGCTGTGTTGTTTTCAATCATTTTAGCTGTCTTTTAGTAAGACTCCAAGTTTTAATACCATGTGTCATTGCTGGACAAACACATTGGCTTTGAATCTTTTTTTTTTTTTTAATAGTTTGGTCAATTTCAATAAAATACATTTTTGTACTGGTTAAAAACTTTCTATCTCATGATTTTAAGTGATACAGATATTATATATATTTTTTCCATTTATTTATTTCAGACTGTATATGTATCCATGTCTCCGCAAACTGCATACGTATCAGGTTTAGAACCTCCAGGAGAAAATATTGAAACACCTGTAAAGGTCTTAGACTGTGATACAGTTGCTCAGGTGAAAGAAAAATCATTGGATGCTATTTATAAGAATACACCATTCTCTCAAAGACCATGCAAAGAAGACTTAGATCTGGGTAAGTCTTAATTTATTAAGTGTCGGTCAGTCCTGTTTCAGTGATAACATGTGCAGTATTATCACCAGATATTAGAAACTATACAAATAGCTTGAGAAATGACATTTTCGATAATAGAGTACCCTACAATTCTGCTTTATAGCAATGCATGAGTGTGTATTGAAGTACCACCATCATGTGCCAGATATGTGAATTTTATTATCACAGTACGAATGCTCTTTGTTATGCCACAAATTTCATAAAAAGTATTAATTTATAATGCATACAGGAAAACAAAATTATTGGGTAGGCATTATCCAATTTAATATGATCAGGGCTAAAAATTCCTATGCCTCAGAGTTGAGGTAGAAGTTTGCTGTTTAACTTCTTGCAAAATGTAAGAATGCATAGGCATTTAGTTTCTTATTTTGTACCATTGAAGCAAATATGCACATATAAAGGAAACTGAGGTTTAACAAACATATTGCTCCCATCTTCTTGAATGTGATTAAATAACAACAAACCAGAGTTTTTACTATAAAATGGGAGGATCAGTAATTAAACTTTTTAAAGGAATTATGTACTAGCCGTAATATTGTATATTTATAATGGTTAGCATGTGTATAGAAAAATAAACTTTATTAAATTCCAGTATGTTTCATCTAGTGTTACATAAACAGTGTCAGGGAGAGAAGAGAAAATCCATTAATTGCATTCAAAATATGAATCTAAAGATGTGAGTGATTTAAAATGTGCATTCACATAACTGAGCTGCGACTGAATTGAGTTAGTAAGCACATACTACATGACTCAAAATCTTGTGATTGTTCCATCCCTGACAGTGTCCATGTAACATTGGATAAAATACATTGGTGTTTTAATAAGTTCTGTTTTTCTGTACCTATGTTAACCATTGTAAAAATATAATATGAAATGGCAAGATTTTCCCCATGGTGCACAAATAGTAGTTGTTGCTGGCGACTAACTGTATTTTCTTTCAACTTAATTTATTTTTGCAGTTTTAATTGTGCAGTTAAAAATGTTTCTAGCAGAATAAATAGATTTCTTAACTAAATATGAACAAACAATAGTTTCCTTTGTATGCATATTAATTTGATGTTGCGAGGTGTTCTATATTAATTTTGAAAGCTAACATTTAATATTCAAAATCAAAGTGTAGTTCTGGCACTTTTTTTAACAAATCATTTCATTTTGCTATGCATTGTTTATTCTTAATAGAGCCATGCTCATTGATATGAAATGGACATTCAAAAAAAGCAAAACATGTAACTTGTTCTTGTCCCAGTCATCGTCCTCATAGTTGAAGTCTCCATAATAGTTAGAGAAGTTTCCATAGAGCATAATGAATGCTCTGCATTCATTATGCTCTATTCATGCATAATTTATTGCATTTGCTGATGCATGCAATCCACATTCTCTTTCTACCCCTAGCCTGTAGAAGCAACCAGCTGTATATTTTGTCCTGTTGGCATCTGTCTTACATTAGATAGCTTCAAGTGCTTTATGTATTCTGCCTCCCGAATTCCTGCTCTTTTTAGCTTCAGTACTTTTTTATCATCATCATTAGCAACTCCTCCGCCTCTTTTGTCAACTGGACTTTACTTAATGCTTATAAATTGCAGCCAAGGATTAAACCAACAACATTTCTTGGTATCTTTAATTTATAGTATAACCAAGCAAAAAACCTTCCAACATCTATCTCTGATCCAGGATATTTTAATAGTAAGGTGGTACAGCTTTTCACTACTTGTATATGGGAAATATATGACTTCTGCATTACTTCAATCTTGGTATCTTTTGTTGGTCTGGCTCTTACTGGTGTGGTTTTCCACAGACGGAATGCTGAAGTAGTCTCCATCGCTGCATTCCATTGGCCACTTGCCTATGGTGTAGTTTCTACCGACATGGTTTTTATCAGGCCCTTCGATTGATGCCTTACCATGGGAAATGAGAAGTTTGTGCTGGCAGCATGTGGAATGATGAAGGGTAGATAGAATACACTATTCATCTACCCTGGAACATAACAGACATGTAGATGATAAACCCAAAGCAGTTGCAAGCACTTTAGAGGAAAGCTCTGTTAGGATTTCAGCAACAGCTTCCTATCGTCTTGAATTTCTGATATTCAAAGAACAACAAGAGAAACATTTGCTCAACTTTTCTACAAATTGACTAGAACCATACAATGATCCCCCTCTCCATGTGAAGCATCTGTTCATGGTGGAAGACACCTCCCAGTGATGGTACTGGCCCTTTTCATTCTTCCTCTTTGTCTTTACATTTCTGAAAAATTTCCTCTAAATTAATTTTGTAAAAACCCCTCAGTAATTTGAATGTCTCAATCATATTACCCCTTTTCCGCCTATCAACTAATTTCTATAACCCATAAATCTTCGACTGTTCTCGTAAGGTTCATTCCATAGACCAGCTACCATCTTGGTCACTCACCTCTGGATTCTCTCCACCTCTTCCCCATCACCAAGAAACCCTGCTGCCCAGATCTGTCACAGTAGTCAAGATGGGGGTCTTATCAAGACTTGATAAAGGGGAACAATAACCTGCTTGTCTCTGCTCATCAAAATATTCTTCAGTAACCAAGTTATCTGATGAGCTGATTTATCCACTTTCACTATGTGCCCCCCCCCTAAACTTCAGCTCCCTATCCACTAGTACACCCAAATCTCTGGCTTGGTCAATCTCCTGGAGTACAGTTCCACCAATGTGATATACTGCTGCTAATTTTTTCACTCCAAAATGCGTAACCTTACACTTTGCTACATTAAACTGACATCCATTCTCATTAGCCCAGACTGCCAATCTATCCAAATCATCCTGCAAAATTTTGACATCATGTGCATTCACTATTGCTCTACCCAACTTTGCATCATCAGCAAATAAATGAACAGTTCCCCTCGGATCCTTTCCTATATCATTAATGAACAAATTAAATGGCAGTGGTCCAAGAACAGAACCCTGTGGCACACTACTAGTCACAGGCCTTCTTTTGGACTCTACTCTTGAATAAACTACTCTCTGATATCTCTCCATCAACCACCCTCCTATCCATCTCACCAACTCTATTATCGATCCCCATGTGCTGCAGTTTACTGATTAGAATTCCATGTGGTATCCGGTTAAAGACCTTGGCAAAGCCCAGCAGTATCACTGTAAACTCATTACCATATTCATTTCAGCCGTCACTGTATTAAAACATGAGCAAGTTACTGAGGTATGAGCTATCCTTCACAAAATCATGCTGTCCCCCCCCCCCATACAGTATCCCATTTCCATCTATCCATTCCGTATTTTGCTCTTGAACAACTTCTCCAATACCTTGACAATGATTCCTGATACACTGATCGGTCGGTAATTTGCAACATCAGTCTCTGAGCCTCCTTTATGCAATGGAACTATTTTCCCCTCGGGACTAACCCAGAGCTGAGACTTAAATTAATATGGCCAAGGAGCACTGATAATTCCTTTGCCCCTTCACGTAAGACTCGAGCTGCTATACCACCCAATCCCACAGATGTATTCACATTAAGGTTTTGTAATATGCTGTTCACCTCAGTTCCCATATAAGTCATCGGTTTCCTCATTCCTGCAATATCTCCACCTGGATGATATACTCTTGCAAAGTGTTCACTTAGTAATTCTACTATTTTGACTGATCAATTACCTCCCTGCCATCAGCATTTCTTAAAATTATTCTGCGTATACATTTTTTCTTTTACTTGCAGCATATCGAAAGAACTGTTTAGGATTCTCTTTAGCCTGCATTGCTAACTTCTTTTCATAATCTGCTTTTGCATTTCTTACCACACTAGTTACTCTTCTGGCCTGTGCCTTGTACTGTTCTTGTGTCTGCAGGTTGTCTTTCTCCTTAAATTCCCTCCACAATTGTTTTGTTTGTTTGTTTTTCTAACTCAAGCTTAATGGTGTTATTTATCCATTTAACTCCCACTTCATTATCCTAGTATCAACAGAAGCTTAGTTCTTGGAACTGATTTTTGGTAGGAAGCTTACATTCCTTGCACACTTTGTACAAAAGGCATTAAATGTGCAATATCCTTCATGCTTCATCCTCTACAAAATGGGATGTGGGTCAATTTTCCTTGCTTTATCTTTATCATGTGCTCTTGTTTGATTAAAACTTGATTATGGGTCTCAAGTTCCCTGTTCTGCAAAGGAGAACACCTTCTAATGGTTGAATCTTATCCATTATCAGGGTGTACAAGTAGCTACTAGTTCATTGCATACATTGCCCATTCAAAGTCTTTATGTAGAAGCAAATGAACCAGCTCTTTCACTTTGACAGAAATAGTTGTCTCTTAACTATGCTCTGAAAATAAAATCTCTCGGTCTGTACATAGAATAGTATGTTTTATTTATTTTTTATTTTTTTCTCCTTTGGAAAGTTCAGTATCACATACCTCAGGCTGCCATTTAATTGCATATAAAAGAGATTATACAAGCTATCACATGAATGATGACAATAGCATTCCATCATGCATCCTCTTGCTACACCACCTAAGGAAGCCTTATACTTCATCATTCTACCTACATTTATTTAATGTGCTCAAAGCAGAGCACTCTGATTTCTTACCTATGTTTGCTGACATCTCAAGAGCTGAGACCTCTGTCAATTGTACTATTTTGTTTTGTGGTAGCATCATATCTAGTTATATTACACTTGAATGCAGAAATTATGCAGCTAAGATGCATGCTATTCATTTTGAGCTTGTACACCTAAAAGAAAACTGCTGCCAAAAATGTAGGATTTATGCAGCCTCGTTTAGTTCTTTGCAGGCCATCTCCTCTCCCATGTACTGACCACATATAATGCTTTATGATGTTTGGTTATGCTGGATTCCCAGCAACATTGATATTTAGGGAAATGAGACTGCAAGTATGAGCTAGGTTAGCTCATACTTTTTGTCAGTCTCTTATACAGACTACACATAGTTAATAAGATCAAAGCTAATTAATCAGTGGCAGTTATCATGGTAAAAATACTGACAAATAAATTTCATGAGATTAAGCCAGAAATTAAAATTAAGCATTGGCAGTCTAGTCAAGTAGAAATGAAAGAAAGGAAGTTGTATTTGCTAGGCTCTGCATGGGTCACAGTTACCTTACCCATTCTTGTCTGTTGAAGATTGATGCCCCACCTCTGTGTGTGTGTGAGAGAGAGAGAGAACAAAGCCACACTCATCTGGCCATTTGTCATATTCTTGGAGTGCTGGTACTTTACTTGAGAAAGGAATGAATGCTAATCTAACTGTGAGACATGCTTAGGCAGATCTTGTCAGACTTGGACAAACTGCATGTGAAGTTTTAGCTTTTTTTTACACAGAATTAATTTATACAAACATATACAGGGTGTTCGGGATAAATTTGACATATTTATAATTAATTATATTTTTCCGTAAGTTACATGTATTAACACACACTTCTCTTCATTTAAAAGTTTGGACCCTTCTTCATTCATATACAAGATGTCAGAAAGGATGGATAGCTGGAACCCACCTGAATCATGGAAGAGAATAACTTGTATCATGATGATTCGTGCCCGCCATCAAAATAAGGATATTACGACTGCTGCCCAATGCTCCCTGAATACAGTAAAAACAATCAGGCATGAACTAGAGACTTGCAATGGTGACTACGAGGATGTAGCAAGAAGAAAGATCCCTAGCAGATGATCTGATTGCGTTCGTACAGCAGAATTCCTCGCAAATCTGCAGGAACAGGTGTTGAAGAACCCTGGCATTGGAATTCGGGCTTTGTTCGTGGAGTTGCTAACTGTAGTCAAGCCCTGGATAACAAGGGTAGCCAATGGTAGGCCGTATGTATGGCAGCAGGATTCGGCCCCTTGCCACACCTCTGGGAAAAGTCAAAAATGGTTGTCTGAAAATTTCTACGACTTCACCAGTCCAAATGTTTGGCCTCCAAACTCCCCAGACCTTAACCCCATGGATTATTTTGTATGGGGCGCAGTTGAAAAAGACACCAATCGCACTTCCAGTAATACAAAAGCCCAGTTAATGGATAAAATTAAAACAGTTTTGCGGCCCTTCCCAGGGAGACTGTAGCATCAGCTTGTTCGAGGTTCCGAAGCAGAATTGAAGCTGTGATCGATGCTAATGGTGGTTATTTTGAGTAAATCTTGTTGATAGTATTGTAATTAACTCTGCCTGTAATGTTTTTTTGTCAATTCATTAAATTTAATAGATACAAAGAAGATTTTCTTTTTCCTTACGAAACTGTCAAATTTATCCCGAACACCCTGTATATATATGATCATATAAATTAAAGATGCCAAGAAATTATATTCTTGGTTTAATCCTTTATCCAAGTGTGAGCAAAGAAAGTTTGCACCTGAAGTAATTTCAGGACTGGGCAACTCATATATAGAAGCTAATGACTTTGCATCACTTGCCTTAGTATCCCATAATGCAAAGCACATATCCTTACGGACGTGTATAATACTATACAGGAAGGGTCACTACTCGTATATGGAAATATGACTTCTACATTACTTCAACCTTGGTAGATCACTTCTGGGTTTGGCTCCCACTGATGAGACCTCAATAGAGGTCGAAACCGGTCTGAGTAGTGACTCTTCCCATAATGCACAGTAGTATACATGTCAGTAAGGATATGTGCTTTGCATTATGGGATACTAAGGCAAGTGATGTGAAGTCATTAGCTTCTATATATGAGCTGTCCAATCCTTCAGGTGCAAACTGCTTTGTTTGCTTTGTCAAGTGTAAGCAAACCTTTGTTTGCTTACACTTGGATAAAGGATTAAACCAAAAACATAATTAATTTATGTTTTGTACATAATTTTTTATATATTAATTTATCATTGTTATTTTTTTATTATCTTGTGTACTTCTGTAACTATTGGAATGGTGCAATATATTCTTTGCTGACCTTGCACAAACCAACAAGAATAACCCTCTCTCACTTCCATGACTTGACCTTTACCTACAATCTCGCTGACATTCCCATTTTTTTCTTTTTTCATTTACCATTTAGTTTTGTTTCTTACTCTTCCCTCACTTCTGGCACTCACTTTCCAAACACTTGCTTACCAGTCTCACTTTACTTCTTTAAATCATTTTACCTTTCATAATGAATGCATCTTACACACACACACACACACACTTTATTATTTTCAAAATATGACTTATGTGAAATACAGTTTTGCGATTAAATGCTTCTGTCTGGAAAACGCATTTTATCAGAGAAAAGCTTTGCCTGTTAATATATTACATTGATTCTCTGCAGAATAGCTAGGAAGCCACTGGGTGTGGTTGAGGAGCATTGAACAGGCATAATTCTTACATTTTTGGAGAATAACACTTGAGGAAAGATAAATAACTTTGTTAATTACATTACACTTCACATTTTTGCCATCCATACAGACATCATTGAGAGTTTAAAAAATTCCTAACTTAACAAGCCATTACTTAACTTCCACCAGTAAACAAATGAACAGTATTAACCTTAAGGGATTATTATCATAAACATAGAATTATGATGATCCCTTGTGTTAAATTGTTTTAGATTTAAAAAAAAAAAAAAAAGGTGAATGAATTTTACATCTGGTGGGAAAAACCACTGCCCCACTTGGAGGCCTCAAGTGGCTTGAAAAAGTCCATGTTTAATCTTTTAAAGCAGGATTTATAGATTAAGAAAGAGAGGGGAAAAAATATAGAGGATGGCGGTAAATCCCTAGCCTACTAATGGTACTAATGTACTATAGGTCTATAACTTTTTTTGGGTGAGGGTCACATAAAAATAAAAGAAAAAGAAAATCTGAAATTAACTGATTGTATGAAAATTAGTATTTGATGTTGTAGCTAACAGTAGGAATAACTTATTTAGAGCAAATCAAATAGTTGCTTATACACTTTGGAGGGGGGGGGAACAACTAAAAAGCAGCTACAAAGTATCATTTAAGAAGAAATAAAAACTGGTTGTTACTTTTATGAATAAGAATAAATTTAGATAGTTGAATTCTCAAGACTTTATTTCTTCCATCAGACAAAAACTTTACAGAATGCTTATGTATAAATCATGTTCTTGATGATACATTTTCAACTGGTAATCACATTTTTTTAGATAATATATCCATCTCAGAAATATAATTTTTGGATAAGAAGACATTTGCCATCATTCAAACAGAACTAGTTTCTAAACTTGCTGCTTACCACAGTGATACTCTTTCCTGGTATGGCTGACCTGTTGGATTCCCATTTGCCTAAACTCTCATTTATCCATAATGTTAATATGCTATCAGTCCAATAAATATATCAGGGGTGGAATTGACATAAAAAAAATAATAAAAGAAATTAAAAATAGCTTTAAAAATTCATTGCAAATTAAAATGAATACCATTGTCACTCATTTCTGTGCTCTAATGTTGATTAATGATCTGAGTTATTTCATAATTTCAGTGAATGTTATTTTATTTTAGAATGGCGAACAGGAACATCAGGCCGTCTAACATTGTCTGATGAAGATGCAACTATAAAGATTGAAGGCGAGTGGAAAAGGCTCAATACACTTGCTCATTATAAGGTAAATAGTTTGTTACTCTTTTGTTGTTTTTATTCATTTATTTTTTTTTAAATCAACAAATTGATCTGTTTTGACATCATTCATAATCCAAATTCATCATTTTATTTAGAAGCTTGATAAAATGATGAATTTGCCTTACTGAAGAAATTGATCAAAGGCCACCTTAAGAATCAAAGCTGGATACCTGAGAGGAGATCTCCATATATCCTTAAAGAATGCAGAGAGCCAACCAACTAAGGCTTCTGATCTAATTATCCAACCCACTAGATGGCAGTTCACTGACAGGCTTGTGCAAGAATGTTCTGGGATTTCTGAATTTTATATGTTCATGTGTAAAAGTTGCTATAGAAGTTGTGTGCGTGGATTTTTTTAGGTGGGCTTGTTTGAGTTTGTGTACAAAATCTTTAAACTTAGTGCTAGGTATACTGACTAGCATCGAAAGCAATATAGCAGTGGCTTTGTCTATGCTTGAGTTGAATTTTGATTTTAATCATTAAATATGAGGTGTGCTATGTGTATTTGTTTGATTATGTTGATGACATGGCAGAGTGTAGTAAGGCAGAAGAATATATGAAAGACAGTGAAGTGATAGAAGAACAAATGACAAATAGTAAAGAAGCTAGCATAAAAGATATGAACACAAATGTTGAGGATATTACAAAAGAATCAGTAAGGTTGAGAAATTAACTGAGGTGTGTACAGAGTGAGATAGGATATTTAGAGAAGAGACTGGTAGTTGGATATGTGAGAAGGAAGGTGCCAGTAGCAGATGAGTTAAAAATGAATGATTGCAGTAGAATGGTGGAGAGTAGTGTAATGCTGCATGGGAACTATGGGTGAAAGATGTGGAAATGCAGAGGAGTTGACTATGCTGTTTTGGTTGGAGCAAATGATTTGCAAAGTAGTCTGAATGAAGTAGAATAGGATTTGTGAGTGTTTGCTAGAAACACTGAAACAGAAAAATGTGAGAGAGAGAATTGTGAGTGTGTTACCAAAGTATGGTAGTAGATTGCTGAGGAGAGAAGCAAAAAAAAAAAAGAAGAGAAGAAACTCATGCAGGAAGAGAGAACTTAAGCATGTGGAACACGAGTTGCATCTGCTGAAGATATAGTGGAAATGTTTAATGAATGTTTGTTAGTGTTTTCACGCAGTGGAGTTAAGAATGGTGTTGAATAGCAATTGGAAGTAGGACAGAAGAGTGACAGTTCAAGAATAGGAATTGTTTAGAATATTAAATAACCTTAATTTTGATAAGGCTGTGGGACTGGATGGGATAACAACATTTATACTATGGGAATGTATAAAAGAGCTGGCATTGTCCTTGATTTGGTTGTTCGACAGAACTCTGGCAACAGGAATGGCCCTAGAAAAGCAGAAAGAGGGGAGAAATAGTGCCACTGCATAAGAGAGATTGAGTCAGTAGTGTCAAACTGCAAGTATATGAAGTGTAGCATTGAAAGTTATAGAGAGTTTGTATTCTGCTAGAGACAGAATACAAACCTGGATTGATGAGAATGAAAATATTTTGAGTGAGCAGCATGGGTCTGGTCTGTTAAGGGGAGGTCATGCTTTAGTAACTTAACTTGGTTACATTTTCTTACAGGGTGACTAATGTATTGGATAGATGAGATGCATATACTGCGATTTATCTGCATTTTGCTAAAGCATTTGAAGAACCACATGATAAACTACTGTTGAATAGAGTAGGATGGGAATGAATAGTCACCTCCATAGCTCAGCCAGTATAGACAAAGCCCTTTGGTCAAAACACCTGGGTTCGATTCCCATCAGTGACATGAGGAACCTTTATCTGGTCTTGTTCGACTGAAAGTGAGTTAGCTGGTCTTATACAGAGGTAGAGGTTTTTCCCTTCTGGAAACTCAGGTTTTTCATCCCTCAAAACAGACAAACAAACTGACCAGTAGAACACATGCAATTTACAGATAAGAATACTTAGTCATGGGGTAACCGCCTTATCCTCGTATTACAGTTAGGAAATCCAACAATACTTGGAAGGCTGTGGGCTCTTAAGTGCCTGTTAAAGCCACTGATAGATAGACATATAGGGAATGAATAGCCACTTGGTAGTTTGATTACAAGGATGGTTGACTGATTGGAGTCAATGAGTGGTGTATGGAGGTGCAGTGGTCCCAAAAAAGGAAGGTGATAAGTAGTATACCACAGGACTCTGTTTTCTGGGACCATTGTTGTTTAACTTCAATGATATAGTTCACTGTGTGAAAGGAGGTATTAAGTTTATTATTATTATTTCATGACACCTCCAAGGAGTCTTAAAGACTCATCAAGAGAGGGCACCTACTCTACAATTCTCTGTCTCCACAACTTAATCAACCAGCTACAGCGAAGCTGCTGCTACCGTCATCATCATCATCTACACCAATGCCATCTACTGCCCATTGTTATTTTTTATCTGTAAATTGTGTGTGTCTTGCTAATTT
Organism: Typopeltis vanoorti; assembly: GCF_054136105.1. Lineage (NCBI taxonomy): Eukaryota > Metazoa > Arthropoda > Arachnida > Uropygi > Thelyphonidae > Typopeltis > Typopeltis vanoorti. The sequence goes on from NC_143560.1 coordinate 28,522,508, forward strand.
GTCTGTATGCTGGGTGAAAAACCTGAGTTTCTGGAAGAAAAACCTCTGATCCCTCATATGAGATCAGCTAACTGCAGCTTCAATTGAAACAACTCATATAAAGATTTCTCTTCTTGCAACAAGAATTGAACTTAGGCTTTTTCCAGTTGAAGGGCACAACGTACCGTCATTCTTCCAATTGCACTATGGAGGTACTTAAATTGTTTGCTGATGAGCTAAATTTAGAAGAGCAATGTCAATCAAATACCCAACAAGGACATGTTGTTGTTAGAGGAGGATTTGTGTACTGTTGGAACCTTTGCTGTTCTTGTGCCAATAAACCAACCAACCAGAAAAATATAACTATCTTAAAAGTGATTTTCTTTTCCAGGTCCCAGATGGTGCTCTGTTAACATTGGTGCCTAAACAGTCATCTATATACAATTTATCCATAATGGCAGATAAAGTGGATCGGCATAAGTATGGTAAGCTAATTGATAATGTCAAATGAGATTTTCTTTAGTTTTACAAAACAGTAACTAATTTGAAAAAATATTCGTGCTAGTGCAGAAGCCATGTCTGGCTTTATCATATCAGAAACACAGAAATACTTCATTTTTGAACTCTTGTTGCCACTGATTATATCATTCTGTGTCATTATCAGGAACATTCACTATATACACACAGTGCATATCAATATCATGTTTATACAGTAATCTACTGCTTATCCAACTTTCAAAACAATGATCCTTCAGTTAACTGACCCATGTAGGTCAATCAACTAACTTATGTTAGAGCACCATGTAATTATACTTCACTTATACACCCTTCAGTTATCAGAAGCAAACTTCCTACAATTTATCTGCTATGATTGGATAAATTGTAGATTACTGTGTGTGTGTGTGTGTGAGAGAGAGAGAGAGAGAGAAAAACATCCACGCTGTTATTGTAAATCACATATTATCAGGCCACCTGATATCGATTTATCTTTTTCATGGTGTAGATTAGTCATCTCTAAAATTTGTTTCAACCTGATGAGCTAGCAACTATTAGCTCATCATTATCATGGCATGGTGTCCTGATAAAATGTGGTTTACTATATATAAAAAGATGTTTATATAAACATCTGCATTATCATGCAATGCAAATGTTATCCATTATTACAAAACAATGGTCAAATGAATATATTAAAAATCTGAAGAAGTTAGCTATAAATGATGGACTGAACTTCCTGGTCTCTTCATACTGCCATTACATATTACTTCTGAAAGATTTTCCACATATTAAGGCACAGTGAATGCGTTATGGTTTGTCATCCTGTTATATAAGTTACTGTCATGTGGTGTCCTGTTAGACAATTATATGATTTTTTACATGACAGTAACTTATAAATTCAAGGTTATTTGTCAGGGAGGTCTTTCAAACATTGCAGCAGGGACTGTAGTTTTGTAGGTGATTTATCTTACATTTTTTAAGAATTGTAGTGCATTGAGATACTGCCAACACATGCAAAACTGCATATATGTGTATATGGTTATCATATGAACACATGTTTTTCTGTATATAATAATATTATTATTATTATTATTACAGGCTACTCCATGGTGTCCTGATCATTGTTAGACTCAACGAGGGGGAGGGGGGGGGCCTCAATGAGTCTAACATCACTTCAAGCATTATCCAACATTTGTGCAGTATCTGTCATACTTTGCAATATTTGAACTCATTCACAGTCATGGAATTCACAACAGACTCTGGCAACCTGTTCCATTCATTTATCACTCTCCAAGCAAAAAACCTACTAGTTCTGTAGCAGCACTTAGTTGTGTATTGCATCTTATTTCTGTCTCTCACCAAACAGGCTAGATCCCACTGCTTGTATTACTCATATTACCATAACCATTCAGATTTCTACTCTAGTTGGATTCAAATCTTTTGCACTCATTAGCAAAACTCTCCCACTCTTTTTGTCTTGTCTGTCCTACCTGAATGCACTTGATCTCATTACATTCTATTCCTGGAACAATGTTCTCCTCTCTCAAGGTTTGCAGTGACAATTTTTGGTTCTGCTACATCTGCCAATTCTAAGAACTCCTGAACTTTATTCCTCATCATCATCATCAAATTCCTGCCATGTACCCTCAAGGGGTGTACAGGATATGACAGTACTACATGAAAAAATTACATCATTACTAACTTCCTATCTACAATTTTCCTCCAAATCAGTCTGTTACTTGTCAAGACTCCAACATTATCAGATCTTATATTTCTATCATCTAAGGCACTTTGTACCGTATCAATCCACCTACATCTGGGTCGTTTTCCTGCCAACCTGGCAGAGAACACTTGTTTTGCTAATCTTTCCTCTCCCATTCTATTTAAGTGACCATACCACCTGAGATTAGCTCTGCTAACGCATTCCTGGATGCTGACAATGTCAAGTTCTTTCCTAATATCCTCATTTTTAATATGATATTGCCATTGATGCCATCTGTTCACGCCTCTAATCTTTCTCAGGACTCTCATATCTGCGGTCTCCAGTCTTTGGTCAAGTGTTTTACTTCTGACCCAGCTCTCAGATCCATAAGTTAAAACTGGTTTGAACACTGTCTTGTATACAGCTAATTTAGTGTTCCGACTAATTTCTTTCTTATTCCATATGAATTTATTCAATTGACTTCCCACCATACCAGCTTTGCTGATTCTGTTGTCTATTTCTATATTTAATTTACCATCTTCAGTAAAAATCGTGCCTAAGTAGCTGAAATGTTTTACTTGTTCCGCAGGTTCTCCATTCACAACACAGTTGACATTTTCAATGATTCTGCCTATTTTCATTGTCTTTGTCTTTTTATTGCTGACCTTCATACCATATCTATTACAACAGCTATTCAATTTAGTCAGAGAATCTTGCAGACTTGTAGCGGATTTATTTAGAAGTATAACATCATCCGCATAAAGCAAAGAGCTGACATTAACATCTCCAATTTTGATATCAGGTTTAATACCACATTCCTTCATAATGTGATCCATATAGATAATATTTGTCGTAAAGTGAAGATCTGATCCTGACAGCCTCTATTTGGCCTGAATCCAGCTTGTTCTTCACCAAGCTTTTCTTCCATAATTCTTCTCAACCGTTTCTCAAGTATACTTGCATAGATCTTGTCAGGAACACTCAGTACGGAAATACCTCTGTAATTCTCACATTGAGTTTTATTTCCCTTTTTATATATGGGTACTATGAGAGCTCTACTCCAATCATCGGGAATTCGTCCCTCTGTCCAGGCATTCTGAACTATGCAGTGCAGCCACTGTAAGACTTTTATACAACCATACTTCAGCATTTCTGGTCGAATATCATCTACTCCTGCTGCCTTTCCATATTTCAAGCCTTTGATGGCTTTTTTCTACTTCAAGTATGGATATGTATTCCTGACTGCATGCCTGGTCAGTGTTTTTTATCACTGTGCTGTCATCACTGCTTGTTTCATTTAGCAGTTTTTCAAAGTAATTACTCCATACTTCAAGGATATCTTTTTCTCCTGTTTTCATGTCACCTTTATCATCTCTAATTCCTTTTACAGCACTCTTTCCTCCATTCCTAAGCTTCTTCAACAACCTCCAGAATATTTTGCCACCTTCTTGATATTTATTTTCTATATTCTTGCCAAAGTCCTCCCATGACTTTTGTTTAACTAGTTTTACACACTGTTTAGCTTTCTTACATTTGTCTCTGTATTCTGTAAGAGTAAAAGCTGACTTATTTGCCAGGAACTTTTGATATGCTTTCTTCTTTTCCTTCACTGCCTCTTTAACTTCCTGTGTCCACCAGGGAGTTCTGATTTTTTTATCCTTGCACACAACCTCACCACATGCCTCTCTGGCAGAATCAATCAATGTTTTCTTCATAGTTTGCCACTGAATCTCCAAGGTTTGATTCCTGTTCTCATACTCTTTCATTTTCTTTTCAATAATCTTTCTGTATTTTAGTCTACAGTTCACATCTGAGAGCTGCTCAACTTTTATTCGCTTTAAAACTTTCTTACATGTCATTCTTTTCAATATGAAATTCAATTTTATCCTGCTCAAGACTAAATAGTGATCGCTTTCAATTTCAAATCCTCTGTACACTCTGGTGTCCTGCACCAGGGAGAAAACATCACTATCAACAATAACATAGTCAATGAGACTTTCTTATTCCTTGCCTCTTCTCTCCATGTGAATTTGTGCACATTTTTATGTTGGAACATGGTGTTACTAATGACCAGTCCATGTCCTGAGCAGAAATCCAACAGATATTTGCCATTATTATTAGCTTTGCTCTTTTCTCCAAATTTTCCCAAAATATTTTTGTATGTCTCACAATCATTTCCTACTCTGCTATTTAGATCCCCAACAAGGACCAACTTTTCCTTTTTCATTGTGTCAGTTGCTTTTTCTAAAGCCTCAAAAAATTCCTCCACTTCTACCTTAGTAGAACCTTTATTCCTGGCTTCTGCCAATAGTATATGTGCATACAAGTTGAACACTAGGCTGACCATTGTACTCTTGAATTGTAATGAATAACTATATGGAATATACAGAAGTTAGCAAAACTCTGAGCTAGTAGTAGTAGACAAGACGGTGTTTAAACAACATTACCAACCATGATATGTTTAGATGGCAATCTAAACATATCATGGACCATTGAAATTGAAATAACATTGAGTTGCCTTGAAATAACATGGAAATGAAATATAAAATTATATATGTCAGCTTCCTTGGCTGGTTGGATGCTACAACCATTTGTAACTTATGGATCTCAGAGTTTTTGATCAGCTAGAATCTACAGATACGGTATTTCTCAGAAAAATGAACAGATTATATCAGTAGTAGAATTGTGTTGAAATGAAGATATTAAAATAAATTTAGTTTAATCCTTTGAAGATACTTTCAGGCGCAAACAAAGTTTGCGCCTGAAAGTATCTTCAGGACTGGGGTAAAGTGGTACAACACCAGGCAACTCCTTGGAAAGGTGGAGCAAGCTACCAACACTCCTATCTCAGTATCTCCCATAATGCAAAACACATCTCCTTGCGGATATGTATAATGTTATGCATTAAGGGAAGGGCCACTACCCAGACTAGTTTCAACCTTTATCGAGGTCTCTTCGGTGGGAGCCAGGTCCAAGTGGAGATACCAGGCAGAAGCATTAGCAAGGTCATCTCCTCCTATAGGAGCTGCCAAACGGTGTGCCACCTTTTTATTAAATTACTCTGTATTTAGAGAAAGATGTTGAAAGTTTATTTTTCACTTGGTCAGACTATAGTAAATTTAGTTTAATCCTTTATCCAAGTGTGTTTGGCATCTCCTATAGGAGGAGATGACCTTGCTAATGCTTCTGCCTGGTATCTCCACTTGAGCCTGGCTCCCACTGAAGAGACCTCAATAAAGGTTGAAACTAGTCTGGGTAGTGGCCCTTCCCTTAATGCATAACATTATACATGTCCGCAAGGAGATGTGTTTTGCATTATGGGAGATACTGAGATCGGAGTGTTGGTAGCTTGCTCCACCTTTGCAAGGAGTTGCCTGGTGTTGTACCACTTTACCCCAGTCCTGAAGATACTTTCAGGCACAAACTTTGTTTGCACACACTTGGATAAAGGATTAAACTAAATTTATTATAAGTCTGACCAAGTGAAAAATAAACTTTCGAAGATATTAAAAAGGAACGTGCCATAACAGAGTGCGAGTATAGCTAATCAAGAGTGTTATGATCACTTAACAATATGAGAGGAATGGTTAGTTATGTTCTCCCCATGACCTTTTGAATGGGTAAACCACCCGGCTGGTTTACTAACCGCCCGGCTAATTAATGATGTGAATTGACATGGCTAAATAATGAGCAAGAATGGAAAAATAATTTAAGACATTTTTTAATTAATCGAGCTGGAGAGTCTCGATACGTGAGACCAGCTGAATTTCTTGCATTGCAAGCCAATCTCGAGAGCTTCAGATATTCACTTGGATGCACCAATCTGTTCGCGGAAGAAGACAAAAATTGGGATTTTGAATACAACAGTATTGGTTGCAAAGAAGATCTTTTAAGAAAGAGACATAATTTTGATGTTTGAAAGAAAAAACTATGAAAATTGAGCAAATTCAAATCGAAGGCAAAAATAGATATTAAAAATCTACATTTATTTTTCTTAATAATGGTTTTTGTCTGAAAATCGTGAGTCAAGTATTTAATATTTTATTTTGTAAAAGAAAATGGCCTGAGCATCAAATATAGTTGTGATCTCAGGGAATTCTCGAAACTCTCGAGGACTATGACATCAGTCTCCAGTGATACCAATTCCCATTCCTAGTAATTAATACTTATAAATAGTAAAATCGCGACATAACACGTGTTATGTGTCTTGGGTATTACTGTCAGTGCACAATTCAGTGATTTGTTCTGATTAATTTAATAACAATGATATTTTGTATTTATTTAATTACCCCATAATGAGTAAAAAGTCAAGTGTCAGAAAACAACACCCTTAAGTTATTTTAAGAAAGATGAAACCGATAAGCATAGTGGCGAAGACACCAAACCAACAACAGAATCGTCAATTTCTGCAGTCTCTTTCAAATGTAAAACATGCATATAAACACCGCTTATCGGGTATTAACAGTGAGTGGTTTAAAAAATTCCATTGGTTAGTGGTGAAAGATAATGGAATGATGTGTTCCACATGTATGAAATACAGAAAGAAAGAGATGACCCACAAACAAGGAAGTGACTTGGGTAACTATGCCATGCACAAGACTTTGAAAAGAAAGCTTGGTTGACCATGAACAAAGCAAGTTACACACTGATTCTTGTTCGGATATAATCGAAAAACGTATACTAGAAGAAACCGGAATAGGGCAAATTGAAAAATCAATTTCAATTTTGAATAACTTGCAGAGAGATGCTTTTCTGGGAGATTTAAGATCTATGTATTTGTTAGCAAAAAATGAGTTACCACATACTACTTTATTTGAAAAATTGCTTGAGCATTGCAAGGCTATATAGGCTGTTCCTACTTAGAATATCTTAATGTTGGTAAAAATGCACATTATACCTCAGAAAGAAGAATGCAAAAGTTGATTGATATTTTAGGATCAGAAATTAGATCTGAAATACTGAAAAATATACATTCTGCAGATTATTTCAGTGTTTTATGTGATGAAACTACAGACATCTCAGTTTTAAAACAGCTGATTATGCACATTAAATATGTTTATCAACTTAGAAAAGAGGTCAAGGTTAGTTTTGTATCAACTTGCAATATCATTGATGGCAAAGCTGAGACTATAATTTTACTCATGGTCAACTATCATTGTGTAAACCACCGACTGGCTCTTACTAGTGCCCAAGCAGTTGCTGAAGTGCCTTATTTAGTCATGTTTAATGATATCTTAAGGCAATTGTTTTTCTTCTTCCAAAATTCCTCAGGATGGCTAGTTTAACCCAAATCCAAAATATGCTAAACAGTCCTCAGATTAAACTTAAAATGGCTAGTGACACTAAATGGCTGTCTCATGATTCTGCAATACAATCTCTAAGAGAATGGTGAGTGTTATAGCTGCATTGGAAAGAAAGATCACTGAACAAAATGATATTACAGCTGAAGGTTTAAGTAAATATATCAGAACATACAATTTCGTAGCTTCACTAATGATGCTTTCAGATGTGTTACCGCATTTATCTAACTTGTCTAGATCATGGCAAAAGCAAGATGTTGACTTAACTGAAATAGAGCCAGTCTTAGAAGCCAGAGAACTATCCATCATGGAATTGAAAGACACTCCTGGCAGTCATTTTCAAAATCTTCATCAGCATCTTTCAGGTGAATGGTCAGACCTTCACATTGATTATTCAGATTCTAATACTACAATACTACAACTAATACTACAATATATGATAAATACATAGGCACAGCTATTAAACACTTAGAAGCAAGATTTCCTGATATGCCAATCATTTCCTACTTTTCAACAGAAAGTCATGATCAACGTGAGGCTTCTGAAATTCTTTTTGATTATTATTCTAGAAATGGAAGTCCTGCTGTTTTAAACTATGAAAGTACTAAACTAGAATTGGCAGTTGCATCAAAAATGATTAATGGACAGTCATACAAAAATCTAGATCCAAGACAAATACTGGTGAAATTAGCAACAACATCTGAGCTCAAAGAGTCTTTTCCAAATTTTGCAAAACTGGCTGCTGTTGGACTGGCCATACCTGTGAGAATAGCTGAATGTGAAAGGGGTTTCTCTGCATTAAAAAGGATAAAAACCTGTATGAGGAATCGCATCAGTCAGAACACTCTAAATAATCTGATGCTAATTTCACTGGAGGGACCAGATCCAACAGATTTTAATTACGAAAAAGCTGCTGATAACTGGGCCTTCTAAGAAGAAGAGAAGAATTAATGTATAGAATTTTAAGTTGTGAGCATTACTTAATGAGAAAATAAGAAAAATTCTAGTCTTGTTTGTTATAATTACTATATAAAATATTATCCATGTTTGAAGTAATGTCTAATAAAATTACTATATTAATTTGTTATGAAAAAGGATCTTTCTTAACTCGTTCAAAATTTAATTTTTGTATGTCTGGCTAATGCTTCATTCCACCCGGCTGGTAAAAATTTCTGAGGATAACACTGCTTAATAAAACAGCTGATGATAAAAAAAGACCATAATTTGGCGGTTTGATCTGATGCAGTTAGTAGTGTGCTAGAAAATCAATGTATGATTCAACAGCATTAGAGTCATGTCTATTGAGAGATTTATTGCAGGACAATGGTTGTTAGAAGATATCAACAGTTGTCTTGCAAATTAATATAATAATTATTAATTATTATTAATAGCTAGCCTGGTTGGCCGAATGGTTAGCATATCCACACCCCAGCCAAAAGGCTGCAGGTTCGAATCCCACATTGGATGGATGTTTGTGATTGTCTGTGAAAATACTAGTCGTGGTGGGCTAGATGGCGTTGGTGTAGAATGATTGTAGTTGCGGTTCGTTGCAGTTGGTGAATTGAGTGGTGGAGACAGAGTTGTAGAATAGGTACCCTCCCTCGATGAGTTTTTGGACTCCCCAGAGGTATGATGTAATAATAATAAAGGAGTGTTATCTTTAGTACCTTGTAAATCCCTTCAAGATACATAACAGGAATTTAATGAACTATATACACACACACACACAATGGGGGGGGGGGGGGGGCATGCCCCATACTTGTTTGAGCTGTACACAGTTGTGTAGCTATGTCCATTTGAGCCCATTATAGGTTGGGGTATATAGCTGAGGTAAATAGTGAGCTATTTTGTCCTTCATTACCAGCAAAATTTGATTGGAAAGTAAGCTGTTTTTCCATCTGCCTGTCTCTAAGCCAGCAATTGATCCAGAATTAATTTTGCACCAGAAACTTATGCATGTAAACTGTGTGTGAATCATTTTCTATACTGTATGTATTACAATGACGACATCAATAAGTTTTAAGAGGTATACCGTGAGTAAACATATCGATACAAAATTAATAACTGAAAACTCACGTACAAAGATTATTTAATAGTATAATTTTCGCCTGTGTGTCATCACAGGCATCTTCAGTTCGTTTTAAGCTCAAATTAAACAATAACTGACAATTCCAAAAAGCACCACCTAAGTAGCTGGTGTAAGATAACTAAAAAGGTCAGTCTTCTTCTTTCACTCTGCCTTATCCCATGTTAAACTGGGTCGGCGCACCAATCTTTAACCTTCCTCTTCCAAGTTCTCCGGTCCAGGGCATCCTTCGGACTACATCCTTTCTCCCTAAGATCCTCTGTCATCTTATCCCTCCACCTGAGCTTGGGCCTGCCTCTTTTCCTCCTTCCCTCCAACTCCATATACTCCACTCGTTTACCAACATACTCCTCACCCTTCCTATCAACATGTCTAAATCACTTCAGCCTACTTTCTTGTATCGTCTTGCCAATTGGTCCCACCTTAATAACCGTCCCTCTGATGTAGTCATTCCTTATCCTGTCCTTCTTTGTCACACCACTCATCCATCTCAACATCCGCATCTCCGCTACCTCCATCTTCCTCTCCTGTGTCTTGGTTATAGGCCACGTCTCCGCACCATGGAGCATCGCCGGCCTCACCACCATCTTATAGAACTTTCTTTCCTCTTACAACTCACTCTCTTGTCGCACAGGACCCCGCTCATCTTCCTCCAGTTCATCCAACCGCATGTTATTCAGTGCTATATTTCCTCATCCAGGTCACCATTCCTCTCGACAACCGACCCAAGGTACTTGAATTTCTTCCCTGAAATTAGCCTTTCACCCTGGAGTCGTATGACGATATCCTCGTCACTCCCCGTTGACATATATTCAGTCTTCATCCGGTTAATTCTCATGCCGCTCTCCTCCAATGCCTTTCTCCACTCTTCCAGGGTATATTCAAGCTTCTCTCGGGATGATTCGCATAGAACAATGTCATCGGCAAACAGCATGCTCCATGGTGCCTCCACTAGTACATCCATGACCAGGTCAAAGAGGTAAGGGCTCAGAGCTGACCCTTGGTGTAGCCCTATGACAATAGGGAACCCTTCTGTCATGCCGACACTTGACCTGACCTGAGTTTCTGTTCCCTCATACATCTCCGACACCCCCTTCTTCCTCATACACCTCCATACCTCCTGCCTGGCCACTCTGTCATATGCCTTTTCCAGATCTATAAACACCATGTGCAGATCCACTTGCATCTCTCTATATTTCTCCATTAATCGCCTTAGCGTAAATATTGCATCCATTGTACCTCTTCCTGGCATAAATCCAAACTGCTCCTCACCAATTTTCGTTTCCTGCTGTAACCTTGCTTCAATTACTCTTTCCCATATTTTTAATGTGTGTGACATCAGCTTGATTCCTCTATAGTTGCCACAGTCTTGAACATCTCCTCTTTCTTTGTAGATTGGGACGAGAATACTTTTCCTCCATTCCTCTGGTATCTTTTCCTGTTGGGCTATTTTACACATCAGATCCCATAACATATCCATGCCTTCACTGCCCAAACTTTTCCATACTTCCACAGGTATCTGGTCTGCTCCCACAGCCTTTCCATTCTTCATTTTTCTCAGTACCCAAACCACTTCCTCTCTACTTATGTCTTGTACCGGTCTCTCATTTACCTCTCCATCCTTGCACCTCTCTCTTGGATTCTCTTCATTTAGTAGTTTTCGGAAATATTCTTTCCATCTTCCTCTGATTTTGTCCTCGTCTTGTAATACTACTCCTGAGGCATCCTTTATCTGCTTGACTGATGTTATGTCTTTCGAGGCCTTATCTCTGGCTTTCGCTATTCTCAACAACTGAGCTTCACCACCGTTTCTCTCCAGTTCTTCATAAACCTCATCAACTGCCCTCGCTTTCGCCCTTGCCACAGCCATAACTAAAAAGGTCAATAAATTTCCTAAAAAAAAAAAAAAAATGTATACAATAAAAAGTTAGGAAAGATTAGCTGATTTATAAAGTACTATTTCTGTAAAAAGACGATCTTTTACAGAAAGAACTGCAATATATAACTTATTCCTTTCTATCTAATAGTTATAAGAATTGCTTTATTAAATGAGCTTTGAGTAGTTTTAATATGTCTTCCTCTCCAAATACAGAAGAAATAACACGTATTCCTATCCCTTATGTACAAGGCATTAGTGAACATATAGCAAAAGTTTTAAAACCATTGAATATTTTTGTTGCCTTTCGACCGTTTAGAAAAATCTCTACCTTTCTCACTTCTCCTAAGGACAAGCTTCCACACCTTAATTATCCAGGTGTCTACCAGATTCTGTGCTCTTGTAGATTATCTTATTTTGGACAAACAGGAAGATTTGCCTCTATTCAGCTAGAAGAACACCAATCTTATATTGAATACTTTAAATCTGAAAAGTCTGGACTTGCAGAACGTGCCATCTTCACTAGACATAGAGTTCATTGGAGAAAGACAAGAGTCCTTCACAAAAGTCGGTTATAAAGGCGTTCCTTGTGGAACACCTTTATAAAGAAACATGTGAAACTTTACTTCATTCTCCTAACTTAGACAGATCCGACAGCTTACATCTATCCCCTTTATGGGAGATAGTACTTTATAAATCAGCTAATCTTTCCTAACTTTTTATTGTATACATTTTTTTTTTTTTTTATTAGGAAATTTATTGACCTTTTTAGTTATCTTACACCAGCTACTTAGGTGGTGCTTTTTGGAATTGTCAGTTATTGTTTAATTTGAGCTTAAAATGTACTGAAGATGCCTGTGACACACAGGTGAAAATTATACTATTAAATAATCTTTGTACGTGAGTTTTCCGTTATTAATTTTGTACCTATGACATCATCGGCATGTGCCCCCACACACTGATGTCATTTTCACCTATTATACAAGAAGCAAATTTTCTTTGTGCAGTAGTCGGACTGCTTGAATAATGAAAGGTCTATATCCAAATTTCTCAGGACTTGGGTTCTGTCAAAGGCTGATTGCTACTGACTTTACAGTTAGACTGTTTGCAACATGGATACAATCTCTGATCAAGTTTAGATTGGTACAAATCGCTCTTCCTGATACAAAGTGAATTTAGTATTGGTCAATAACATAAGACCCAATGAGGTTCAACTGATATGTGTTGACCATCAAAATTATTCACTAGTTTTAAGTGTGTGTTCTTCCTTCTTAAGAATGAAACATGCTACAAACCTTTCTGTAAGCTTCTTCCAACATTTTAAGAAGGAATGTTCTGTGTTAATCCCAGAGGATTTTAGTGAGCTCTGATATTTACTAAAATCCTCCAAAGAGCACATTCTCTGGCCTTTAGGCTGAGGGGATGGAGTCTTTGGCAGAAAGTTACATTCTTATTTCAATTCTTCTGGAATAAGTTTAGGATGATTTTAGCTATAGAAGACTACTGGTTAGCTACTGATATCCTGAAAGTAGCAAAAAAGATAACATTATTTTTTGCTCCTTTCAGGATATCAGTAATTTCCTGAGGCGAGGTGCCTTTGGTGCTATATGCTGATTGATAGTACATTTTTTTTTTAAAATTTGATAATTTACGACAGATAGTTCACTCAAGGTATTTTTTCCTATCCATCAAATTTTAACCACATTTTTTATATTTTTATATTAGAGATTTGCTTTTGTTTCTAGTTAGGCCAGTAAAAGAGAACAAATCTTTAGTTTTGTTTGGTCTTGTGATATAACAAAATACATCATTCAGGTAACAGCAAAGTGAAAAAGAGGCATAATAATATGATTTTGTGCCTGATACTCTCAATTGAGGCTTCAGTCATAGAGTACAGATGTTCATACAATCATGGTCTAAGTACTAACAAAGCACACACACAGAGCTCTGTAAAAGAAAGTGATTAAGTTAAGGGAGTAAATTTTACAGCTTCTTGAAAAGAAACTGAAGTGGTTTTGCAGATAGACTTTGAAAAAAAAAAAGAAAAAAAAATCGAATTTAAAACAAGTTATAAGGCTGCATCAACATATAAAGCTGCTAATCTGGAGAAATTTTGAAGAATTTGTCCAATGTTATTAACTTCTGAAGTGTTTAATTTCAACAAAAGTAGTTTTCTTATAGAAGAAGATGCCCCAAACACTTACATTATGAAGAATGAACAGAAGCTGCCAGGACAAGACATTGAAAGATCATCTAATGATATGATATTGATAGAGAATGCCTTGGTAGACTTCAAAATGAAGCCATTCCTCAGTAGTAGTAGTGATCAAAAATATAGTTAACCCATGAAATTTTTCAAGACTGGTTTGTGATTTATTTTTGCCAACAGTAGTACAACAACATCTTAAGAACTTGAAGAAAAAGGCTCTCCTGTTTGTCAATAATGCATCAGCCTCATAACTTAAAATCTTGAAAATTCCCCAGGATTTGTAAAATTGAAATTTTTGTTTCCAGTCCCATCACATTGATTTTTTTTCCCAATGAATCAGCATGTCTTCACAAACATTTAATTATCAAAAGCTCATGTTTGAAAAATTTGTTGTGACAACCAGTGAAGAAGACAAGCTGACATTAAAAGAATTCTGGAAGAGTTATACAACATCAGTGATGCTATAGATAATATTAGCAAAGTATGGGAGAATTTGAACCAGAAATTATTCTCATCAGTATGGAATTTGTGGGCCCAATTTGTACCTGATTTTAATGGGTATAAACCTACTGAACAACAACAACAACAACAAAAGTAACTGAAGATATGCCACATCTTGAAGCAAATCTCAGCATTGAAATATCAGAAGATGTGGAGAAGCTTGTCCACCTTCATTCTGAAAGATCTCTTGAAGAGGAGTCCTTGTAAGATGTTACATCAGAACCTGTGTATACAAAATAACTTGCATTGCAAAATCTGCAGGAAATTGTTGATAAGACACACAAACTGAAGTCATTATTGTCTTCACATGACCTTGGGGGAAAATTGATTTCTTGTTTAAGAAGAATATGACTCACTCCTCCCCACCTTCAGAAGAACTTCAAGAATCAATACCCTCCATATCAAGCATCCATTTTTTTTTTTTTTTTTTTTTTTTTTTTTTTTTTTTTTTTGATGCTTGATATGGATACTTACTTATTCCATATCATATGGATACTTTATTCCAAAAATAAGGAATGCAACTCTGACCCAAGCGGCTATGAAAATGCCAAAAGAACTTTATCCAATAAAACTGCCTTCCCAGATTAAGGTTTTTAGATGACAACCTTGGAAGCAATGAAAAGAAAGTGATATAGGTACCTACTCCACACAGACTAGAAGACAGAACATAATCACTTTCTTTTTATTGCTTCCAAGGCGATGTGTGTAGTTAAAGCTGCTGGAGATGATATCCATGGCATATGTAATGATTGCTTTATTTGTGGATAGGTCAGATGTGTGAGTTTTGAAGTGCCTGAAGTGTACAGAAGCTACATAGATCCAGTTCTCTAAGTCAAAATTTGTGCAGTTTAATTGGAGTGGGTACAATATTGTGCCATAACTTCCAATATATGTCCGCACCCAGTCTGGTCTGGTATGCTTCATCTTGTGGAGGTGATTCCACTAAAAGCCAAGCAATATGTGTAAATGCAGATAAAGAAGAAGGGGTAGAGGTAGTATATTTTCTTAAACTTTGCAGGTAGAAGTGGTAGAGAGGATTCAGGTGACAAGTTGAAAAATGTGGGTTCTAGAGGATTTCCAGTAGAAATACAGATTCCTTGAAGTGTTGTAATATCTGAAATGGTTTCATAATGGCTGTTTGAACTTGATATTGTTCTTTAGGGGTTTTTAGCAGTAAGCATTTGAAGATTTTATACTTCTGGTTCTGAGTTAAAAGGTTCTCCTCTTTGGTTCTTACTTCTACCAGTTCCATGTAGGTAAAAGAGAGAGAGAGAGTTAGTCAGTTGTGGGACTTTTAATGTTTGATTGAAAACAGATGCTCTCTAATTCTAACAGCACCTATCTACTTGTGAAATATAACCCAACTCTTTGGATTAAAAAGAAAACAGAAGAATTATGGATATTATTTCTGGGAAAACTCCCATGTTACTCCTCTTAACAAACTATTATATTTACAGCTATTTTGCCTGCTTCTGTTTAGGAGTGCCCCTATTTAAATGTCATTGGCTTTTTACTCACGGATTCTTAGGGCATTGTAGATGTATATTTACCAATAAATATATGTAGCATAAAGGAAAAGAAATTTACACATACCTTTTTCTGGGTGTTGTGGCTTTTCTTCTTTCTGCGGTGAGTAAAAAGCCAATGACATTTAAACAGGGGCACTCCTAAACAGAAGCAGGCAAAATAGCCGTAAATATAACAGAAGAATTACTTAAATCAGTCGCTTCCTGGCCCACAGAATCAGTTAAACTACTTCTGCACTACGCTTGTTCTCTGAGAATATGTGATTTCTCTAAGATTCATAAGCAGAACTTATCGTTTTGGCCAATAGTTGAAGGTATCAACAGTCCCAATTATCATCTAGCCAAAAAAACTAGGAAATGGCCTACCAACTCAAGAAGTTGGTAGGCCATTTCTTCTCCTATTCAACTAATAAATCACTTGATAAAAGTGATTTATTAGGACAAATTCCCACCCAATATCACAGCATCCTTTGTCCATGTTTTGTATGTGTAGAGTGGATTTATTGCTCCTGAAGGATAAGTAACTTTTTTTTTTTTTTTTGTATTTTAGTCGATAATATTAGGTAAACTTATTGAAGTTTTTGTTTTAAACAAGTGTGTGATTGAATGAGCTATTTAGTTTGCAAGTAAACCTTGCATTTTCTTGTTTAAATACAATTGTCAGTATGACACCAATGTTTGGTAGAGCAGTGGCAGCAAAGACCACATTGTCAGGTGATTTGAATTTGTGGGATTTTGTGCAGTGCAGTGTGTGTGAAATGTATTCATCAAGAAAATTAAAAGATATATGGAAGGAAACTGGAGAGAGAGAGAGTGTGTGTGTGTGTGTGTGTGTGTGTGTGTGTGTGTGTGTGTGTGTGTGTGTGTGTGTGTGTGTGTGTGTGTGTGTGTTAAATGTTTTAAAAGTAAATGCCTATTAGGTGACAAGAATGCAGCAAATGATAATAGAATGGACAGTACCGATGTTAGGGTAGAAAATGATGTTATTAATGTCATATGTGCGGCCATGAGAATAGAGGAGGACAATGACATTAATAAAGAAATAGCATGCTTCAATGTTATCCTTCACAGAAGAAAGCGCGAAATTGAAAAATTGCAGAAGCAGCAAGGATTAGCAGGGCTGAAAAGAGAAGGAAACAGGTGGTCTGAAGTAATAATAAAGACCGAACAAACAAACAAATAAAACAAGTTAAAGAGAAAATTGTATACAGAGACTCAATGATCAGGGGAGTACTTAATGAAAGTGTAACAAAATTGTGTTACCCTGATGCAAAAATTCATGATATTAGTCATGCCATCTGGATGCAAAAAGGTAAGTCGAAGGAAATGATTGTTGGCACAAATGATTTGAGAAGCAAGAAGTATTCTATGAGAGAGGATGTAAAGGAGTTGTTAGAAAAGGCAAAACTAAAGAGTGAGAAGGTGAAAATTGTAAGTCTTTTACCACGCTATGATAGAGGCAAAAACTGAGGAGGAGGGTACTGCTAGCTAATGAATCTATATATAGGTAGGTTGTGCAGAAGAAATGATGTAGGATCTGTGATCTGTATTTGATGGAAAGAAGGATTTGTACAATGCTGTGGATCACATCTACATGTTATGGTGTTAGGTGTCTAGAGAGAGAGAGAGATTTGTTCACTGAGCATACTGAAGTGCAAATTAAGGAAAACTTAAGCAGGATGGAAGCAAGTGAGCGTGTTTGAAAGTACCCACAAGGCAGGTGAGTGTGAGAATGACTAGGTGCAGAATCTAGTCTTCAAGCAAAAATATTGAATAGGATAGTCAATTCAGGAAGTAAAGGTGGATGGGGGCCTAAGAGATGCTGCAGTTTCTATATACTAATGCCACAGGTATCAGGAATAAGAGGGAGGAGTTTTGAGCATTGGTTAGTGCAACCTTGTCAAAAGTTATAGGCATTAGTGAAACTTGTCTAACAGCTGTTGATGTAGTTACAGGGATAGAATGTGAAGGGTTTAGTATTTTCAGGGAGAATAGGATGGGGGGGGGGGGATACTGCTAATGATAGCAGATGAATTGCAGCCAATAGAATAGGAAATAGGCAGGGGGGTGGCTGTAGCTGCTCATTTGAAGCAGTCTGGTGTGAAATTAAGGCCAGGAAGTTCCATGGAAGATCAGGAAGACATGCATTGGCAAATTAGTACAACGAGTACAGGTCGAGTGATTGTTATGGGGGATTTCAAAAGTTATGGGCAACTCCATGGAGGTGCCCATACAATAATCACAATAATAATATACTGCATTCTGGTTATTTTGTGTGGCAAAATACTTTTTATCTGCAAAATGAATGCACAGCCATGGGCTGCTATTATCTCCCCCCCCCACACACACACACACAATTACTAACTTTTATATGGAAGCTTTTGAGCAATGTGCTCTAGATTCCTTTACTTTAAAACCTGAAGTCTGACTTAGGTACGTTGATGATGTTTTCATTATCTGATCCCATGGCTGCCAGACATTAGACACTTTCCTCAGCCACCTAAACGAACAACACAAATGCATACAATTCACAACTGAAATTGAAAGTCAAAACACTTCCATTTCTAAATACACTTGTAACACATTTTTCTTCTAGCAGTCTTTCCTTCACTGTTTACTATAAGTAAGTTTATAGTAAACAGTGAACTGGCCAATTATGTACACATAAACTCTTACCACCACCCAATACAAAAACTTGGTGTTATTAACACACTAAAAAACAGGGCTTTAAAGATTTGCTCCAATGAGAAAGCACTTAAGAATGAATTAAAAGTTATCAGCAATACCGTCCTAAAAAATAGCTACAGCAAAATACTATCAAGAAAATTCTTCAAAAGACTGCACCTAATAATAAAAATAAACTAGACTACAATAAAACTGTAGCCATTCTATATGTTAAAGGGATATCAAATAAATTCTACAGAAATGCAAACTTAGTACCACCTTTAAATCTCTTGCAAAATTAAAGAACTATTCAACCCCTCCAAGGATCCCCTTCCTCTCTTGGCCCAGTCTAGAGTATATCGTATTCAGCGCACCTGTAACTTGTCATATATAGGGGAAACTGGAAGCACTATTCCTATCTGAAATAAAGGGGCATAAACATCACATTAAATTTAATAACTGTGGTAACTCTGGCCTTTTTTTGATCATGCCCTGAAACCCTACATAAAACTGACTGGAAATCATTACATGTGAAATACTTACCAACCACCCTAATCATAATAATGATGATCTAAAAATCCTAAGAATATGGATAACACATAACCTTTTGCTCTAAGAGTTCATTATAAATTATAATGAGGACTGTAGTAATCTAGATATAATAATAGTAATGTAGTAATCTTAACCTTAATATAACAAACACTTATGTTAAATTATTCATTAGGTCACCAATATTACTATATTAAGTGTTAATATGAATTTGTTCTCTAACAATGTTACAAATAGCTCTGATTGGGTTTTTATCCCCTCACTAGAGATCAGGCCATACTATTTTAAATGCAATATAGCTCGTGTGTGCTCCAAATTCATTCTCCAGATTATTCCTGACTTGATTGTAGTCTCCATAATTTACCAAAATGAAAGAAGCTTTCTAAGCTGGCTGTTGATTCAATTAGTGCATGGTGAGATTCTGTACTTTTCCAGCACTGTGTGGCATTGTGAAAGTATGACGCTATTCTGAAACATGACAGTGTACTGACCATTTTCAGAGGATTATGAATAATGTGTCCTCTGAGTAGATGCTTGCAAGTTGTTAATTTAAACTTGCCAAGAAATTATATTCTTGCTTAATCCTTTATCCAAATATAAGCAAACAAAGTTTGCTTATATGGAATAGTAATGCTACTTTACTAGGGAATAATTAGAGAACAAGATGGTTTCCCATGAACACACTGTAGATATGTGTATTCGTGGGACTGGTTTGCAGGATGAAACGCCTGAGTTTCCAGGTGTCAGAACCCTCCCATCTCCATATGAGACAAGATAACTCACGTTCGGTTGAAGAGGATTGATGAAAATTCTTCACGTCATGCACAGTATTTGAATTCATGTCTTTTAATTAAATGGCTTCTTTCATACTGACTGAACTATGGCGGCTCCATTATTATTAGTAATGGTAGTTTTAGTATGTGACGCCCACGCGTGCACTAGTTATATGGGATGAATTATACTCCAATTTGATATTTGAACCTTTTAAAAAAAAATTTTTAAATTTTAAAAAAATTAAAAAAAAAAAAAAAATTAGCATACCATGTAGCTTGTAGTCAAACCATTCCAGTTTTCAGGTCAGCTATATTCTGGGCTGCAAAGGGACAACATTGAAATTTTATATTGCAATAACTCTCTGACTTAGTGGAATATATGCAAACGCCGAAATTTGTAAAATGCACAAGAAGTCTGTGTGATTCAGTTTTAGTTCCAACAGGATTACTTTTATCAGAAAATTTTGGTAAAGAAGTTTTGAAATGATATTAATAATTCTGCTCTGGCTGGATGAAATTTTATAGTTAAGATCTCTATTAATATTTATCAGTTTTGATTTGAATCTGATATTGTTGTCCTGAAAAAATTAGATATAATGCACTTTTTTTTGTCTAGAGATAAATCACTGTCTATACAATGAAAGTAGTAGGTATGCTTACAGAATAATGTAAAAAATAATGACAGCTCAATGACCATCTACATATGTTATATACATCTTAGATGATGTTAGGTATTCTTACCAAACACTTTATCGAAAAATATCCTGAAATGTTTTTTTTTTTTTTTTTTTTTTTTTTTTTTTTTTTTTTTTTGATTAATTGCATTTGAGATGAATTGTTTATTTGATAAATTGCATTTTCAATGGATTGTCATTTTGCCATTTGTTTGATTAATTATTTATTCAACAAATTTTTTTTTCTTTTTTTGATGATGAATTGCCATTCAGTAAACTGTCTTTCGAATTTTCGTGGAACCTATATAAATATTGTTATCTTACTCTTCACAACTGACTTAATATTAAAGATTGGATATAAACAAGGTGGAGATTAGCACCTCTGCTTCTTAAAATAAATTCAAAATCATAATTTATATCAATGATCTCTAACCACTAGCTTAATGTAGTTATATTTTTTTGCTTTCCTTCATGCTTACATGGTGATCAGAATACATCTGGAAACATTATGGAAACAACTACTGTGTTAGAGTAAAACTTTAGTTTAATATAAACCAAAAATAAGTAATTTTTCAGATTTTATTGGCCACTATCCATACCAGTTTGTTGTAATTTATATGTATACTTATATAACTATTTTTTTTAATTTCTATTTTTTATTTTATTTTATTTATTTATTTATATTTTTTTTTGTGTGTATTCTTATGTTACTCTCCAGCTTAATTTAATTTTGTAACCTAATAGATAATAATAATAGCATTACTCTAGCTTTGATGTAATAAGTTTTTTTTTTTTTTTCCCCACCAGAAGTGTCAGGTCATTAGTTTTAACGGTTGATCAGTAACTTTAGCAGCATACCATGTAGCTTGTAGTGCAACTTGTTTTTTTGTATATGTGTGTGTACTCCAGATGATGATCTTAATGTGAAGGTTGAAATGTCGAGTGTTTATTTTGGTTTATATTAAACTAAAGTTTTACTCTAACATGGTAGTTGTTTCCATAATTTTCATAACGTATTATATTTTTTGCCTTCCATAAAAGAGTTATGATGATATTTAGTACTCATTTGAATTCATGCTTAAAACTATTATGAATGGTATTTTTTAGTGGGGGGAGAGGGGTACATAGGAATCTACTCTTTTATCCTCATCCTTATTTATATCTTGTGCAAAAACATTGGGCAGATGCTCATGATAGTATAGATGGGATTTAAGGAAATTATTATAATTCATTCTATCAGAAAGCATGAAAGACAATTAAGTCTTTCATGATTTCTGACACAGTAATGTTTATCTACAGTAAAATGAACTTTTGTTATTGCTCTAAAAGATATGCAAAGATTTTGGATAGCACTATTTCTGATGGTTCTTTGTGATGAGTATATTTTTAGTAGGCAAAATTCATGAGCCACCTACCTAAGTAGCATGTTGGGCCTCTTTTAGCCAAGATAACTGCTTGCACCCATCTTGCTGTTGACCCCACTCCACTGAAATATTCTGGACCAACTAGACAGAATAATGTTCTGGAGGTCAACAACTGAACGAGACACTGACATCAACCCACAGATGCTGTGTTCCACATGATCCCACAAATGATTAGGGTGATTCAAATCAGGAGAATTAAGTAGCCAGACGAGCATGATGCTTGGATATGCTCTTCAAATTGTGCTTGCACAATGCAAGTCTTGTGACATCGGGTATTATCTTGCTGAAAAGGTCCAGATCCGTTTGGACACATTATTACACGTAGGGAAATACCGGGACTGTTTCAGACCAGGTATTTCCCTATGATAAGAATTAACAATTGAGGTATGTTCAGTGGTGGTGAGAGGACTTATTGATTGTCCATGAGAACAATCTCCATACCAGGATACTGCTACCACTGATCTGTTTCTGAACAACCATTTGTCTGGTTGGCCAGAAACAAGCTGGATGGTCATAATGTTTTTGCTCATGAGTGTATAAATAAAGTGATATGATAAATGAAAAGTTAAATCTAATGCTTATATTCAGTTTTCTTATTGGCACTTCTATTTTTGTTGCCATCTTGATAAGATTTGTGCAATTTATTCTCTGGATTCATGTAATTTTCAGTCTTGCAATATACATTTCATTTTTAGAAACTCTTAATTTTTCACTGAAAACTAGTCCACCCTTGAGTAGAGCAACATCTCCTCTTAATCATGATCCAGAAGCAGGTTATAAATATTGGCATTTGGTAAGCATATTCTTAATTATGAGGTATAAGAAAATTATAATTCCTGTATATATTAGTGGCATACACAGGATAAGATCCAATGAATGTCAACTTGCCCCTCTTCTTAAGAGGAGTACGTACTCCCCTACCAAAGGATCATTTATTTTGATAAATTTCATCATTGGAATTTTTGCTAAGCTGGTAGCATATTGGGAGATACTTATATATAAAAAAAGTTTTTTTACGACAATCTCATTCATTAAAGATTGTAAACTTGTAGTATGGTGGACTAAGGATTACATAATCTGGGAACCCCTGGTACTTTTTTAAAATCCATTTCAGGTGTTTAATAAGCAGTGGTAGTCTTATACCAGAACATGAAAATTATCTACATTCAAAGGTATTCACAAATATCATTGATCATGTACTGGCACATCAGCCTGTAGGCTACATATGAATGGATACTTTATCCACTCAGGCAGCCTAGCAATTAGATCCCACCTTATGAAAATCCTGTATATGCCATTGGATATCTGTATGTATAATTAGCCTTCGTAATGTTTATTTATAGTATGACACTTCATGCATTTTGTTGTTTAAGATTAATCCATTTACATTCGCTTTTATTTTAGGGACAACAGTTATTATGATTTCAGAAATACTGTATTGTTGGCCACTTATCTCAGATTCTGTTTAAAACACATCCCTTGCATCCCTCTCAGAGTACTGAGGGGGGGAAATGCAGAACAAAGTTGTATATTTATTAAGATAATTTATAACATTGGGCCAGTACATGATCATAAAATATTGTCAATCTTGTTAATTTAATTTATTTTTTTATCAATTCCCCTACATATATAAGAGGCCTCGAGACTTAGACTTATGCAGACAAGCTATCAGAGAGGAAAAAAGGAATCTGTTAAAAAAGAACCAGCAAAACCCTTTCTGCTGCTTGAAATATTTGAATATCACTATGATCAAACTGCCTGTCAATGCAGATGGCTGTCCTGACAGGCAGTTTGACCCCAATGTGGCAGTAAAAATTATTAGAATAAAGACAGTGCAAAAAACACTTATTCATTAACTGTGAGGGAGAACACCCAGCTTATTCCTAAGGCATGCCAAAAGTGGAAGGATGACAAGGAGATTCAAAAGACTGAATTAACCATCATACATATTTTAATAGAATGCCTCCATTATACAGGGTGTTTCTAAATTGTATAGCCAAGCTCTTACTAGGATGCAAATAGGAAGTGTTCTGCAACAACTAGTGGAAAATCCTCTTAACTCAGAAGGCAACAGTAAAGAAAGTATCAACAGGGATATAAACTCGTATATCTATCCTACTATCTCACAATTTCATCATCCTAGAGCAGTATGATTTACTTGTAGTCTTCATAGAATGAATTAGAGAAAAAAGTAAATATGGCCTAACTCTTAAAAATACACCAATTATGGTTCCCCAACATCTAAATCCACCAAAAAGAATGGATCGTGCATCCCAAAGAATAAGACATGCCTCCAGATAGATTAATAGGTGAGATGAATACTTTAGTCCTCTCCCCAAGAAGAAAATAAAACCTTTAAAATACATTAAAATACAAAGTTTCCTGGACAGATTAGAATTGATGACATCATGAATATCTTTCCTGAGAAGAAAGCAATGAACACTATCCATCCGCAATTTTCCAAAAAGGAAAAATCCGAGACTTATAAAAGTAAATTCTCACAAACTAGAAACAAGATGCATCCTCCAAACATAAATAACACAATGTAATTGCCATCAACATAGGCAGTTGCTATTCCCTTCTCGATTGGATCTCTTATTATATCTGCATCTGTCTACTATCCAGTGTAAAGATTTCCAAGGAGAGGAACTTGATGACATGTTGCAATTGTTTAATCCCCACATTCCATAATCTTAATGTGGGGATTAAAATAGCCACAGCACCCTACTGGTATAGTTACATCAGAGGAAGTGTTCTTGGGCACATACTCAACAATAACCCCTACTTCCTAAAAACTGGAAGTAATTCCTTTTTCCATATGCCTACCCAAACATTCGCTGCTATCAATTTACCATCTCTCTTTCAGTTTAAGCCTGAAATTAAAATATGGCAGTTTACTCTGTATGGGGGTTCACAGAGAGGACATTATTCTTGCTCACCTCTGCATAGGACAAAGTTGTCTTACACATGCCTTACACATTTGCATTAACCATCATACATATTTTAATAGAATGCCTCCATTATACAGGGTGTTTCTAAATTGTATAGCCAAGCTCTGTATACTCATTCATAACTTATTTTTAACGGTATTACAACACTAAACGAACTAAATTATAAAAGATGTTTACTAACTGACATATTTCACTGAGTTTCAAACTAGCATCTTCAGAGCAAAACAATGTGTTACAGTTTACAAGAAGTGTTACATTTCCAAGAGAATACTAATGCTGTCAACCCAATTCTAGGTCCCAGCCCTCATGAACATCTCCAAAATCAACAAGTCTATAAAACCAAAACAATAGGAAAATTTTTACAGTGGAACCGTTGTGGGTTTTACCAGAATATCGATGATATCAAGATTCTGCTGTGGAAACACAAGCTTTTCTGTTTCTGTCTACAGGAAACATTTAAAACCCAGTGAGGACCCCCCCCCCAACTTAAGGAATTTCACTGTTATTCTTAAGGACGAAAGTGGATGTCCTGCTCATGGTGGTGTGTAGCTTTCCTAGTGGGCAGTCATAATGCTTTTCAGCAAGTCCAGCTTAAATACTTCTCTGGAAGCAGTAGTGATCCTTCTGTCCATGGGATTTCTTATTACAGTATGTTCCATTTATTTACTGCCAGGTGCTGAGGTAAATTACATGGATCTTGAAAACTTTGGGTGACTTTAATGGGCACAACACTGTGGGTTAGTGCCAACACAAATGGATGAGATCATATCATTGAATGAATGCTTGACAATAATGACCTCTTCCTTTTGAATAATAGACTCAATACTTTCTTCCATATGCCTGCCTGCTCATATTCTATAACAGATCTTACAATCTGCTCCCCTGCCATCTTTCCACTGCTCACATGGGATGTTGAAGAGAACATAAGCAATCATTTTCCTGTTATTTGCACTATGTCATCACCATGTTCTCATCAGCATTAAAATGTGCAGACTGACTGGAATACTGTTTCTTATCCTGCACATTTTAATGCTGATGTAGTCAATGAAGCAGCAAACTGATCAACAACAGCAGCATTAAGAGCATTCCTGAAACTAGACCATCTGGTTTCAGTGTTCTCAGAGAACACTAGATAACCTAATTCTCAGAGATCACCTTCCTGTTTTTCTTGAATCCTTTCTGCCCAGTTGAGTCGTCCAAGACTTAGTGGGAAGCACATTATCTCAGTCATATCATCAAGAAGAGGGTGTTCCCTGTGCCTTTGTTTCAAGTGTGATACATTGATGACAAAGTGAACTCATTCACTGAATCCTTCCCTGTGGGACAATGTTCGTGGTGGAGGGGACCTTCCAGTGATGCACTAACCCTTTTTGTTTTGCCTCTTTTTCTTTACTTTTCTTCCCATATTCTTTCTCTACTTCTCCTGAGTCTTTTTCACTATCCTTTTTTCCAGACCACCATTGCTGTGTGGTTCAACCCATGGACATCCAGAAAAGGAAATCCTGGTAGTCTTGCACAAATTGGCCTCTGCTTCAGCAAGACAGGTGGTGCTGGATGGCCCAGCCAGGAACAGTCACCTAGGTGGCTTGCCTGCAAGGGTCAACGGTATTGCAGTAAGTCTCTCATCCCCCCTTGGTCTGGGGTCGGGATCCGATGCTTGCTGGGCGTGCTGATATAACATCTAGGGTAGCCCTGGCATTTCAATCTCAAGCACAGGCATTACTTGCTAGTCAGTAGGCATCCATGTGTGACTCTGTGTTGGGTGGGTAGCTCTAGTACTGAACCAAAAATTCCTTGAGCATGATTTCTTTATCCTGAAACATTTCAGGGACCCAACAAAGTCCCAACCAATTACTGATACTGTAGATAGAGTGTTTTGTAACAAAAGTAAGGAACAAATTATATGATACTAGTATAAATGTATACCAGTGTTTTTGATTATCCATGCAGTAGGTGAATAGCGAAAATGTTGCCCTTCTTTATTCAAAAGAGTTTAGAAGGACTGGCAGGATCTCTCAGAACTGTTAAGAAATTACGTTCTTGTAATATCCTTGTGGGAACATCATGTCAGCAACATTCCGAAAAACTACTGGGGGCAAGCAACATCGGTAGGTGGAATACCAGTCACAGTAACACCTCTTAAAACACTCAACTCTTGTAGAGGAATGATATCAGAATGGGATCTACTTGATGTTCCTGATGAGGAGATATATTCAGACTTTAAAGATCAGGGAGTGACAGGTGGAGGCACATCCTGATACATAGGGATGGTCACCTAGTTCCAACAAGGAATATCATCCTTACTTTTGATACACCTAAGCCTCCAACATCTGTTAAAGTAGGGTATCTCATTTGTTCTGTTTGACTGTACATCCCTAATCCACTAAGATGGATGAAGGATGTAAACTTTAAATATCATAAATATGGGCATAGCTAAACTGCCTGTCGTGGCTCAACCTGTGCCCACTGTGGTAGTAAAGAGCATGATAACAAATCTTGCTCTGCAAAAATAGCTAAATGTGTCAACTGTCAAGGGGATAATCCAGTTTACTCCCATTCATGTCAGAGGTGGAAAGATGAAAAAGAAATACAAAAAAATTAAAACAGAACAAAATATATCATATCAGGATGCAAAAAAGGAAGTTAACTATCACTACACCTGTTCTGAGATCCTCTTATGCTGAAAAGGAAGCAGCTAAAAAATCTCAACAGCATCTCAAACATGTATGCCTAATCCACCACCTGATAATTTCACCATACCTGAACTTTATGAATGCAAGTGCCTCTCTGTTAAGCACATCAATTACGTGACCTACTGTATTACTCCAGAGATAGTTCCATTTGATGAGAACCCACTTGTCAAAAAAATTATGGTAAGGATATCATTTAAAGATAATCACCAGCCATGTCCCTCAGAAAAAATGGATACTCTGATATCCACTGAAAGTAAATTAAACTTGCCAACTGACCCATCAGATGTGTTGAATATTTTACCAGAGGAAAAGGTCACTTGCCATCCATACTTTCCGAAAACAATTGATAAATATAAACCTGAAAAAGATAAGCCCTCAACCTCCCAAAAACCAGGCAAGTCTATAAAGCAAAACAATAGGAAAATTTTTACAATAAAACTGACTTAGGTTTCACCAGAATATCGATGGTATCAAAACTTGGCTGCAGAAACACAAACCTTTCAGTTTCTGTCTACAGGAAAGATACTTAAGACCCAATAAGGACTCTACCTTAAGGAATTTTACTGTTATAATGCAGAACTGGAGGTGGGCCTGATGACATCCATTATGAAATGATAAAACACCTACCATCATCTTCTGTTGATCTCCTTCTCTTAATATAGAACAGAATACTTGTAGAGGAAGTGTTTCTGGATTCTTGGAATAAGTCAGTTGTCATTGCCATCTCAAAACCAGAATCCAATACAAGGTAATAATTATCAACCTATTGCTCTGATCAGTTGTCTTTGTAAGATGTTAGAGAAAATGGTTAATGGCAGATTTCTCTGATATGTGGAAGCAGCTATCTTCTCTCCAGCAATGTGGCTTTCATAGACATTCGACTTTGGACCATTTGGTCCGTTAAGAGGAGTGCATTCCTGAATCAGGAACATCTAATTTTAGTTTTCTTTGATATGGGAAACACTTATGGCACAGCCTGGAGATATGGCATATTAAAAGGGGGTGGCCTCTGAGACCCACTATAACCTGGGTCTCAGAGGACATCCCTCCTGTATTTATTAAACTTCCTCTCCGGGCAAGCTTTTCAAGGTAAAGTGGGAAGAATGCTGTCTCATCCATATCATCAAGAATAGGGTGTTCCCAAAGACTGTCTTAAGTGACACTTTTTGCTTTCAGAGTTAACTTGATCGCTGAACAGCCTCCTCCTGCTATAGACAACACTCTATATGTTGATGACTTCACAATTTACTGTTACTCTTGTAACATGAGGTTAACTGAAAGACAAGTAAAGCAAGCAATTGATCTTGTTTCCTCTGTGGACCCTTAGTAATCGGTTCAGGTTTTCACAGAAAAAAGCATACACTGCTGTTGAAAACACTCTTCACCCAGATCCTGAATTAAGAAGTGGACAAACTGTTTTTCCAGTAGTTTTTCTAAGTTCTTGGAACTCATCTTTGACAGAAAACTTACATTCCTTGCACACATTCGTCAACTAAGAGAAAAGTGTAAGAGAGTATTGAATCTCCTTTTCACTATATCCTCTCTGAATGAGATGCAGATCGATCATCATTGCTTCATCTTTATCATGCACTTATACATTCTAAGCTGGATTATGTCTATGTTTTCACAAGGCAGAATAGCCTGCATTGGTTGGATTCCATCCATCCATCATCAGGGTATACGAATAGCTACTGATGCCTTTCACACATTGCCTACTCAGAGTCTTTATGTTGAAGCAAATGAACCAGCTATTACTTAGAAGCAGTTTCTTAATTATGCCCTAAAGATAAATTCTTTTTAGGGCATTACTATCTCCATCCTACATGGACAAATCTCTTTTCTCTGCATTGGGAAGCTCAATATCACAGGTGTCAGACTGCCAATATGTCCCTTTATGCATGTCAAAGAGATTATTCATGCTATTAGCATGAATGTTGACATTGCCTGCACACTACTTAACAGCATCCCTCCATGACAGGTTCACACTCTATCCTACAGCCTCTCACTTTGTCAGCTACTTAAATCTCATACTCCATCATTTGTCTACATGCAGTTGTTTAATGCACACAGAGCAGCCCATCTACTGATGGCTCAAGAACTGACACCTGTGTTTGCTGTGCTGTGCTACTGCCTGACATTACTATCTCCAACCATATTTCACCTGATTGCAGTAATTGCATGCCATTCAGCTTGCAAAACTGCTATCAAAAGCGTAATGTATACAGACTCATTGAGCTCTTTATAGGCTATGTCACCTGTTCTACAAAATGAAAATCCTTAATTTTGATGTTCAGAGGTGCTGGATTCCCAGCCACATTGGAATGAAGAGAAACGAGACTGCAGCTGAGAGATCCTCATAATTTTTTAACATACTGTTTAACAGTACCATATACAGTCTACAGACACTTTATAAGATCAAAGCTAATTGTCCAATGGTAGTCATCATGACAGGAAGCATTCACATACAAATTACCTGAGATTAAGCCTGGAATGGCATTCTGGTCAACATAGAAAGAGAAGAGAAGTTGTTCTTGCTAGGCTCTGGATAGGTTGCAGTCATCTTACGCATTCTTATTTACTGAGGGCTGATGACCCATCTGTGTGTGAAAAATGCAACAAGAAATGTACTGTTTGTTCATATTATGATGGAGTGCCAGCACTTTACATGAGAGAGATGGGTGGGGAACGAAATTTTTACCTACCAAGCCATATACACTCAGGCAAATGTTATCAGACTCAAATTGCATGACATTTTTAATTTTTTTAAAAAGAATTAATTTATACAAACATATTTGATTATAAATTTTATTTATATGTAAATACTGCATTTCTTAACTTAATTTTTGTACATATATATTATTTACAAATTTATCTTTGACTATTTATGTACTGCTGTAACCTTTGCTATTGATCTGTTGATACTGCATTGCTGAAATTAATTTTTGTACATAAATATTATTTACTAATTTATCTTTGACTATATGTATTTCTGTAACCTTTGCTATGGTGCAGTATGATGTTTGTTGTTCTTGCACCAATAAACCAACCAACCAACCAACCATGCACTGAACAGTTTCCTCCCACTGTAGGCAATGCTGTATAAGTTGATGACTTCATGATTTACTTTTGCTCTTGTAACATGAGGGTAACTGAAAGACAACTTCAGCAAGCAATTGATTGTGTCCCCATGGGTTCAGGTTTTCAACAGAGCAAAAGTGTCTGGGTACACTTTTGCTTCAATGTCCAGATCCTGAGTTAAGAATGTCAGAAACTGTTATTCCAGTAGCGACAGAAGTGAAGTTCTTGGAATTCATATTTGACAGAAATTTTGCATTCCTTGCGCACATCCGTCATCTAAGAGAAATGTGCACGAAAGCATGTTTCTCTCAGAAAACCATAATCCAGCTTTTATTGTTAGCTTATACATTCAAAGCTGGATTATGGTTTTCTGAAAGGCAGAGTAGGCTGCAATAGTTGGATCCCATCCATTATTAGAGTATATTATTATTATTATTCGTGATGCCTCCAAGGGGTGCGAAGACTCGTCGCGGGAGGACACCTATTGTACAACTCTCCGTCTCCACCACTACACCGAACCTCTACCACCAATATGGATAGCTGTTGGTGCCTTTTGCACATCACCCACTCAAAGTCTTTATGTTGAATCAAAGAATCACCTTTGTCACTTAGATAGAAACAGCTGTCTCTTAACTATGCAATTAAAATAAAGCCTTTTCCAGAGCATTCTATGTGGACTAGTATTTTTTCTTTGCATTGGGAAGTTTAATATCATACTTGCCAGACTGCCATAGACTACTATATATCCCTTTGGTATGCTTGTTAAAGAGATTATTCAAGCTATTAACATGAATGTTGACATTACCTGCCTCCAACTTAACAGCAATCCTTCAACACAGGTTTTCTCTCCATCCTGCAATCTCTCACTTTGTCAACTATGGAAGTTTCATACTCCAATCCGTTTACCTGCAATTGTTTTAATGCACACAGAGCAGTCCACTCTGATTTCTTGCCCATCTATACAGATGGTTCAAAATCTGGGACCTCAGACTTTGGCTGTGCTTCTCTGTTTCCTGATATTACTGTATCCAGCCAGATCCCACTTAATTGCAATAGTTATACAGCAGAATTACATGCCATTCAGCTTACACTTGTGCCTATAAAAGAAAACTACCATTAGAAGTTTGTAATTTATACAGTCTCATTGTGTTCTTTACAGACCATTTCCTCTCCTGTGTATAATCTACACCTACTGCTTTGTAAGGTTTTGCAACTGTTGTACAAAGATGAAGACCCTTAACTTTAATGTTCATGTGGGCTGGATTCCCAGCCATACTGGAATTGAAGGAAATGATACTGCTAATACAGCTGCTATATCAGCTCATACTATTTCGACATACTGTTTGACAGTACCATGTACAGACTACAGACAGTTTATAAGATCAAAGCTGATTGCCTAATGGCAGTCATCATCTTGGCAGGAAGCACTGAAAAACAAATTGCATAAGATTAAGCCTGAAATTAAGCATTGGCAATGTAGTGAATGTAGAAACAGAAGAGAGAAAGTTGTTCTTGCTGGGCTCTGCATCGGTCACAGTCATCTTTCACATTCTTATTTACTGAGGGTTGATGACTCACCTATGTGCAAAAAATTCAATAGACGTCTCATCATTTGTCATATTCTGGTGAAGTGCCAGCACTTAAAAGAGAGGAATGAAAGTTTTACCTATTTGGCCAAGCCATATACACTCAGGCAAACGTTATCAGACTCTGACAAATTGCATGCTGTCTTTGAATTTTTATGAACAATTAATTTATACAGACTCATTTGATTTCAAATTCTGTTTTATATTACTTAGCAATTTATTTCTCTGTCTATTAATACCCCATGTATTGCTGTAACCTTTGATATAGCAGAGTATGACCTTTGCTGTCCTTCTGCCAACAAACATTAAATTAACCAACCAGCCAACCTCTCCAACTCCAGATCCACAGATTCGCCTGGAATTTGAAGCAGCAATGTTATCCATCTCTTCCTCTCACTCACTCACCCTCTGTAAAGTAGAATAATTTTACCTTCTTTCCCCTCCTTTGAAACTAGTTCTGTTGTAAGGTTGTTTAAATGGGCTAATATTTACTGTATAATACTAATATGTCATCTAGTCCTTTTTTTTTTAAGTAACATCATGTTAACTTAACTCTTCATAAACCTCCTTGTTACTCAGTCAGTTCTCTCCTCTTCCATTCCCTTTTATAATCTTTATGCAACTAATTGGCATTCACTTTATGCCACCTCCATAGTGTTTTCTTCCAGACTGCTGTTTTATGTGGGGCACCTCTCTGTGATGAGAGGGACTGCCTGGTGATGGTACTGTTCCTTTTCATTCTGCCTATTTTTCTCTGTGTTTCCTTTCATATTCTTTGCTTGACTTCTCCTGAGTCTTTTTTTACTATCCTATCTTCTAGATAACCATCACTGGAATCCAATGCCCAACTGCCACATTTGGTGTATGGTGCAACCCATGATGGTGCATCCAGTAAAGGGGATCCTTATCTTCATCTGGTTCAGCAAGATGGGTGGTCCTGGATGGCTTAGCCAAGATCACTCAGCTACTGGGCTTGCTTGCAAGAGTCAGTGGTGTTGCAGTAAGCTTCCTATCCTATGGTCTGTGGACAGAGTAACCCTAGCATTCCACTTCTGAGTGTGTTTTCTGCCTGCTGAATAGTGGGTATCCATGTGTGACTCCATGGTGGGTGGGTGGGTGGGGAGCTCTGGCACTAAACAAAAAAAAAATCTCTTGAGCATCAATCCATCCTCAAGTTTTCCAGGAACCGTCACAAGCCCCAACCAAGTACAGATATTATAGATACATTATTTGATATTAGAAATATGAAACAAAAGACATCTGACACACATAAATGAACCAATGTGTCTCGTCATTCATGCAACACTAAAAATCTGATAGGGAAAATGGACAGAACCTGCATCCAGAGGTGGTTAGATTGCAGTTCAGTCTTTTACAGAAGATAGCACTGTTTTGTTAAATATAGATCTTGCTTTAGAAGTTGCCTCATGTTTTATACTAGTGACAGTAGAGTCAGATAAGGAGGATACATGTGGATTTTGCCAAGGCATTTTGACAGGTTTACACATGGAAAGGAATCATCATCGAATTATGATGATTCCTATCATTCGATTCACTTTCCCCTGAATATGTTGGGCTCAGTAGCTTATCACAGCCAAGAAACTCTGCTCCATATAAAACCTTACTTCTCTCATGTTAGGACATTTAATCATTTTTCATACCACATCTGTTATAAAATATGTATTCTTTGGCCAGTTTTCCTTTTGCAATTTCATCAGGTTTCTCAAATTTCATAATGCTTCTCTAATTAATTTGAGAAGCATTATGAAAGCTGTTTACGTCCTAGACAGGATTTGAACCCAGTCTTTTTGAAGCAAAGGACACTGTTGATACCAACTGATAGAGGTTCATTTGCTAAAGTTATTCTTCCATAAATCTTTCTTCCTTATACTCACTACATAACTAAAAAACTAAAATTTTTTTGATCCTGCTTTGATAACTCTTGGTTAGTTGCCAAATTAATTTGTGTATACATTTCATAATTATCTTCCTGTATTCCTCCATATCTGTAACAACAGACAACTATATATTTTCTCATACTGTCAGCCTTACCTCACACAAAATGTCCTAGGCTAGCAAGTGGAGTTTCTACTTCATGTGCCAATAGGCTGTGAGTTTGAATCCCACCAGGTGTATGGATGTTTTTAAATATCTTTAGATGGTAGATCACCTTTGTTTCAGTAATCACTGAAACAAAAAAGAAATTAAAAGGAACTATGAGAACCAAAAATTTTAATGTGATATACAGTGGAGTCGACAGAGACTAAAGAGCACAAGCAGGATTCATGATTTGGATTCATAACTCCCTTTCAAAACAGTTAAAACATTATAAATTATGGAATGAAAGAATAATAGAAGCTAGAATAAAAATAGATAGAGGCTATTTAACAATAATTGGTTTATATGCCCCAGAAGAAGGAAGAGAACAGGATAATATTGATTTTTATAATCAGCTACAAAACATATATAATAAAATAAATAAAAATGATTACGTAATTTTAACAGGAGACTTAAATGCAAGAATTGGAAACACGAAAATTAATAATATAGGA
This sequence comes from Typopeltis vanoorti, assembly GCF_054136105.1. NCBI lineage: Eukaryota > Metazoa > Arthropoda > Arachnida > Uropygi > Thelyphonidae > Typopeltis > Typopeltis vanoorti. The sequence continues at coordinate 28,557,126 of NC_143560.1, forward strand.
ATAGATTGAGAACATACTCTAAACAGGAATGGTAAAAAATTTGATTAACTTTGTAGTTTATAATAACCTAAAAATAATGAATTCCTTCTATAAACATAAAGACATACATAAATATACTTGGGCAGCAAGAGGATGGAAATCAATATTAGATTATTTTATATTAAATGAAAAGACATCAAAATTTTCACTAGATGTTAGAGTTCACAGAGGATATGAAATAAGTAGTGATCACTTCCTTGTTAAAATAAAATTAAGTTTACCTCCTAAATAGAAGTAACAAGAACAGAAAGAAAATTTGAAACATTTTTATAAAACTAGACTATTGAATGACACAAATGTACAATGGCTATATGAACAAAGAATTAACCAATATCTAGATAAAATAAAACAAAATAAAGAAATAGAAATAGAATGGCTTAATATAAAAACGATACTAAATGCAGCAGCAAATAAAAGCTTAGGAAAGACCAAAAAATTCAGTAAAAGGAAAAAACTGAAGATCTGGGATGATACAATCAAAGAAATAATCAAAAAGAAAAAAAAGCTTATCACAAATGGTTAAGCAGCAAAATATTAGAAGATGAAATAGAATATAAAAGAATAAGAGCCATAGCTAAAAGAGAAGTCAAAAAAAGACATAGAGAATCATGGAACAAATTTGTTTCTAACTTAAAACATGATTTATATAAAATAAGACCCAATGTATATAAGATTTTGAAACACTTAAATGCAGATACCAAAGAAAACATAAAATTAAATACTGAATTGAAATTAGAAGAATTTCTAAATTACTACACAGAACTGTGGACAGACAAATATTTTAAGAAAGACAACTGGCAAACAATTAACAAAAATGAAAAGGAAATAACTAAAGAAGAATTCGAAATCAGCCTGAAAGAAACAAGAAATGGAAAATCACCGGGAGAAGATAAGCTAGGTTCAGAACTATATAAATACTCAGGAACAAGATTCAAAGAAAGACTCTTATTATTTTTAAATAAAATTTATTCAACTGGTATTCCTCCAGTAGAATGGAAAAAAGCAATCGTGATTCCTATCTTTAAAAAAGGTAATAGAGATGACCCTAAAAACTATAGAGGTATCAGTATACTAAATTCCTGTTACAAAATATATAGCAGAATCTTAAATAGCAAAGTAATGAAATATTCCAGAAACTTTATTTTAGAAGTACAGAATGGATTTAGAAAAGGACGATCATGTATAGACCCAGCCTTTTACCTAAAATTAATAATAGAGAAAAGAAGAGAATACAATTTAGAAATACGCATTGCATTTATTGACTTTGAAAAAGCATTTGACAAAGTTAAAAGAAACATATTATTTAACATATTAAAAGAAAGACAAATACCAAATGATATCCTAAAAGCTATTACAAGTATATGTGAAAATAATCAAATACAAATAAGATTAAATCACGAGCTATCATATATGAGAGAGATAAACCAAGGGATCTGACAGGGATGTCCCCTCTCAGCAACTCTTTTTAATATCTACTTAAATGAAATAATAATAAAATGGAATAAAAATTTATATCAAGGAATTAAACTTTCTCCTACCTTGTAGGAGAAAGTATACCTTGCGGTTTTTCTCCGAGAAAAACTGCAAGGTATACTCCATTTGATCAGAAAGAAATTATGAAAGAATTAAACCAAGAATCAGTAATAGAAAAAATTAAAAAATATAAAAAAAATATGGATGGAACATGTTCAAAGAATGAAAATAGAAAGATTACCAAAACAAACCTTAAAGTACAAGCCATTAGGAAAAAGAAAACCAGGACGCCCTCTTAAACGATTCAACGATGACTTATAAAGGCTGGAACAGGCCACTCACCTTAAATTGAGTATGTTCCTATAAAATATCTGTAGAGCATTTCCTGTATTGTCTAATCATTGACACATCCATATTACTAAATGTGCAGTAGTTTTGGCAACCTTTCATAGCTGGGATTGACATAAAAAAAAAAAAAAAGCAATTTTAAAAAATTGATTCAACTTAACATTCTCAAAAACCTCCTCTCCTTTATTCCTGATACGGGAGGGGGGTGGCAAGGGGCCCCAGTTACCACCTATAGTTTACATTGCCATCCATTATCTGCTTTCAGTATTAAAACTTAGGTGGAACTTTCTCAAAACTGACTGGGAATCTTTTATGAAACAAGTTTAATGCTGTTATAAGATTTATAAAGCCTACTGTAAACAGCTATATTAGATTTATTGGCATTATTATCGGTGCTGCCAAACAAACCATTCCAAGAGATTTCAGGAATGATTACATTACAGACTGGAATAGTGAAAGTGAAAGACTGTACAAAGAATTCTCTATTAATAATAATCCTACAGTAGTCACTGAGCTACTGAAGTCTCTTGGCAGTGCTAGAAAAGACAAATGGATTAAGACAATGAACAATTTGAATTTTACTCATTCCAGCCAAGAAGCTTGACCCTAATACAAGGACTCCTGGTAAACTGCTTGTCATAGATCCAAAATACATCACAAAGCATATAGTTTCAATGACTAAATATCCTTAAGATAAAGTAACTATGAGAGAGGTGAAACAAAAACCAAAAAATCTTAAAACAGATCTCCCACTATCATCACTTCCCAGGAACTTACCCAGGCAGTTAACTCATTGAGGACTGGGAAGGTGGCTGGACTTGATAACATCTACTCTGAATTCATTAAGAACTATGGTCCAAAAACTATTAAATTGCTTATTAAATTACTGCTATGTATAATAATATCCTGGACTGTGGCGTGCTTCTATCAATTTTTAAAAGATCTAAAACCATTGCCATCTTAAAACCTGGCAAAGACAATTGTTCCAACTTCTGTCCTATTGCCTTACTAAGCATCTGCCTGAAACTTCTGGAAAGAATAATATACAACAGAATTTCTCCAAGTATACATAATAGAACTCCTCGGGAACAGGCTGGCTTCAAACCTGACAGAAGTTGTTGTGATCAAGTACTAGCCTAGAGAACAGCTTTGAAAAACAATTGACAACAATAGTGGTATTCATGGACCTCTCTGCTGCCTATGACACAGTGTGGAGAGAGGGTCTCATTTTAAAATTCTTAAACTATCCCATCACCAAAACTAGCCAACCTACTTAATCAAGTACTAGCAGACAGATGGATACATGTATCTCTCAATGAATCCAAAAGAATTCTTTAAGATTAAAAATGGCCTACCTCATGGGTCATTTCTTGCCCCATTGCTTTTTAACTTATATATTAGTGATATCCCAGTGACAACATCACAGACATTTATGTATGCTGGCGATACTGCTATTGCAGCTCAACATTCTACATTCCAAAAAGCTTAAAACATCTTAACTGGAAATCTGGCTGTAATTAATAAATACTTTAGACAATGGCAATTACAACCCAACCTGAACAAAATGAAGTTGCATCCTTTCATTAAAGTAATGTCCAGGCTAACTATATCCCAAAAGTTTACTTCAGAAATAAACAGGTGAAATTTAACAATCATCCAAAATACCTAGGAGTTACCCTAGACAGAAGTTTGACATTTAAATATCATCTAGAAAATATCACTGAAAAATTAAAAACTCATAATAATATAATTCCTAAACTTTCTAGTACTTCTTGGGGTGCTGATGCCAACAAACTACACACTACTGCACTGTCTTTGGTTTATTCTGCAGCAGAGTATTGTGCTTCTGTGTGGCTGAACAGTGCACATGCTTCTTTAGTCGATATCCAGCTGAATCAAACTATGAGAATAATCTCTGGTGCTCTAAGATCTGCTACTGGCTCCCAACTCTCGGTAATATAGCCCCTCCTTCGCTTCGCAGGACCCAAGCCTTAAGCAAATTATGGACAAAAATAATTGGAAACAGTTCTTTGCCTATCCAACGAGACATTTCCTTCCATACCTCACAAAGACTGAAATCCAGGCACCCTGCCTGGAGGAGTGCAATACAAATGAATGACCAGAACTTTGACCTATGCAAGTCATGGGGAGAGTATTGGCTTCAACATACCTCCAATCTTCAAATTATCATTTTAAATCCAACATCTCGTCTGGAAGGCTTCGATCTGCCTAGACATGTATGGATCACTTTAAATCAGATCAGAACAGGACATGGGAGATATAAATATCTCTTGCATAAATGTAACTGGTCTGATCCTCCAAACTGTGAATGTGGAAATGGGATCCAGACTATCAATCGCATTGTGCTTGAGTGCCCTATCTACTCATTCTCAGACACTAAAGAGGACATTTTTAAACTGACCCCAGAACCTGTGGAGCGGATCTGGTATTTAAGGATTAAGCTCTGATTCTTAATTTTTAATGTTTAATCATTTCAGCCTATTGTATTTCTTTTAATATGATTTTTACAATTGTTTTTATGCTGTTTTATGTAATATGAATGTAATATCCTGAGACCTGTACATCATATGCTAAATAATAAATAAACCACCCAGTTACCACCTAGTTTACAATGGCATCCATTATCTGCTTTCCAAAGGATCCTCTCCAACTTTTAGATCTTTTAGGGGTTTACCAGGTGATCTGCATTTGCGGAATTGTTTGTTTTGGCCAGGCCAGACAAAAGAGCAAATAGCAAGATTGCAGAGCACAAAGATTACAGCTTGTTATATATCTGTGTCTTCTCAGGTTGCACCATTCAATATATTAAAACATATTCTGTATCTTTTGAACACATGTTAGTTGAGTAATGGATTTGTTGGGAAAGGCCACTTTATTTCATAAAAGCAAATATAAATTTCAAAGATTTTCCCTGCTGTACTGAAGACTTACCACCATTGGGATGGGGGAGTCTTTAAAACTTCTATCTAGTGACCAGAAATACCGTATCTTACTAGATGGCTTTCTTTTGAGCTGAAGGCCTCTCCTCTCTTGCATCAGTCTTTTCTATGTCGTGCTTACATATGCATATATCTCCATACCAACCAATGTGTTGTTTCCCTGATGATGCATAGTTCAACTTATACAAACTGGAAATAAGTGTGTTACTTATTATGTGGTAATCATTGTTATTGGCTTAAATAGATGTGAAGAATAAAATACTATATATAAAACAGAATTTTAATGCATCATAGAAAGTGATAATAAAATTGCAGTCATTTACATGGAAAGAGAATAAAACCAAATTGCATTGTAGTTTTACAAATACAATAAAGAAACAACTGTTGATGAAGGCTATGCAAAAAAAGAGACTCTAGTGGTCAAAAGTGTACAAAGATTGGACTCTTGAGAGTGGAAGAAGATCATATTCTCAGGTGAGAGCCATTTCTTTGTCCAAGGAATGCAAGTATCCTGTTTGCAAATCAGTGGCCGAAAAGACTTCTCCCATCCACCTTCAACAAGCTCCTAAACACCCAGCTAAAAAGATGTTCTGTGGTTATTTTACACATGACTGTCCAGAATCACTTGTGCCTGTTGTTGGTATGATGAGAAAGTGACCAGTGCTTAAAAATATTAGAGAAAAGAGTGACCCCCACAAATCCAGAAAGACAAAGAACTCATCTTTCAACAAGATCTTGCTCCATGCCACACTTCAAAAAAAAGCAAAAGAATTCCTCAAAAATTCAATTGCTTCAGTGGCCAGGTAACTCTCCTGACACTAATCCAATAGAAAATTTGTGGGCCATAGTGAAAAAGAGACTTGGAAACTTAAATTGTGATACAAAAGATAACTTAATACAATCCATTATAAAAAGTATGGTTTCCAGATTCAGAAATAAGGAAAATGTGTTCTATGTCGGTAGAGTCCGAATTTATTAGCAAATATATGAAATTATTAGGAACAAAGAAGCACATTTAAATTATTGGGTAAAGTTAAAGTTTAATTTTTGTACTTATTTTCTTGCGAAATTAAAATTTTCTTTAAAATGTAAGTGTTCAGAGTAATTTGTTCATTACTGTATATCAGAGAAAAAAATTCTCACATGCATCAGAATTTTTTCTAACTTTCAAATTCAATTAAATTCATTATTTAAAAAATATATGTATATTGTTACTCATAGGTGAAACATCATGACTCTGAGACCACCAAAGAAGGAGAGAGAGGAAACAAAATGGTATCAGAAATCTACCTCACTCGACTTTTGGCTACAAAGGTAAGCCATTTATTCATTGTTGTCTCTTGTAACATTTAAGAGAATTGGGGGGGGGGGTAAATTTTTGATCCCCCCCCCCATTTGATCCTTTATAAGGAAAAATTTGTGTCATCCAAATATTCTAACAGTGCTGGATGCATGTTCATTCTGCTTTCTTGGTCCCTCTATGTCATGGTTTAAGTGATGGTACTGGCCTTTTTTTTATATATATATATTATTTGCTCTGCTTCTAATTGGAAAGGTGTCACTTTTTTTAAATCCAGAATTTAAAACAGTTAGGAGCATTTCCTCCTGTTTAACTCTTCTAGGGATAATCTTGTACATACATAAAAAAAAATGTCTATGTATCTACTTAAGAGATATTCACAGATTTAAAAAGTATTCACACAACTCCAGTGTGCAAAATTTATTGGGAAAAATATTGTTGTTACATTACCCCCCCCTCTCATGTAAATCCATAAACTTCTAGGGGAACCATCAGAATGGAACATGCTCTGAACTCAAAGATCAAGGAGTGAAAGCCATAAGAATCCTCCTCATACATAGGGATGGTAATCTAGTCCTGGCAGGGAATATCATTCTTACTGCTTCCCCCATGCCAAAGAACAACAACAACAACAAAATATATATATATATATGTATGTATATATGTATTCATAAACCCTGCTACCTTAAAAGCAGAAAATTTAACCTGAATCCTTTGAGATGCTTTAAATACCAGAAATGTGTCACTTCCTTTCATGGCTCTCATCTGTGCCTAATCGATGCACAGATGATAGAGTGCATCAGTGCAGTCTTTGGGTTCCTGAATGAACCTAAAGACTGCACTGTTAAAAATGCTCAGTCAATATGAGTGATGACCTTTGGTCGGAATGACCTAGGAACCATTACAAAGGAAACCAAAATGCTAATATACGGATGGAGTTTAGTATATCCATGATGCTTTGCATATTTTTCTTCTGGAGGAAGACAGGAACACTGGCTATCTAAGCCACCACCACTATCACCCCCCCCCCCCAAAAAAAAGGAGAGGGGGGGGACTCCATCTATAAAAAAATAAATAACTAATCACAAAATTAAATGCCAAATGGACCCACATAAATAAATAATTAACACTTTTGCCCAATGGAATTAACATAATTCTGCCAAAATATCAGTGATGTCAATGTCCTCTTTTGAAGAAGCATGTGCTAGCATGCTGTCTTGCAAGACTTATTTAAAATTAGCTGATGTATGGAGTATTTGAATGACTTTCATTCAGATACACATTTTTTTTAATTAGGTGATTTATTCATTAAACATTCTTAAAAAAAAATTTCTGGACAGAAATAGTGATAATTTCTTCAATCCCCTCCATTTACCACAATGAACTGGTTTGAGGCTATACCATGTAAGGATTTGTGTGTAATTTGAAGTTTCTGTGAAATAGGTGATTTTTTTTTATTTATTAAGTATTTTTTACATTACTATTTATTGTATTCAGTACATTTCCTAATATCCTTTAAAATATATTGTTAAATTACTATAGTTTTAAAAAAAAAAAAAATGGCACCAAAAACCTGGACGAACAAGAGACCAGTGTTGAAAGCTAAGGGTAATGATAGCATGGAGCCTAGTAAAGAGGACCTTTATATTGATGATATAAATTATGAATAATTTGAAAATCAACCAGGGAGTTGGAGAAAGCAGAAAAAAACATAAGAACTAAGACAGGTTTTAAAGGTAACAGAAAGGAAAGAATAGCAAGTCGTAAGTTACCAATGAATATTAATAATAACAGTACTGATGTTGATAATTACAAGGAAAGTCGAGGTAAGCACTTGACAAAGGAGTCATTACATCGAGCTTCCCACGAGCTAAAATAAAGGATAAAAAAAAGCAATAGTAAAACAGAAAGAGATGGTAGAGCTAGTTGGAACTAATGATTTAAGTAGTGAACAAATACAGTATGAGAGACAATATGGAGGAAATGAGACAAAAAACTGAGAATCTAAAAATGATTAGTTTATCACCACGATACCACAGTAATGAGTTAAGGAAGGCAATGATGGCAAATGGTTCAGTGCGCAGGATATATAGAAAAAAAAAGGTATGAATTTTTGTCGTGTGGAGTAAGTTTGATGGTAGAAAAAAATTGCATAATAGGGATGGACTGTACTTGAATGGATTTAGCATCAGGTGCCTAGAGAAATTATTTATTACAATGAGACCTAATGCACAGAGTCAAGGAAATTAGATCATATTGGGAGGAACACTGAGAATGTGTATCTAAGTTCAGCTAGGTGTGTAGATGTGACAGGATGTTAATGAGCACAGTTATGAATCTGCTGAAGGAATGAACTACACTTTGGGTTCAGGCATTTTGTAGGTGTGGAAGGAAAAGAGAAAGTTGCCCAACTTAAGCAAGCAGACTGTCAATTGAAGTATAAGAAAAAGCAAGGTGGTAACTTCTTATTGTCTATACACAAGTGCCAGGAGCATTAGATGTGTGTAATTTGAAATCAAATTGAGTAGAGATTTTACTTTGGTGAATACATTTGGCCTGAAATTGTTGGCATTAGTGAAACCTGGCTCTCAGAGTCGGGTATTGTAACTAAAATCCAGTAAAAAGGATATAGTGTTTTTAGGAACGATAGAAGAGGAGGGGAAATACTACTAATGATATCAGATGACTTGAGTAAAGTTAGGATAGAAACACATGAGAGGGATAATAGTTAATAATTTCACATGTAGCACTGAGTTTGTAGCTATCTGGTATAAAGTGGAGTCTAGCAGGATGAAATATATGGTGAAGTGTTGCTATAAATCCGGTAATTCATTTTCTGGGGTGAAGAATTGCATCACCAAATTTACCCAAATGAGAACCAAACAAGTAATTATTATGGGTGACTTAAATTATCAGAATATTGATTGGATAACAATGAAACTAATGGACAATAACAAACTAATGATAAGAACAAAGGAGAATTTATTGATCTGTTGCATGATGCTTTCCCAAGCAGCACAAGAAAGAAGCAACTCGAAGAAGAGTGTTAGATTTCATCATTGTTGGTTAAGCATGTGACTATTTTGCCACCAGTTGGTAACAGTGATCATGCTCTTCTAACTTGGAAAGTGGCCAGCTATATGGATGTGCCAATCAGGACAGGTTCTATGCTGAACTACAAATCTGGAAATTATGACAAACTTGAAGAATACCATCTTTGTTTCTATGGTATCAGTTGTTGAATGCAGAGGGATATCAGCAACGCATGGGAAGCTTTGAAAAGATGCTTAAATGATGCAGTATGTGAATGTGTCCCTATAGTTCGAAGAACAAACAGAATGAAAATGAAATGGATGTGCAGTTTCATTAAACAAGAAATCCATAAGAAGATGATGTGGAAGGAATATCATTGAGAATAAGAGCAAGAGGAGTTATGAAATGTATAAAGCCCAAGCCAAAAAATAAGTTACAAGTGTTGTATGAAAAACCTAAGTTGGAGCATGAAAAGAAATTGGCTGCAAAGGCTAAAGGCAAGCCAAATTTTATCGTTATGCTGCAAGTTAAAGAAAGAATGACTATGGAAGAATAACTTTATTGAATGTAGACAGTACCCCTAGTATCAGAAGTAGATTTACTTAATTGCTTATTCCTTTTCACTCCGCTGTGAGCATAGGGTCTTTGCCATGGATCGCCATCTGAATCTGTTTTGTGTTTCTCTCTTCTTCCGTGTTCAGTTCTTTCCAATATTTCTAAGCTCTTCTTCTATTCCTTTTTTCTATTCTATTCCTCTTTCCTTGCTGATTCTACTCTAATGTTTGCATGACTATCTTTTTCAGGTTTTCTTAGTACATGTCCTTTCCATCTCCATTTTCTCTGATTGATGTCATATATTACTGGTTTTTGTTTATTTTTTTTATTTATTTATTTTTTTTTTCATAATTCTTTATTGGATATCTTTCCTGGTCATTTTATATATAGAATTCTTCTTAAACGTTTATTTACAAAGTTTTGCAGTTTTTTTCCTGATTATTTTTGTTGTTGTCCATTTCTGATGCATAGGACTAATTATATATCTGATTTTTATTTTTTAATATTTCCTTTGATCTCCATATTTGCCCTAGCGTGTTAACATTTTTCTGTGCTCTCTCTATCTTAGATTTTATATCTTCCTCTACTCCTCCCTGTTTATTTATTATTGATCCTACGTAATTAAATTTCTCCACTGTTTCTAAAATTTGACCAAGTACTATGATGTACTATGTCATTTTTTTGTTTGTCATTTATTTTTATTATTTTTGGCATGTTTGTATAATTTGAACCTTAGCATAAGAAACCATTCCACAGGAATGGAAAGAATGTATGATAATGCCAGTGTACAAGGGTGATACAAAGACTGATGTGTCTAACAATGGACCTATGAGCAGGGGCACGCCAGTAGTGTCCGGTGCCTGTGTGCAAAACTTTAGTTGGCACTCCTATACCCCCTCCCCCAATAAAAAATCACTTTATAAAAACGTATCAGTGAGTAAAAATGAAATAAGAAATATGTTAATTATAAGTTTATTGAACAAAAAGCAGAAAAAAAAATTGTATAAAAAACAATAAACATACAAGAAGGGTACAAAAACAACAAAAATAATTTTGAAAAAAATAAAGTAAATAAATAATAAAATAAATAAATAATAGTAACTTACAAGTATATAAAATAGGAACATATTAAACATTATTGGGTAAAGAAATAGTTAAATAAATATTTAAACAGAAAGAAAAATCACTTAGTGAGTTGAACTTTTCTAGTTTTCATTAATGAAAATTCTGAAAATATCATGTATATCAAGTTGATCTGAAATATCTGACTCTATTGATATAATGGCAAGATTTGAAAGTTTGTCTTGTACCATTGTGGAGCACAAGTACTTTTTAATAATTTTAAGTTTAGAAAAGGACCTTTTTCAACAGATGCTACAGATACCGGTAATGACAAAAGAATCCGAAGAGCTATTGTAAAGTTTGGATAAACTGTAATTAAGTCGTTTGAATAAATATACTGAAATATCTGATATATATCATTTTTAAAATTAGAAATAAATGATTGACAGTGTAAAATTTCTTCGCATAAATCATCTGCGTCAATGTCTGAATGATTCTCATGTGTTAATTTTTGTCGTAACTTTTTACAAAAAGATAATAAATATTCTTTATTTTGTGAAGTACTTAACAAATACAAAAACTGAAAAGAATTCATATGTTCTTTTAATAAAGTAAATCTTTCCTGCAAAGATTGTAATGTTTGATCTGTTACAAGGATCTACTATATTTTCATGTTCATAATCAAATTGTGTTGTCTTTTTACATCACCTTAGTGGTATACTATTACAAAATACAATTTCTTTGAAAGTTTCATCAGACCTATAATCATTTAAAAATTGATTTAGATCATTCAATGCATCTAAAGTAAGTTGGAGATTCATAGATGAAGACTGCAGTATTTTACTGACAAAATTTACTTTATTTAAAATATCATACCAAATCTTTGGCGCCTTTATATCCTGACACCTGTGTGTGTCGCACACATTGCACATATGGCCAGCGTGCTCCTGCCTATGAGTATCTCTGAAGTACTCATAAAGATTTTAGAGAAGTTGGTAAGAACTCGCATACAGAAATGGATGGACAAACAAAATTATACTATGCAAGGAACAACATAGCTTTACTTAAGAGAGGTCATGTCTGAGCAATTTGCTCATATTTTATAAGTTGACATTTGAGTTGGATAAAGGGACTGAATACATTATGATACTGTTGAACTTTGCTGTGGCATTTGATAAGATGCCACATAAACTGGAGAATATGGGATTGGAATATTATAAGCTATTGGCTTGGATGAGTGGTAGCTGACAGACAGCTATCAGAAAATGGTATATGGGATATGCGAAATAAAAGATCACTAAAGAAAATGTTAATAAATCATTTTTAAAATGTTATTGTAATGAAAATGGTTTGTAAATAAATAACATGTGGAGTCAATAATATTCGTAGTTCAAGTACTGCATGACATTTTGACCAATATCAGCAGACTGAAGCTGGCATTGTGCATGCTCATATTGGAGGAGTGTGGACAGTGAGGAAACAAGATGGAGATAATGTGTTTATGTGTGCCATTTTTGAGAGGAGAAAGGGTTACAGGAACATATTCAGAAACCTATGGATTTATATGAAAGTATTTCTTTCAATTGGTGTATGACCACTAGAAGATAAATCTAGAGATCCTCGAATATTGTTTTTGTTGTAAAGAAATATACAGTAGCTTAAGTTTGGAAAGAGTGAATTCCAATACTAGTTTTATCTACTGTTGCTTTATTTAACCCTGCATATGTTCCTGTTAACAGATGACTGAAGACAGCATTTTAGTTCAAGTAGAAAGTGTTTTTCTTTTAAATAGTGTTTCTTCATTAGAGTGGGTATGTATTACAGATTACTGAAGACAAAAAGAAAACTATTAATCAAATAAGGATAGGAACTGATTTCTTGTAATGATGATTTGTTTACAGAACTGTAAAGTAAACAGTTTACTCTAAGTGTTTTATCTTTCTGCATAACTTTCTGGAGTGCAGTAATTTTCCTGAAGATTATTTACACTGTAAAGCTTCAGAGGTACGATTGAGATTCCTTATTTGTACAGTGTGTTAATTTTGAGCCAAAATGAGAAAATTCCTTATTGGAACTGATTGTATTAAAATGCTATACTTGTTTAATCCTAGAGAGGATTAATAAAGGAATTTGTTTCCGTTGTTTGCTGTTAGGCAAATTTTTTTAGTCTTGAAATTAAATTTAAGTGAGTAAGTATGAGAAAGGAAGTGCATCTATTACATTTTTTTTATGTAAATAATTATGTTTGTATAGTTATTTAATTAAACAATGTTTCTTTTGTATTATAATTCTCTTGTAACTATTTAAGAGATAAGTGGATGTAATATATGAGTTCTAATAGTCTGGGGAAAACTAGAATCGGTTCTATTGGAAAGAAACTAGAAATATTTAAATGATACTCGTGATATGGACCCAACTTATAACCTGCAGAATAACCTATGTAGTTTTTATAGGTGTGGGCAATCAGACACACACACACACACACAAATTACTTTAAGAAAATGGTGCAGCTAACACATATACTTTTGAACAAAATGAAGCCATTAACAGAAATGTTTAGAGAACATTCAATTTAACAGAAGACAATACATTATGGTATGTTACTATCATCAGTAGAATCAGGATAGGGCCTGGACCTGTCCAAAATGAGATGCCATTCCTTCTCAACACTATTGTAGAGACATTTTCCATCAGCTTTTCAGTGGGAACCTCTTATTTACAATATTCTTCATTTAATCATGACTTGGCGCTGATACTTCCCAGGTGACCTGAAGGTGTCATTTTAGGTTTACCAACTTCCGCTTTCATTATGAGAGATATGAATGGCCACAAATACTCTGTTGAGCATCAACTCAACAATATCACTCTCTCCCCTCTTAAACATAGGATGCAGTCCCTTTTTCCATATGCTTATCCAAGTTGAAAAGACTGCTATTGAGTAAACAATCTGTTCTTTATCCCTCCTTCCACTGTATAAGTGGTAAGTTGAAAACGTAGTGATGTCATGATGGAAAATAGATCACACTGACTAGAAAAATCAATGTGATCTATTTCCTCTCTTAACAGAATTCGATTTTGCATCAGCCAGGTTAAGCTCTCAGGAAAGCAGCGAAACATATTACAATGTATATGTAATAAAAACTGCCACAACTGCACCACTGAATTTGAGGAGGATACATCCTTTGTCTAAACCAAAAGAACTCTTGGATCTTTTGATATCTTCAGTAACCAGATCAACTCATGTAAGATATGTCTGACAAGACCATAAAAATGAAAGGGAGATATGCCACCCATTCACTTTCAGTATTGGAATATAACAAATGCACTGCAGATCCAAGAACAGTTAGATACTTTCTGGACAAGTTTTGTCAGAATGCTGACAGTGTTGGCCTTACTTTCCTAAGGCAGAAGAAAACATTAGATTATCTTCTCTTCAAATGGACTGGAACACTACAACAGGTCATTTAGCACACACACACATGCACACACAAAATTTGCTCTGCTTTGATTTGAAACAAGTGTTATTATTATATAAATCAAGTTTATATTAAATCCAGCATTATTTCAAAGCTGAATGTAGAAACTATGAAAATTTCGTAAAAAAAAAGTTGACCAGAGAACTTACGGAAATACACTCGCTGGCATTCATGAGTTGCCCTAGTGCAGACCACATAAAAGACATGAACGCTTGCCCAAGCATCCATATATTCACCTTTTATTGGTCCATTTTGATAAGGTTTCACTGGCCTGACAGTTTTTTCGAACTGGTTGGTTCTCCTCAGAGACCAGGCAGAAACCTTAAGAGAGCAAAAACTCTCGTTCAGTATCTTTTAAATTAAACACTATTTTATCCACTTGTTATGCCACTGTATTGTGAGATAATTGCATGTCATTGATAGCAGAAACTAGTTTATGCTCTTTTAAGGTTTCTGCTTGGTCTCTGAGGAGAACCAACCAGTTCGGAACAGCTGTCAGGTCAGTGAAACCTTATCAAAATGGACCAATAAAAGGCGAATATATGGATACTTAGGCAAGCACTCGTGTTTTCTATGTGGTCTGCACTAGGGCAACTCGTGAATGCCAGTGAATGTATTCCTATAAGCTCTCTGATCAACTTTTTTACGAAACTTTCATAGTTTCTACATTTGGCTTTGAAATAATGCTGGATTTAATATCCACTTGATTTATATAATTTTGCATAGCCGAACTGAAGCCTTTTGGCTCTTTATTTTAGTAAAGTGTTATTATGATTTGTTTGACCAGATGACATTATGAGATGGTAAAACATCTACCATCATCTTCCATTTATAATAGAATCTTCCTCAGGGATCAATTTCTGGATTCCTAGCAAATGATAAATATTGCCCTTTCAAAGCCAAGTAAGGATTCAAAAATGCCAGTTATTTTCCAATAGCTCCAATGAGTTGCATCAAGATCTTAAAAAGTGATCCTCTTTCTTCTTTGGCAAAATCTACCTTCCATTAAAAATCATTTAAGCTCACTAGGTTCATGAGAGATGCTTTCCTAAAAAAACAAGCATCTAATATCAGTTTTCTTTGACATGGAAAAGTGAATGGCACACCTTGGAGGTTTGCTAACAACATGACAATAGAACTGTGTGTGAGTGTGTCACACTGTCTCCTGTGAAGGTTAATTCAATCATTGAACAGCTTCTTCCAGCCAGGAGCAGTATCCTCTTCATTGATTAACACCCTATATTATTCATGTAAATAAGTAAAATGTTTTGTTATTCGGACTTACAAATGGATTTTAGTTTTCACCTCTGAAGACAATTTGCATGCACTTTTATCATAAATATTGCCTTCATCTTAACTCAAACTAAACACAGGAAAACCATAATCCCAATCATAACAAGAAAAGTTCTTGGAACTCTTATTTAAAAAAAAAATAACATTTTTATCACACATACAACATGTAAGTACAGTGGTTTTGCTCCACCTTGCACATGTACATATCTAATCAAAACTTCATTGTGGATACCAAATATATGCTTCTGCCAAAAACGTTACATTCTGGTTGTTGGATCCTATCCACTATCAGGAAGTGAGACATAGCTGGTGTAGTTTTAACATCACCTCACCTATTCCTTGTTTGAATTGAATGATCACTGTCTCTTTGACACCAGTTGCATTATATCTTCAATGCGCAGTTAAAACAGTTCCTGACAAACCATCTTGTGTGTAATCCTTTTTAGTCTGCTTTTAAGAATCTGTACAACACACATCTTACTTCTATATGCCTCTTCAGGTTATGTATTAAAGAACTTTTACAAGCTCTAAGTATCATAGAGCTTGTAAAAGTTCTTGTAAAACTGTCTTCATCCTTAACATGTCTACATTCCAGCAATGAATTTCATAATGTGTGACCTAGAGAAAACACTACCTTATCTACCTATAGCTCTTTAAAATACACAAAACAGAATACTCTGATTTTCTTCAGTCTACTGGTTCAAAATCAGTTTTTAGTGATATCTGCTGCTGTCATCCCAGACAGCATATCTAATCATCTCTCTTTCTAGGGAAGGCAACATCTGTACTGCTAAGCTGCATGTACAGAGCTTACACTGATTTAGTTGGTCGAGTGGTTAGCGTACCTGTTCTCCAACCAACAGATCATGGATTCGAATTCTGCTGCAGGCATGGATGTTTGTGATTGTCTTATCCCGTATACTGTTATAACCTTTGATATGGCACAGTATGACCTTTGCTGTCCTTGCACCATTAAAACCATAAATCATCATCACAGAGCTTATATTAAAATTTATGAAGTTGAGTTCCCTAATGAAGATGCATCATTTACACAGGCTCCTTAAACTTTCTAAGCTCAAATTTTGTACAAAGCTTGAATAATTATGGGAATTTTTTAAATAACAAAACCTGTGGTGCGTTCATAATTAGAAGAAACACACGTATAAACCACAGTGAAAATTATTTAATTGTAAATATTTCATCCTAAGTATCTTAGGACATCATCAGTACAGTATTTAAACAAAAATTAGGAATAACATACAGTAAGGGCGCATGATTACAATAGAATCTCATGAAAACATGCATAACGTGCTAAAGTAGTACAAAAAAAAAAAAAAACATTAATTATTTAACACAGTTTTGTATGATAATTTCCCATATTTTAGGAATAGTAAGAACGTCGTTGCGGTTTAGGTTTGGTCTGTGTAGTAGGGCTTCAGAACTTTCTTTGTATAAACGTTCATGTTTAAATAAAGATCTATGTAAAAGTTTAACCTTTTCCCAATGGATCCTATGGTTTGGATTTTCAATTCCGTGTTGAGAGAGGCCAGATTTCTGTGGTTTAAGAAGACGAATGTGGTCTTGATGTTCCGAGATGCGTTTCTGAACAGACCTACCTGTCTGTCCAAAGTAAGATAATTTGCATGAGCATGGAATCTCATAAACACCAGGTAACATCAAGGGTGAGAATTTGTCCTTAGGAGAAGGTAATAAGTTGTAAATTTGGTTGATAGGTTTGTAAGTAGTGGCAAAATTGTATTTCTTCATAATTTTAGAAAGACGTTCTGAAATGCCTTTAACGTAAGGTATGGGAATCCTATGCACTTCTTCCTGTCTGGTTTGATGTATGCAGAAGTGACCGATGATTTTTTGAGTTGTTTTGGGATTATATCCATTTAGGATGGCTGTATTTTTGATAACTTCTAATTCCTGGTTTAAAGATTCTTCAGAGGAGCAGAATTTGTGTGCTCTGGAAACTAGTGATTTAATAATGCCAGATTTCTGAGATGGATGATGAGCAGAAGAATTGTGAATGCAGCGACCTGAGAATGTAGGCTTGCGAAAGACGGAAGTGGCGATGGAACCGTCTTCTTTTCTTTTGATGTGTAAATCCAAAAAAGAGAGACCCTGTGGAGATTCTTTTTCTTGATCCTACGAATCGTCAACTCAGAAAATTAAATAAGCTACTTAATGAAACTTCCTCCTTAGATGGAGAAACAATCAAAACACTTAAGACATACCATGCAAGACCTCCTAGAATTTATGGCTTACCTAAGCTACACAAAACTAATGTTCCACTTAGACCTGTCGTAGACTGTATCGGCTGTCCAACGTACAAGTTATCAAGATTCTTATCTAACCCTCACATAGGCCACTCAGTCTCTTCAATCAAAAATTCTACTGAGTTTCACACAAAAATTAAAGACATTCAACTATCAAAAACTGACTTGTTAATCAGCTTCGACATTGTCTCCCTCTTCACTAACATTCCCCATAAAGAAACAATAGAATTACTAACTCAAAAATTTCCGTCTGATATAGTTGAATTGTTCAAGTTTGTTATTGCATCAGGTTACTTCACCTGGAAAGGTCAAATTTACAAGCAAGAGGAAGGAACAGCAATGGGATCTCCTTTATCACCAAACCTAGCAAATTTGTTTCTAGAACACCTTGAGGAAAAAATATTCACTTTTGAACCCAAACCAAAAATTTGGCTAAGATATGTCGATGACGTATTTGCAGTATGGAATCATCCCGAACCTGAATTACAACTGTTTCTAGATAAAATTAACCTTCTTCATCATCGCATCAACTTTACGTTAGAAAAAGAATCTCCACAGGGTATCTCTTTTTTGGATTTACACATCAAAAGAAAAGAAGACGATTCCATCGCCACTTCCGTCTTTCGCAAGCCTACATTCTCAGGTCGCTACATTCACAATTCTTCTGCTCATCATCCATCTCAGAAATCTGGCATTATTAAATCACTAGTTTCCAGAGCACACAAATTCTGCTCCTCTGAAGAATCTTTAAACCAGGAATTAGAAGTTATCAAAAATACAGCCATCCTAAATGGATATAATCCCAAAACAACTCAAAAAATCATCGGTCACTTCTGCATACATCAAACCAGACAGGAAGAAGTGCATAGGATTCCCATACCTTACGTTAAAGGCATTTCAGAACGTCTTTCTAAAATTATGAAGAAATACAATTTTGCCACTACTTACAAACCTATCAACCAAATTTACAACTTATTACCTTCTCCTAAGGACAAATTCTCACCCTTGATGTTACCTGGTGTTTATGAGATTCCATGCTCATGCAAATTATCTTACTTTGGACAGACAGGTAGGTCTGTTCAGAAACGCATCTCGGAACATCAAGACCACATTCGTCTTCTTAAACCACAGAAATCTGGCCTCTCTCAACACGGAATTTAAAATCCAAACCATAGGATCCATTGGGAAAAGGCTAAACTTTTACATAGATCTTTATTTAAACATGAACGTTTATACAAAGAAAGTTCTGAAGCCCTACTACACAGACCAAACCTAAACCGCAACGACGTTCTTACTATTCCTAAAATATGGGAAATTATCATACAAAACTGTGTTAAATAATTAATGTTTTTTTTTTTTTTTTTTTTTTGTACTACTTTAGCACGTTATGCACGTTTTCACGAGATTCTATTGTAATCATGCGCCCTTACTGTATGTTATTCCTAATTTTTGTTTAAATACTGTACTGATGATGTCCTAAGATACTTAGGATGAAATATTTACAATTAAATAATTTTCACTGTGGTTTATACGTGTGTTTCTTCTAATTATGGGAATTATTTTTCAGTATTAACCCTACACATAAGACATTACAAAACCTATTGCACATCAGTGCATATATGAGCAAGTGGTTAAGAAGTACCAAAAAACGGGAACTATTGGTTTCTTAAACAGCTGCAGGTTGTAGACTTTGAGTTTTTGAAAACAGTATGATACACTGTTCCAGAGTACAAAAATAAGATGATGATAGTGGTAGGAGTATACTATCATTTCTTTTCTTTTTTTTTTTTTAATATATGAATTGTGCCTATGAAAGGTTATAAGTCTGTTGTAAATTTAAGTATCATGGGTGAGCTAAAGTTAGTCTGGTTCCCCTGGTTTAAAACCAAATGTACTTTTTTTCAAGCCACTTTGGTCTCTGATAAAGAAGTCTTGTATTGTGCAGTAAAAAACATTTACAAGCATCCATGCCTATATTGGGATTTGAACAACAGCCTGTTGGAAAACAGGTATGCTGTCCTCTTCCAACCAGACACGAAGAGAATTGTTGTCAGAATTGGGATATGATTATGACGTTTTGATTCAGCCAATGTTGAGACTGCTGTGCCCACATTTGGTCACCTGCTTTTTCTGGAGATGAAAAGATTTTGAAAATGATCCAAACAGAGCAAAGATGTTTGAGTATGAGGACAAATGGAGGCAGTGCACCAAGTTAATTGATTTTCCCACACACTTAATAAAAAGTTCATATAAATAATATAATAACATATACACTTCAGTGTATTATGTATATGACCATGAATATTATTTTATAAATTATTCCTTTTTTGTTTTCTTTCTTAGGGTACTCTCCAAAAATTTGTTGATGATTTATTTGAAACCATCTTTTCTACAGCTCATCGTGGTAGTGCCCTCCCTTTAGCTATCAAGTACATGTTTGATTTTTTGGACGATCAGGCACTCCAACATGGTATTGGTGATCCTGAGGTTGTACATACCTGGAAGTCAAACAGGTTTGTCTTATTGTTTGTAAACATTACCAAAAATTTATAAATTAAAGGCTTCACCTATATATGTTTCTGCTTTATCCAGAGAAAGAACAGATATTCAAAGAAATGTACAGAGTACCATTAAAGTAGCTGAGTATTAATTATATATTGGATTTTATCCTTTATCCAAGTGTTAGCAAACAAAGTTTTCACCTGAAGTACTTTCAGGACTGGGGAAACTCGTGGTAAAGGTGGTATAAATTCTCATCACTTGCCTTAGTATCTCCCATAATGCAAAGCACATCTCCTTGCAGACATATATAATGCTATGCATCAAGGGAAGGGCCACTACCCAGACCGGTTTCGACCTTTATTGAGGTCTCATCATTGGGAGCCAGACCCAGAGGTGGTGATACTAAGGTGGAAGTAATGTAGAAGTCATGTTTACTTATACGAGTTGCCAAAGGGTGTCACACTCTATTATTAAAATTCTCTGGATGAGAGATAAGTTTATGGAAGTTTTTTCACTTTGCTATGCAACTAATTATATATTGGGTTTTATCATTTTTCCAAGTATTAGCAAACAAAGTTTGTGCCTAAAGTACTACTTATGACTATTCTTTTTTTTCTATGAACTAGTTAGGATTGTTATTATCATTAATATTACCATCACTCATTATGGAATGTCCTCACTGTCTCTCTCTCTTTCAATATACACACAGCTCATTGAATGATGCCATAAATTTGTTCATTGTTTCTTTGCTCATCCACACTTTTAGATACTGTATCCCATTCAAACAGACACTCTCTAGACAAGAAAATGTGCTCTTCTCTCTCTTTATACAGCTTCCAGATAAGGTCTGTTGTTCTTCTCCTATCTCCCTCTATTCTATGAAAAATCTGTTCCACATTAATCTGTCCCTCACAAATATATGTCTTGATTATCGCCCCTCCTCCTATCATCTACTTCTGTAAATTGTATTCCATCAATCGCTTCTCATATCTACCCACCATTCTGTGAAGATCTTACACCATTTTAATCACTGATCTCTGGACTCTTTGTAATATATTCTTATCTTCTTAAAAACTAGGTGACCAAATTTGCACAGAGTAATTCATATGTGCAGCCTGATCAAGTAATCCCCTTATGAAACAGGGAATTACATCTACAATGCTGGTGACCTTATTGTTGCCCTAATCCCATTGGGCTTTGTGGGCTTTTTGTCTATTATCACTTCCCAGATCTCTTATCTCTGCCAATTTCCCCCCCCCACACACACACACCCATCTGCAGAATTTTTTCATGGTTTAGGGCAACTTTTAGTGATAGTACTAGCTCTTTTCACTTTTTATCTTCTACTATAATATTCTTCCCATATATTCTTTTCTCTACTTTTGCCTTCATTTCTTTTTTACTTTCCTATTTTCCAAACCACAATTAACTGGGATTCATGCTGCTGTGTTTGTCATGCAGTGCAACTTTGGTAGTCTTGCACTGCTTTGACAAGACAGGGTGGAGATTCTGGATAGCCAAGCCAGGATCAGACATCTCAATTTTTAAATCAAGGGTCAGTGGTGTAACAGTGTCTCCTATCTTATGGTTTGGAGGATGGTCCAAGGCTTGGTGTGTGGTGTCTGGGGTAAACTTGACATTCCACTTTCCAACTTCATTATTGCTTGTCAGATAGTTGGCAGGTGTGGAGCTCTAGCACTGAATCCTCCTATTTTGTGACCTTTTGGCCTCATCTTTATCAAATGCCTTCAGCAAACCCTAAACAAGTTTAGAAACCATTGCAACATCACTGGTTAGGAAAAAATAACTCAGAGAAGATCAGAGACACACCTGCAATTGTACCATCATTTCTCATATTATAATAAACAGGTAAATGAACTTATTGGGAATATGACACCCTTCTTTATCCAGAAGAGTTTGGAAGGGGTTGGCAAAACCCCAAAATATTTTTTTTTAAGTTCATTCAGGAGAGATTCTTATTGAACATCTTCCCAGAAATTTCCTTCATTTCTAAGCTTTTTCAATACTTCCAGAACATTTTGTCACCTTCCACATTCTTACCCGTAAGTCTTCCCGTGACTGTTGTTTAGCTTCTTTTACACACAGCTTCACCCTCTCACATTTTTCTCTGTATTCTTTTAGGGCATGCTTTCTTCTTTTCCAGAACTGCTTCTTTAACTTCTTGTGTCCATTATGTCATTCTTATTTTCTATCCTTACAGACAACTTTACCACATACCTTCCTACAGTCTGCTACAGTTGAGAGAACTGTACCTGACAGGGTACCAAGAAGAGTCAGTTCATCTTAAAGGGTAGAAAGGATTAAGGGATGTACAATTTGTCACCAACACACGAAATCATGTGTTCTTGTCAGTCACTGTACTATCTTGATTTTTTGTATGATGGATCCAGTACTGTCAACAAGTTCTAGCATTAAACCTTTCAGTAGCGCTTGCAAAAGAATATTGCATGATGTGTGGCATTTTGCAAAAAAATAATTGTTAGAAAGCATTTTCCTTGTTCCAATTTCTCAGGCCAGAAAATGTGCAAGTGAAATTGCAGGCATATCAGAGTTGACTGTTAAAAGAATTCGTAGGGAATCAAAGATGAAGATAAGCCAAAATTTAAATCTCCTAAAAAGTGCCAGAGAAAGAAAACTATCGAAAATGTAGCTTTGAATGATTTTGATGTGGACATTTATAAGAAGAACTATTCACGAATTTTATGCAATTGATAAAAATATGCCAACTGTTCCTAAATTGATTCCTGTGCTGAAAGAAAAAATTAATTTTCCTTGGAAAAGAGAAACTTTAAGGAAAATAAATTTAGTTTAATCCTTTATCCAAGTGTAAGCAAATGAAGTTTGCGCCTGAAGTATCTTCAGGACTGAGGCAACTCGTGGTAAAGGTGGACCAAGCTCTCATCATTCCTTGTCTTAGTATCTCCCATTATGCAAAGCACATCTCCTTGCGGACATGTATAATGCTATGCAATCAGGGAAGGCCACTACCCAGACCAGTTTTGTCAGTAGGAGCCAAACCCAGAGGTGGTGATACTAAGGTGGAAGCAATAGAGAAGTCATATTTACCTATACGAGTTGCCAAAAGGTGTCTCACCTTATTATTAAATTACTCTGGATTTAAGGAAAATACTTCATGAAATCAGATTTTGTTTCAAAAAGTCACAGAATAAAAGGTACTTATCTTGGAACAAAGTGACATAGTTTTATCTGGAACGCAGTATTTGAAAGTAACATGACGTTTCAGGGAGAAGAAAAGACTGATTGTGTATATAGATGAAACTTGGATTGACAATAATTTAACTTTTGGAAAATTTTAGCAATCTAAAGAAGAATATGGAGTATTATAAGTTGCTGAATTCCTGGAGGTCTCTCTTAATAATAATTATTATAAACCAGAAATGCCACACAGCACATAATAATTTTATGTGCAGGTGGAGAAATGTGTTTTTTACCAAATTCAAATTTACTTTACAAAGCCAATTCAACAACTGGAGATTTTCATGGGCAAGTGAATTCTACGATCTTCGAAAAGTGAGCAAAAGAAAAACTGATTCAAAGCCTTCTTAAAAATGCATTTGTTATAATAGATAATGCTCCATATCCCATCCAATTAAACAAAGTTCCGAATTATGGATTGGCTCTCTGCAAATAACATTTCTCATTCCCCAGATATGCGAAATAGTGAATTGCTCAACTTGGTCAAAAGAAACTTGTCCAAATTTGCCACGACACTCAAGGAGCATGAATTCCAAACTTTGAGACTACCATATCATTGTGATATTAATGCTATTGAGTGTTTGGGCAGAGGTAAATAATTTCAGTCATTATCACAACATAACTGGGGATACTGATATGTCAAAACATTTTTAAGATTTCAGAACAGGCAATTAAAAGTATTACAGTTCAAAACTGAGCAAAATATTGCTCTCATGTTGCTTCATTGGAAAATATGTTGAGATGGAGACTGAATTATCGAAGAATTATGCGAAGATTTGGTGACTAATGTGAGTGAGTGATAGTGATTCAGATGACTATGAAGATTAAAAGAATTTCATAAAGTTTTTTTTTTTTTTTTTTTCAAAATTTTATGAATGGTTTTGTTAGTCACAAGTCATAAATAATTAATTGGTGTAGGATATTAATGTGTCTGAGTTCTCTCAACTGTAATTTTAGAATGGGTAAGTGCATTTGAATAAATTTGTTTTTCTGTATAATTATTTTTTTATACAAAACTTTCTTAAAAATAAATTTCGTTTACAATATTTTTTTATTTTATACCTTTATCAAAATTTTGTTAATATTATATGTAAAATTTTCCAACTGTTATACAAGCAAAATAATTACCACTTTAAAAACTAGAATGTTCATGAAAGAAAAGCTAATTTTTTGACATGTAATAATAAACTCATCCCACAAGACGGATTGATTATCCTATTATTGGAATGGATTCGCCTTCTGCCATGCGCAGAAGTGTCGAGGGTTCTCTCCTCTGTGGTCAAACTATGGCTGAATCAATTAATGTCTTCTTCAGAGTTTGCCATTGAGACTCCAAGGTTTGGTTTTTGTTTTCAAACTGCTTCAAATTTTCTTTAATAATGTTTGTATAGTTGAGTCTACAGTTTACTTGTATGAGCTGCTCCACTTTAATTCTTTTTAAAACTTTCTTAAATACTGTTCTTTTCAATATAATATCAGTTTTTATCTTACTTAGCACTAAGTAATAGTCACTTCCAATTTGAAATCCTGTGCGTGTGCGTGCACACGCACGCATGCTCCAGACCTTAGAGGAAAAGTCAAAATGTCAGGAAATTAAAGTAATTATTCTTAAACATGGTAATAGTCTCCATAATTCATCAAAATAAATCCCAATTGCCCTTTAAGCAGTGTTGAGCTGCAGCCAGATCATACAAACCAGTCATTAGATTTTGAAGCAGTTCTAGAACCAGCTTTTAAAAATCTGTATAGGAACAAAATGTTTTAAAATGATCTTAACCTTATGGTGTGGAAAACCTGTGTATACACAAAAAAAAAAAAAAAAAAAAATCCTTCAAATATTTTGTGTTGAGATATCTGAAAATGAAAAAGGATTTAATGGCTGTAAAAAATGTATTACCTAATTCTCAGTCTTCCGAGTAGGCACAATATTGTTTGAAGAAATGTAATGTAGTTGAAGGCAAACAAAACTTGGGTGTTTCAGGAAATATATTGCATTGGAGTGATGGGGTCTCAGAGTAAAAATCTTTACACATTGGCAAAGTGTAGTATTAAAGCAATGTCATTGAGGAAAAGATACAGAAAATGCATACTGATGAACTGAACTGATTTAAACTTATATGTTGGTTGTATATAGTGATAAAGAAGTTTAATCATTTATTCACAACAAGTAAAAAAAAAAAAAGAATATTTTAATCCAGTATTTTGCCTAACAGCAACTGAGACATAAAGTTATAGTAAACAAAAAGCATCTGGGAGACTGTAATTCTCTGTTTAAATTTAAAAGAGAAAAAAAAAAAAGAAAAAGAAAAAACAGCCACATTTGACCAACAAAAACAGACAAATCTGTGGCATCTAGTGACAAAATCTAAAAAAAAAAAAAAAAAAAAAAAATAGTCTGTTTCAGCCAAGTAGGCCTATTGGTGAAGTTGTTTGCAAGGGTGGAAAAATTAGAACTTCATAGTAGATTCAGGAATTTAAAGGAGCAGGTGTCCCTTTGTAAAATGCACTAAACAGAAGTCATAGGAACTTTGTCAGAACATAGAAGATAAATATCAGGACATTTGTGTATTGTATAAATATTTCCATGGCAAGTGTTTATCTGAAATAGCATCAATAATTACTCCGCACAGTACTAAGACCATTGGAACACGTGCAGCTGCTGCCCAACATCCCTTCATAGTACATCTTGAAACCCACAGAACAAATTTCTTTTCCTCCTCTTTTATCCCTGCTACTGCCATATTGTGGAACAGTCCTCCCCTTGATGTATTTCCCAAGGAATACAATATGCAGGCTTTTAAATCAAATGTAAACAAGTTTCTCCTTTCCCAACCTCCACTACCCATATATGGTATTAATGTACTATAGGTTGATCAACCAACCTCTATGTATGGGCTCAACATATATAAAAGAAGAAAAAAAAGTGGTACAACATTCTCAGAATTATTGAGGAAGCTTAGAAATGAAGGAAAGAATACTGTAAAAGTAATCAAAGATGATAAAATTGATATACAAACTTGAGACACATATTTTCTGAATGTCTAGCATAGATGCTTTGAAAAATTGTTAATGACACAAGTAATGACTGAATCATCATCATTGGCTTAGCAACCCTTTGAGCGTCCTTGCCTTCCTCAGAAGCTTCTGCCACTCTTCTCTATTTTTTTGCCTTAGTCATCCAGTTAAATTCTTCCCCAATAGTTTTGGCATCTTCTGTCACATTATCCAGCCATCTAATGGTTCTGCAGTAATCACAGTGCAAAAATATCAGAAGAATTTCTCAGAATTTAAGTTCTAATTAATGATGATTCTGACATAGACCAATGTCAAAATCATTTCCATATATGACAATCTGGGAAATGTTACGCAGCAAAAGGTTTATTTTCATCCTTGCCATATTTTACAAATTCAGCACTCTGAACTTGAGGAGGTAGGTAGATAGCTAGAATTTTGCTGTTGGTTTGTTACACACTTCTTGCCTATATTGTCATTTCTTCACTCACAAGACAGTGTACTCATGGTGGAGGCATTACCAAAAACCTTTCATTTATTTGTTTAATTCACACAGAGCAGTAAAAAACAATTTCTAACATTCACAAATGTATTCCAGGAAGCTGATGAAGCGGGGGGTGGGGGACTGCTAAAACTAACCAGAAGTAGCTCACAAGATTACTTGGTTATTGAAGAACACACCAACAAGGGAGTTATCATTCCTCTTTATAAAGCCTTGATACAACCACATCTGGATTACTGTGCTTAGGTCTGGTCAGCTGGGTTTCTTGAAGATAAGGAAGTAGTGGAGAGGATTACTCCCTGTGAGAATAGATTGAGAGTTTGCAAAAGTTGGTTGATAGGCGAAAAAGGGGAGATTGATAGAAACCTTTAAGTTACTTAAAGGCTTTTATAGGATTGATGCAGGGGAAATGTTTCAGCACTTAGCTAGAGGGGGACAAAACAAGAGGTCAAGGGCATGAGAACGAGATTTTTCTCATGGCCAGTTATGAATGAATGGAATGGGTTGCCTGAGTCAGTTGTGAGTGTGTGTGTGTTAATAGTTTCATAGAGAGAGAACATAAAGTGATAATGTTTATTTAGACATAGTGAGCATTCTAACCAAATCTAAAGCACCTAAAAATAGTATACTATACAATGAAATAGCTGCTTTAAAAAATTATATAAGAATGACAATTCTGTTTATCAAATCATAGATCCAGACCCCACTATGTTTCAAAAGAGAAAAGTTCATAGATTATTGAAAAAAGTTACTTCTTGGTCCAACTATCAACTATCATCAATAGTTGATAGTGTAGGATCACCTACACTATCAGATGAGATGAACAGACAGTTCACCCTCCCACCATACAATCTAACAGATAACCAACTGCTAATGGCTATAATAATAAATATAGTAAATATAATAAATATATAACTTAAGAACACAACATGACCATTTCTATTCCCTATGTCAGAGGTACATCAGAAAAGATAGCCAAGGTATTGATGAAACATGGCCCTAAAACCACTTTCAAACCTCATGTCAAACTAGCAACTCTGATCCGCACGCCTAAGGATAAACTTCACCTTCTAGCACACCCAGGAGTGTATGAAGTTCCCTGTGACTGTGACTTGGCCTATTATGAGCAAACAGGAAGATCAGTTAACATCTGCCTGGAAGAACATGAAAAATACATTCGCGACTATTACTATGGCAAGTTAGGACTGGCAGACCAAGCTTTGGACACTCCTTCACACAGGATTAGATGGAAGAAAACGAATGTGCTATTTAGGAGTCGTTACAGATCTGAAAGATTATTTTTTGAGTCAGCAATGGCTTTGAAGAATTCTCCCAACCTTAACAAATATGGTTGCATTAATTTGTCAAAAATTTGGGAGACTGTTATCCTAAGAGAAACTCCCGCATGGCTGTTTTTTTTTTTTTTTTTTTTTCCTGTTATAGGGCGCCAAAAATGGGACTTTAGATCTTTTGTCCATTGCAGTTGTATTGTTTCACTCACTCACTGTCACGTATACAAGTGTATTGTGCTCTGATGATGCTGATTTGAAATTCAGTGAAATATAAGCAGTTAATAAAACATCTCTTTGATAAAACTGTTTGGTGTTGTTAATACCGTTAAAAAAATAAGTCATGAATGGATCCCACTGTTAATATATAATGAATTTATTTTATCCTGTAGGCGACTGCGCCATTGTTAATATTTTATGAATTTATCCTATATATGTGCCATTGTTAATATTTAATGAATTATCCTATATAGGCTGCGCCATTAGTTATTTATAATGTGTATTATAAATAATATTTCATTTACTAACAATTATTTTTATTTTTGACTCCGAGTGTCCCTATATGTTATTATATTTGCACAAAGAGTTCACTCCAATTGGTGCAATGACTTTAACTCACTCTTTCAGAATCCAACTAATCATTGACTCAACACCAAGTACAAAATAAACACATTTAATAAAACTTAAAACAATATATATACACTTCTAGTAAAAAATACATAACTACAACTACAGATTAAATGGATCCAAGGCCTTATTTAAAAAATACAAACTTACTCTTAAGACAAAACACTTTTTCTTTCACAATCAAAAAAAATGTTCATAGTCTTATTCTCTTCCTGTTAAGGCTCTTTCCAAAAGTTACAAGGTTCTGTACTTCATTTTTTTTTAGGATCCCTTTAAAATTCTTTTTTACTGCCTCACATAAAACAAAATCAAGTTCCTTCCTACTTGAATATATCTTGGCCAGTTTATAAAAACTTAGTTTCAAGATTTCCCTTTTCTTTACTTATTCCTTTTTGAAACATATTATTTCCACTATTCCTTTTTCGGAATACAATATGAAATTTCCTTTTGACTGCCGCACACAAAAAAATCAAGTTCCTCCCAACTTGAATATTCCTCGGCCAGTGTATAAAAACTTAGTTTCAAGATTTCCTTTTTCTTCTGTACTTATTCCTTCTTGAAACATATTATTTCCACTATTCCTTTTACGGAATACTATATAAAATTTCCTTTTAACTGCCGCACACAAAAAATTATCGAGTTCCTTCTAACTTGAATATTTACCGGCCAAAACTTACAGTTTCAAGATTTCCTTTTTATTCTTTACTTATTCCTGCTTGAAACCTATTATTTTCACTATTCCCTTTTCGGAATACATTATGAAATTTCCTTCTGACTGCTGCACAAAAAAATCAAGTTCCTCCCAACTTGAATATTCCTCGGCCAGTGTTCTAAAAAACTTTCCGAACGCTCTCTTGTTTACCACTGTAACTTGGATACGCAACGCTTTTCTTGTCAGCTGTCAATCAAACATCAAGTTCACTCCGGGAGCATGCGCACTTCAACAACGTCAGAAACTACGCATTGTAAAAATATGGCTGACTCGCTGTATCCACCAGCGCTGAAGAAAGTCTTTCACAAACACAAAATTCAACATTTAAAAATACAATAAACTTTCTTATAAATAATACAAATAATCAATTAAGTAAGTACTTCAATATTTTTACTTCTTTACATATTACTTCTAACATAATATTTTCATAACGAGCACATCACAAGTGCAGACACTGCGTGTATGAAAACAAAAACTAACAAGCAAAATTAATACGTAAAAATATTCAGAATTTATAATATGATTATTTTTACACCACCATACAAGTTGTTTTCAGTTTCCCCAAACTGAAAACAACTTGTATGGTATTGACCATTTCTCCATATTAACCTTTTGCTTGAGCAAATGTACTACATCATGGATATTATGATGAAAAATTGAGCTTGCTAACTTGCCCCCTTCTCTTCTTTAGCAGAATTCTATTCTGCAACAGTTAGCTCATCTCCTATCAGTGATGCAGTGAACCACATGACAGAGCGCATTACGCAAGTTGCAACAACTGCAATTCCAGAAAATGTGGGAATCCTCTACTGGGATTCCACATTTCTCTAAGTTATAGTAGAATAATGATTGCATGGTAGCCAGAAAAGCTCAGAAGAAAGTACCCCACAACAATGAACTTCATTGCTTTCAAACGTGCTTAAGCCCGAGCAAGATACCTCCATCATGAGAGCCAGAAGGACTCCTGGATCCCATATACAACAGCCTCAACCAAGATCAAAGAAATATGGGATAAAATCTAGAAAAAATCTATCAGTGATGCAATGAATCACATGACAGAGTGCATTACACAAGTTGCAACAACTGCAATTCCAGAAAATATGGGAACCCTCTACTGGGTTTCCACATTTCTCTAAGTTATAGTTGGAATGCAATTCAGATACACTACCCACCAGTCCTCTATTCCTGAACATAATGGATGTCCAATTGCCTACTCAACAGCAGTTGCTAACATATTCAGGGAGATTTTGCGGCATCTTCTTATTCCCCATCCACCCTCTATACACACACACACATACAAAGTTCCTTGCCCAAAATTACAATGCAGAAAAACACAGGCCATTCATGAAACAAGGAATGAAAGCTGCAATGTCACCCAGCTGCTGAAGGACCAAATAACATCAGTTGTGAGATGGTCAGACATCTGTTGCCATCAGCTGTGGTTTAACTGCCACCTTTTCAATTGAATTTTCATTGAGAATTGGTTTCCAAATACATGGAAAAAGGCTCTTATTATTGCCTTTCCCCAAACCAGGAAAGGGTCCAAAATCCCCAATAAAGTATCATCCAATTGCAGTGACCAGTGTTCAGGATTCCGAAATAAATGGTTAACTCTTGTCTTTTATGTTTTCTGCAGAAATGCAGAGAATAATCTTTTTTCCAGAACACAATCTAGCTTCCAAAGATATCATTCTACAACTTATCATCTCGTTTAGAAAGGAACATCCTTTTTCTAGAGCACGCTCTAGATTCTGAAAATATTTTACAGCTGATCATTTAGTTTGGCTAGAAGAATTGAGATTTGGAATATTGAAAGACCTACCGAATTGTGATCTGAAACTGAATCTCTCTCTTTCTTTTTATCGAGAACTTTTTATTCAACCAAATCTTCCAATGCTGAGTGGGAACCACTCTATTTAGTTTGGCTAGAAGCATACAACATTGCATTGATATTTGGAATGTTGAAAGAACTACAGAATTTTGATCTGAAACTGAATCTCTCGCTTTTTATTAAGAACTTTTTATTCAACCAAATCTTCCAATGCCGAGTGAGAACCACTCTCTTCAGCCACATACCCAAAAAGAGGGAGTCATACAAGGTTCAGTTTTAAGCATCATACTTTTTGCAGTCAAAGTAAACTTGATAATGTTTAAGCAAATTGGATAGTGTGTAAAGAGAAGGTAATATTAATGGAAGATTTTAATTATAGGAATGTGGACTGAAAGGAAGAAATAATGTACGGGAACAAGGAGAGTGTTAACCTCCCATCTGGCTAGTGTGGATGAAATAGTCAGCTCTCCCTAGCTTTTTTCATCTTTTTTCATTTTTTCATGGATCAAAACTTCATTGGCATTCTGCCTTTTATCATACCATTACCTTCCTCCGCCGTTAATCTTGTTACGGCTATTCTATAGCCATTAGTGGATTAACTGTTGCTGAGTGACCTTTGTGTCCCCTTGTCTTTACATCTATTGTGTTGCTTAGAATTTCATTTACTGTCCTAACTTATTTGACCTTTTTTGCCTCTAAAATGATTTATTGTGTCTCTTCCCAAAAATTGAAACGAATTTCACATATGCGAAAAAAATCAATCCTGAAATGACCACCGATCAGCCTTTGCAATGAATCTATTTAGTGATAGTAAATTTGGTGTATTTTATTCTACAAATCAGTGCACCGGAAGAGTTGCACTGATTGTTCTTTCACTTTACTTATAATATAGAAACAGTTTTTTTCGAATTTCAGAATTTTCAAATGTTTGCATTGAAAATATTATGTCAAATATTTATATTTTTAAATAATATTTATTGAAATAAATATGTCCTTTTGCTTTCATTTCTAGCCAAATAGCATTATATGGATCATCACATTTCAGGTTTAGAAATGATTTTTTGTTATTCATAAAGACAAAATAAAAAAAAATAATGCTAAATTGCATTACTCGGTTTCCGATTGTGAGTCATTTTGGTATCAAAAATTTATATCCAATGATATTTTAGCAGTGATTCTTCGCCTTCATCTTTTTTTTTTTATTTATTTATTTATTTATTTGTATTATGCATATTACGATAATATCCAGTGCATATCTTCGTAGATATGTTGAAAATATAATATGAAAAATATCATATACGGAATGATTCAAAATTTTTGCTCATTTTGAAGATTTTCTAATGCTTCCCCCCCCCCTCCTTATCCTCTCCTGGAACGCAGTTGCATAACTACTCTAAATTTCTTATTACTTCATTTTACCATTTTGACAAAAGATACGGCAATCAGATTGTACCATGAAGCTTCTAATTCTGTACTATTCATTTGCAATCTAAAACCAGCTGTTCTACTGTCTCCTGAAATTATGCGAAATTGCTGCTGGAAGCTATTTCTGAAATAATCTACGTCTTATAAATATTTGGTAACATCCTCTTAGCTGGAGGAAAAGCTGAAGGCTTATTACTCTCAGTGCTATTGGGAAAGAAAGGGGAGAACACTAAAGTGCCTCAGGCTGTAGTGCAGAATACATCAAGAATGTCTTGTTTCCTTTTCGATTGTTGATTACCGATATCCTAACAGAAATACTGACATTTCATTTACATGCTTATACATTATTTATGCCAAAATAATTTCTTAATTTATCATGATCAGTTTCACTTTTATTATTGAAAAATTAGAAATTATTTCATACAATTATCTTGAAAAAGAGGATTTGAATTATTTTCAAAGAAAAAGGTGCATATGCGTTTCATAATCTTTCTTCTTTTCTTTGGGGGGGGGGGGATAGACCGAATCAATCTGCGAATATTTCATAGAATTTATTTCATAAATCATTTGCAAGACAACTGTTACAAACGTAAATCACTTAGGGAACATACTCATTCATTTTAGTGTAAAATAGTAGCAAAGATTCAGTTACTTTAGATATCTAATGTAGAAGAAAATGTTATGTCTGCTGATATTAGAATCTTAGGTGAATAATTTTTCTGACATGATTTCTCTATTTGTTATAATGTAACCAATTTCCAGATTTTTTCCCTCGTGCAGACTCCATGTTATATGCAGTGATTTCCTTTGTACTACAAGAAAAAAAAATCAGATAACAGAAGAAAAATATGTAGTATTTTCTTTTCCACTGGCTGAATTTACAATGTTCTTTTGTGTTTTGAAGAGAAAGTGCAAATGACTTTTTTCTTACTATTTTTGCCATTATAACATCTTATATAATTATAAGAGTGACATTTTACCGTTTTTCTCCCACATGAGAAACAGAAATAAGGTAGTAATAATATTGTTGATTCTGTCAAACTTCATTGTAGCAGAAATTTTTATTACAAAACTTTGTAATATATATATATATATATATCTGAAACAAGAAATTTGGAACCCATATCATATCAATGTTGAGTGTTGGCAAGGTGAAAATGTTCACTTCATTATTTATATATTTCATTTATTAACTAGGGGGGACTATGGCCAACCACCTGAGTTCGGACTTGTAGGCTGGTTCTCCTTGAATTCTGATGACTCGAAAGGGGGTTCCTCCCCTCTGGTGCCTACAGCGCCCAATCCCCCAAGTTCTGGACTGGTAGGCCAGTTCTCCTTCAATTCTGATAACTCGAATTTTGAAGACTCGAAAGGGGGTTCCGACCCCCCTTGCATCTAGGGTATCCCCTGAGTGTCGAGTCTTCAAAAGGGAGACCCTCCCCTCCAGTGCCTATTCCCCCCCCCCTGAGTTCCGGACTGGTAGGCTGGTTCTCCTTCAGTTCTGATAACTCGAAAGGGGGTTCCGACCCCACGCTTAGGGTAGCCCCCAAGTGGCAAGTCTTCAAAAGGGGGACAGTGTCCCCCAGAATTTAAAATTCTTGAACAGGGTGTGAAACACCCTAAAGCAAGGGTAAACACACAAAGCAGTTTTACACTCAGGGCACCAGATTTTTGTTTCCTTTCTGATATTTTTTTATTACATACATAACATTGGCGTGCAGGTTTTTTTTTATTAGCCATTGGTGGTAGATTTTTGGGATAATGGTTGGAGTTAGCAGCATTCAACCTCAGATGTCTGACAGGATTGCCTGTTTTTCTGCTTGCTGAAGAAGGCGCATGTGCATGCAGCAATGCTTTCGCAATTTCTATTCTGTATTCTAGATATGTTATGGTAGACAAACATTTTTTCTTGTGCAGGAGGAAACTGTTCCAAATAACAAAATCCAATATATGTCCAAACACTTTATTGTAATATTTTTTATGCTGTTTCCTCATTACAGAGTAGAATGATAGCTGCTGATCGCACCTGTCGACTCCACCCATAGTGTCATTGTATGTACACAGCAATGGGTTTTTCTTTCTTCAAACCATGCTTCTCCATGGATTCCGTTGATGGATTGTGCAGGGAAAACAGCAGAAAAACATCTTTTTTGTCTTTCCAACATAGTGCAAAGACTTCCCCTCGCTGATAAGCTCGGATTTACCCCTTTGATAGCTTTCCTGAAGCCAGATCTGGAGGCATGTCTCACCTTTTTGCATTTACGGTACCATAACTATCTGTACGATGCTGTAAAAGCAAATCAGCGAGTTCAGGACATATATGGTAATTATCTATTGTAATGCAGTAACCTTTCCCCAGTAAAGGGTCTAGTAACTGCATTACTGCACGCATCGACAAGGGAAGATCCGAATATTTATCATGCTCGATTACAGTTTGCTTTCCTGTATAAGGTTTGAAATCCCAAAGATATCCGCTTTCCGATTCGCAAAGCATAAAAAATTTTACTCCATACTTCACTTTCTTTTTGGGAATATACTGCTTACATTTCAGCCTACCTTTGAATAGCATAAGGCTTTCATCGATACTCAAGTCTCTCTCAGGAATGTAGAACGATCTACATTTCTGACGGATCAGAAAATCATAAATTTTGTTGAGGACTGGGCAAGGATGTGTTGTCTGATCGTATTCCTCGTTATTTTGAAAATGCAAATACTTCATGATGAGACTGAATTGTTTTTCAGTCATAACATCACGAAACATTGGTGTGTTCAGAATCCAGTCTGTAGACCAATACGTTTCGAGAGTAGGCTTTTTCACGATACCTTGCACAATCAAGAGTGCTATAAATGTAAGGAGCATGTTGATATCTATTGGGCTCCAAAGTTTACTGCAAGAATGCGGACTGTACTCAACTTGCTGATGTTGTTGGCAAGCATAAAGGTTAGTCTGTTCCACTATGAAGGAAAGAATATCATCGTCTAAAAATAGATGGAAAGAGCTTAAAATGTTGCTTGAGTCAAAGTCTTCAGTAATTCCTAGCTTACCTATGAAGGGAAACTGTGGACAAGCTGGTGTACATTCAGTGGCGATCACCCATTTTCTGCATGAAGACATATCTAAAGTACAGGCAGAATTGCTATCTTCCGAGCTAGAAAGATTTCTCTCCTCATCGGTAGAACAAGAGCTGCTCAAAAGGCGAAGGCTCCAACTTTTCTGCATTCCACGAAGTTTTCTTTTCTTTCCCTGAGTGTCACTGCTACTGCTGTTGCTGCTTGCCATCTCGTAAATTAATTGTGTCTTGGGTATACTTACTAATTATTCCTTTCTGCCCAGCTCTAAGCTAACGGAGATTACTAACCCCCACTGAGAAACAGAACAATAGAACATGCAGCACACTAAAGAGCCTCAAGCAATATCTGAATATTTTACAGGCAGAGATTTTTTTTTTTGGTTTTCCACTTTCTTTATTCTGATATTGCGTTGAAGGATGACAGTGATTTTAAATATTAATTTCGCCTATTACCGAATATATATATACCAAATTATGTGATACCGAATATCACATAATTTCCTGATTTATAATAATCGAGAAATAATATGTATATTTTCTGATTTATAATTTGCTAATTTATAATAATCACCACATAGTTTCAGTATCGAAAAATTAAAGTTATGTGGAACAATTACTAGAGAAAAATAACGAATTAAATAAAAACTGTACCTATGTTTCATAACAGTTTTCAGGTGTGTGATAGTGATGCAACCAGGGGGGGGGGTTAACCTATCAGAGACAAAATAAAGTTCAATTCTATTGTGAAAGGAAATGAAATTTCACATTTGATATACATATTTTGAATGATAAAAATAAGCAAATATATTGCTTACTTTAAAAACTGGAGAATAAAATATCTGAATTATGCAGAAAATATCTACATATAAATTTAAATCATAACTGTTAATTTCATTTTGTAATGACCAATTATACAGGGAAACCAAGAAAGTGAAAGTACAAAGAACAGTAGATTACTATATAATATAAAGAAAAAATTTAGTGATATGATTAAAGAATTTCATATTATTCTCTATAAAGCAAAGTTGCTCCAGCATGTCCTAAAGGAAATCTGTGAAGTATTATTCGATTTCGATGGTTTTGTACAAAAATAATATAATCTGGAACGTCGGCAGCCAGTTTTCTTATCTTTTTTTAAAAGAATATTTCAAATAATTATCCTAAATTAATTTCTTCGAGAACAAAGAAAAATGTTTTGTCTAGAAAGCGATTAGAAAAAAATTAGCGCAAAAAAATTAAAAATGAAATTGGTTCTCAAAGGTAAGGCAACATTTAAGTGAAGAAATTATGCAAGACCTTTATTTTGTCCAGACATTAAAATTGTATTGTACAATAATAAGAGAAAACAAAAATATAAATAATTTCTCTATTTTTGGTCTATCCTATATAACTAAAATCCAGTTACCCAGCATAGAACAAGGATGTGCGATTCTTGGTATAGGCAACTGAGAGGCAGCTACAAACGTGAGATAATCCGATTAACCATTCTCTTCAGCGTGAGGGTTTATCACACCTTTTAATGGACATGACGGTCAAATTGTACTTTTTTTATCCCAGTTCTTTAAACAGGTGGGCTGAATCATATCCAGATTTAGCTGGACGTCTATAGACGTCCTGGCCGTTTGGGAGGTTAATAAGGCAGCACATAATCCAATAATTAATTATCAAAAGCAGCATGTGATGGAA
Organism: Typopeltis vanoorti; assembly: GCF_054136105.1. Classification (NCBI taxonomy): domain Eukaryota; kingdom Metazoa; phylum Arthropoda; class Arachnida; order Uropygi; family Thelyphonidae; genus Typopeltis; species Typopeltis vanoorti. The sequence goes on from NC_143560.1 coordinate 28,594,841, forward strand.
GAAACTTGAGGTTTTCATTTCGGATTTGGTGATATTCTCATAAGATGTGGTATGAACACTATAAATGATTGGAAGAGTGATCATGAGGTACTGTTTTATGGGGTGGTCAAGCAGGAAGATTACTGTCAAAAATAGATTATATGTGAAATTATAAGGTGGGTGATTTTAAGAAACTAGTCAACTAGCATCAATCAGTACCTTGTGCTGATGAGCTATATTGTGCAGAAAAGAAGTGTGGAAATTGATAAGGCAGTATCTGGCACAGCTGTAGGAGTGAAATGAATGAACATTGAAATTAGGCAAGCAGTGTTTGGGAAAGATGTTATGGAAGTGGTACAAGACAGTCAGTAATGAACAGATGTATGAGGAACATAAAGTGCAAGCTAAAAAAAATGGTGAAAATATATACGAGAGGAGAATGGCCAGTCAGGCCAGAGACCCAGAAAATTCTTTTGCTATATAACAAGCAAGAGGAGAAATAATTATAGATTGACACCAGCATAAATAATATTGTGCAACAGCAAATATTAGGGGAATTAGAGGTGAAAGACTCATGTTATAGGCTCAACAGAGTGAAACAGCACTGAGAAAGGATTAAAAATAATATTTAATTCTTCCAATATTTCATCTGAGACAGGGATGTCAGGGAGTACAATATAAGACATGTAACACACACAAGATCAACACAAAACTAAATAAAGCACGTGGATGAAAGACTCAAGTCCTAACTAGGTGGGGCACCTATTGGCAGCCTAGGATGTAAACTGGTATCTCAAAGTATTAAATGTTTCCCATATTTTAAGCAGTTTAATGTAACTACATTTATTCAAATTAGGCTATGATAAATTTAGTTTAATCCTTTATCCCAGTGAGAGCAAACAAAGTTTGTGCCTGAAAATATCTTCAGGACTGAATATAGTGTTGTACTATCTTACCTGGGTAAGTAGTACAACACCAGGCAACTCGTAGCAAAGGTGGAGCAAGGCTGATTTCTGAGATGGAGTGTGGTGATTTTTTTTTTCTCCAGTTGATTCTATAAGCCTCTTCCAAAGCATGATCTGCAAGACCTGACTGACCATAGTCATGACTGCAGATGTATTTTTTGTGTTCTTCCATGCAGATGTTGGCTGATCTTCCTATCTGCCCATAGTAGGCCAACTTGCAGGAACAGGGCACTTTATATATACTCCTGGAAGAGAACAAGACAAAATATTGGAAGAATTAAATATTATTTTTAATCCTTTCTCAGTACTGTTTCTCCATTAAGCCTCTAACATGAGTTACACCCAGCACTTAACACATGGATAAAGGTGTATCAAGTGTTGATTGGGTTAAATGTTAATAAGACTGTGGGAATGGATGCCATATCACCACATATTATTAAGGAATGTGCAAAACAGTGAGCTATGCTCTTGACATGGTTATTTAATGAAAGTCACCCATCAAACAAGCATGGCTCTAGGACCCAAGTTTCCAATTATAACAATAATCTGTGTGCAGTTGTTAAGTTATTGGAGAAGTTTGACTAGGAATAGAATACAAGATTTGGTTGATACGATTCTTTATGATGTGGGTAGATCTTGTTTTAGTAATCTACTTACATTTCATGATCAAGTGACAAATGCATTGAATAAGGGAGATTCACATACAGTGATATTCTTGAACTTTGCAATGTCATTTGATAATTACCTCATGATAGGTTTGAATGATATATGGACGTAAATACAAGAAAGATATTTAATTAACCAAATATTTCAGTCTGGAAATAGCAGACCATCCTCAGTGGTATTACAAGAACAGTTTAAAAAAAAATATACAAGCTAGAATACTAACAATACATCGTTAAAAATAGAACACACTGCGTGATGTTATATCACTAAGTATTAAGTAAAAATGGAATATTTTGAAGTAGAGACATGAAAAAAATAATAATAAAAAAATAAAAAATTAATGAGTAATCTTGATTAGACTTCCCCAGATTTTTGATATAGATATACAGTCATTACGATTCAGGTTGGGATGATGGAGCAAGGCCTCCATGCTTTCCTTGAACAAACGTTCGAACCTATAACAGGATCTGTGTAAGAGGCAAGTCCTGGACCAAAAGATGCTGTGGTCAGTTTCAATCCTGTGTTTACATGCATATATCATTCAGTCTTATGTCACAAGTATCCTTAAAACAGCAAATTCTTGATAGGTTTGTGTGCAAGCTGTAGAGGAAGGGAATGGATAATAGATTGATTAGATAGACTGGAGATTGGATCTGAACAATATACCAACAAGTTGTGTATGTGGAGTAGTCTCAAAAAAAGGAAGGTAACCAATGGTGTTTTTCTTATTAATTTTAAGTTTTATTTTATTTTTATTTTTTTATATCTAACCCACACACACAAATGGTGACAAGACTATAGCCTGTCAGTGCCATGTATAGGCAAATTTAACTTATTTGTTAATTATATTTCTTGTGGATTGACTGGGGATCATCAGTTATTTGCTGATGATGCAAAGTTAAAAAGAATAAAGAGCATTGCTGATGTTAATTCCCTTTAGGAAAATTTGAACAGATTTTTTGCTTGGACAGATGAGTAGAGTTGTAGTTTTAGTATTGATAAGGTCAAGGTGTTGCATTTTGATGGAACCTTGCTGCAGGAAGCAGATGAGATTCAAGATCTGGGAATGATGATTACAAGTGTTGGAAAGACTGCAACATTACATGGCTACTATGATAAGGAATACGTAGACAAGTAGGAATAAGGAGGTGATTATGTCATTGTATAAAACATGGATCAGACCACACTTGGACTATTGTGCACAGATTTGGTCACCCAGTTTTCATTGTGATGTGGAAAATTAGTGTCTAGAAACAAGGGACCAAGGTAATATCTGGACCCTGGAATGTTTTGGAGACAGGTTAAAGGAATGTAAATTGCAGAATTTGGTGGGTTAGTGCAAAAGAGGCAATGTGATAGAAACATCTAAGTTAATGAGGAAATTTTATCAGATTAATACAAAGTGGATTATAGAAGAGTAGAAAGTGATAGGGGAAGAATGAAAAGCATGTAAAGGTGTGATGAAAGAGAGGAGTAGATTTTTTTACATGGTGCACTATTGCTAAGAAGAGCTCATTACCAGAATGCACTGTGAATGCTGGGAGTCTTAAAAATTAATATCATAAATCCCATGAACCTTTCACAGTGAGTCTGGTGATAACAAACTATTCCTTTTCTTTATTCAGTATGCCTTTTAGTTCTCAAATGATTTGGATTTTAAAATCTTCCTTAACAATTGTCTTAAACGCTAACCTCCTTGCCATTTTCCAGTAGGGAGAGGATAATCAAGTGAAATTCATTGCTTTGAAAATACAATCCTCTTTTATTTTTCAGAATCTCGGAAGAAAGATCCTATTCGTGCCTCTTTACTTTTGATGATATTCCAATCTCCTGTTAAAACCAGTTTTCTCTTCTTAGACTGACTTTCATATTTTGATAGCCTCTTCAGCCTCTGAAGAACTTGGTATCCTCTTTCATGCAAAACACAACTTCTCCCCTGCAGCTTCTAACACTTTATGAATCCTAAATCCACCCTCACAAACCAACTTCTCATAAGGATGAGAAGATGACAGCCTTCACCATACTGTTTTCCCCAGTTACTTCAACTTCCAACTTTTCAAGAAACGTGTTAAAAGATTCATTTTTTCTTCCTCATTATTTATCCACACCAATTGATAACTTTTTCATAGATTTGGCAAAATATACTATTGTCACTCTCTCTCCCCCTACTAAAGAAAGTTCTGTGAATGCAGCTACAGCTTTACTACCAATGTAATGCATCCCTGTATTTCACTATGAATGCCATCTAAATTTTGCAAACAACAACTCTGATAAATTGCCACATGAAGAGTAGAGTAGATGGATGAGGTGGCTTTACGAAAGGAATTTAATGGACTGAGTGAATGGCAGGTAAGCAGAGTTGCCAGTTCTGTGTTGGAAAGCGTAAAGTTTTAAATTTTTGTAGCAAAAGATGGGACACAGTGTATACAGTGTTGGTGGATGGATATCTTAGAAGAAGCAGATAAGGAATTTGGAGGTGACAGTAGATGAGGATATAAAATTTAGGGGAACATTTAGAGGACATGTTGAAGTAAACAGATTTATGGCTCCATTGTAAGGCCTTGATCAGGCCATACATGAATTATTATGCACAGATTTCATCACCAGTTTCAGAAGGATGAAGAAATGTGTTGAAAAGGGTCCAGAGATCATTGGCTAGGTTTCTGATCTCTATAGAGTGTTAAATATGAAGAAAGATTAAGAAAATGCAATTTGTAGGGTCTGGTGGATAAGGGGGGGTGAGCAAGACAAAGTTGTAAGAGGTTATTACTAAATCATAGAATGGGGGGTCCCCCTCAGGTATTAGGATGTGTATTACCTAAGCATCTAGTGAGTGCAGAAATGGTGAATGCATTTAAAGCATAATTTGACATGTGACATTAGTACCTCTCACAGTGAGTCTTTTTGACTCTATGGAGATCTGATTGATGATAATGGTAAAAATGTCATATAATTCCATAATTTGTAGAATTTGGCTGCTGTGGTTCACTACAGTGACCAGTTCTGTTGATCTCAGTCCTTAATTTCTATGCATGGAAAAATAGTATATGAACACCAAGCAGAGATAAGATAATTCAGCAGACTGAATACTGCAAAACCATTTAGTGACACTGCATTTCTTTGCAAATTATGCTTTTCTACAATCATAAGTCACAATGTGCATTCCCATGCTGACAGTATCAATTTTGAACGTTTATGAAATAAATGTTTAATTTTCTAAATAAGTATTTGTTAAAGTTAAGCTTCCTCGCAAATAAATACTCATAGCTGTTAGTGTAACCATTGAGAATTGTACCCATGTTCATGTTACACATCTCACTCAGAATGGGGATATGATCTCGAAGTGCTGACATGAAATTGTGGAGCATCTGATAACTTTCATTCAAATATAGCACAAAATCACTAGTTGCCATATATTGAACTAATACTCTAGTAATAAATAGCATATACAAAATTCTTTTGCAAAGTTGCTAACTTATGATATTCCTACGCTCTCCTTGAAGCAAGCTTTCTGCAATAAGATTGTTATAAGAAAATTGCAGGAAAAGGGTATATATATATATATATATATATATATATTTTTTTTTTTTTTTTTTTTTTTTTTTCCCTGTATTATGAACTGATAGAATTCTGGAAGATAATGATTTTTTAGTATTTTTTTTTCTTTGTCTTATTTATATCTCTGTTAGTGTGTCTAATCTATGTTTAAATTATTTGATAAAAGTGAATGAAATAAAAATGTATTTTATACATCTTTTTCCAGCTTACCATTGAGGTTTTGGGTCAATTTAATTAAAAATCCCAATTTTGTGTTTGATATACACAAAACTAACATTGTAGATTCATGCTTGTCGGTTGTAGCTCAAACATTTATGGATGCATGCTCGAAATCAGAACATAGATTAGGAAAAGATTCTCCTAGTAGTAAATTATTATATGCCAAAGACATTCCTATTTATAAAGATTGGGTAGAGAGGTGAGTATGTTTCTGTTATTAAGAACTTGTTATAGTGATGCATTTGTTATTATTCTGTTATATTATTTATTATATATTATATATTATATTATATATTATACTACTGCATAAGTAAATGTAAATAAAAATAAATAGGATGTGTAAAGTCAAATAATCAATAAGTCTACCAAAATTATTATTTAAAAAGAAAAGTTGGAGACCAAAAGAGAAATGCCACTAAACCGTAAAGCAGGCCACTTGGCCTAAATCCATGATGGGAAAGATTACTTTTATTACTGCCAACCTTCATAGTCATAAGACTTGTGATGGGAGCTCTGCTTTACATACAGATTACAATCTATCACACTACTACTCACATCATTCATCTATGGTTTCTCCACCCTCTCAGGTGATTCATTCCATGCACCTTCCATTCTTCATGCAAAAAAAAATAATAAGTCGTGCTCGCCACTCCTTTGTGTATAGGAATGGCTCCTTGTTCTGCCCTTTAAAAATATCCCCAATGTCATCTAGGAAATACTTCTCAACAGCTTGATCATATCATTCCTTCCTACATTTTAATAACCACCAAACTCTTTTGATCACATCCTCAATCTGCCCTCATGGCCACAGTCAGTACAAAAAATTGCTACCTTGAAACCCCAGACAAATTCACAATATGTTATCTTCCCCAAAGAACAAGCTTCACCAGTGATGCTATATGGTATGCCAAATACTGTGTTCGTGCAACTTATCTAATATGAACAAACAGGAAGATCAACCAAAAAACATATTTCCATCAGGACCATATCTAGCTTATCAAATCTGGCCTGACACAACATGGAATTGAAAACACTAGCCACGAGATCTTAATGGGAAAATGCCAAACTAATACATAGATCTATGTATAAATAAGAACATTTATATAAAAACAGTGCTGAAATCCTACTTCATTCACTGAACCTTAATTATAACGACTGCCTTAACATTCCTAAAGTTTGGGAAATTGTTATCCCTGATTGGTCATCCTATCTTGCTGACTGATCTAATTATGATGGATAGTTGAACTTATCCTTACTTCTTTAAGTTTCGTTTTTTTATTTGTCAGATGTTGATTGATACTGATCCGAATATAAAGAAATTTATATTATCCTGCGCCACTTTATATTCAGATTAGTCTATATAATATAGAGGAATCAATCATCAACTAACGTTTGCAATCTCACTTTTCCACAGGCTGAGGTTAACATTATCATTTAAGGCTTCCGCAAGGTACGATAAATTTTTATGAGTGGTGCAGATGAAATAAAATCCGGCAAACATCAAATTGAATTCAATAAAACAAAACATTTAATGCAGGGTTATATAACATGTACATCTAAGTATAACTTTCTAAACAAGATAATGCAATTGAACAAATCCAAAATATCTCTGAGATACAGGTAGCTATTCAGTTAGGTTTTAAGATTAAAGCTATAAATCTTAGATCTTATCATTCAAGACATAAGTATTTCTATCACAACTAGGCTCTATTCTATGAGACAAATCATAACATCTACACATTGATTTAGTTCTAGTGCTTAGAATAGATACAATGCATTAGGTATCAAACATCCAACTCTCAGTTCTCTATATTCTGCCAATTAATAGAAAATAGTTCTCACAATTCAAAGTTCCAGAATTCACAATAAATATTTTTATGGTTGTGGTTTTCTAACTCACTTCTAGTCTATAAACACTTAATTGAATCACAAGGCAGTTATCGATTCAAGGGGAAAACACTTTAGTGCTTCATTCTTTCGATTATTTAAAGTTAAACACCTCAGCTAGGGTATAGGTATATTGGGCGGAATTAACTTTCATTTGCTTAACACTGGATGTAAAAAGGATAAGTCTTACCAGGTTACAACTTCTGCACGTTGAATTCACTTAGGCACATCTTCAAAATTCCTGTTAACTAATTACCGTGAGGAAACACAATTCAAAGAAATCTTCACTATGTTAACTGAAATATTAAACGCAGAGCTGCATAAGTCTTGACATATTAGATTTACATCATGTACTAATTCCTTATCTTCCGCTATGTATTGACTTCAGCTCTGCAGCTTTCTTCCTCTAATCATTAGGAATCTATCGTAATATCAGAATTCCATAGAGGTAGTTTTTAATGCCTATTTATTCCCGGTCCTTTCCTTTTCGATTATTCTGCATATCTCCATTCGCCTCTCGTTACACATGACCAGTCTCTTTGCTGTCCCTAAGCTTTCTCCCCTTGTTTACTTTTGTTTTCCAATTAACTGCGTTTATTCTTCCCGTCGAAATCCGGTTCTAGCCAGTTCAGCTTACATCTACAGGCTTCTCTCCATATCATAGCTGTCCACGTTCTATGCACGTGCTAGCTAAAAACACTCCATTTCTCCTTTACTAGCCAATCAAATTCAATAAGAAGAATTACATAAATTTATATCAGCAGAATTCCACGTATTTACATTCTTTTTTAGAAATAACAAATAAAGAAATAATCCGTAATTCACATAAAATACATTTAAATATGATAAATACAAATTCTTATAATATATATGCATAGCTTCTTATAACATTAACATAGGAATAAGTAAAATAAATTGAATGACATTTTAATACAGAGTCCTTTCAGTACTAATACATATTCTGGATTAAATAATTAAACAATAATAAACAAACTCAAAGTAATTATATGAATAATAATTTACGAGCAAGAGATTAACATCAAATAATATTTACAAGTATTGCTTAAGTTATGGCAGAATATGTTAAATGTGAATGAAGTATTATAATTCTCAAATATCTTCATTCACAATTTAACAATTGTAATACAGACTGTATTTAATTTTAGTTTTAATTATTATTTTCAGTCCAATGATGTTTTTAAATAACGAACATGCGACTGCATGTATAAAGGGATTCTAATGTAACAAGCACACTCTAATGTTTCTTTTATTCACGTTCTTCACTGTTGTTCTTCGCTCACACTTTGATGTCTTACAATACATAAGACAAAATATCTGTACAGTAAATAATTTTTACTGTGGTAGACTTGTGATTTCATAATTATTGGGCATACAACAAAACATTGTCTGGTCACACATTGCCATGACAGCTTGTATTGATAGCATGCATCCTTGGGATTTTGGAACATTTGAACAATATTTATTATTAAAGAACAGTGATTCAATAGAATGTTTTTGAATTGGCAAATTTACCTGATTTACCTAGTTTTCACACACCCACAAAAAAGGGAAAAAAAAGGTTGAGTGATACTAGTGAATCTATTTCAAGCAAAAGTAATGAATCTCAAAAGTTTATGGATTTGAATATGAGGTGTCATATAACTGAATATGCTAAAAGCATTTGCACACTGATTTAACATATTTACATTTAAATTTTTTAATAACTTAACATGTATAAAACCAACAGTAATAACTTTAATGAATTAAAGGTACAAATATTTCATACTGAAAATAACAGTACATTGTCAGTGTAGAACAAACAGTTAAAGGAATGGAATACAAAGTACAGAACAGTCGATGTTGTGCTAGACCAGACCCATAAGTCTGGTCTAGCACAACATAGCATTGACACTAAACATAATATCCAGTGGGATAAAGCTTGTCTTGTCCACAGATGCAAGTTTAAATATGAACGTTTTTTCAAAGAAAGTTGCGAAACCCTGTTACATCGGCCGAATTTGAATCGAAATGATTGTCTCTCTCTCCCAAAAGTTTGGGAGATTCTTATCTTATGCAACCATCAATGAAATAGTTTTTAAGAATTATTTAATAATATTTTATTAATATTAATTTTCTGGCATGCGGCAACAATTTTAATTGGTAATCAACTGACTGTTCTGTACTTTGTATTCCATTCCTTTAACTGTTTGTTCTACACCGATGATGTACTGTTACTTTCAGTACAAAATATTTGTACCTTTAACACATTCGCTGCCACGCTACTTTGGCATAGTCTGTTCCCGTACGCCGAGCAATTTCACTTCTTCAAGGTCAGTACGGTAATCTCGTTGCCGGCAGTAAGCGTCCTACGAGTATACTCGTAGTTGGCTTGTGCAGAGCATATACCTTCTATGAGAATACACAGTTTTGATGCTAGCTCCACAAGCCAAGCATTTTCACTTCTTCAAGGTCAGTACAGTAATCTCGTTGCCGGCGGTAAGCGTCATATGAGTATACTCGTAGCTGGCTTGTGGGGCTGGTTTACGAACTACGAGTATACTCGTAGTTGGCAGCGAACGTGTTAATTCATTAAATTAAAATTTTTTGTTATGATTTTCAAGTTTGATTTTTTAATTAGAATGGGAATTATGTACAACTCATTGACCTGGCAAAAAGAGCTTGTAAGATTTATCTAACAGGTAGTTGGGTGTGATCCAGGTGGTGCCTGTGAATAAGTTGTGTTAAACTTGTGCTCCAGAAATTTATCATTATTGCAAGTGTTTTTCATGCAAAATAATAATAATCAGTAAATGGAAAACTTACAGAGGGTACTAAGGAGTTGATTATTTTCACACAACCTGTAATTACCCATAGTTCATGAAATCAGTTATCCTTACAAATACAAAACAGCCACATGAAAGCACCCACTATGTCTACCATACGAAGTAAAGATGGTGGCAACAAAGACCAATGACGAAAGAGTAACTCGAGTCTTGTCAGCATAGCGCCATCAATCGCCAACAAACCGAACGACAATATGAAGTGCTGCAGCTGTAAACCCAAAGTTACTGGGGGGGGGGTATATTGTGTGATTTTTGTTGCCACTGGCTACATGCTTCCTGCGTAAAAATACATGAATCAGCACACTTGCTTTTTATCGATCTCAACCAGCCTATTCGTTGTGCCTTCCTTCTGTAAAACAGCTACTGAACTTAGGCAAATGAGTCAAAAGCTTCAAACAGCACCTTAATACTATGATCAAAACATTCTCTTCGAAAATTCGAATGCTGGAAATTAAGCTCGAGCTACTCGATGACCAGCGCCTAATCGCAAGTGCACCCTTGTGTGTCCATGACCTAATCGCATCGACAGTACACAAGTCGATTGAGACCGAAAACAGGAGACTCAATGCCGTTATTTTGAACTTTCTGGTGAAAAACAGTAAATCATTAAAAGAAGATGTCAGCAAACTAGCAGGCAAATGCAACCTTCAATCCCAGAAATATCATCAGATGCCATCATTTCAGACTCATAAACAAAAGAAAGGACAGAACGAAACTTCTCGTGAAAGGAAATCACTTTCACGAGAAGTTTCGACGTCTCGTGAAAGTGATTTCTGACATACCGACAAGTGCAACCAAATTAATAATGGTGATAAATAAGTTAAAGGCCACTTTCCCCCAATTGTACATATGTGCTCAACCTGACTTAACATTTGCCCAGAGGGAACAAAGATGCCAACTTTGAAGATAAATGCCAAATTGGAGACAGCAATTGGATCATCGACTATAAACAAGTCAAATTAATGCAAAAATCAAGTGATGACACCACTAGCACCATGAAGACCAGTATGCAAGCATTGCATAGGAAAAGTGCAAGAGCCTTGCAGCCAAATCTATGTCCCACAGAACCTTGCACATCCACTTCACTAACATCCGTGGCCTCATCTCCAACCTTAATAGTGTCCACTACATCTGCAGTCCACCAAACCCCCACCTACTCTTTTTAGCAAAAACTCAAATCCTTGGGTAGAAAGGAGTTAAACAGTGTGTAGTTTGGAAGCAAGCCTTCCAAACTACACGCTGTTTAACTCCTTTCTACCCAAGGATGGCATTTGGACATATATCTGCTCTAACATACCTTGTCAGATGATTTCAGGTTATGTGGTATGAGAATACCAGATAACCCGAACTGCTCCCTAAATACCCTAGATCTCTTCCTTACCAATGACCCTTCCAAATACACAGTGAATGTAGTGAATCCCATGGGTAATTCTGACTATAATCTAGTGCTCATCTCCTCCTCCATGCAACAAAACTTACACAGTCATTCCCACACAAGAGTAGTTTGGCATTATAATAGTGCCAAGTGGGACAGCCTCCGAGACTACCATGGTTCATTCCCATGGTTGGACTGTTGTTTCCAGTCTTCCAATCTGAACATGTCACCAAAGTAATCCTCACTGGCATGAAAACATACATTCCTCACACTTCTCTGAACTGCCATCTGCCCTGGTTCTCTGAAAGATGTGTCAAGGCTGTACAAATGAAAAATCAAGCATACCACAACTGGCTCAAATCAGGAACTCCATCCTCCTTCATTGCTTATATTGAAGCCTGAAATAGATGAAGAAAACTGTCAATGCTTCCAAAACAGAATTTGAATAGGCAAAAAACAGGAAACTTGCAGCCTGCCCAAATGGCAGTTATGCCTTTTGGTCTCTTGCCAAAACAATTTGTTGTAACTTTTGTCCTACATTATTCCCACCCTATCATACCCAGATGGCTCTGTTGCATCATCACCCACAGAAAAAACTAAATTCCTGGCTTCACACTTTGTCTCCAATGCATGCATAACTGACAATGGCAAATATCCGCCAACATTCCAACTGCCAAACATACAGTGCCCCATATATCCTTTTTCCAGAAAGAGATCATAAACCTATTGTCTGAATTAGACACAAAAAAGTCTCTTGGCCCTGATAGCATTCTTCCAATTGTCCTGAAGGTTTGTGCACCAGAACTGACTCCTATCCTATGTCGCCTGTATATACTCTCTTACTCCACTAATATCTATCTCAAAGCCTGAAAACTGGCATATATTCAACCCATTCCTAAGAAGGGGTGACAAATCACTGTCATCTAACTACTGCCCTATCTCACTCACCTTAGTCCTATCTAAAGTGATGGAAAAACCATCAATTCTCAACTCCTACATTACCTTGAAGGCACCCAGCTATTAAGTGAATCCAGTATGGATTCTGTCGCTGCCGATCAACAGGAGATCTGTTCTCATATATCACCCATCTCTGGACAAATGCCATGGAAAAATTTGGCAAATCTCAAGTGGTTGCACTCGATACCTCTAAAGCTTTTGACTGGGTCTCGCACAAATAAGAGTTTGCTAATTTAGCAAACTCTTATCATTTGGACTGTCTCAGGACTTCTGCAGTTGGATTGCCAGCTTCTGTCTGGATGCACACTATGTGTGATAGTAGACAGTTTCTTATCCTCTCACCATCCAACTAATGCTGGGGTTCCACGAGGTTCTGTTCTCTCACCAACCCTCTTCCTTGTGTATATCAATGACTTACTTCATTTAACCTCCAACCCAATACAGAGTTTTGCAGATGACAACACGTTGCACTCCTCCCTTTCATTTGACAAACCTTACTCTACACAACTCATTTCAACCTACAGAACATGAACCACCACTGCTCTCAATTCTGACCTCCAAGCCATCCTCCAATGGGGCTCAGATAACCTCGTCAACTCAATGTTAGTAAACCCCAGTTCTTTCTTATTTCTCACAAAAAAGAACCATTTTCCCCCAGTATTATTTTTGATAACACTCAAATTTCCAGATAAGATGAGATTTCTCTTCTTGGAAGTGATTAATTACCCTGACATCAGGCTTCTCCTAATATAACCACATCGCAACCATTGCATCCTCAGCTTCCAAAAAAACTAGGATTTCTCTTTTGCTCAAGACGTTACTTCACCTCTAAACAGCTGTTAACCTTATACAAATCACAAATCCAACCAACTATCAATTACTGCTCTCACATTTGAAGTGGGGCTCCTAAAAGCTCCCTCAAAATGCTTGACTCAATATAGAGGAGAGCAATTAGACTTATGACCCATCTCTTACCAACTCCCTCCTCCCACTTTCACACAGACATTTGATTTCTGCAATATGCATATTCTATAAATATTTCCATGGGAAATGTTCATCTGAAATAGAACCAATAATTCCCCACCTTAGTACTAAGCCCGTTGGAATACGTGCAACTACTGCTTAACATCCCTTTCACATTTCATCTTGAAACCCACAGAATAGGTTTCTTTTCCTCCTCTTTCATCCCTGCTACTGCTGTATTGTGGAACAGTCTTCCCCATGATGTGTTTCCCAAGGAATACAATATGCAGACTTTTAAATCAAATGTAAATAAGTTTCTCCTTTCCCCACCCCTCTACCCATATAATGTACTAATGTACTATAGGTTGATCAACCAACCTCTCTTGTACAGGCCCAACATTAATTATATTTGTTTTTTTTTTTTACTAAATACATATTAGTAAAAAAAATAGGGATATTAACTTCATTCTTCCTAATTGCATATTTCACATCTTTTGCATGTTAGGTAAAATTTTATAGAAGCTCTTTTCCCTACATCAATAAATTATTCCTTCCAGTGACTGTTTAATTTTTTGTTTAGTTTTGAGCAGGCTAACAAAAAATATGCTTTCCATCTAAATTTCTGTTGAATTTTTCAATTTTTTTTCTTATGGTGTAATTTACAGTTAATTTTATATATTCATCTCCTTGAAAAAGGAAATGTACGAGCATATCTTTTTTTTTTTTTAATATTTTCTATTGAAACATCCATATATCTTTATTATACAATTTAAATATTTTTTTTTTATTTATATTTTACAATTTAGATATTTATAGAAGCCCTTTTCCCCACATCAATAAATTATTCCTTCCAGTGACTGTTTCATTTTTTGTTTAGTTTTGAGCAGACTAACAAAAAATATGCTTTCCATCTAAATTTCTGTTGGATTTTTCAATTTTTTTTCTTATGGTGTAATTTACAGTTAATTTTATATATTCATCTCCTTGAAAAAGGAAATGTATGAGTACATCCTTTTTTTTTTATATATATATTTTCTATTGAAACATCTATATATCTTTATTATAATAACATTTACAATTTAGATAATTTTATTTAAAAAAAAACGGTCCTCATTACTTAACAGTTTGTGAAATTTGCTTACTGTTGATATCTTTTTTGGTCCCATTTAATTACAGAAAGTGAACATTGACTGTATATCCCTTGTTAATCAACCCTCTCACATGATTTGCCACCTTTCAGGTTAAAACTACATTGATCACCTTCACTAATGGGAGGCATAAGTCATCTTATTTATAGATTGATTCTTAACTGTTACTAAAGCCAATATTTTTGCACTTCAAGTGCCTTCCTTGACATGCTACTTAAAATGTTCTCTCAGTAGCTCTATAAATTCTCCTCTCATCTTCCATGCTTTCTCCTTCCTTCAGTGTATAATTATGTAGTCAAAATCATTAATAATAATAGTCCTTGTATCTGTAAGGTTAATCTCCCTATACAGTTCAGTCTTCTACAAATGAACTAATTCTATAGTAACATCTAACTACATATTTTATCATGTTTACCTGTTTCTCATGACAAACACTTGAATTCATTGACCAAATAATTAAATTCAATTCTCTTCATATAATAACCATACTCCCTCACCTTCATGTCCCCCCCCCTCCTCCACACAAGGACCTCTAATTAGGTGAGGTACTGGCCCTTTCATTCTTCCTCTTTTTTGTACTTTTCTTCCTTTGCTCTACTTCTCCCAAGTCTTTTTTTACTACAAGACCACCAACACTGGGATCTGACTTCCTGATGCTGTGCTTGAAGTTTTTCGCTTGGTTATATTATAAATTAAAGATACCAAGAACTTATATACTTGGTTTATAATTTCTAATGGTTTAATCCATTATCCAAGTGTAAGCAAACAAAGTTTGCATGTGAGGTATCTTCCAGGACTGGGGCAACTCGTGACAAAGGTGGTAGAACTTCTCATCACTTGCCTTAGTATGAGAAATTATATCACCTTTGATACGAGTTGTCCCAGTCCTGAAAGATACTTCAGGTGCAAACTTTATTTGCTTACCCTTGGATAATTCATTAAACCAAGTATATAATTTCTTAGTATTTTTAACTTATTCCTAATGCTGTATTTTCCATGCAGTGACCTTGAACAACTACCATGAAGGATACTAAGCCTTCCAATACATTGGCCTCCTGATTTAGTAAGATGGGCAGTCCTGGATGGCGCAGCTAGGATCATTTGTCTAGTGGACTTGCCAAATAATCCTAGTCTGGGGACAGGGTCAAATGCTTGGTGCAGTGTCTGAGGTAACCCTAGATTTCCACTTCCAAATGAATTTATTGTTTGCTTGAATAGTGAGCATTCCTTGGAAAAAGTCCCTTTGAGCATGAAACATAAGACTTTAGACACACACTGTTTTTCATCATACACTCAACAGGTGAAAAGCCAATAAGGGAATTATCACCTTTCTTTATTCAGAAAGATTTAGAAACAGGATCTCCCATAACAGAAAATTAAATTCTGCTGATATTCTTGCAGAAACATCCTGTAAACAACATCAGTGGGGGAGGGGAAAACCAATTATAATAACACCCCATAAAATACTAAACTATTCTACAGGCATAATATGAATGGGAATTGCTTTGATGTTTCAGGTGATATGGTGCACACTTAGTTCTGACTAGGAATATAATTCTTACTTTTAGCACATCCGAACCTAAAATATCGGTAAAAGCAAAATATCTCCACTGTCCTGTTTGCCTCTACATTCCTATTCCGTAACTTGACATACAGGAACATAAGACAGGATAATTAATAAATAATTCCAAATAAATTATTTGGAATTAAAAATATTAAAACATTTAATTTATGTAATATTTTTATTAGTATAAAATTTTTATTAATAAATATATATATATATATTGTAAGTTAAATACATTTTATTATTTATTAATTATTCCTAATCCACTGTGATACTTTAAATGTTAGAAATATGGACATGCTGAAAGTCCATGTCATGACATTACATCTGTGCCCAGGATGAAAAGAAATACAAAAGATAAAAACTAAACATAATATCTCACATTATGTTGCCATCTTATGCTGAGAAAGAGGCAGTTAGGAAAATATCAAAAGCCATACAAACCAATATGGCTATCCCACCATCCAATAATTTATGATTGTGAGTTTTTCTCTTTGGAGTGCATTAATTATCTGACCTATTATTGTTTCACTCTTGAACCAACTGCTAAGATGATCCCACTGAATACCTACTTGCTAAGAAAATTGTGCCAAGGTCATCACTGAAAAAAAAATTATGCCAGAAACCCCATAAAAAATATGGATACTTCTGTGTTTATTGAATGTAAATTAGTCTGGTGGTAATCCTACTATTGCCAAACAGGCAGACTGCCAACATTAGAATTGCTGAACATAGGGATTATATCTGTTTTCATCACTACAGTCACTCAGGACTTGCTAACCATGCTTTGGACACCCACCATAGAACATACTGGAAGAAAACCACTTTACTCCATCGCATCAGATATATACAAATATAGAAAGAGTTTTCTTTGAATCTTCTTGGCAGTTCTTCAGTAATGAAGAAATAAAATTATTGATTATTGAAAAATCTTAAGCTGAAATTCCACTAGTGTTCTCTTTATGTAAATTAAACACAAGAACTGACTGTGACATATCAATTAATGTAGCAAATATTCTTCTAGAAGGAGAGCTGGTCACTGACTGTCCATACTTCCCAAATTAATTAACAAATGCAACTCGGACGAACTCATCAACCTTTTTTGTAAATCAGCCAAGTCGGCAAATCCAAAAGAATACAAAAAAATTATTCTTACAGACAGTGGAACTATCATGAATTCCACCAAAATATTGATGAAACCGAGGTTGTTTGTCTGCAAGACATCTAAAATCCAGTGAGAACTCCACCTTAAGACATTTCACTATTATCTGCCAGTATAATAATCTGGGGGTTTCTTCCGTTATTTGTAATAATGAGTGTCTAATGCGTTATTTTAAACAGGGGGGGGGGTATTAATGCTGCTGCGCCTTTGTAATACCTTTATTTTTTTATATTATACGCTTTTCTTATATATTCCTTTCTTATTCTATCCTACTGTTGCGTAAGAGGTTTATTGACCTTTTGCACTACAAGTCGTATGCCTATGAATACTGGAAAATTTGTTTCTTAAGACTGCACCAACAGTATCATTTAATTGGCATAAAAATCAGTAATACGGCCAGTTGATTTCTCTCTCTCTCTAACACAATTTCCTTCAGTAAAATTTAACACAAACAATCGCAGTCTAATTGCACTTAACTACACGCTTCTGCTATCTTACTTGGTTCCCGCTCTTAGGTCGCTTTTATTTAGGAACAGTGCATTGTAATTTGAAAGATCAGGCAGCACTCTATTGACATATAAACAAAACACATTTTATTTACACTAGTATAAAAGGTATATCAATCAAACAATAGGTAGATTGCCCTCTTTATCTATCTGTTAAACGTTTAGCATAAAGAGAAATTTTTTCACTTCAATACTAAGTAATTCTTTTGCACAATTACTTATTTACTCTCTGCTTAAAAAATCAACTAATTGAAATTCTAATCCGCCCACAAAGAGGTTAGCTAACTATGTCAAGTTATTTCACAAATTTTATACCAGTTACTAACATGCCAAATAGCTCTCTTAAAGACACATCTTATTACTATTAATTTAATTCTTATCAGTCCATCTATAACGTATCTCCTAGATTACAAAAGGGATTGTATAACAAAAGATGGAACAAACTTACAGAGGCTCTGTGTCGCACACTCATCCAACATCTTGCACTAAAGTCCCTATGCTTTTCCTTTCATCACGGGCTTTAGGCTTCCTTCTGGAGAGTCTTGCTTCAAGGGCATCTCATCGGAATAGTAGCGGGTTTTGGACTACAAATCTCTGGCACTCGAATAGTTCAGGCAAGAGGTTTCAGCATACGGGCAAGTTTTCCGGCGCTTGAAGATCGCTCTGTGGCTATTGGCTTCGGTTGTCCTCGCGCGGCAATGACATCCAACCGAAACTGCCTCGGGTATTTACATTGGCCATTCTCTTGTCATTCCCATTAGCTTCTCTGGTGTGGCCTTGCCATAACGTCCTGTCCTCTGGATCCTACTCCCAATTTTTCTGTCAATCTTCAATGCCTTTTTATTTCACCGTCTCCGGGGGCCTTGCGTGAAGTGTTGAGACCCCCAAAGAATATGGCGCGATTCTTTGATCTTCTGTTTCGACCGACCCGTTCTTTCTTCTTCTGGTATACTACACAAATCCAATTAGATGGACACCGGAACTACCTGTGAATTGCGCCGTCCCTTTTAAAAATGACCTTGACGGTGGGCATACACAGAGCTTGTTAACAATGGTTTTTGAAGCACTTAGTTAAACAATAACATAGGTCGCAGTGACATAGCATTTTCTTTTGTTTCTTGCGAACTTTATTCGTTCTTTGTTTACTATGTCTTGGTCAGGTTAAATTTATCATAGGATTAAATATATTCTTTTTACAAACGTTCTTTTTATGTTACAATCTTTTGAGATGTGACCTCTGAAAAAGTCTATGTAAGGAACTTGTAAAATTCCAAGCTACATCAAATTTTACAAAAGCCCACCCCTTCATGAAAAAATTTTAAGCCATGAATGTGGATGAAAATTTTTTCCTCGCAGTGTTTCTGTGTCAAGCTTCGTGTATTCTCTGGGTCAGACAGTACTCAAGTTTGTCATTTATATTTGAGCAGGGAATGCAGTCAGCCTGACCTGTGGGCTTTTCTTGGCGCGACTGATGTTGTTACTCATGTTTGTCATTCTCCCTCTGGCATTTTACCCCTTTACAATACCCTGCTCTCCTTCTAATTCTCCCATTGCCTGCGCAATGACTTTCACTACTACGTCTCTCTATAATGTTTACTTCTATCACAATCTTTACATTTTTTATTGTGGCCTCTATGTCCTCCTCATTTTCCGCCACCTTGACACTCAAGAGGTGTAAGGTCTCTCCCCCTTTTTCCTGTTCAGTATCTCTAGCAGTTTGGGAATCAGGCAAAGAATTTTCCCTGTCTTTCTGATCAAAAATTCTATTTTTCCTTGCCCCCCCCCCCTCCCTAACTGGGAATATTGTTCCGTGTGTTATTCTCACTAAATTTTCTATCAGGGCGAACGTTTCTGGGCATCTTTCTTCCGGGTAACCTGCTTAATCCCCATTATGGAAATTTCCTTTTTAGAGAAATCGCAGGAGAACCTCTGTTTCTCTAAAAAGTCAGTCCCAAGTACTATCTTTTCCATAGTTCTAGAGGTTTCTGGGAGAATTAATAATTCCGGTGCGATGGTCAACTCAAAACCAGGCAGCCACATGTTTACTTTTAATTTCTCCGAGGCATGAACAGAGGATCTCGCAATTCCATTTAATATGTTTGGCCTTTTCAGCTTAGTGATACAGTCGGGCACCCAGGATTTCAGCTTCCTGAATAAAGACCAGGATAATCACTGAAACTTGGAAATCAGTGTCTAGCAAAACTTTACACTGGATCCCTCTTATTTTTCCCTGTATCACTGTCATAGAATCTTCATGTTGATTTTTAATGTTTCTCTGCATTCTCTTTGCTCTCTGTGTGTGATGGTGGCGAGTTGTTACCATATTAGATTCCCAATGCATTTTTCTATCTGAGTCTCTTCTACTGCTATAGCAATGTCTGACAAATGTGCCCAAACTTATTACATCTGTAGCACTGAAGTATTTCTCTCCTGTTTTCCTTTTTAATACACTCTCGTTCAGGGGCCCAGCTGTTCCTTGGAGGTTACCTTGAACTCCCCTAACTGGTTTAGAATGGAGTCAAGTTTATCTATCAAAGGTTGTTGCAATTTTTCTACCTCCCTTTTAATTATAGAGTGTAATTCCTCCATGTTAATGGAATCAGAGATTGTCAATCTGTTGTGGTCTACTTTGTTTATTTCTGTGATCTTATTTTCTTCCCTTCTGTTGGTCTTTACATTTTTCTTTAGGATTCCCTGGATTTTTTTCTTTCTTAACCTCAGTTTTTGGATCTGACACTTCTGTAATGCTATGTATCTGGCTGGCACTAGATGCAGGATGAAGATCGCCTAGCCTTTTTTCTTTTATTGCCTGATAGCCTTCTTCTAAATTACTTATCTTTCTTTTGTATACTGTCTCTTTATACTCCTCTTTTACTCCTAACCTGAATTGGTTGAAGACTGCCCAATGAAGATGACTCTTTTTCTCACTGGACATGTTCAAGCTATTAGCTAAAGTGAGCAGCCTATTGTAATAATCTTTAATAGATTCATTTTTCTCTTGTCTGCATTTTTGCAGCCTCCGCAGGTTCGGACCCACGCTTCTAACATTGGAAAATTGAGATATCGGGGTATCCTTGAATTTATTGTATTCCAAAGTGTCTCTCAGTATGGGAGAGGAGTACAAAAAATTCTTGGCCATGCTAATCAATTTATTCCTTAATATGATTAGAAGCTGGAAGTCCGGCCAGTTCCCGACGTTCCTTAGCTCCTCTACAAACTTGAAGAAGAATAACACATCATTGTGGTCCTCTCCAGAGAATTGTGGGATGATGAGGTGAGGATTAATTGTCCTAAAAAAACTATCACCCATCGTGTTGCTACATGTGGCTTCCGAGTTTACACTATCCACATTCATGATTAAAAAAAATTTTCTTACACTATATATATTTATACGCTTTCTATTTATACTTAATCGCCTAATATTTTTACAAAACTGTTCCAAATCACTATTATTTATTTTAATTAGTATGTATTTTATCCTGTCCACACTGCGCTATCGTAATAATGTGGAGTTTCTTCCGTTATTCGTAATAACGAGTGTCTAATGTGTTATTGTAAATGTGGGGGGATATTATTAACTACTGGGGTATTAATGCTGCTGCACCTTTGTAATATCTTTATTTTTTTATATTATATGCTTTTCTTATATATTCCTTTCTTATTCTATCCTACTGTTGTGTAAGAGGTTTATTGACCTTTTGCAGTACGAGTTGTATACTTTCAATACTGGAAAATTTGTTTCTTAAGACTGCGCCAACAGTATCATTTAATTGGCATAAAAATCAGTAATACAGCCGATTGATTTCTCTCTCTCTCTAACACAATTTCCTTCAGTAAAATTTAACACAAACAATCATGGTCTAATTGCAGTTAACTACACGCTTCTGCTATCTTACTTGGTTCCCACTCTTAGGTTCGCTTTTATTTAGGAACAGTGCATTGTAATTTGAAAGATCAGGTGGCACTCTATTGACATATAAACAAAACACATTTTATTTACACTAGTATAAAAGGTATATCAATCAAACAATAGGTAGGTTGCCCTCTTTATCTATCTGTTAAACCTTTAGCGTAAAGAGAAACTTTTTCACTTCAATACTAAGTAATTCTATTGCACAATTACTTATTTACTCTCTGCTTAAAAAAATCAACTAATTGAAATTTTAATCCACTGACAAAGAGGTTAGCTAACTATGTCAAGTTATTTCACAAATTTTATACCAATTACTAACATGCCAAATGACTCTCTCTTAAAGACACATCATATTACTATTAACTTAATTCTTATCAGTCCATATATAACGTATCTCCTAGATTACAAAAGGGATTGTATTACAAAAGATGGAACAAACTTATGGAGGCTCTGTGTCGCACACTCATCCATGATCTTGCACTAAAGTCCCTATGCTTTTCCTTTCATCACGGCCTTAGGCTCCCTTCTGGAGAGTCTTGCTTCAAGGGCGTTTCATCGGGATAGTAGCGGGCTTTGGACTACAAATCTCTGGCACTCGAATAGCTCAGGCAAGAGGTTTCAGCATACGGGCAAGTTCTCCGGCACTTGAAGTTTGCTCTGTGGCTGTTGGCTTCGGTTGTCCTCCCACGGCAATGACATCCGACCGAAACTGCGTCAGGTATTTACATTGGCTATTCTCTCGTCATTCCCATTGGCTTTTGTGGTGTGGCCTTGCCGTAACATCCTGTTCTCGGGATCCTACTCCTGATATTTCTCCTTTAATTGCCAATCATTTTCTGTCGATCTTCAATGTCTTTTTATTTCACCGTCTCCTGGGCCTTGCATGAAGTGTTGAGACCCCTGAAGAATACAGCGTGATTCTTTGATCTTCTGTTTCAACTGACCCATTCTTTCTTCTCCTGGTATACTACATAAATCCAATTAGACGGACACCAGAACTACTACTTATGAATTGCGCCGTCCCTTTTAAGAATGACCTTGACAGTGGGCATACACAAAGCTTGTAAACAATAGTTTTTGAAGCACTTAGTTAAACAATAACATAGGTTGCAGTGACATAGCATTTTCTTTTGTTTCTTGCAAACTTTATTCATTCTTTGTTTACTATGTCTTGGCCAGGTTAAATTTATCATAGGATTAAATATATTCTTTTTACAAACGTTCTTTTTATGTTACAATCTTTTGAGATGTGACCTCTGAAAAAGTCTATGTAAGGAACTTGTAAAATTCCAAGCTACATCGAATTTTACACCAGGACAGAGTTACAGATGGACCTGCTTATGGAGGAGTTGCTATCCTTTGCTTAGTAGAATTTATTACATTTTGTTCAATTTATTTACTGTTTTGTTCTAAGTTAACTCAGATCTACCTTGATAATCTCATATTGAAAGTGCTTTAGCCTTTATAATCATGCTCAACAGTCTGGGTGAGGGCAGATTGTTGAGCATAATGATATCTCTCTCTCTCACCCCTCCCTCTTAATAATGGGCACAATATATTATTACGTATGCCTACCATTATTATTCTACAATGGATCTTACAGTCCACCCCCCCCCCCTTCTTCATGTTGGATGTCAAAGACAGCATATAAAGAAGCACTCATTTCCCTGTGCTTTGCTGTATCTCCTCACAGGGAACCATGCTTTCTTATATGAACTCCCATCTGGAAAACTGGCCATGCTCTTTGTAACACATTTTCCCATCTTTCAAAATTCAAGCATCAGATGAATATCTATCACAAAGCGGTAATGTGAGTAACAGAATATAATAAATTTAGTTTAATCCTTTATCCAAATGTGAGCAAACAAAGTTTGCACCTGAAAGTATCTTCAGGACTGGGATAAGATAGTACAACACCGGGCAACTCGTTGCAAAGGTGGAGCAAGCTAACATCACTCCTATCTCCCATAATGCAAAACACATCTCCTTGCGGATATGTATAATGTTATGCATTAAGGGAAGGGCCACTACCCAGACTAGTTTCGACCTTTATTGAGGTCTCTTCAGTGGAAGCCAAGCCCAAGTGGAGATACCAGGCAGAGACCTCAATAAAGGTCAAAACTAGTCTGGGTAGTGGCCCTTCCCTTAATGCATAACATTATACATATTTAATACTTTCAAAAAAAAAAAATCATCTCTATTTCTACAATATCCAAAGCTCTGGTAGGATCCTGAATGCCAAAAAAAAAAAGGGGGGTGGCATGTTTCAGAGATAATGCCTACATTTCTAATTCTTTTGAACATGCTCTGGCTAAGGCACATGTTAAAATAGACATTAGAGTTGCAAACAATATTGGATCCAGTTTACATCATTTATCAAAGCATGCATCCATTACAAAAATTGTCTAGGATAAAATCCAGAAAATGAAAAGATATACTAAGATATAGACTATGCCATTTGTCTATCTGCAGAAAGGTGTTTCGCTTGGTTATAAATTAAAATTAAACTTTACAAGAAAGGATATTCTTATTTAATTCTTTACCCAAGTGTAAGCAAACAAAGTTTGTGTGTGAAGTATCTTCATGACTAGGCTACTTGTATATAGAAGCCAATGGTTTCATATTAATTGCCTTAGTAATTTAATTTAGAGCCAAGTGGAAAAACTTTCTACAGTTAGCTCTAAACCAAAGTATTTTAATAATGAGGTGTTACACCTATTCACTGTTTGTATAATGAGACATACATGATTTCTGCATTCAACCTTGATATCTCTTCTGGATCTGGCTCCCACTGATGAGACCTCAAAGGCCAAAACTGGTCTGAGAATCGGCCCTTCCCATAATGCACAGCATTATACACACTCAAATAGATGTGTGCTTTGCATTATGGGATACTAAGGCAATTAATGTGAAGTCATTAAATTCTATATACAGGTGGCCTAGTCGCGAAGATACTTCACACACAAACTTTGTTTACTTAAACTTAGATCAAGGATTAAGCAAGAATATAATTTCTTGGCCTAGTTTAATTTAACCAGTTGTATATCTTGGAACATTATGTATGTAGAGCTTCTGAATCCAAAGATTACATGCAATTTAAGAGAATGCTTTGCTAGAATCTGAGCAACAGCTTAATGTTTAGAAAGCAATCAGCTTTTCTCCAGTACTCAGTGTCTTTCACATACACTGATCAACATTGAACCATTTGGTCCATCTAGAAACATCTGTACCTTCTCAAAACATGAACATGTGGTTTCTGTTTTCCTTGACATTGCGAAAGCTTATGATGTAGCCAGGAGATATGCCATATTAAAAGACCTCTATAATCTACATCTTGGAGGAGCATCTTCCGGTTTTATTGGAAACTTTCTCTAGGTGAAACTTCCAAGTCCAAGTGAGAAGCACATTTTTCTAGGCCATATCACTAGGAGGAGGGTGTTCCACAAGGCTGTTTTAAGTGTGATACTCTTTGCTGTCATAATAACTTGGTCACTGAATAACTTCCTCCTATAGTAGGCAATGTTGATGACTTCACAATTTTCTGGCTCATTCTTGTAGCATAAGGATTACTGAAATCATCTTCAAATAGTAACTGCTCATATTTGTTAATGAGGTTTAGGTTTTCATGGTTTTCAGTTTTTAAAAAAAGTGTCTGTGTACTCTTCTGCTGAAAATTCACTCTTCACCAAGAAGTTAAGGATGGTACAAACTGTTATCCCAGTAGCAACAGAAACTAAGTTTGTAGGAGACTCATTTTTGACAAAAAGGTCACATTCCTTGCAAGTATACCTCAACTAAGAGAAAAGTACAAGAGAGTGAGAGAGAGACAGTAATGAATTATTCTTCATACACTCTAAAGAATGGAATGCTGTTCAAAGTTTCCTTTGTCCTAAGTTTTTGCTTCTGCAAGCAAGAGTACTATGTAATAGTTGGGTTCTGTCCATTATTAGGGTATTCAGTATCTTTTGTGCATTTCACACATCTCCCATTCAAAGCCTTGATGTTGAAGTAAATGACCCTTCTCTATCAAAGTTGTCATTTAACTATGCCCTAAAAAGTATAGTTTAGTATTACACACACACACACACACACCTGACTATTTGCACATTTGGTATGCCTTTGAAAGAGATCAGGCAAGCTCTTAGCATGAATGTATACAGCATTATCTGCATTCACTCCCCTCCCTATGGGAGATTGCACTCTATTATGCAATCTCTCGCTATGTTAACTAAGGAAATCATGTGCCTCATCATAAATCTGTCTGCAGTTGTTTAATGCATACAGAACAGAATACTCTTGTTCTTACTCATCTCTGATGGTTCAAGATCTGAGACCTCTGTTGATTGTGCTGCTGTTTTTCTTAGCCACTAGACAGATTTCACTAAAATGCAGTAACTATACTGCTGAGCTGCATGCCGTTCAGCTCGCACTTATAGGCATAAAAAAAACCACTACGAAAAATGGATGATTTATACAGACTGACTTGTTGAATTCTTTACAGATTATCTCCATTTCTATGTTTGGTCTACATCCAGTGCTTTATTATGTTCAGCAATTATTGTATCAAATGAAGATTCTTAATTTTGCCATTTGACTGTGCTAGATTGGATACCAGCCACATTAGAATGAAAGGATGTAGTGGTCTCATTGTGAAAGGCTTTGTTTATACTACAATTGGAGAGCTGTTCCCAAATTTGGTCACCTAAATTTTTGGAGAAAGTTCAGAGGTAAGGTAATATCAGAGCACTGGAATGGCACATATCAGAATAGACTAGAATAATGCAATCTGCAGAGTTTGGTGAATGGAACAAAAAGGTAAGACATGACTAAGGCTTATGAACTGACCAGAAGGATAGCTGACTTCTTCAAAAAATTAAAGGCAGTAAATGAATTTAAAATGTGATAACACAGGTATTAAAGTAAGACTTCTCACAATGTACTTTTTACTGAAATGGAAGGTATGCTATATTAATAATAAAAAATAATTATGCAAATATTGACATAATTGATTTCAAACTTGTCCTTCAAGT
The DNA here is from genome assembly GCF_054136105.1 of Typopeltis vanoorti. NCBI lineage: Eukaryota > Metazoa > Arthropoda > Arachnida > Uropygi > Thelyphonidae > Typopeltis > Typopeltis vanoorti. The sequence goes on from NC_143560.1 coordinate 28,621,576, forward strand.
TAGTAGATTGGTCTGTCTGTTTCAGGTATTATCAAGACATTAAATTAATGCAAGCAATTAGTGATCAAGATATGAATGCAATGTTAGCTGAAGAGTCCAGGGTAAGATGTTATTTAATTTTTCTAACAAAATGGCATAATATAAGTTAAAATAATGTTTACAAGATTGTTGTAAATTAAAGCTAATCATGCTAAAACATCTTAATAGTGATTAGTTTTAGTCCATAAACTTAATTTTTTTATTTCACCAATTTCTAGTTAATTTCATTTACAACCTGACTACTTGACTTGAATTGTTCCTAATATTACAAATAAATCTGTTTGATAATAACAGTGAATGTTACTTTGAAATGTAAATAGCATTCAAGTGAATAACTTTCTAAAAAAAGTTTCAAGTAAAAAATTAAAATAGTGATTGACAATGAAAATTATTTGTAGCCTATGGTACCACAGAAGGTTTTATAAAGGAAAAATGGAGGAATTTTTTGTTATTAGAGAATGTGGCTGACTCAAAGAAAAAAAGAAACACTTCAAGAGAAATCTAAGTCTCTGAATCTGTTCCTTTAACTTTTTTACTCTCTTTTCTTTAATGGGAGCCACATTCTCACTCCAGTGTTCACAACAACAAAATAAAAACAACTCAACAGCTGTTGTTACTATTTTGCTGCTGTCCTTGCATGGTAGGATGAAACAACACATAAACTTTCAGGTAATAAAAAAAATAAACTTTTTTTATTATACAGTTTCAGTCTAGTAAAGTAAAATGATAATTTCTTGGTCTTGGTCAGTTAAAATTACATGCAGTCCTTAAACTTAATCTGCGAAATCTAAGTTGTCTCCATTGCCATTGTGAAACATTGACAGTCTAGCCATATTTTATAACATACACTTAGACTTTTAATAACAACTATAAAACTTTATAAAATGTTTTTTCAACATAATTGTATTTTCTTTATAGAGGACAAGTGAATATAATTATAATGATAAATTAAATTTCATGACAGCATTAAAAGGAAATGCATTACACTGCTGTAAACAAGGGAGGAATGAAATGTGTTTAGTTATATCAAACTCTTTCCAGTTTTTTTATTTATTTATAAGATTGCTTAATACATAAGTCACCTAATTTATATATTAAAAAAAATCAAATATGTATCTGAATGAATGGCCACCAGAGATGGTGGCTAACTGCGAATAGCCAATAAGCAGTCCCGGGCAAGAAGCGGCAATATTAACAGGATGTGGTGGGTTAGTGGACAACTCCAGTAACTCTATAAAATGCTACAGAAGTCCAATGACAGTACTGCATCAAGGCGAGCTTAGGCCGCCTTAAGCCTAAATCTATATGCTCCTTCTGATTCTCTCTCAAGCTCTTCAAGGAAGACTAAGGGTTTGTCAGATAAGTGTCGATGTGCTGACAGTAAAAAGAAAACATGATTGAAATCTGATGCCAAAGTACAACAAAAAAGACTGCCGGCTCGGACGTCGCCCAGTCAAACAAGATCTGCATCCCCAATCGAGTAATCAGGGTTGGATCGAAAAATCAGTTACTGAAAACAAAGACAAAAAAAATCAACTTCAGGCCTGTAAAGGATGGAATATCAATTGGCACATGGAATGTCCATACATTCTGGGCAACTGGAAAATTGCAGTTGCTTCAAGAAGAAATGAAGAAATACAGATGTGATATATTGGGTATTTCAGAAATGAGATGGACATTGTCAGGGGAATCAAATGGTGGAAGAGTTCTCTGGTCAGGAAATGAAAGTAAGCATGAAGCAGGCATATGTTTCCTGCTAAGCAACAAGGCCTGTCAGGCAATGATAAGATACAAACCACTTAGTGAAAGAATAATGGTTGCAAGATTCAGTGCCCAACCATTTAATATCACAACCATTCAAATATATGTGCCCACTGCAGAGTGCAGATGAAAACATTGAGAAATTTTACAGGGATCTACAACTAGTAATTGATGAGGTGCCAAAGCAGGATATACTCATCATTGGAGGAGACTGGAATGCAAAGATTGGCAAAAATAACACAGGATGGGAAAAGGTTATGGGAAAATTTGGATATGGAGAAAGAAATGAACGTGGAGAGATGCTTCTGGAATTTGCCACAGATAACAACCTGACGATTTGCAATACCAAATTCCAACAAAAAGATTGTCATAAATGGACATGGTGCTCCTTCGATGGCAAACACAGGAATATGATCGACCTGATATTAATAGACCAGAAATGGAGAACCTCAGTTCAACAGTGCAGATCATTCCAAGGAGCTGATATTGATTCGGACCACAGTTTAGTGATTGCGAATATAAGACTAAAACTGAAACAGAAGTACAAAGGAAAGTTCCAAAAAGCTAGAGACATCTCAAAACTAAATGAAGACAGGCTAAGAACAGCATATCAGAGCATATTGGAAACTAAGCTTAAGACCACAAGTGAAAAACAAAATATAAATACAAGAGCAGAACGACTGACTACAGTGCTAAAAAAAGCAGTAGAGGAAGTAATTCCTGAAAGAGAAAAGATCAACAAGAAATGGATAACTCAGGAAACCCTAAAATTGGTACAAGAGAAAAGAGAACTGAAACTTAAAAGAGATAATTCAGAGGCAGCAGATGAGTTATACCATCAAAAATGCAATGAAGTACGGAAAGCAGCAAGATCTGATAAAGCTAAATGGTTGGAGGACCAGTGCAAAGACATTGAACAGTACTATGGAGAACACAAAATTAGAGAGGTCTACAAACTTATAAGAAATGTCAATAGGAAGTGGCAAACAAGATCAGTAGTAGTCAAAGATGAAAATGGTAAAGTATTGATGGACAAGATATTGCAGCGAACTATATAAAAAATCAACTAAATGATACTGCAACAGAAGTAAACAAAGAACTAAAAGCAATCTCTCCACTAGCAGAGATCTTTGAAAATGACATCTTGGAAGAGGAGGCGAATAAGGCTATAAAACATCTCAAGAACAACAAGAGTCCTGGAAATGACAACATAATAGGCGAGATGCTAAAATATGGAGGAGAATAAGTTGTAAAAGAAATACATCAGCTATGTAATGAAATATGGAGATCAGGATATGCTCCCGAAGAGTGGAAAAAATCGGTCTTGGTTGTTCTTCATAAGAAAAGCAGTGCTATAGAATGCACCAATTACAGAACTATTGCATTAATGAGTCATCTTGGCAAAGTGCTGATGAAAATACTAACAGAACGCCTGAAGGGGCATATAGAGGCACATCTTATGGATGAGCAAGCCAGATTTCGACAAGATCGAAGTACAGTGCAACAAATACTCGCACTAAGACTAATGGCAGAGAAAGCTCGAAGAAAGAACAAAATGATATATTGCTGTTTCGTGGACTTCCAAAAAGCATTTGATAATATTGACCAAAATATAACATGGCTGTCTTGGAATCCTATGGTGTGGACAATAAATTGATCTGCCTGCTGAAAGATATTAACAGCCAAGCACAAGCATAAATCAGGATAGGGGAAATTTATCAGGACAAGGGGACCCAATATCACCAATCATCTTCATCACACATCTGGGAAGAACACTAGATAAGATTAAAGAAGAAGGTGGAGGCATTTCAATAAATGGCATGAGAATAAACTACCTCTGCTTTGCAGATGACATCGTCCTGATTGAAGAAGACGCAGCAAGGCTGGAACAGACATTACAAACACTATACACAGAAGGAAAAAGATATGGACTAAATGTCAACTTTGAAAAAACTAAAACAATGATATTTGGACAACAGGAGTTACTGAACAGAGTTACGATAGACAGATTTCAACTGGAAAATGTGGAACACTTCACATATCTTAGATGCCACATGACACATGACTTGGACCCCAAAAAATAGATAAAAATTAGCAAGCCAGAGCAACAACTATTTTAAAAGCCATGGACAAAATATGGAAGAGCCGAGCTATAAAGAAGCAAACTAAACTGCACATTGTAGAAACCTGTATCTTCAGCAGCATGCTCTATGGATGCGAGGCCCAGGTACTCCTGAGAGAATTTGAAAGGAGGATATTGGCATTTGAGAGGAAGTGCTATAGAAAGATCTTGAGAATAAGCTGGATACAGAAAGTGAACAATGAGGAAATCTACAGACGAATACAACCAAAAGAAAACCTGATCCAAAAAATAATCAAAAGGAAACTACATCTATTCTACATCTATACGTAGAATGAATGATGAGAGAAAACTAAAAACGTTGCTGTTTGGAATAATTGAAGGAAAGAACAAAAGAGGAAGACTGAACAGAGAATGGGGCGATGACATCGTCAAATGGTGCAGAAACTCTATACACAAACTGAGTCATCTTGCACAAAATAGAATGCAATGGAAGAATCATATCAAGATGGCAGCAGACACCTATGGGCATTGGACCCATGGTTGTTGTTGATGATGATGATCTGAATGAAAGTCATCAGATACTTTACAATTGTTTCTTAAACTGTGGTTTGAGGAACCCTGGGGGTTCTACAAAAACTTGTGAGTTCCCCAGAGTATACAGATATTTATGAGATGTATTAGAGGTAATTTCTGTAAAATCCTATCTTGGATGGGAAAAATATGATCTAGTGAAACTGCATATGTGAAGACTGTCTTTATCATTGCTCAGGGACCTGACTTACCAGTTATTACAGTGAAGCCATTGATATCATTGCAATTATTTATTAAATATATTCTCTGATATGTAACTGGTAATGGCTATGCCATGATACTGCTTGACTTTGCTGAGGCATTTGACAGAATATGACACCGAAAACTATTACAAAAACTGGAGAGAATGGGAATGGATATAGGGCTAGTAGTATGGATAGACACTAGAGAGTAGTATATGATAGTGGAGTCCAGGAGAATGATGGTGACTAGTAGAGTACCTTAGGGTTCAGTACCAGGACCACTACTCTAATTTGGATATTAATGACATAGGGAAAGATTTAAGACTGGACATTCAGTTGTTTGCTGATGATGCAAAACTGGAGAGAGCAATAGTTGATAAAGGTGATGTAGATATCCTCCAGGATGATTTAAATAAATTGGCATTGTGGGCAAAGGATATTGATGTATTATTACAGGAAATTATAGCTCAATGAATTACTTGGATGTTGAAAAACACACTAACAAGTAAAGATAAGAAAGTTGTTATCCCTCTTTATAAGACTATGATTTTGTAGTAGCCACATCTTGACTACTGCACATGGATTTGATCACCTGGGTTTCTTGGCAAACAGGAAGTGGTCTAAAAGATTCAGAGACAAGTGACCAAGATGGTGACAGGTCTGTGGAATACTCCCTATGAGGATAGGTTGAAGGTTTGTGGATCACAAATTGATAGGCAGAAAAGAGGGGAACATGATGGAAACTTTTAAGATATTAAAGGGGTTTTATAAAATTGATGGTGAAATTTTTCGATGTATGATAAATAGTCTGAGAACTAGGGGCCATCCATGGAAGTTGTGTAAGAGTGTGGTTTGTAGGTGTGTGTGTGTGTGTGCAGAACAGATTTTTTGCATGGAGAGTGGTGAGTGAGTAGAATGGATTATTGGAATTGGTTGTGAGTTCCCTGATGGTGAATGGATTCAAGGAGAGGTGTGATAGGATTTGTGTGTATAATGGTTGATTTGGGTCTCCTGCAATGTCTCCAGACTCCATGGAGATGCCATAAATAGTAATAAAATAATAATAACAACTTGGATTTCTTTATTAAAGTCTTTTGCATGTAACCATTCATTTTCATAATTTCCTTTCCGATAATTTTTAATGGAAATTTTCTGACAATACTGGAGTCATGAGATATTAATTTGGAAGAAAACTGTTCATAGAAAATTAGTAATGATGATGTTTTCATGCAGTACTATCATAATATTCTCTATACCTCACTGAGGGGGTAATTAGTTTGAAAAAAAAAGGAAAATTAAATTCTCTCCCATCCTGTTTTCCTTCCTATTTTCGAAATATAAGGGAATGCATTTTATATCTTTTCACTTCTATGAAAATAATACAAATTATATTATTTCACTGTCAACATATATTCTAGCCATAAATGGCTAGAATATATGCTGACAGTGAATTTTTTGTAAACAAAAAGTAAGTAAAAAATCAAAAAAAGTTTGAGGGAAAGTATAAAAGACAAAACAGCAGAAGAAATGGATAGCCTTTAAAGACATGGTACATAAAGCAGTAAAAGTAGCATTAGGAGAAAAAAAAAACAATTAGTACAAAAACTAATCAGAGAACACTTATAAACTTTTCTTATAAAGAAAAGGCAAAAAAAAGATTAGTGGAAAAAAAAAGAAAAAAAAAACATTTCACAGATATATATAAGACAAATGAAATAATTCAGTGTATGAAGAATATAAAGCGCTATGAAATAAAGTAAACATTAAGATAAGGAAAATTAAACAGAAATAACTAGTCTAAAGGTTTTTCACTTGGTTATAAAGTAAATTAGTATTCGCCAAGAAATTATGTTCTTGTTTAATCCTTTAACCTAACTCTCTCACTTCCTCATGTCTAAGTTGCCTGGACCCATACTCACCTGCATCCCCCCCCCCCCAAACATTCTACACTGGTATCCAAAACCTAAGAAAGAACACTATTTCTGAAGATTCCATCCATCAGTGGCTTTAACAGGCACTTAAGTGCCCATGGCAATCCAAGTATCTTTGGATTTCCTAATCATAATACAAGGATAAGACGGTTACCTCTATGTCTCTAAGTATTCTTGTCTGTAAATTGTGTGTTCTATTGGCTGGGTTGTTTGCCTGTTCTTAGCAACAAAAAACCCGAGTTTCAGGGAGGGAAAAAACCCCCTCTATCTCTGTATGAGACTGGCTAACTCATCTTTAGTCAAAAGAGACTAGATAAAGTCCTCACATCATGGACAGAAATCGAACCTGGGTCTTTCCGACCAAAGGGCTTTATCTATACCAACTAAGCTATGGAGGCTCCATTTCTGAAGATTACAACTGCAAATTCAGACAAATCAGCTTGGCAATTTGTATATAATTGATGATTTCGAGTAAAAAGTGAGTACACATTCATATTTTCGAATCTCATGCAAAGGGGCACATGAAAGCACTTACCAGAATAAAATGCAAAAGGCTGTGCTAAGCATATTGTGTTTCAAGGAAGCTCTTTTCATGAAGGAAGAAAGTTGCAAACTTGGATGTCTTGTAATGTCTCAAAGACATCTAGATGATTTCATGTGGAGAATTACTGGGAAGCTTGAAGAAGGCCACAGAATTACTGATATTGCCAGAGAGTTTGGAATTTCTTCCCATTCTAGCATTGTATCCAGGCTCTGGATATTGTTTCAAACCAATAGAATGTGTTCCAGATGTTTGCTAAGAGGTCGCACTCACTCTACCACAGAATATGAAGACCAATTTTTGGTTATAACAGCAAAACATAATTGATGTCAGCTTCATTCAAGCACAGGTACACAGATATCTCAACAAACTGTGGCAAGACATCTGCGACAAGTAGACCTATACACTCAAAGGCTTGTAGTCTGTATCCCTTTATCCACAGTCATCGTAGAGCATGTTTTCAGTGGTGTTATATCCATAAAAATTGGACGAGACACCAATGGGCTAATGTGCTCTTTACAGATGAGTCGTTTTAGTCTTTCTTCACATTCTAGACACTTGATCTGATGTGAAAGTGGTACTGCTTATCGTCGCAAGAATGTTCTTGAAAGGGATAGATACGGCAGTGTTGGGGGTCATGGTGTGGGGAGGCATTATGCTTAATGGACACAATGAGTTAAAAGTGCTGGAAAAAGGGACTATGACTGGTGAATGATATTGCAACAAAGTTCTTCGTCATGTTCAATTGTTCCATGGTGCTGAAGACAAAGAATTCATTTTTATTAATGACAATGCCACACCACAACATGCTCCCCAGATCTCAACCCCATAGAACATGTTTGGGACATATTGCTGCTCGAAATTTCCCTCCAGAAAACAAACAAGGCCTTATCCTTGTTCTGAAGGAGGAGTGGGCCAGTATGCCTCAAGAGCTCCTGAATCACTTGGTGCTAAGCATGGTACGATGTGAGAGCTGCATTGCAGTTCTGGATGGACATATTCCATACTGAAATGTCTCTGTGCATAGTTTCCTGTAAGCACTGTGCATTAATTCCTTAACTATGTCCTTAAGAAATTTGTACAAAATTTATAACACATTTTTGTGTAATATAATTTATTAGTATGCTGAAAATAAATTTGTCCATATTTGACTGCAGTCATGAAAATTTTTTCATATAAAGGTAAAAGTGTAGTTCATCCTCACTTTTGGACACCTGTGTAGTTTCTCTGACTTGCACTTTCACACTCTCACTGAACAATATTTTCTCAAGACACCAAACCATTTAGCTTATATAAGTCCTTCCTCCATCAAACTCACTCCACACATCCACAAACTCCACCATTCCTCCTGTCCAACCTATGCACTGACTCATTTGTAATCATAGCTCTTCATCTCTGCTCACCTCTTTCATACCTAGACTCACAATTTTTACTTTCCCACTCTTCTTATTTGCTTCTGCTAGCAACGTTTTCTTTATTCACACTTCTCACCTGCTAGATCATTAGCATCAGCTAAGATAATTATCTCATTCACTTTCCCTTTCTGCATTGCAAATATCCATACTGTTTTCCCCAGGTAAACATGATTTCATCATGCTTCCTCAAGCACTGCTCTTATCATGGATTCATCATAAAAATTTGATCCTTATTCTCCCCTGTTTGCTCTTGCACACTATGATTTTTTTCCCCTCATATTTTCTCCTTCTTTCACTTCTGTCATACCACCTGCCAGACATTTCTCCAACCATTCTATCTCACATTTTGTTCTATGGAGAACGAAACATGCGTTTATCATCTTGTCATTCTTTTCGTTTTCCACTGTTTGAGTTTTGCTATCACTCATACTGCATGCGATCTCACTCATCTCCAACGCTTTTTCATCAGCACTTTTGCCATGATTCACACTTGTATATGATTTGTATGGTTTTGTCTTTTGTCATTCAACTCACTGCTATCATACTTCTCACGCTTGTTCTTGAAACACTTCCAATATGTATTCATTGGTTCCACTTTCCTTCCAAATATCTTTCACTCTTCTAATCAAATACATTTCACATTCTGCAGCAAACAAAATCATGCATATTGAAATCACTCACCATTATTCTACTCATCAGTGCCATGACATACAATACAGACTACTTATAACAAAAATAATATCACTTAAAACCACACAAACAAGCAAACATAATAATAATCACATAATTACAAGCATAATAATCAAGAACAAAAAAAAAAAAACAGTTATGGCTAGTTATTTTCAAAAAAAAAAAAACAAACATCTTTCAACTTACTGGTGCTCAGCAAGATGTAATGCTGGGCATCAGTATTATTACCTTTCTCCTTCCTAAAATTTCCATATCCTTTACACTTCATTTCATTTTTGCCTATGAAAGCTAGACATATATCAATCATACATCACAACATATTCACCAAGGCAACAAACTCAACCCCTTGGTTCCTGATGCTCCTGGCATCTGTATATAGATACACTCAAACAAGAGTTAACTTGTTATATCTATACACAGATACCAGGAGCATCAGGAACAAATGAGTTTGTTGCCTTGCTGCTTTGCCAAATTGGACAACTCTTTTCCATCTCCACACACATACTCAAAAAAATCCAAACCCTGAGTGTTCAAATCCAACCATTCACCAGATTCATAACTACTCGGATTAACGTTTATATCATTAGCACATTTGGATATTTTAGCTGAACTTTTACATGTATTCTCACCATTCTTCCATGATGATCTAGTTTTCTTGACTGCATAAGAGCTAATAAATAATTTCTACATTTCTTGAATAAACTCCAATAAATAATTTCTACAGTTCTTGATAATGCCTAATCCATTATGTTCAAGCCATCCCTTTTATACAAGCCTTTTCTATCATCAGACTCCACACATCCAGAAACTCATAGCCATTTCTTCTACGCAGCCTGTATGAAGGGGGTCTGAAAAGTTCTTGGCCTTAACCATAGATGGCAACACTATCGGCAAAAAAATTTTTTTTCGAACTTGGTACATCTGTCATAAGCATCTGCGTGAAACTGCAAGTCATTCTGTTAAGTAGTGTTTTATACAGCTGTCTGAAGCAATAGTGTTGTCTGTATCCCTTGAAATGGATAAAATTGAGTATCGTGCAGTTCTAAAATTCTTTGTAGAAGAAGGTTTAATACCAAAAGAAATCGTTCGAAGTTCATAAAAGTTTATGGGCACTCTTCTACTTCATTTTCGACAATTAAGAAATGGGCTGCCGAGTTTAAACATGGCCGTACAAGCCTTGAAGATGATCCACATGAAGGACGTCCAAAAAGTGTAACAACACCAGAACTCGTTGATCAAGTGCACGATATGGTATTAGATTACGGCGAGTCAAAGTGCATGAAATTGCTGAGATTATAGCCATTTCAAAAGAACGTGTAGGATATATTTTGCATGAAGAATTGCAAATGAAAAAGCTTTGCACAAGATGGGTGCTGCACTTGCTCACAGGAGATCAAAAATGAACTCGCATGAAAATCTCTGAACTGTGCTTGGAGCATTTTAACAAGAATAAAACTGATTTTGTGTGTCGATTTATTACTATGGATGAGACTTGGATTTTCACCATTACACAGCAGAATCCAAATAACAGTCAAAACAGTGGACAGAAGCCGGTTGTTCAGCACCAAAGAAGACCAAGTCGGTTCCATCAGCAGGATAGGTCATGCTGATGGAACTGAAAATAGGTCAGTGTTTTGGGATGCTAAAGGCATTTTGCTTATTAATTATCTTGAAAAGGGTAAAACAATAACCGGGAATATTATTCCGATCTTTTAACCAGACTAGACGAAACAATTCGTGAGAAAAGACCCGGTTTGCAGAAGAAAAAAATCATCTTTCATCAGGACAATGCGCCTGCCCACAAAGGTGTTTTGGCAATGGGAAAATTATGGGATCTGCACTATGAATGTTGGAACATCCACCCTATTCCCAGATTTGGCTCCCTCTGACTTCTATCTCTTCCCAAAACTAAAACTCTTCCTCGTTGATCAGCATTTTTCTTAGAATCAAGAGGTGATTGCAGCTGTAGAGGGGTATTTTGCCGATCTTACTGAGAACCACTACAGGGGCAGGATAATGGTGCTGGAGCATTGCTGGAATAAATGTATTAGTCTTAAGGGAGATTATGTTGAAAAATAAAAAATAATTTTGAAATTATAAATTTGTGTTTTCATTGTTAGGCCGAGAACTTTTCAGGTGTACATTGAATCATTTGCTGTCCTAGCCCTCCATTTTAACTGACATATCTCGGTATCATATCATTTTAATTAGCATACATCTCGGTAACAGACTGATAGTTTTTGCTCTCTCACTCTTATTTCTCTTCTTCTAGCAATCCTTTCATATCCTCTCTTGTACTGTATTTATCACTACTTAAATCATTTGTTCCTATGAGCACTGCTCTCTTTTCTATTCGATTTCTTATTTCCATTTGTCACAGCCTTAATGTTTGCTCCGAGAAGGCTCAAAGTAGTGATTCTATTATCAAGTACAGATTTAATAAGAAAATAGCCTTACCATATTACTTTCTTACTTTCTATTTGACTTATCTGGGATGCAACATAAGGATTGTAATAACACACACACACAAACCACATACAAGAGAATAAATAAATAATAATAATAAATGGAAGCTGTTGGCCTAGCAATCTGAGAATTACTGTTTCCCAAATTTTTGTTAGTTTCACACATATTTTCACCCTATTTATTTGAAGTTTCATTGGTTTTTCAAATTAGCTATTGATGCCAATACAAGTCATGTTTGTATTTAAAAACCAACCTGAAAACCTACACCTTGCCCTCTCAGTTCCAGGTGTAAACAAGAATCCCTGCTCTTGCAAGTTGTAATATTACTGTCCAAACTGGAAGATCTGTCAACATCCATCTTCTTGAATATAAGAAATGTGTTTGCAACAGCAGTCAGGTGTAGCTGACTATGCCTTGGGCACAGTGCACCGAATCAATGGAGGAAAGAATTACTACACAGCAAATACAGATACAAAAGACGTTTTAGAATCAGGCATATTTAAGAATGCCAAATAAAATAAATATGGTTGTTTGAAACTTCCCAAGATTTGGAAAATAGTAATTCTTACTTACCACTGCCCATAGACAGAGAGGTCCCTCTTAGGACTTTAGGATTCTAGTCTACCTAACATCTTGCACTGTTTCTTTGTGTGGTTTATTTTGTGTTATTACAGTTCTTATTTTGCATTCCAGACCACCAGCTGTGGCAGAATTGGAACCTTTAAACCATTAATGAGAAGACTTATTGCATTATATTTCTGACATTAAGATTAAACTTCTTCTCTTGAATCTGCACACAGCAAGATATCATCTGCATACAACATTGTCCAAGGCGCATCTTCTCTCACCTCCTCCGTCACCACCTCCATCACAATGTTAAACAGAAACGGACTTAATGCTGACCCTTGATGCAAGCCAACTGTTACTTGAAAACTTTTTGTCTGTTTCAGACAGGTCCGAACACTTGTCTTCACATTTTTGTACATCTCCTGCACCAACCTGACATATTTCTCCGGAACCTTCTTCTCCCTCAGACACCTCCAGACTTCTTGCCTTGGCACTCTATCGTATGCTTTCTCCAGATCAATAAGCATCAGAACAAAAATTCATTTGTTCTTCCTTTTAAGATAAATATAGGCTAAATTTTAGTTGCAATCATTAAAATAGAATTGTTTTTATTATATAGGGTATTCTGAGTGAAATTCTCTTAACTTATATAATAATATTTTATTATATCCATATGGGTAATGTGATATCATGTTCTTTTTTTTTTTTTTTTTTCAGTTACATGCTCATGAGTTCAATACCAACGTAGCCTTGTATGATCTATATAGCTATGCAGTGAAGTACAGTGACCAGGTAAATTTTTGTATGACTAATGATGATTAATGGTTATTTTCCTTCAGTTAATACAATGTAGATCAGATTTCTGAGGGTATCTATGCATCATTTTGCAACAAAGACAAGTGTCCAATATGATTACCATATTTAAAAAATGATTTGCACATAGGTGGTCCAACATTTTTAGGGATCCCATTTTTTGAAAAAAAAAAAAAACCTGGACACAATAAATTTTGTAGAATTAAGGGTTAAGAGAAATAAATTTTATTTCTTAACATTAAGTATTTTAAAATAAAAAAATTAAATATTAATTTGAATTTGATTTATTAATATAGATAACATAAATGTTTATACATACATCAAATAAATAGAATTCTAATAACAGAAAATTAATAGGTGTAGGTTGTGCAGCTCACATTATACATAATGCTGTACAAACTGCTGCTGATATCTTACCAATAGATATTCAAACAAATTGGTAAAGTTTTCCAGCATTTTAACCAATTCACTGTCAGAGTCGAAAGCCTGAAATCTTTTTGTGATTTTGTTGAAACTGAATACAAGACTATTTTAGGTCATAGCAAAACACAATGGCTTTCACTTCAGCCATGTTTAATTCATTTTATTGAAATGTACGATGGGCTTAAATCCTATTTCTTGTCTCGAGATAAATGTCCAACTATTTTGAATACGTTTTTCAGTGATAAGAAGTCTTTCATTTATCTTCTATTTTTAAAAAAATTAGATGAAAATGTTTTCTGAGGCAATCCAGAGAAGAATTGAAAGAGAATATGCTACGGGTTGTGAGGTAAAAAAAAAAAGAGATAGACATTCTTACTACAAAAATTTTATTGCATGAAAATGAGAAGTATTTACCCAGTAAAGTGAAAATTGAAATGAAAAATCTTTGTGAAGAAGGTTTAATGACTGAATCATCATTTAGAGACATCTCCAATTTCTACTTCACTGCAATTCAATATATTCAAGAATCGACTCAAAATCAGTTTAGTGTATTTACTAAAATGGAATGGGCTTGCTTGAACACACCTATATCTCGGGAAAATTTAATGGAATGTGTCAAAAAATTTAAGACCATCTTATCAAATTTCACCTTAAATGAAGAGAACTTATTTGATGAGTGCAGCCATGTTAAAATGTATGCAACTGAGTATAAAATTAATGAATGGAATAATGCCAGTTGTAAACTTGAGGATAGGTGGAAAGAAATCTTTGGTCATTTTAAAAAGGAACAAATCACTTGCAGTGAAATAGTTTCGATTATAAGTTTTTGTTTGACCTTACCAGGATCAAATGTTTCTATTGAATGAATTTTTTCATTGATGAATTCATTATGGACAAATGAAAGGAATTGCTTGCAACTGGACATAGTTAAATCTATCATGCTTGTTAAAACCCCATTACAGAAACATGTCTTCAGAGTTTTTTGATATAGTATCTAAGAATCGACAACTCTTGCACAAAATCCATTCTTCAACCAAATATAATAATGATTCTGTAAGTAGCAGTAAAATGGGACAGGCAACGACCAGCTGCAATGTACAAGAAGAGGCAGAATAAGGAAGAGAGGAGGTATATATTAAAAATTAATTATATATTTGTTTTTAATTTTTAAATTAAATTAAATTTATTTATTTTTCATATAATTTCAGATATTATGCATCTACATAATATGCATAAGGCTCGTGTTGTTTATATTTTATTGTATTTACATTGAATATTAACATTTTATATCTTTATTCTATGTCTTTATATTTCATATACTTATTAATGTTTGATTTAAGTGTTACGTGTTTAAGTTTTTAACATACTGTGCATACATTTTAACATGGCTGCACTCATCAAATAAGTTCTCTTCATTTAAGTTGAAATTTGATAAGATGGTCTTAATTTCTTTGACACATTCCATTAAATTTTCCCAAGATACAGGTGTGTTCAAGCAAGCCCATTCCATTTTAGTAAATACACTAAACTGTATTTCACAAAGATTTTTCATTTCGATTTTCACTTCACTGGGATAAATACTTCTCATTTTCACGCAATAAAATTTTCGTAATAAGAATGTCTATCTCTTTTTTTACCTCACAACCCGTAGCATATTCTCTTTCAATTCTTCGCTGGATTGCCTCAGAAAACATTTTCATCAAATTTTTTTTAAAATAGAAGATAAATGAAAGACTTCTTATCACTGAAAAACATATTCAAAATAGTTGGACATTTATCTTGAGACAAGAAATAGGATTTAAGCCCATCGTACATTTCAATAAAATGAATTAAACATGGCTGCAGTGAAAGCCATTGTGTTTTGCTGTGACCTAAAATAGTATTTTAGGTCACAGCTTGTATTCAGTTTCGACAAAATCACAAAAAGATTTCAGACTTTCGACTCTAACAGCGAATTAGTGAAAATGCTGGAAAACTTTACCAATTTGTTTGAATATCTATTGGTAAGATATCAGCAGCAGTTTGTACAGCATTATGTATAATGTGAGCTGCACAACCTACACCTATTAATTTTCTGTTTAATTTGTTTTGTAATTTAGTAAAAACATAATGTTATTTTACCTTTCCTTTTTAATCTGCCAAAATTTGTGTTGGCATTATCTGCTGAAATGCCAATTATTTTATCAGTAATGTTATATTTTTGGGCAGCATTTAAAATGTGATCACAAATTAGATCAGAAGTTTCTTCAGGAAGGCTAGAAAATTCTAATATTTCTGTTGAAATCCCTTTATCAACAGTGAAATACTTTACATTGATAGGTACAATCTTAAGATCAATAAAATTAGATGCATATATGGATATGCAACAATATTTTACATTCCTCAGATCTTCCAATATTTCACTTTTTACATGTAGTCATAAGACATTGGTAATAATAGCCTTGCACTTCGTTTGTGCACATGAAAATTTCTTATTCAAGAATTTTTTTAAAATAGAGGACGTACAATCCATAGATTGGAAACTGTGATTGTGTTTAACTGCATGAAAAACAAATGTAGCCTCTTGTGCAATCAACTCCATTTCTTGGCTACCTAACTTTTGATACCCAAAAAATGATGTCAATGATTGACTTGAACTTTTTGCAGACACAGCAGACTTGTGCTTTTTGTATTGAAATGGTCAGTTATATCTGCCTTACCTCTGTGGCCAATGTTAAATTCTGCATGGCACATGCTACATTTCACTCTTGGGCTATCATCACAATTGCTGCTTTTTGTTATGAAAATGAAAGGAAAAAGATACTTCAATTTTTCATTGAAATTACACTTTCTTTTGGGCATTTTGTAACAAACGGTATAACTTTATTAATTTAAAAAAATACAATATTCACAATTAATACGGGAATGCAAGAATATGAAATGAACAGTTAAAAACTAGGTTATATCACATACCCTGTAGCGATATAAAAACAATTTAGCGCCTGACACGTGAAGCTTAGTTTGCATAGCATACAATATCCGACGGTCTGAAATGAAATGTTTCTCATTGGTTGAAAGAAAATGAACTATCGTGGCGCATTAATATTCAAAAACATGTCGACCAATGAGAAACATTTTGGACCATTGGATATCGTACGCTATGCGAACTAAGCTTGAGACAAAAATTGCTAAAAATTTACAGCCAACCAGATGAACAAAATAGATGCCGTGGTTGTGATTAGTTAAACATACAGTTGGGCGACTGTCTCCCTCGTTCTGACATTCTTTTCTCCGGCTGAATGAAATGTATGGAACTAAATCGTTTTCCCAAAATTCTAACATTCTGGTAATTCACCGAACTACAAAATAAATATCTCTGCTTTTTGTTTTGTAAACATACATTTTTAAAAGCACCCAAAAATATTATGACTTGTACTTATTCTTATTAGAAATGTTAATATTTTCATATTCTAAAAAATCCAGGACATTTAGCGTCCCGAACTAAACATATCGGATGCCGGGACAGAAGTAATAAAACTGGGACGTATGGGATCCCTAAATATTTTACTGTTGAATGTTAACAACTTTGTTAATTTAACTGAAAAATATATTTGATCTCTCCAAAGATATCAAATGGACATATAAACAAATGTATAAGAGCTATTAATTATTATTATTATGTGGCACCTTCAGGGAATCCAAAGATTCATCAAGGGAGGGCACCCACTCTACAACTCTCTGTCTCCACCACTCAGTCCACCAACCACAACAAACTGCAACCACCATCATCTACATAATACCATCTACCGCTCACCACCACTAGTATTTTCACAGACAATCACAAACATCAATGCCCATGGCGAGATTCGAACCCACAGCCTTTTGGCTGGAGAGCGGATATGCTAACCACTCGGTCAACCAGGCTGGATTATTATCACAAGACCTCCACAAAATCATGAGATTGATTGCAGGAGGATCATTTTAGGTACCACATGCACCGTCATTATCCTTTCAGGCATTGCATTCCATGCATCCACCACTATGCAAAAAAAAAATAATAATAAATAAATTACTTGTCATTCTCATCACTCTCTTGCACTTTTTTTCACAGGTGAAAAACCTTTTAGGGAAAAAGAAAAAAAAAAATCACTGGTAGTCAATAGCCCACAATGGACTAGCCAAGTGCTCAATAATATTCCTTAATCCAGAAAGTTTATTGCAAATCTGACAAAGGGATAAAGCTCCACAGGTCCAATCAATCCATCTTGCCAGAACAGTTAACAGTATAAGGAGTGGGATGATTACCACTCTTATACTGTATATTATACTCCTTATACATGTATATTAACACTGGAATTATTACATTATATTATTGTTATTATGGACTGGAGTCCATACTCTCACTGCAGGAGGCCTGCTTATATTTCACCTAGCACTAGTGATCATTTGAACAATACTTGTCATACCTGCCTCGAACTCATTCATCACTCTCCAAGCAAAAACTCTAGTCCTCACACCTTTACTAACTACACTCTAACTTCTGATGAATCTTTGGATGACCCCTAGTTCACACACTAGTCAAGTGCTGAGCAATTTCCTCAATAAATCCTATAAAACTCCTTAAGCAACTGAAAGGTCTCTATCATATTCTCCCCCTTTTTCACCTATCAGCCCACTTCTTCAGCCCACAGATCTTCAATCTGTTTTCATAAGGGACATTTCACAGACCCTGCCATCTTGTTCACTCACTCAAAGGCAAATGACTATGATTAATATTCATTTATTTGCTCATAATGCTCTAAAGGGAGAGTGACAAGCAATGTTGCTGATACAGAATCCCTACAGGCAGATTTCAACAGATTGGATATGTGGGCAGATGCAATGACTATCGGTTCAATGTTGCCAAGTGTAAAGTTATGCATTTTGGATGGAGGACATTACAGGTCGAGTTTTTTTATTAATGGGAAAGTACTGGATGTAGTAAATGACTCTAGTGACCTAGGAGTTAATGTGAACTATGGGTTCCACAATAATTCTCAGGTCACTATACAGCTTTTTGGGGGGGGGGGGGGGGAGCTAGATGGTGAGAAACACAATGATCAGTAGAGATAGAAATATAAAGCAATCCACCACATCCTAATCTTTGGATGTGGTGGATTGCTGTATATTTTTATGCTTTTCAACCACACTGGGCGTAAGTGGCAGAACCATGACAGGCATTCTGAGCACGATCAGATGTAGAACCTGAAAGGGCAGTTCAGATAGCATGCTTGCATTAATGTTGGTGGTTTAGGAATATTAAGTGCAAGGATGATGTTCCTGGTTGGTACAAGTTTACCAAGTAAAGATTCTTATTATGACTGGCACTATTTCATCTTTGAATTTCTTCAGAGTTTGGATATTATCCTCACCAAAAAGTTGAGTGTTTTTGTGAGGTTACCATTATGGGTACTACCTCATCAGATGATTCTCAAAGGAGCTGTTCTGAATATTTTTGACATGATGTTTCAACAAGGACAACTCCTGCATCATTTTTTTTTTTTTTTAACTCATTTTGGGAATCTTTCTAAAAAACCATTAAACCTTCTGGATAAAGATGGGTGACATTTTCCCATTTGGATGTTCACCTGTTGCATGTTTTTAAGTGTCGCAGATATTTTTAAAAACTGGAAACAATCCTCTAAAGCAGTGTTTCTCAACGTGGGGCATATGCCCCACAGGGGGCAATTTGAATATTTTAGGGGGCAATTATAAAATGTACATGTACATATTTATATTATACTTTTTCAGAACTTGGTTGACTATTATGCTAGAGGGGACATCAAAATCTTTGAGACATTGAGGTGGGGCATGATCCAAAAAACATTGAGAAATACTGCTCTAAAGAGATTCAAAAATGACTTCTAAGACCGGAATAGGCCACTTTAGGCCTAAATTCTTGAAAAGCATGATGATGGTGTTTATTATTATTTATGACACCTTCAAGGATTTGTGGTAGGAGGGCACTCCACTCTACATAACCCACCAACTACATTAATTTAAACCTGTATCTATACACACTATCTTCAAGCTCTATGCCATTGTACACAATGACATCTACCATTACTAATGATATTTACCTGCATGTTATGATTTAAAATTTGCATTCAGTAGTTGCCCGTGTAACTTGTACATCTCATTCTTTATTTGTAAAATATATTTGACCTTTTATGATTCTAAAGATGCAACAGAATACATCTTTAAAATTGCTAATGAAAGAAAGTACTTTAAGTAAGTTAATTTTAATTAACTTAAACTTTTTATTAATCATGGTTAATTTGATTATGATTAAACAGATTATCACACTATTCTATTTAAATTTTATTATATACTATATAAATACTATTAGATAAGTGTTACTTGTAAACTCTGTGTCTTTAAATTCATTTAATTGATTGAAGGTGTTTCTCATTACAGTTAATGCAAACATTAGAAGAAGATGAATTTTTCAAGAAAGAATAAACTAGCTTGGAAATTAGAACAAGTGCATGCAATTATGACAGGAGAATCAGAAGCATGACATTATCATTGGCAGTCAGTGGATGTGTGACGTTCTCTGTGATGAATGTCCATCCATCCCATTTCCCAAATGAAGAACAGCCCTGATGTCATACCTTCACCGATTGCCAGGGCTTACAGCTGTGTGTGTGTGTGTATATATCTTTTTTGTTCACAACCACTTCAGTGATTAGACCTGTTAATACGTGGTCAGATCCTCTGTCACTATGCAACATTAAGTATCCTCCCCCCCTTTTAGGGAGGGGTTGGGACATTAGGGTGCTTGTCAAGTGTATTTCCACCCAGCCCCCATTCCAGGTTCCTAGAAGTTGCCTCCAACGAAAGCCCCCTTAGCATTTGTCTGAGGAGCAAAATTTGGAGCTTTCCATTTTACTTCCTATTCCATGTGTGCACTCATAACTGAGCATGGAATAAAGCACAATCTTTCACATAAATAAGAAATATGATTTCTTCCTCCATGTGCTGTGCTTCATCATCACTATTTGGACCAAAGCCCAAGCTCAACTCCTCATATGACTGTGCCAAAAACATGGCATTTGAGACTGCTGAGACATTGTCTCTGGCCCTATTTGGATGCACTAGTCTATTTCATTTCTCATTATTCCCTCCTCCCCATTTGTAATCATTAATCATGTCATAAGTCACCACCACAAATGAGTATTATACATCATCAGCAACATTCAGTGCCTTTGTGATGCACATTTCTAGGTTTGTAGATCTAGAAAGTAGCTCCACTGTTACCTTTAAGTAGCCTTTACTAATATCAAGTTGAGTCTTCCACTTTAGGTTATAAGCACTGTACAAAAATGCAGAAACAGTTTTTATTTCTGTGGTAGTTTGGTGGGGGCCTTTTATGTCGTTCACAAAGTTTGACTTTAAAGTAATGTGTAACATCCTTTAGCCTTGGGTCAGATGCAAAATGAAAGGAGAAGTAACTTTTCATTCTCCTATATGTTGTGAATAATCTTTTTTGTATAGTCAGCAAAAATTGGGCTGAACTTAATGTGCTACGATGACATTAGTATTTTATTTACTATAGATCTTTTTAATGTGAAACACTGTGATAGACTACATTGTATAAATCACCTGGGTGTATTACTGCAAAAAATTTTTTGCACTTGCACATTGCTGACATTCACAGATTCAAAATTCCGTACTATTTCAAGTCATTGAATATGCAGAGAATGTAGAACTAAGAAAAGTGAATGTCCTTTTTGTGTCACTGTAGAAGTGCATTCATCGCAGTTCTTGTTTTTTATTTTAATTTTTTTTATGAGATGTACAAAGAATTTTGTAATTGCAAATATCATTATATACAATAGTTGATCTTCACAACAAGTCATGGTGGCAATACTCTTAATATCACTTGTTGCAGATGTTTTGGCACTTATTCGAGTTATGTTTTTTGAATGCCAAAAAATGCTGCAACAGGTAAAGGTGTGCATGTTTGTATGTATATGTGTGTGAAAAAAGTATCCATGCATGCTTGCATGCATGCTTGATTGTATGCATATATGCAAATGTATGTGTAAATATTACTTCATGCCATGAAATGCTCAGGATTCATTCATCAATGTCTTCATTGCCTCAGAAGATAATCGTTTTTGGAACAGATCCTTAGTCTGAGGGTTTATCTCTCAGTATTTGCCTTGCCAAATCGAAAGTAAAAATAAGCGTGGTGGACGGTTCAGCCATTTATATGGATCACCTGTTGGAGCATGAATTATGAGGTGATGTGTAGATATGTTCTACTCACTAGAGATGTGTTTTCCTCAGGATGACAAAAGATCTTCTACGGGCCTTGGAGCAGTGGAATATAAGTGTGTATGTGTCTGTGCAGCTTAGACATTTTGGTTAAGGACATTTAACGCTGAAGCAGGTTTGCTGATCCAAGCCAGAACATACTTTTTTGTACAAGTTCAAAACTTTGTAAAATATTTATAGAATATTTTTATTATGATATTAATTTAGGGAGTCTCTACCTTGCTCAAATAATTTCCTTTATTAATATGAACACGCCTACAGATTTTTCTTGTTTTTTTTTTTCTCTTCTTTTTTTTTTTTTTTAGCAATAAATTTTTAGAAAGTATACAAATTGAAATGAAATGTAAAATTCTGATTTAAAAAAAAAAAAAAAAAAGCTCTAGCTAATATTAGGCATGCAATTCAAAAATCTCTCAGATGAATTTACACTTTTTTTTTTTAAATCATGAATAGGCCACGAAAAAAAAAAAAAAGGAAAAAAGTTACTGGAAAAGCATTTAAGTTTCCATTTTTGTCATATTGGAAATGTTGTGCTTTATTTTTTAAAATGTTATTTGTCCTAATATTTTTACAGCATTTAATAGGTAAATTGCCAATAAGTATATTTAAAATACATTGGAGATGTGTTTTTTTACAAAAGAGAAAAAAAGCATTTTTCACAACTTTTTAACTCTTAATAGAATGCTGCTACCAAAATTTAGCAGTACTGGCATATCTTCAGAAAGGAAAAAAACCTCTTCATAAATATTTTTATGCCAGCCTTTGTTTATACATGATTCTTACTGATGTATGGAATAATAGAAAAACATTAGCATGTGATAGAAGAATGGAAATAGTTATGCACTTTGCTTGGAAAAGTTGTCTGTTTAAAAAAAAAATGAAAAAATGAAAAAAAAAAAAAAAAAAAGAGAGAAAAATGTATACCACCCAGTCAAATAACTCTGAGTATACCTAGTCTCAGAACAAAATTTAAAAGTTTGTTCTTCAGTGTGAATTCCAATGTTTGTTAATTTAGCGAGAGGGGGTGTAGATTATGATTTTTTTTTTCCCTGAAGTCAGTGTTTCTTTTTTATAATGCAGTATGTATGTATGTTGTAATTAAGAGTTTTAGTACAGTACCTCCAGCACGATTCAAAATGGAAAGATAAATGCACTGTACATTTAATACTTAAAGAACAATAAAAGCAATATTGTTAGTAATATTTTGTATAATAAGAAATGCTTTGAGTTTAAACAGCATGTGAGTAAATACTCCATTTTAAGAATATACAGCAATACCATGCATAGCGCAGTTTTGAACAGCACAGGTTTCACTATAGCTTGATTTAAAATTTTTAACAATTTGAATTTTTTTCTAACAGTAGTATGGTACTGTACTGCTTTACTAACATTCAGACTACTAAAATAATACTATAGTGCTTTAGCATACCACAGTAACAGCTGGCATGTATTGTTTCAGCTTTGAGCAGCAAAGTAAAGTCATTGATCACTTTACTTTTTTTTTTTTTTTTTATACTACATATGAGTATCCTTTTATAAACAATGATAAGCACCTACAAAAGAATTCTCATTACATGTGCTTTCGACTTTTATTGGAAAAATAGACAATGCTTCTGATTTTCTTATGGATGCCGATCTTACACTGAATGAAGCATTAAATTTCAACAATCGTTGCTAATCGCTATTTGGTGTTACAAAGATATGCATGCAGAGAAAATTAAGAATAAACCTGCCCAAACTACACTGTTTAAATACAGTTTTCCAAATGAAACCTCATGTTCAGTTATAAAGAATAAAAACCTTTATTGTTTTATTTTTTAATCCTTCAATTTTTCTGTGCACGTTAATTAGTATTTCTGGGGATCTTGCAGTAAACAAATGACGCATAACTATTTTTTATTTTTTTTTAATTTAATTTAATTTTTCGCCAATACTGTAATTGTCTGTTTGGAATGCATTGCACTGTAGCACATTATAATGATGTTTTAAACAGTTCAGTTTTGCTTAGCACGTAACTTTTTTGTAACCTATTACCCATGCAAGGTATTACTGTAGGTCTATTTCCATCATGATACAATGCTGCAGAAATTTTTCATCACTGACATTCAAATGTTTCTTACAAAAAAAAACACTGAAATCATTGTATAAGAGAATCATAAAAAATGTGCAATATATGCCTAACTCAATATAATTTTGTTAAAAGATTTAAAAAAAAAAAAAACTCTCCATCTATTGTTTAAATGGCACACTAAATGAAATAAGCTACATTAACAGAGCGTGTTATTAATTACTTCTTTTTTAATGAGCATATTTCCTGCCTTAACCTTTACTAGTATGGACCATAACATAAGAAAGGACGTCTAACAACACTTAAGATAAGAAGAAAAAAATTACTAATTTATTAGTTATTAATGTTGATATCCAGCCATTGTGACAACAGCATCATTGGAATAATGATGCTGTTATCACAATGACTGGATCAGCATTAATAACTGTTTATACATGATTCTTACTGAATAATATAATAGTATGGAATAATAGAAAAACATTAGCATGTGATAGAGGAATGGAAATGCAGTTTGCTTGGAAAAGTTCTGTTTAAAGAAGAAAAAAGAAATATATATACCACCAAGTCAATGGCTCAGAGTATACCTAGTTGTCAAAATATGACTGTTGTCACAGTCATATTTTGATGACAGCGTATTTAGTCGTCAAAAATATGACTAAGCAATATGTTTAAATTAAGATAAATACTGGCCATCATTGCATTTTCAATTCTTGATAGTTCTTATTAATAGCAGTTGACAGTGCTTAATATTTATCAATGATCACACAATAAAAGAATAAAGTGAACATATACATGAAAATTTTATCTGCGAGTCTAATTTTTTAAAGAACCATATATATAATGAATCTGAACCAACTTATTTATTTATTTTATGTCATTGCCATCATAAGAGCTTTCAGAACCAACAGTAAATTGATATTGAATAGAGGTAGAGCAAGAAGGAAACTGTTGATATTCATTTTGAAGAATAGTAATTATGAGAACTTTACTACTATTTGGGGAAATATTTCACAGAAAGGCTGTTCTAGAAATTAGTGATTGATGGAATGAAAGATAAGTGGTAGTTGCAGGTTTGGTGGACTAGCAGTTGAACTGTAAATGGATGTTGGACAGCTGCTACCAATAATGTTATTATAGGCTTAGCAGAAATTTATGGAATGGCAGATGAAAGTTTTGCTGAACAGTGTCCATGGAAGTATCTGTGGCATAATGCAGATGTGAGGTAATGTGGCTGGAGTGAGTGTATGAAAGGGGATCATCAATTAGCCAAACTGCTCTCTTTTGGAGAGTTTTAGAATTTTTAGAGAGGATTTGGATTTATATAGTGTTATTAACTGAAAGTAAAAAGTAACAATGAAATAAATATACCACATTTGGGAGGCTGAGAATACTATAGATGTGATGTGTTTGTGATAGGAAAATCTAGAAGTAAATGTTGATCAAGAAGAAAGATTTGTTGAGCTAAGTGATGTTAAAGGTAAAGAAGATTAAATATGGTTCTTTTTGTGGGAAAGAAGACAGGACTGTGAAAGTATTTGAAGGTGTGGAGACTAACATGTACAGTATAGTTGTGGAATATCTTGTAGTTTAGGATATTTGAGCACTGCAAGGTTTGTCATATGAATAAGAGAAATAGAGCTATCGATAGTAACTAGACCGGTTCGTGGGCAGAGAAAGGTCATTTG
Source organism: Typopeltis vanoorti (assembly GCF_054136105.1). Lineage (NCBI taxonomy): Eukaryota > Metazoa > Arthropoda > Arachnida > Uropygi > Thelyphonidae > Typopeltis > Typopeltis vanoorti. The sequence continues at coordinate 28,647,132 of NC_143560.1, forward strand.
ACTTTATGTATATAAAAAACCAGATGAGTGATGTATGGCTGATTCCTGAGGAACTCATAGCACAGTGCATTACAGGTGAATCTCTACTTACAAACTTTCAAGAAACAAACGATTTGTGTTTATGAACATTTTACAATGCATCACAGATATATTACAACATGCAACATTTAGATAGAAATTAGAAATCAGAAAATGTTAATGTTCAGTTAGATAATGTCTTCCCATTTCTGTGTCAAGATATAGTGAATATTCTTCAGATGCCCCTGTGTTTTCTCCCCACTTTCTTATAATGAAAAATTTTATTAATAGATATCTTATAATGCCCTCTCAAAAGTTTATAGACTTCTATCATATCACTTCCTCTTTCTTCTGTCTACCAGTGTCTGTAGTCCACATATTCTCAATCTCCTCATAATCTACTTTCCATAATCCCAATATCATCTTTGTAATTCTTCTTTATAGCCCTTCCACAGCTTCTTTGGAATGCAGGAGACCAAATCTGTGCAAAGGAGTCCAGGTGCAGTCAAATCAATGCCTTGTAGAGAGGCAAAATTACTTCCTTATATCCTAGCATGTCAATGTTTGTTTCAACATAACAATTATCCTCTGAATTGTATTTGCAATTTTTATTATGTAACCTTTGAACTTCAACTTTCTACCTGCCATAACTTCATGATCTCTAACCTTGTCAGCTATTCCAGACATAATCCCACCAATATGATATACTGATTGATATCGCATCACACCAAAGTGCATAACTTTACACTTACTAACAAATCAACCTGTAAATGCTGTATATATAAGTAGCATCTCTGATTGCCCTGACTATACTTGCATCATCAGCAAACAACTAAAGATTTGTCACCTCCTTTCAAATATCATTAATGTATAGATTAAACAACAGTGGTCCAAGGACTGATTGTGGGGCACACCACTGGTCACATTAAATCTAGTAGATCACATCCCCCATATACTACTTTCTGATATCTGTCTGTTAGCCTCTCACATGGTATCCTATCAAATGTCTTAGCAAAATCCTACAGTATCATAGTGTATCCATTCCCTTTATCCAACTCAACCATAACATTCTTATAAAATATGAGCAAATTGCTCAGACATGACCTCTCTTTAGTAAACCCATGCTGTTTGTCCCTTGCAAAGTGTATTTTATTTGTACACTCATTGATGTACCCTCTTGTGATTATTGCATGATCTTTCCTGAGCTAAGACTCAAATTATACAAACATGTCAAGAGCCTTGCCAGTTCAGCTGAACTTTTCTTTAGCACATGTGCTGATATCCGATCTGTCTCAATTGTCAAATTCTTATCCAGGTTATGCAACAGCTCTAGAACCTCCTCATAATGTGCTTTTCTCCTCATAGTAGTGGGTAGCACTGTGCATTATGTTAAATACACCAGATGGATAGATCTTGGTGAACTGAGCACTCATTATTTAACTACTTCTGATACTAGGATACCGTCTGCATGCATAATGATAAAATTCTTTCGGGTTGCCTTTAGCCTGTGCAGCCAGTTTCTTTTCATACTCTAACTTAGCTTTCCCTTTATCTTTTTTGGCTTGAGCTTTATATATTTCATAACTTCTCTCAAAAAATTCTTTCGGGTTGCCTTTAGCCTGTACAGCCAGTTTCTTTTCATACTCTAACTTAGCTTTCCCTTTATCTTTTTTGGCCTGAGCTTTATATATTTCATAACTTCTCTCAAAATATTTCTTGCACATCATCTTATGGATATATTGTTTAATGAGATTAAACATCCATTTCACTCTCATTTTATTTGTTCTTTGTGGACACTTTCAGATACCACATCATTAAAACACCTTTTCAAAACTTTCCATGCACTGCTGATATCCTTGGTATTCAACAACTGATACCATAGAAACAAAGATAGTATTCTCCTGAGTTTGTCGTAATTTCCATATTTGTAGTTCAGTAGAACCTGTCCTGATTGGAACATCCATATAGCTGGCTACTTCCCAGGTCACTGTGGCATGATCATTGTCACCAACTAGTGGCAAATAATCACATTCTTAACTGAGACACCCTCTGACACTAATGAAATGTAACTCTCTTTCTCGAGTTGCTTTTGCACATGCTGCTTGAGAAAGTAGTTATGCAATAGCTTAATAAATTTTCCTTCATTCTTATGCTTTTTCTCTGATATCCAATACTCAGATAATTTAAGTCACCCATAATAATTACAGGTAATCCTTGTATAACGTGGATGTTAGGTTCCACTGAAATGCCGCGTTATATAAATCGCAACATGCGAGACTCAGATCACACAGAAAAAGTAGCGTTATTTACTAATTTAAAAAGCCGAAAGGCTATTTTACCGGTGAATATGTTAATAGAAAGGGGGATGGTAAATCCCTTTATGTTCTTATAGCTGGATACGAAACTCGGATCGAAATCCATAGAGTTTCATGGCAAAAAAACTATCGGCGAGCCCAAGTGTAAATGATCACTTGGGTAGTGCAACTCCATGCAAAGGTGGAGCAAGCTCTGTCGCTAACTTTAATATTCTCTCATAATGTAAAACCCAGCTCCTAAAAGATGTATATAAATTGTTTTACATTATGAGAAGAGGTCACTACCCAGACCAGTTTCAACCTTTTTTGAGGTCTCATCAGTGAGTAGGTAGACCTGGAATATCAAGGTTTTAAGTGAACATGAACTTACATACCTCTGCTATCGAATTGCCGAAGTGGTGTACTCCTATATTTATTGTTAATTACTAATTTAAAAAGCCAAAAGGCTATTTTACCGGCGAATATGTTAATAGAAAGGGGGATGGTAAATCCCTATATGTTTTTATAGCCGGGTTTGAAACTCGGATCGAAATCCATAGGGTTTCGTGCTGAAAAATCTATCGGCGAGCCCAAGTGTAAATGATCACTTGGGTAGTACAACACCAGGGCAACTCCATGCAAAGGTGGAGCAAGCCCCGTCGCTAACTTTAATATTCTCTCATAGTGTAAAACCCAGTTCCTAAGAGATGTATATAAATTGTTTTACATTATGAGAATAGGTCACTATCCAGACCGGTTTCAACCTTTTTTGAGGTCTCATCAGTGAGTAGGTAGACCTGGAATATCAAGGTTTTAAGTGAACACGAACTTACATACCTCTGCTATCGAATTGCCGAAGTGGTGCACTCCTATATTTATTGTTAATTACTAATTTAAAAACATAAAGGGATTTACCATCCCCCTTTCTATTAACATATTCGCCAGTAAAATAGCCTTTTGGCTTTTTAAATTAGTAATTAACAATAAATATAGGAGTACACCACTTCGGCAATTCGATAGCAGAGGTATGTAAGTTCGTGTTCACTTAAAACCTTGATATTCCAGGTCTACCTACTCACTGATGAGACCTCAAAAAAGGTTGAAACCTGTCTGGGTAGTGACCTCTTCTCATAATGTAAAACAATTTATATACATCTCTTAGGAGCTGGGTTTTACATTATGAGAGAATATTAAAGTTAGTGACGGAGCTTGATCCACCATTGCATGGTGTTGTACTACCCAAGTGATCATTTACACTTGGGCTCGCCGATAGTTTTTTTGGCATGAAACTATGGATTTCGATCCGAGTTTCGTACCCGGCTATAAAAACATAAAGGGATTTACCATCCCCCTTTCTATTAAAGTAGGGTTATGTTCCAAAATCGTTTTTTTTTTTTAATTATATAAACAACAATGACATATGCAACAAAAAATATTTTTATTTAATTCAGCTATTTCATAGTTTAGTATAAACTTAGAAAAATACAAATTGTACATAAATTTCATTGCACATAATGCATAAATGTTTTAGGCAAAATAAAATAAAGTGCATATTTTAATCGTCATCACTGTCTTCAAAAATAACATTTTGTAGATGTTCTTTATTTACGAGTGGCCGGACGTCGTCATCACCTTAAATCTCTTGGACATAATTTGTATAATTCTCATTGCATACTTCGGCTGGTTTAGTTATCAAGAAGTCAGTAATAAGACCTTGCTTACCACTATGCTGCAATTTTTTATTAAGTTCATAATATGGAGTTAAACAAATATCCAATTGTTTTGTGAATTTTCTGGAGCACTCCATTGAGGGATTCATTATCCGTAAAATAACTTCCTAACTTTCTTGCCAAGTCCAATCCTACTGCTAATTTCTTTAACGGATTCATCACATTCATGATCTTCGGCAGAACTTTACCCGCCATTTGGTTCGACGTCATCTATTAATTGTACCAGTTCCTCATTTAAATCTATTTCCCCATGAATTAATTCACTAATTTCGTTTTCAACCATATCACAAAAGCCCTCTAAGTGGCCATTACTATAAAAATAAAATTTTTACATAAAAAAGCATTACATATTGTATGTAACTCACCAGAAAATAAAGTGCTCAGCTTGAGATTAAGACACTGATGATTTTAATGTGCTTTCCTGGCAGAAAACGAAGACAATTTTCAACAATAAATAATTTATACGGTAAACAATTGACGTATATGCGTGCTAAAGGGTATTTCCCCTAATATAAATTCGCTACTTATAACTACATGCGCGATATGGGCAGACAAATTTAACGAAGATAAAATTTGATTTTCAATTCGCGGGTGAAAAATATATGAAAAGATAAAGGATTACTACAATTTGTAGACCGCATTGTACAAGGGTTTCCTGTACTTGTTTAGTTCTCATCTGGGTAATTTGGTGATGCATTTCTTCATTCCCAGGAGATGAACCACCAGGTCTATAATAACACTACCATATCATCCTGTAAGTCTCCATTTTACACAAGATAGCTTCAAACTCAGTGCTACATGAGAAATTACCATCATTGGTTTCATGTGTTTTTATCCTAACTGGACTCAAGTCATGTGATATCATTAGTCTCCCCTCCCTCCTCTTCTGTCATTCCTAAAAACACTATCCTTTGCATTTGATTTCAGTTACATCTGACTCTGAGAGCAAGGTTTCACTAATGCTAATAATTTTAGGCCACATCGTATTCACAAAGCAACAAACAACCTCCACTTTTTCTAATGCTCCTGGCATTTGTGCATAGACATAAGTTATGTCCTCACTTTTTCTTATATTTACGTTTTCACTCTGCTTGGCCTAGTTGAGCAACTTTCTCTTCCCACACACAGACTCAAAATGTCGTAACGCAAAGTGTAGTTCAACCATTCAGAAGATTCATAACCATGTCCCATATTCATTCCATTTTTTAATATCCCTGAAATATGGAAAACAAACAGATACACATACTAGCCACTGAATTAGAAACCTTTATGCATATGTACGTAAATGTCACTTACACAGAGTATATGCAAAATACTTGGTCACATGCATTCCACGTGTTCTAGGCAACTATTTAAGAATGCCGCTGGTCAGTAATCATCAATAGCATTGATCACAATCAGAAAAACAAAGGATCTTTTGGAGTTCGATAAAGGACTTATTGTGGGTGCCCATCTGACTTGAGTCAAGATTTTGAAACCAGAGCTGACTGGTTTCTCAAAACGAGATATCCCATATGTTTAATCAGTGGTAAAATAACCCACATTGTTTGTCTAAGAGGCATAACTGTGGTCCTAAGACAGTCTGTCAGAAGATCACCGTCGTCTGAGAAGCTTTATGGGCAAACAGATCTTGTGTGCAGCAACTGACCAAAGCATTTAATGAAGGCTGTTCCCAACTCATATCTTACCAAACTATGTGTATGGAATTGAAGAGGATAAGTATTGGCAGTTGCATGCCTATAAGGAAACCTCTGCAAAGAACCAGAAAGTTCGTTTACATTGGTATCAAGAACATCGTAACTGGACACCGAAAGAAAGTCAGGTGGTCTGACGAGTCATAGCACACCTTGTATTGTGATGTCTGCCTACTGACAGTAGGCAGAGAGTTTGATGGGATTCCCATGAAGCAATGAATGCAGCTTCTCTTATAAACACAGTTCAAGTTCTGGAGGTGGTGTGATAGTGTGGGATATGTTCTGTTGGTATGGAACGGTTCTCCTGATATTGCTGGAAGGTTGCATTCCAAGGAATATCTGAATATTGTTACAGATCCTGCAATGTTGACTTTTTTAATCCTGCGGGTAATAATTGTTTTATGGACAATAGTGCTACTGTCCATCACACAAGAATTGTTTAGTGAGCATGACTGATTTCCACCATCTTCCCTGGCCACCACAAATCCCAGATCTGAACCCCATTAAGAATGTATGGAACATGTTAGAAAAATAGATCTGGGAGCAAAGTCCTCTTCTGTCAAATCTGAGCCAATTAAAGGACTGTCTGGTGAACGGCTGGTATGTGTAGACACAGATGCAATCCAACACCTTGTGGAATCCATGCCAAATTGCATGTATGCTGTAATTCGGACTAAAAGAGGTCCAACACAGTATTAACTAAAAGTTTTTCTAATTTAGTGGCAAGTATGTGTGCATAGTTATTGTAAAAGTGCTAAAAGTAGCAAAAAAAAATTCTGCTGGTTTCAAGAGAAACTAAAATGGAAATAATTAAGTGATGTAAAAATTGCTTATCACTCTTGCTTCTATTGGTCATCTTTATAGCATCAAAGATTCAGTTTTGCATCAATTTTAAAAGACAATAAAATTTGCAGTTATGCTTACAATGTAAGCTTTGTTCACTTTGTATTTATTTCTAAAAAATGAAATGTAGAAGAAGGAATGGAACGATATTTAGTTTAACAATTTGGATTCGTGATTTAAAAAAAAAAATGAATTTTCTACATAGCAGTTATTAATAGAACATTTTTCTTCTTACAAATGTAAGAAGAAAAGTGAATACAATAAACTGTTTTAGAATAAATTCATTTTTTTCAAATTATGCATTTATACTATCTTTGTATTAAAATAATTTATTACAGAAATGCATTAACAAATTTAACAATACATCTTATGGGAAAAATTTAATTGAACTTATGAACATTCAGCTTACAAATTTTTGAGGAATGCATTAAGATTGTAAGTTGGGATTTGCCTGCAGTAGAGAATCTGAAGTGAGAATGCCATCCACCATTATGTGTGAAGAATGACCAGAGAGAAAACACTGCCAACTAACCATAAAATGGCAGTTTACTAAGCAGATCCCTATACTCTGAAAATGTTAAGTGTAACAGCACAAGTTTCTCAAACTTTTCCATGCTACATGCTCAGCAGTAGATGATGCAGATTAGAAAATCTGCTGTAGTGGAATCTATGCTGGTGGTCACTGATTAACATGTAGTTGAAGTTGTTCTCCATTACTGCACTCAGGTGAGAACAGTAGGTTGACAGTTTGATGACTGAAAGCTTTTTTGGAATGTTATTGAATATAGGTTTTATTCCCTATTATAATCAGCTGGCAGCTTTTATTCCCTATTATATTCCCTACTCAATTTATATTTCCTATTATAATCAATGGGGGGGATATACATATAATAAAGGATAGGTGTTAGTTCAGAGCACATCCTTAAAGACCCTCCATGCAGGACCTGTTGGTGGAGAGAGAGACCTCCCGGTGATAGTACTAACTCATTTCATATTCCTCTTGCTGTACTTTTCTTCCTATATTCTTTGCTGTACTTCTGCTGAGAAAAAAAAAAAAAAACAGTGAGTTGGGGATAATCCTGATAGTCTTATGTTATTTGGGACCCTATTTGACAAGATGGTTCTGGATGGCCAGGCCAGAATCAATTCAATAGTGGGCCTGCCTGAGGATCAATGATGGGATAGCAAGTTGTCCTCTCCAGGGTCCATGGCTTTCTGCAGTGCTGGTATGGCATCTAGGTGTTCTGTTAACGACCACATTTACTGCATGCCAGATAATGGGTATCCATGTGTAGCTGCCATGCGAGTCCCTTTGAGCATGAATCCTTCATTCTCAGATTTTTCAGGAGACAGTCATCACACAGATAATCATCTGAATAAAGAAAAGACATTTGACCTGTATAAATACAATTGAACTTGGCTATAACAAGCACCAGGGGACCAACAAAAGGTCCTAATTTTAATCATTATTCACTATATCAGTGATGAGTGAAATCTACCTTCTATTTTTTTTAATTCTCAATAATAAAAAAAATAGATTCAAAAAAGAAAAGTATTAGATAGAAGGGAAAAAACGAACATAATTATACACCTACATATTATTTGTATAGGCATGTTTATATAAACTACAATATACTTAATATTAAACATAATTTATTTGTCCATAATTTTAAAATGATACACTCAATACTAAACACAGTTTCAGTTATCCAGCCAATTTGTTACACACAAAATTGTCACAACCAAATTGTTTAGCAAATTTCTCTACTTGAACATTCAAGATTGGACCACTGTTGAGAAACCAGCACTTCTTTATGTAATGAACCATTGAAGCAATGGTTCAACATTTGTATGCTTGCCTTTCTAAATCCCCCCCCCCATTATGTTGTTTTTCAGTGCCACCATCTTTATTCTTCCACAATGTCGATACTGTTGAAGAGGACAAAGAAAACTTTGTCCTCTTCAACATTTTTAGTACCACATTCTAACACGCAAATACTTTTGACTTTTTTTTGTGAACTGAGAGATGCTTGCTTTTAGTAGACATGTTTCTTCATGTTGGAGGCTTAATGGATTGTATACAGCACTCAGAAAGGATTAAAACAGAATTTTAATTCTGTTTTAATATTTGATAATTTTGAAATAATATTTGATAATTTCAATATACCTGAACTTCGTGATCATGAGTGCTTCTCTTTGGATTGCATTAATCGCCTGCCCTATTACAGTCTTACTCGTCAAACAACTAAAATGAACCCACCTGTCAAGAATATCACTGAAAGAAAAATTGCCAGATGCCTCTACAGAAAGAATGCTTCTTTGAATGTCAATTAAACACAAGAACTAACTCTGATATATCAGCTGATATATTAAATGTTTTCCAGGGGAAAAGATCAATACCAGCCATCCATACTTCCCAAAATCAGTAAGCTCAGACTGGACAACAGTAAGTAAGCCCTATTTCTCAGAAATCTGAAAGGTTGAAGGCTTACTGTTGTGTAGCTTACCAAAAGAATAGAAAGTTCTTACAGTAGAACTGTCATGGATACTGTCAAAATAATGAAAATATCAAAGTTTTTCAGAAAGATAAACCTATCTGTTTCTGTATAAGACATTTAAAACTTGGTGAAGGCCCACCTTAAAGCATTTCACTATTATTCATAAGAACATAATTGGAGATGGACCTGCTGATGGAGGAATCGCTGTTCTGGGGAAACCATATATCTGTCAGTGGAGTTACTTATTACAAAATGTTCCATTATTTTATTACTGGTTTCTGTGTTAACTCCGATTAAACTTGATGATTGTGTATTGCAGCTGTCTCGGCACATACTTCCTATGGATTACTTCACTGTGTGGGAAAGGCCATATTGTTAGTGTGAGCTAAGAAGATAGAGGTCAATAATGACCTCTATCTTCTTAATAACAGATGTAGTGTCTTCCTTCAAATATGCCCACCTGCTCATAATCTCCAACAGATGTTTTTTCCCTTGGCATCCTACCACTGTTTATTGTGGGATAGCAAAAAAGAACATATAAGGAAGCAATCATTTTCCTGTGATTTTCACTATCCTCACAGCAACCATGTTCTCCAAAGTATGCCATGCTAAGTGGAAAATTGAGTAGGCTGACTGGAATGCTTTTTACCACTTTGTAAAATTTCATGCTGAAGTAGTCAGCATGAAATTTTATCATTGAATCAGTATATGCAACAGATCTATTGTCCAGGAAGCAACAAGTACAATTCAGATTTCCATTCTGTGCAAAACCATGGTGGAATCCTGAGTGCTGAGTAATCAAAAAACATTGAGAATGACTGTGTGACTCTTGCCTATTTGTATAAAAGTTGGACAACTGTTTCTCTTGTTCTCTCAACATCAAAATTTCAGGATGATATGAAGCTGCTGCTGAGATTCTAGCAAAGCTTTCTTCCAAAGTGTCTGGGATTGCTTTGGGTTCAGCAACTACACATCCATTATGTTCCTGCATAGAAAAATGACGAGCCCTATGTCTACCATTCATTTTCCTGATTTTGTCCAATACAACTTTTGCATTGGTAGCATAACTGATAAATATAATCTGGAACCAGATCTCATAGCTTTTAAATGTGCTTGGGCCAAAGCACATTACATTAGGAATCAGTGTTAAAAACAGCCATGGTTCCAGATTATATCTATCAGTTATGCTACCAATGCAAAAGTTGTATTGGATAAAATCGGGAAAATGAATGGTAGACACAGGGCTCGTCATTTTTCTATGCTGGATCATAATGGATGTGTAGTTGCTGAACCCAAAGCAATCCCAGACACTTTGGAAGAAAGCTTTGCTAGAATCTCAGCAGCAGCTTCATATCATCCTGAATTTTTGATGTTGAGAGAACAAGAGAAACAGTTGTCCAACTTTCTACAAATAGGCAAGAGTCACACAGTCGTTCATTCATTAAGGAAAAACTAAAAAGAGTATTTCTCTCATGCCAGTGCTGCAAGGCCTGATGGCATCCATTACAAGAGGAGAAAAAAATGTTTCATCATCATCTGTGGATCCCCCTTCTTTTACTGTATAACAGGATAATACATATCGAGGAGGAGAAGTTTCCAGATTCATAGCATCGGTCAATTTTCATTTCTTTCCCCAAAACTAGCAAACAATTCCCAACTTATCAATCTCACCAGCTGTACTTTTAAGATATTGGTTAATGCTAGACTTCTATGATATTTAGAAAGTAATGATCTTTTCTCCACACATGCACAATATGGCTTTCATATACACACCAATCAACATTGGACCATTTGGTCTGTCTAGAAACATCTATATGGATTCCTGAAACATGAACACCTGGTGTTTTTCTTTTACATGGAGTAAGTTTATGACTTAGCAATTATCTGTATGTTGAAGACATCACAATTCCTTGTTATTTTTGTATGAGAGTCACTGAAAAGCAACTGACCAAATCTTTTCATGGGCTCTTAATGGATTCAGATTTTCAGCAGAAAAAAAGTATTTGTATATGCTTCTGCTGAAAACACATTTTTCAGCTGGACCCAGAATTAAGGATGAGACACTATTATTCTAGCAAAAACAGAAGCCATGTTCTTAGGATGTTTTTGAAAAGCTTATATTTCTTGCACACATTTGTCAACTAAGATAAAAGTGCAAGAGAATATCCTTTGCACTGTATCCTTCCTCTTCAGAATGGGATGCTGATCGATGTTTCTTGATTTTTTTCTGTTGTGCACTTTCTTTGTCCAAAGCTTAAGTATTAGTACCAAGTCTACACTTTTGCAAGGGAGAGTACCCTGCGATGGTTGCATCCCCATCCACTGCCAATGAAGAATAGCTACTGGTGCATTTTGCACATTCCCTATTCAAAATCTTTATGAACACAAGTAACAAAGTTAAAGAACTAGTAAGGTTGAAAAAATTGAGGAATGTGCAGAGTGAGACAATTAGAGAATTAGTAGTTGTGTGAGAAGGAAGGTCCCACTGATGATAGATGAATGATGGAAACTAGTGTAGTTTGTTGGGAAGGGGGGGATTGCAAAAGATGTGAAAATGGAGCAGATGCTGAAGGTAGGTTTGAGAGAAAGAATGATATTAAGAGGCATTGAGTTAGGCTTTAAAAAAAAAAAAGGAAGTGCAGAAAAGTTCTGTGCTGATAGGAACAAATGATTTTTGAGGAAGAGTGAATGAGGTAGCAGAGGATTTGTGTGTTGCTAGAGACGGTGAAGTTGAGTAGTGTGAGAGAGAGAGAATTGTGTAGCTTAGAAGAATTATGCAAAGAAAGGGGGAGCAGAGGAAGGTTACTGTGCTTATATACACCACTACTACTAGGAGTATTAACAATAAGATGCAGAGTTTGTGGCCTTGATACAGTTAGTTAGTCCACAATCATTAGTATCAGTGAAACATGGTTAATAGGATATGATGTACTCAGAGGAATTCGATATGATGGTTATAGCATTTTTTGGAAACACAGAACAGATACAAAAGGGGTGAAGTATAATTGATATTTTCATAAGAGTCGTGACTTGTCCAAATGAAACTCAAAGAAAGCTGTAGTGATAATGACTTTGAGGCAGTCATAAATTTTAGATATTTAGTAGTGTTATTACAAGCCAATAAATGTAGAAGATGATTCTGAAATGTTTAGACAGACGAGACTGGTGAGCAACAGAAGACTGATGATAATGGATGACTTTAACTATGGAAGTAGGAAACAACATGGGTATAAATTGAATTTCTTCAGCTAGTTAGGAACAATGCCTTATGCAGTATGTAGGACATGGTGTCAGATTTAATATCATCTCATACAATGATAATAAAAGAAGATACCACCAATTGAGGAGAGTGATCATGTGGTTTGATATTGGGATGGCTAGGCAATAGCGTCCATGTTTGTTGTGAAAGAACCAACAGAATGTTTGGTATTACAGAGGAAAGGACTACAATAAATTAAGGAATCAGACGGGCAACGTGCAGTGGCTTAATCATTTGAAGGGAAGAGAAATAAACAATGCCTGACCTTAGTTTGAAAGCAGTTATTTATTATGGCTGTGTCAAATTATATTCTTAAGGTTAGGAGGATAAATAAAGTAGGTGTGAAACAAATGTATCACGAAATTATTACTATTATTACTATTATTACGGGCAACTCCAGGGAGTCATTAGACTCATCGAGGGAGGCCCCAAATCATATTCATCACAACTATTTGACATTCATACAGTATCTATCATACCTCGCCTTAAACTCATTCACTGTCACAGCATCCACTACAGACTCAGGGAGCGCATTCCACTCATTCACTACTCTAAAAGTAAAGAACCCAGCTCTAACACCTTTACTAACCACACTTTTGCCCAGTTTCCATGGATGTCCCCTAGTCCTCCCACAACCAGCCCTGTTCTCAAAAATATCTTCTGAATTAATTTTATAGAAACCCTTCAGTAATTTGAATGTCTCAATCATATCTCCCCTCCTCCGCCTATCAACCAATTTTTGCAACCCACAAATCCTCAACCTGTTCTCATACGGTTCATTCCACAGACCTGCTATCATCTTGGTCACTCGCCTCTGGATCCTCTCCACCTCCTCCCCATCAAGAAGAAACCTAGGTGACCAAATCTGAGCACAGTAGTCTAGATGGGGTCTTATCAAGGCTCGATAGAGAGGAACAATAACCTGCTTGTCAACGTATTCCTCAGCAACCAAGTGATTTGATGAGCTGTTTTGGTCACTTTTGCAATGTGTCCCCTAAATTTCAATTCCTTATCTACCAACACTCCTAAATCTCGTGCCTCATCAATTTCCTGGAGCAGGGTTCCACCAATGCAGTAATCTGCCGCCAATCTTTTCACCCCAAAGTGCATAACCTTACATTTTGCCACATTAAACTGACATCCATTCTCCTTAGCCCAGACCACCAATCTATCCAAATCATCCTGCAAAATTTTGACGTCATCTGCATTCACTATTGCCCTACCCAACTTCGCATCATCCGCAAACAAATGAACTGTTCCTCTCAGATCATTTCCTATATCATTTATGAACAAATTAAACAGCAGTGGTCCAAGAACAGATCCTTGTGGCACACCACTAGTCACAGGCCGTCTTGTGGACTCCACTCCCGAGTAAACCACTCTCTGATATCTCTCCGTCAACCACCCTCCTATCCATCTCACCAACCCCATGTCCATTCCCATATGCTGCAATTTACTGATTAGAATTCCATGTGGAATCCTGTCAAAGGCCTTGGCGAGGTCCAGCAGAATCACCGTAAACCCATTACCCTTATCCAGTTCAGCCGTCACTGTGTTATAATACGTGAGCAAGTTACTGAGGCATGACCTACCCTTCACAAAACCATTCTGTCCCCGATACAGTATCCCATTTTCTTCTATCCAATCTTGTATTTTCCTCTTGACTATTTTCTCTAAGACCTTGACAATGATTCCTGATATGCTAATCGGTCAGTAATTTACAACAGCAGTCTTGGAACCACCTTTATGCAGTGGAACTATTTTCCCCTCTTTCCACCCGCTCGGGACTAACCCAGACCCGAGACTCAAATTAAACAAAATGGTCAAGGGTACCGACAATTCTTTAGCTGCTTCTCGTACAACACGAGCTGGTATACCATCCAATCCCACAGATGTATTGACATTGAGGTTATGCAATAGACTACTCACCTCCACTTCATTCACCACAATTCCCGTATAATCTACTGGTTTATTCGTTTCTGCAATGTCACCACCTGGATGATATACTTTTGCAAAGTGCTCACTTTGCATTAAATTATGCAGATTATACAAATTATACAAATTATGCAGGAACTTCTGAGAGAGAGAGAATGTGAGAAGATATAATGAACAGGTATCCCTCAGCAGGGTATGCTTTAGCCAATTGGCTTGGGCACGAAAGCAAAACCTTAGAGAATTCTGTACATATGTTGCCAGTAGAAGAAGAAAGTAGAAGAAAGGGTGAAAATGGAACACAAGTCGTCTGCTGGAGATATAGTGGAAATATTCAATGAGTATTTTGTTAGTGTATTTCTTGTGAGGAGAGGGTGATCAACAATGGTGTTGAATAGGAAGGAGGACAGAAGACTGACAATTCAAGAATGGGAAATATTTCTTAGAATATTAAGTAATTTTGGTGTTAATAAGGCTATAGGACCAGATAGGATATCACCATGACCATGTATATTATGGGAATATGTGAAATAAGTTGGAAGTACCCTTGACTTGGTTGTTCAATAGGAGTCTGGCAACAGATACAGTCCCAAATGAGTGAAAAGAAGGAAAAAATAGACAACAATAAACAACATCATGTCAGAAATTCTGACATGATATTGCAAAAGAATTTAAATAAGTTAGTGCTTAGACTGAAGAATGGGGGTGCTACTTGAATGTTGCTAAGTGAAAAGTTATGCACTTTGGCCAGTGAAAATGGAATGAAGTTTATGATATTGGAGAAGCTTGACTTCATGAGGTGGAGGAGGTGAGGGATCAAGGAATCTTGGTGGATAGGGAACAGAAATTCAGGGGACACAATACAAAAGTTTTAAGAATTACCCAGAAAATTCCTGTCATGATATGAAAATCTCTCACAAGTATGGATAAGGAACAACTTATCCATACTTGTGTATGGTAGCATATTTAAACTTACCTGTAATTTCCATTGTGCAAAAGGACACTAATCAGGCAACATTTGGATTTCTGTGCATAGACCATGTTCACTTGGCTATATTGCCAATAAGAAAACAGTAGAAAGAGATATCGGGGGCAATTAAATAAGACTCTCTCAGGATTCTGGAATGTTGTCTAAGGACAGATTAAGGGACTGCAGTCTAGAAATCTTGGGAGATAGAAGGAGGAGAGGTAATATGATTAAGACTTGTTAAGTTGGTGAAAGAAGCCTAGCAAATTGCATAGAGTGATGGGAGAATGAGAGGCCATCCCTGGAAACTGCACAAAGCTCATGTGAGTAAGAAAGTGAAAAGGAGTTTTTGCAAGGTGGGTGGTGAAAGCAAGTGGAATGTGTTGCCAGAGAGAATGGCAAGTGCTGTGATGCTGAATATCTTCAAGACTTTATGTGAATGTTCAGATTCCATAAAAGCCAACAAACAAAATGTGACCCTTCTTTATTCAAAATGGTTTAGAAGGATTGGCAAGATCTCCCAAAACAGTTAAGAAACTATGTTCTGGTGATATTCTTTTTGAAACATCATATCAGCAACACCAAGAAAAACTACTGTGAGTAACATCAGTAGGGAGAATACAATTATGAAGTATACAGTTACCTCATAAAACACTAAACTCTTCTAGAGGTGAGATATCAAACTGGGATCTCCTTGACTATAGGTGAGGAGATATGTTCACAGTTTAAGATCAAGGAGTCACCTGTATGAGGTGCATCCTAATAAGTAAGGTGATTATCTGGTTCAGACCAAGAATATCATCCTTACTTTTGACACACCCAAACCTCCAGCATCAGTTAAAGTAGTATATCTCAGCTGTCCTGTTAGATTCCACTATCCTTAATCCACTAAAATGCTTTAAATGTCAGATATATGAGCATGTTTGTTTTGGCTCTGCCAGCCACAACAAAAGGCTGTGGGTTCGAATCCTGCCGTTGGAATGGATATTTGAGATTGTCTGTGAAAATGCTAGTGATGTTGTAGATGAAGCATTCATATTTACGAATTTAGGAACACAAAACACACTTGTTGAAATGATTATTTTACTTATTATTAATAAAATAACAATTGATGTTTCGATCCCTGTACTGAGGTCATCATCAGAAAAATACATGTGTATATGAAAACAAGCGACAAAATTAGCAGTCACGCTCAAGGATTTGGTAGGTCATTCCCCTTCCTACATAAAAAATACACTATTTCATAAACAAAATTAAAAACATTACACTCAACGACCAAGATTTATTAGTCAGCTTCGACATAACTTCCCTTTTCACCAATGTCCCAATCAACGATACTATTATGCTCCTACGGAACATATTTCCACTCGACATCACGGCCCTCTTTGCCCACATTCTCCGCTCTGGATATTTCGTGTGGCAAAACAATTTTTACCATCAAAAAGAAGGTACAGCCATAGGCTCACCACTTTCACCCCCAATAGCTAACTTTTATATGGAAGACTTTGAGCAACGAGCTCTAGAGTCAGCGTGCCTAAAGCTCAAAATTTGGCTCAGATATTTTTATCTGAGCCAAATATCTATCATACGTTGATGATATTTTTGCAATTTGGCCCCATGGCCACAAAGCACTAAATACATTCCTTAGCCACTTGAACAAACAACACAAACGTATCCAATTCACCATTGAAATTGAAAAAAATTATCTTCCTTTCCTAGACACACACACACACGTCTTCCCTCAGGCTGTCTCTCCTTCTCAGTCTACTGCAAACCTACACACACAGGCCAGTACATACATAAAAATTCTTACCACGACCCAACACAAAAACTAGGTATCATAAGCACACTTAAACACAGAGAGCTCAAACCATTTGTTCAAATGAGCAAGCTCTAAACCAGGAATACGAGATCATCAACCATACATTTATAAAAAATGGATAAAGTAAAAAAACTATTCATAAGAGCCTCCACTAAAAAAAAAGGATTTCAAGAATGCCATTGCCATACCTTATGTTTGAGGCATTTTGGGAAAAAAAAATAGAACACTACACAAATACAACATCAAAACCACCTTCAAACCCCCCGACAAAATTAAAACACCTACTCAGTTCTTCCAAAGATGCTCTTCCACACCTAGCCCACGTATGGGCTTACAAAATACAATGCACATTTAACCTACCATACATAGGAGAAACAGTGCAAACCATCCCAATTAGGAAGGACGAACACAAACGACACATTTAATACCTCCATTTTGGAAAAACTGGCCTTTCACACCACGCACTCCAGACATACCACACAATTATTGAAAGGGTACCAATGTAATAATATGTGTTGTTTTCCTACTTGTACTGTAATATCTTTATTCTCTTATATCTCTATTCTTCTTCTTCTTCTGCAGCTTCTCCCACTTAAGTGGGATCACTGTTGATGATGAGTCTCCTCCACATCCTCCTGTCTTGGGATGTCACCACATCCAAGTTCTTCATCCCCAAGTCCTCTTTTACCAGCTCTCTCCATCTCTTCTTTGGCCACCCACGCTTCCTCCTTCCTTGCACATCCATCTGCATGACCCTTCTTCCCACATATTCGTCCTCCCTCCTCATCACATGACCAAACCATCTCAACCTTGCCTCCTGTATCTTCACTCCTAAGTTTGTAACTTTCACTGTTCCCCTCACATAGTCATTTCTCACACGATCCTTTCTGGTCACGCTGCACATCCACCTAAACATTCTCATCTCTGCTACTTCCATCCTGCTGATGTTATTTTTCCTCAGGGCCACAGTTTCTATAGCATACATCATAGCTGGCCTCACTACCTATAGATTTTGCCTTTCAGATTGATCGGCACCCTCTTATCGCATAACACTCCAGCCATCTCTCTCCAGTTCCTCCAACCCGCTTGTATCCTGCATCATCTCACTTCCTTCTCAGCTCCTCCATCTTCTTCCACTGTTAAACCTAAGTATCTAAAGTCCCTCACCTTCCTGATGACATTCCCTTCCAGCTCCAGATCTGTCTCCTGGCTGCAGCCCACTGTGCAACACATATACTCTGCCTTACTTCTGCTCAGTCTCATACCGCTCTCTTCCAGTACTTTTCTCCATCTTTCCGGTTTAGTTCTAGCTTCTTCTCTTGAATCTGCACACAGCAAGATTTCATCTGCACCCAACATTGTCCAAGGCACATCTTCTCTCACCTCCTCCGTCACTACCTCCATCACAAAATTAAACAGAAACGGACTTAATGCTGACCCTTGATGCAAGCCAACTGTTACTTGAAAACTTTCTGTCTGTCCCAGACAGGTTCAAACACTTGTCTTCACATTTCTGTACATCTCCTGCACCAACCTGACATATTTCTCTGGAACCTTCTCCCTCAGACACCTCCAGACTTCTTGCCTTGGCACTCTATCGTATGCTTTCTCCAGATCAAAAAATGCCAGATGTAGCTCCCGTTGTTTCTCTCGAAACTTTTCCATCATCTACCGTAACTCAAAGATAGCATCTGTTATTGATTTACCAGGCATGAAGCCAAATTGTTCCTTTGCAATCTCCACCTCTTTCCTCAATCTTCCATCAAGAACCCTTTTTAGGATTTTCATTGTGTGGGACATCAACTTTATTCCTCTGTAATTTTTACAGTCTTGTGCATCCCCTTTACCCTTGTAGATGGGGACAAGAGTACTCTCCCTCCATTCCTCGGGTATATTTTCCTGTTGGCAAACTTTCATGAACAGGTCCCACAGCAGGTCAATTCCCTCTTCCCCCAGTGCCTTCCATGCCTCCACTAGAATCCTGTCGAGGCCCACCGATTTTCCATTCCTCATCCTCTTCATGGCCTCCGTCACTTCCACTCTACTGATGTTCTGCACCATCCTCTCAGAAGGCTGCCTATCTTCTCTGTGAGCCCTTGCATTTTCCTCATTCAAAAGTCCGTCAAAGTATATTCTCCATCTGTTTGTTATGTCCACATTCCTCCATAATACTCTTCCTTCAGCGTCTTTAATCTGCCTCACATGTAAGATGTCTTTTGCTGCTTTATTTCTGCATTTCGCTAGTTGGTAAATTTTTCTCTGTCCTTCCTTTGTTTCTAATTGATCATACAGATCTTGATATGTCATGGCCTTCGCCTGTGCCACAACTCTCTTGGCTTCTTGCTTTCTCTCTCTGTACACCTCTCTGTCCTCTTCCACTCTTGACTCATCCTACTTCTGCTTTGCCTTCCTCTTAGCTGTCACTGCCACTTGTACATTATTATTCCACCACCAACCCTCCTTCTGCTCTCTAATCTTTCCAGATGTCTCACCAAGCACCTCGATTGCACAGCTCAGGATTACTTTTGAATTATGTTTCCGCCAATCTTGTACACTTTCCAGTCCATCCAAAATCCTCTCTAACACCCCTCCCTAAAACGATTCCTCACACTCTCTTCTTTTAAGTGAAACCACTTAATTGTCTTCATCCCATGGCTTCCAGAGGTTTTTATCTTCGATCTTATTTTAAAGTCTGTGCACAGCAGTCGGTGTTGCTGTGCCACTAGGTCTGTTGGAATTACTTTACAATATGTCACAACCTTAAGATGTTTTCTTCTAGTCAAAATGTAGTCAATTCGTGAAATGTTGTTACCACTCCTAAATGTTATCAAATGTTCTTCCCTCTTGTAGAAAAACGAGTTCACAATTGCTAGATCAAACGCTACTGCAAAGTCCACAACCCTCTCTCCTTCCTGGTTCATCATTCCCACTCCGTGGCCACCATGCACCCTTTCACAGTCTCTATTCTGTTTCCCTATGTGTCCGTTCAAGTCTCCTCTGACAATCACCATCTCGTTTTCTTCCAGTTCCCTCATTTCTTCATCTAACACGTTCCAGAACTCATCTTTCTCCTCTGCTGTACAGCCAACTTGCAGGGCATATACACATAATACGCCCACCCGCTCTTCTCCAAGACCCAATTTCATTCACATGATCCTGTCGTTCCTTCTACCCACTTCCAGTACTTCGCCCTTCATTCTGCCACACACCACAATTCCTACACCATTTCTTCCCTCGTTATTCACTCCAGAGTAGAACAATTTATATTCATCTCCCAGTTCCTTTGCCTTTCCCCCCTTCCACCTTGTCTCCTGCACACATAAAATGTCCAACTTCCTCTTCCTCATCATGTCTGCCACCTCTCTTCCCCTTCCTGTCATGCTTCCAATCAGTGTTCCCACTTGCAAGATCCTCTCCACCTGCTGGGCTCGCTTCTTTAACTGCACCCGCCCTTGATGCAATAGCCCTCGTCCACTTCTCGTAGCTGTAGGGCGATGTGGCTGCACATCGCTTAAGGGTACTTATATCTCTATTCTTTAGCTTTATCTTTATTCTATATTACTAATTAGCTGTGCGCGCTTTCTCTCTCGTAACCTTACTCTATTGCGTATTATGTTTATCCACCTTCCGTATTTATTAGTCGTATGCCTATGAACACTGAAAAATTTATAAGACTGCACCATCAGTATATCAAATATTCGGCATAAGACTCAATAAAACTAATGGTTGATCTCTCTCTCTTACTAGCATAAATTCCTTCAACAAAGTTTACATAAACAGACGTAGTTCCTTAAGTAATTGAACTGCGCTTTTAATGCCTTAGTTGTTTCCCGCTCACAAGTCCGATTTATTTAGGAATAGTGCAGTTATAAAATAAGGAATCAGGCAGCACTCTTTTAACAAATAATTAAAACACATTTATTTATATTAATATGAAATATACATGAATCAAATGACAGGGAGATTGCTTTCTCTAACCATCTATAAAATCTTTAGCATAAAATTAGAACCCTTTCACTTCAACACTAAATAATCTCTTTAACTCAAAAACTTATTTACTCTCTGCTTACAAATTCAACTTATTAAACTTCTAGTTTACACGCAAAGAGGTTAGCCAACTCTCTGCTAAGTTATTTTTACAAATTTGATATCAACTTCTAACATGCCAACTGACTCTCTTATGGACACTTATTACTAATTAACTAATTAACAGTCCATACACATCATATCTCCTAGATTATAAGAGAAAATATACAAAAGGATGTAACTTACAGAGGCTCTGTATCACACATTCAGTCAAGAGTCTTTTCTTTCATCTCGAGTTTTAGGCTTCCTTCAGGAGTATCTTGCTACAAGTCCTGAACTGTACAAGTCCAGAAGAAAATCTTAGTATAAGAGGACTTTAGCAGGGTTTATTGTAGTTTGTTTTTTTTATTACAACTAGAGATCAGGCTAAGAAAAAGATCAATTAACAGCATAGATTCAATTTACCTTTGTAGAGTGCAAGAACATATAGCTTGTTTTCATATACACATGTATTTTTCTGATGATGACCTCAATACCGGGGTTGAATATTTTATTAATAATAAGTAAAATAATCATCTCAACATGTGTGTTTTGTGTCCCTAAATTTGTAAATATGAATGCTGATCACCGTGTAACCTTAAAAGAAAGTAGATGAAGCATTTCGCTGCAGTTGGTGGATTACCCTTCCTTGATGAGTCTTTGGACTCCTTGGAGGTGTCACGTAATAATAATAATTTGTGCCTGATGTGGTAACAATAAATTTTGCCCTGAAATGAAACCTAAATATGACTTATCCCTCAATCTTCTTATGTGATGACAATTAAAAAATATCAAAAGTGACACAAACCTATAAATCCCCCAATCTGATAATTAACCAGCTTACCTGAAATGGGTGAAGATCCATCTCTTCACTCCAGAGAAGATACAGACACTAGCCATTCATACTTCTGAAATATAAGTTTACAAAGCTAACAGAATAGGTAAATTCTTACAGCAGAATGTGGATTCTGCCAACATATCGATATATCCAGGCCAGATATATTTTCCTCAGATACATAAACCTCCACCAGGCAATATACCTCACTGCAACAATCCAATTTCACACGAGTAGCAATAAAATATCAATTGAAAAAGGTGTCCGAAACCCAAAATCTTTACAGCAGTCCTTCAAGAAATATTTAATAATATAAACTGGACAAACCTTGGTATAAAAATTAATAACAGAAACTTAACACACCGGGGTGCTTAAGGGTCAAAGCTGTATAACTGAGAGGAGACCTCCACATAGCCTTTAAAGGAATGCGGAGAACCGACCAGGGCTTCTGACCTAATGTCCAATCCTCACCTTCTCATGGTGCACCCTGTTGGGTATCTACTTTGATACTGAACGAACGAGGATGGGCTAGCAATTTGGGATTTAGCCGACCAAATTGCATTCTTATTGGTTAAACCAAAATAAAAAATGATGGTACAACATGACAAAATTTCATGCCGGCTGGGGCGTCGCCCAGTTAAACAAGGCCCCCGTTGTTTTCGCCAACGGGGAAAACAACGGGGGCCTTGTTTTCCCCGTTGTTTTCGCCCAGGGAACCAGGGCGAACAGCGAAAAGTCAGCTACTGGAACAAATCTGAAAACAAACCCCAACTCAACAACACCAGAGTTAAAGATCGGTACTATCAACGTAAGGAGCCTGAATGGCAAAGAAATGGAGCTAGCTGAGGAATTAGATAAGTACCAGATCGACATAATAGGGGTGACTGAAACAAAAAGACCAAAACTGGTGAGATCTTTCTGAGCAATAAATACAAAATGTTATACTCAGGCAATGACAATCAAGGAAAAGAAGGAGTAGCCATAGTATTCAACACAAAATACGAGGCTAATCTTCTTGAATGGCAGTCAGTCTCAAGTAGAGTAATGTGGGCAAATATGAGAATGGGGAACTGGAAAATGAGACTTATTTGTGCCTATGGTCCCACAGAAGGTTCTACTAAGGTAGAAGTGGAGGAATTTTTTGAGGCGTTAGAAAAAACAACAGACACAATGAAAAAGGAAAAGTTGGTCCTTGTTGGGGATCTAAATAGTAGAGTAGGAAATGATTGTGAGACATACAAAAATATTTTGGGAAAATTTGGAGAAAAGAGCAAAGCTAATAATAATGGCAAATATCTGTTGGATTTCTGCTCAGGACATGGACTGGTTATTACTAACACCATGTTCCAACATAAAAATGTGCACAAATTCACATGGAGAGAAGAGACTAGGAATAAGAAAAGTCTCATTGACTATGTTATTGTTGATAGTGATGTTTTCTCCCTGGTGCAGGACACCAGAGTGTACAGAGGATTTGAAATTGGAAGTGATCACTATTTAGTCTTGAGCAGGATAAAATTGAATTTCATATTGAAAAGAATAACATGTAAGAAAGTTTTAAAGCGAATAAAAGTTGAGCAGCTCTCAGATGTGCACTGTAGACTAAAATACAGAAATATTATTGAAAAGAAAATGAAAGAGTTTGAGAACAGGAATCAAATCTTGGAGATTCAGTGGCAAACTCTGAAGGAAACATTGATTGATTCTGCCAGAGAGGCATGTGGTGAGGTTGTGTGCAAGGATAAAAAAATCAGAACTCCCTGGTGGACACAGGAAGTTAAAGAGGCAGTGAAGGAAAAGAAGAAAGCATATCAAAAGTTCCTGGCAAATAAGTCAGCTTTTACTCTTACAGAATACAGAGACAAATGTAAGAAAGCTAAACAGTGTGTAAAACTAGCTAAACAAAAGTCATGGGAGGACTTTGGCAAGAATATAGAAAATAAATATCAAGAAGGTGGCAAAATATTCTGGAGGTTGTTGAAGAAGCTTAGGAATGGAGGAAAGAGTGCTATAAAAGGAATTAGAGATGATAAAGGTGAAATGAAAACAGGAGAAAAAGATATCCTTGAAGTATGGAGTAATTACTTTGAAAAACTGCTAAATGAAACAAGCAGTGATGACAGCACAGTGATAAAAAACACTGACCAGACATGCAGTCAGGAATACATATCCATACTTGAAGTAGAAAAAGCCACCAAAGGCTTGAAATGTGGAAAGGCAGCAGGAGTAGATGATATTCGGCCAGAAATGCTGAAGTATGGTGGTATTAGAGTCTTACAGTGGCTGCACTGCATAGTTCAGAAAGCCTGGACAGAGGGACGATTTCCCAATGATTGGAGTAGAGCTCTCATAGTACCCATATATAAAAAGGGAAATAAAACTGAATGTGAGAATTACAGAGGTATTTCCCTACTGAGTGTTCCTGGCAAGATCTATGCAAGTATACTTGAGAAGCGGTTGAGAAGAATTGTGAAAGAAAAGCTTGGTGAAGAACAAGCTGGATTCAGGCCAAATAGAGGCTGTCAGGATCAGATCTTCACTTTATGACAAATAGTCGAGAAAGCATGGGAATATAACAAAGATCTGTATTTAAGTTTTGTCGATTTGGAAAAGGCATATGACAAGGTGCCAAGAGAGAAGCTATTCAATACACTGCAGTTATATGGTGTCAATGGGGCATTATATCAAGCAATACTTAGTCTTTATATGAGTTGTGAGTCAGCAGTTAGAATTGAAGGAAGTACAGGAAGATGGTTTAATGTTAAATCTGGTGTGAGACAAGGATGTACATTATCCCCTCTGTTATTCATTATCTAGATGGATCACATTATGAAGGAATGTGGTATTAAACCTGATATCAAAATTGGAGATGTTAATGTCAGCTCTTTGCTTTATGCGGATGATGTTATACTTCTAAATAAATCCGCTACAAGTCTGCAAGATTCTCTGACTAAATTGAATAGCTGTTGTAATAGATATTGTATGAAGGTCAGCAATAAAAAGACAATGAAAATAGGCAGAATCATTGAAAATGTCAACTGTGTTGTGAATGGAGAACCTGTGGAACAAGTAAAACATTTCAGCTACTTAGGCACAATTTTTACTGAAGATGGTAAACTAAATATAGAAATAGACAACAGAATCAGCAAAGCTGGTATGGTGGGAAGTCAACTGAATAAATTCATATGGAATAAGAAAGAAATTAGTCGGAACACTAAATTAGCTGTATACAAGACTGTGTTCAAACCAATTTTAACTTATGGATCTGAGAGCTGGGTCAGAAGTAAAACACTTGACCAAAGACTAGAGACCGCAGATATGAGAGTCCTGAGAAAGATTAGAGACGTGAACAGATGGCATCAATGGCAGTATCATATTAAAAATGAGGATATTAGGAAAGAACTTGACATTGTCAGCATCCAGGAATACGTTAGCAGAGCTAATCTCAGATGGTATGGTCACTTAAATAGAATGGGAGAGGAAAGATTAGCAAAACAAGTGTTCTCTGCCAGGTTGGCAGGAAAACGACCCAGAGGAAGACCAAGATATAGGTGGATTGATACGGTACAAAGTGCCTTAGACAATAGAAATATAAGATCTGATAATGTTGGAGTCTTGACAAGTAACAGACTGATTTGGAGGAAAATTGTAGATAGGAAGTTAGTAATGATGTAATTTTTTCATGTAGTACTGTCGTATCCTGTACACCCCTTGAGGGTACATGGCAGGAATTTGATGATGATGATGACTTAACACACCTAAGATATGCAGATGATATCATAATTTTTGCAAACACTCCAGAAGACCTTAATATAATGATAGAAGACCTATATCATGAAAGCAGAAAAGTCGGTCTAAAGATAAACAGAGAAAAAACTAAAATCATGTTTAATCATTTTGTAACACCAAAAAACATAATAATAGAAAACAATTTCTTGGAAAGAGTCTCTTCATATATATACTTAGGTCATCTCATTGATCTAAACTGTGGACTCCAAAAGGAAATAAGTAGGAGAGTTCTTTTTGCCTGGAGTGCATTCAGAAAATTGAAAAACATTTTTCAAAACAATGATGTCCCACTCTGTTTAAAAAGTAAGACATTTAACCAGTATATACTTCCAATCATCTCATATGGTTGTGAAACTTGGTCACTAACAAAAGCACTGGCAAATAAATTAACAACTCAAAGAAAATTGGAGAGATTGATGCTAGGCATCACATTAAAAGATGAGAAGCAAAACACCTGGATAAGAAGCCAGACTCACATCACTGACATCATTCTTCACCATAAGCGATTAAAATGGAAATGGGCCAGAAATCTATCCAGAAGAAAAGATGAGCAATGGGCCACCATACTAACAAACCGGATTCCTAAAGAAGGGAAACGAGGTCAGGATGTCTTAAAAGAAGGTTGAGTGATGAATTGTCAAATTTTGTTGGGGAAAATTGGTCAACCATTGCCAAGAACAGAGAAAGGTGGAGAGAACTGGAGGAGGCCTTTGTCCAGCAGTGGACAGACAACGGCTGAAAAGAAGAAGACATAAACCTGTTTCTGCTATCTTTGTAGGCAACCAGCTTAACACTGCTTTGGAAGTGGCAGACATCTGCCTGTCAGTGGGATTTCTTATTACAATATGTTTCATTTATTTATCTTCATATTGAACTGTCTCAGCCTGTGTAACTTAAAACACACTAGTACTGTGGAGTAGTGTTAACACAAATTTGGAAGGCCAAATTGCTGAGTTAAATTACATCCTTGACAATAATGGTATCTCTCTTCTTAATAATGGACACAGTACCCTCTTTCAAATACCTACACCTCCAAATCCAAAAAATTGAAGGAGCAAAGAAAATGTGTTGATTGATTTGCAATTCTAATTTATTGCATAGAAAATAATTATTATCAAATAAGAATTAGCATCATCTAAATCTATGTACTTTTATATAGTTTATATAAAAGTACATAGTTTTATATATAGTTTATATAACCATGTAAACACATTTTTATGTGTTTACATGGTTATCATTTGCACATGGATTTCAGTTAATCATTTGCTAAACATGGGTTGAACAAATGACATATCAGAAAGTAAGAAGTTTCATATGGTGTCTCTACACAAAGAAGGCCAAACTTAACAGTTTATAGCTAAGGAATTGAAATGTTCTCAAACAAGTGTGATTCGAGTATTGAGACAGTAATCTATTAACTGGAGTTTTCAAAATAATCGGTGCAGTAGAGGTCAAAAGGTAATAACTACATCAAGAGATGAGAGGCGGTTAAAGAATATTGTGAAGAAAAACCACTTCTGAAGTGTACGGTATTTTCACAGTAGATGGAAAGAACTAGGTGCGAATGTGTCTAAATCTACAACATTGAGACAACTTCACAAATTGAGTTTTAAATCACATGTGATTAAGACAAAGCCGTTTATGACTTCCAAGCAAAAGGAAGTCATAAGCAAAGATGTTGTGGGATCAAAAGGACTAGAAAAAGGTACTTTTTAGCAATGAAAGTATGTTTTGTGTGTCCCATGGTCATCAAGGGATACGTGTTTGGCATCTTAAGAAAGAAGCATTTGATAAAGAATGCATGACATGCTCGATGAAATTTGCAACCTTTGTCATGGTATGGGCTTGTATGACCGCAAAAAAATCCAGTTAGACTGTATATATATTGTATACAAAAGAATGAATTCCAAAGTGTACCAAGAAATTCTTGGCCACTGTATGTTACTGGCATTGGAAGATTTATGTGATGGAGATTTCCCCTTTTTCAGCAGGATTCAGCTTTTTGTAACACTTCCAAGAACACTACTAGATGGCGCAAAGAAAGGTAAATCAATGTAATTTCTTGGCCAGCAAACTCACTACATTTAAACCTCATTGAGAATTTGTGGGGAATTATGAAGAAACATCTTCAAGAAGTTGCCTCAAGAGGCAAAAATGAACTTCTTTCTAGTCTGCAGACCATATAGGATGGAGACTGAACCGCTAGTAAATAATATGCCCAACCATTTACGAACGGTCATAAAAGCTAAACGGGATGCAACAAAGTACTAATTATCATGTTGTTCCCCTTTGACTATAATACTGCATTTATTTTTGCATTATTCTAATATTTTGAACCACGTTAATTATTCTAATTTTGTGAATGTTTATAATTTATATTACATTGTTATGTGTTTACATGGTTATGTAATCTACAAAGTACGCAGATTTAGATGATGCTAATTCATATTTGATAATAATTATTTTTTATGCAATAAATTAGAATTGCAAATCATTCAACACATTTTCTTTGATTATTCTAATTTCTTTATTTGGAGGTGCAAATGCTTGTATTCTGCAGTAATCTACAATCTGCTCCTTGCCATTCTTCCACTGCTGATGTAGGACATCAAAGAGAACATATATATGGAAGCTATCATTTTCCTGTGATTTGTATTCCTCACAGGAATGATGTTTTCTTCTACATAGAAGCCCATGTCGAAAATTGACCAGGCTGACTGGAATACTTTTTTCACATCTTGTGAAATTTAATGCTGAGGCATTCTGCCAAACACCTATCAAAGTATCTTAAAGCAGAGGTGTACGTAAGAGATTGTATTGTCCAGGAGACAACAACTACAATTCTAAAAACATCATCTCAGTTTCCATAATATCCAAAGCCATGGTGGAATCCTGAGTGCCAAGATGCCAAAAAAAAGATAGACAGGGCATGGAGTATATTTAGCTTTTAAATGTGCTCAGGTCAAAGCATGTTATGTTAGATGTTGGAGACAAAAACAGTCTTGGATCCAATTACATCAATCAATCATGCAACTAGTACAAAAGTTGTAAAGGATAAAATCCAGAAAATTGAGGGTAGATATAGAATAAATATACTATCATCCACCTTGACGCAATGGATGTATAGTTTGCTAAAACCAAATCAATTCCACATTCCTTCTTGTGAATAAGTGTATATAATGAATGTTATAATGGTACAAGTTCCATTAAAAATTTGTGAAATCAATCAATTCTAGACTCCTAATTTGGTGTTGAAAGAACAAGAGAAACAGCAGTTTAACTTTCTACATAGAAAGTCAGTTCCTCCTCCTTAATGAAAGAGGAACTGAAAAAAGTACTTATACTCTGTCATGCTTGTGTAAGGGCCTGATGGCATCCATTATTATTATTATTATTATTATTATTATTCAGGCCTCCATGGAGTCAAAAGACTCATCGTGGGAGGTCCTTCCTAAGAAACACAAAGTCTATCAAGACCCATCGAGGGGAGGTCCCCCTCCATAAGAAACACAAAGTCTACCATACCACTCCTTGAACTCATTGACCGTTCTCGCTCTCACCACTCCATCAGGCAATGCATTCCATGGTTCAACCACCCTCCATGCAAAGAAACCACTCTCGCCCTCTTACTCAAAGTTTCCTTTCTATCCACTAAACTCTGCAGTCCACATTCCCTCATAACTATCATTGTACAGTCCTGAAACCATCTTTGTTATCCACCTTTGTACCCTTTCCACAGTTAATTTATCCCCTTCAAATCCTGGGGACTAAATCTGAGAACAATAGTCCAAATGTGGTCTGATCAGGGTTTTATACAACAGAATGATAACTGTTTTATCTCTGCAGGTCAGTGTCCTTCTCATTATTGCAGCAATCCTCTGTGTTACCTTCGCCACCTTTGCAATATGTCCCCCTAAATTTCAGGTTTCTATCAATTATCAACCCCAGATATCTTGTCTCCCCTACTTCCTCCAGTATAACTCCTCCCATAGAGTATGCAGTGTCCCATCGATGTTTCCCAAACCTCAAGACGTTACATTTTGCTGCATTATACCGATAACCTCATTCATTTGCCCATATATCTAGCTTATTCAAATCCTCTTGCAGGGCTGCCGCATCTGCACTATTACTAATAATCCTTCCCAGCTTTGCATCACCTACAAACAACTGAATATTCCCTTGCAATCCACTGACAATGTCATTGATATAAAGATTAAACAATATAGGTCCCAGTACTGAGTCCTGTGGAATCCCACTTGTAACCCTCTGCTTGCTTGAAACTGCCCCCACCAAACACAACTCTCTGATACCTATCGGACAGCCAATCCTGAATCCAGTTGACCAATCTGACATCCAGACCCATGTGCTGCAACTTAAATATCAGCTTATGATGTGGCACCCTGTCAAATGCCTTCGCTACATCTAAGAAAATGGCAGTATATGCCTTTCCCTCATTCACTCTATTCCCATTTTTATCCCAAAATATCATTCTTCCACAGTCATCTTTCCTCCTACTCCCACATATCTAAAAAATTCCCTAGGATTTTCTTTGGATCTTAGGGCTAATCTCCTCTCATATTCCAGTTTCGTCTTCCTTACCATACTAGTCACTCTTCTGGCCTGTGTCTTATACTCTTTTTCGCATGCAATTCCTGTTTAATATTGTCTGTCATCCACTTTACTCCAAATTGTGTCCTCTTGTTCACTCGTGGTATACAACTTACCATTGCTGCTAACAAATATTCTTTCATAATTTCCCACACACTAATGATATTCTGGCCTTCCAATTCCTCCCTCCATGAAACTTCCCCAAGTTGACGTCTAAGACTATTATAATCACCCGCCTTATAATTCCACATATGTTCCCATCTCTTTGATACTCCTGCATGTCTATTCATTTTCCAAGTAAAAACCATATGGTCACTCTCTCCAACTGGTGGGAGATGTCATCTCAGTTATTATCAACTCTTCTGATGCTATAACCAAATCCAAAGCTCTTGAACCTCTTGTTCCCTCTATTACATGTTGCCTAAGACATTTGTCCCTCAAGAATTCTAGAAATTCCATTCCCTTACATGCATCTTCCTCTCCCCAGTTTATACTACTGTAGTTAAAATCTCCCATAACAATCATTCTTCTTGCACTTGCCAAACTCAACTGTCTAAACATTTCCTGGTCCCCACCCCTCTGTACTCCTGGGTCTGTAGCAACACCCCACTAAATATCCTGTCTTGATGGAGGAATATGATAAAACATATTCTTCCATCTTCTATGATTCCTTTCTCTTATTGCACAAGAGAAAACTTATCAAGGGGGAATTTCTTGATTTTTGGAATATGTCTGTTGTCATTTCCTTCTCAAAAACAGGAAAAGAATAATCCAACACAAGCAAACTGTTACTGACTTATTGCTTATCAGTTGTTGTTGAAAGAGATATCAGAGAAAATGGTTAATGTCAGACTTCTATGGTATTTAGAGAGCAATGATCTTTTCTCTGACACGCAATATGGCTGCCAGACACTAATTAGCACTGGATCATTTGGTCTGTCTAGAAACATGTATAAAAGATGCATTTCTAAAATATGAACTTCTGGTTTCAGTTTTCTTTAACATGGGAAAGCTTATGACTCTGGTTAATTTATCTCCAGATAAATTATAGAGGTCTTTGACAATATCTAGGTCTCGGATGGTTTCTTCCTGTTTTTAATTAAAAACTCTCTCTCTCGTCAGATCTTCCGTTGGAAGCACATTATCCTAGTCATATTTGCCAAGAAAAAAAGTGTTTCCCATCTCACTGACTGTGACATTCTTTGTGTCAAAGGAAACTTAATCATTGAACAACCTTCCTCCAACAGTAAGTAATGTTCTGTATGTTGATGACTTCATAATTTTCTATCATTTTTCAACATGAGAATCACCGAAACACCTTCAAGAAACAATTGATCATATCTATTTTTGACACAAAAAGTTACATTCCTTGCACACATTCATTAGTTAAGAAAGGAATGCAAGAGAGCACTAAATATCCTTGACACACTATCCTCTACAAAATGGAGAAATCATTGATTTTCCTTGTTTTGCCTTTATTATGTACTTGTTCACTCAAAGGTTGATTTTGGATCTCAATCTACACTTCTGCAATGGCTTAATATTGTACATCAAGTTTTATAACAATAGCTACAGGTGCATTTTGTACATCAATCATTCAAAGTATTTATGGTGAAGCAATTAATCTGTTCTGTTGCTTCAACTGAAGCTGTTGTCACTTAAGTATGTCCTAAAAATAGTCTTTGCCTTAGCATCCCATGTGTACTAATATTTTTTTCCTGCTTTCTGATATCAGACTGCCATTTGATGTGTGAAAAAGGTTATGCAAGCTGTTGGTAACATTTCTTGTTCTGAATGCGATAACTTTTGCCAATGGGAAGTTTGCACCACCATTATGCAGCCAGTTACTGTGCCAGCTAAAGAGGTCACAAGATCATCAATCTACCTGCAAAGGTTTAAGAAACTCAATGCAGAGTACTCTGATAAGTTCACAATCTAGGGCCTCTGCTGGTTGTGCTGCTGATTTTCCCAACTACTTTGTCTCCATTCAGGTTCTGCTTGAATGTAGTAACTATGCTCATGAGTTGTATGCCATCCAACTTGTACACAAAATAAAACTGCTAGCAAAAATGTATAATTTATAGAGACACGTGGAGTTCTTTAGAAGCAATATGACCTACAATTACTGAAGGCCCTTTTACTTTGATATTCAATTGTGCTGGATACCCTGCCATATTGGAATCAAGGGTAATAAGACTGCAGATGTTAGATTAGCGTGTATTTTCTCCACACATTTGTCAATCCCATAAAGAGTACAAATGGTTAATAAACGCAAAGTTATTGCAAACACTGACAAATGAGATCAAGCCTGAAATTAAACATTAGCAGTTTAGTCTAGTTGACACAAAAACAGAACTGAGAAAGTTGTATTTGCTAAACTCTGCATAGGTCACAGTCATTACGCATTCTTATCTACTGAGAACTGATAACCAACCTATGTGTAAAGAATGTAACTCTCATCTTAACATGTACATGCTTTGTTGGAATGCCAGCATATCATTCAACATAGGAGTGTAGTTTTTACTAATCTGGCTGAACTGTACACTCAGGTAGACCTTGTTTGACTTGGCTAAATTTCATGAAGTGGTTTCAACTTTTTGCAAAGAATTCATTTATACAAATACATTTGATCATAATTGTAATGTATATGTATATAAGGCACTGCTTTTTTTTTTTTTGGTACATATTACTTATATATACCAAAAAACTTGTGACGTTGAAAGTGAGAATGAAGGTAAACATACAGAACGAATGAATGAATTAACGGAAAATAAAAATGATGAGACTGAGGCAATGAGTGAGATCACACTGTTACGCAGAGCGATACACAGGGCAAATCTGTAGCTGGAGCGTTGCCGAAAATGTTTATCAGGCGTACCGACTAATAAACGGCAAAAGTATGATAAGAAAAATAAGAGTATGATAGTAAATGTAAACAAAATGAAAGAGCAATTGTTGTATGGAGATTCGTTAGTAAGAGGTGTGATAGTTGAGAGGTTAACAAAATCGTACCAACCTGGTGCGAACGTTAAGGATGTAAGCGAGTCGATTAGAATGCAAAAGCAGCGGGTGAAAGAATTGATAGTAGTAGCAGGTACAAATGATTTGAAAGGAGACAAAATGGTTATGAGAGAGGATTTGAAGGAATTGCTTGAGGTAGCAAAAGAGAAGAGTGAGAGAGTTAGGATGGTGAGTCTGTTGCCGCGGTATAACAGTGAAGAGTATAGAAGGAGGGCCATAATTGCTAATGACATTATGAGTGAATTATGCAGGAGGAGTGGTGTGGAATTTGTGGATGTGTGGAGTGAGTTCGATGGGCAAAAGAATTTATATAAGATGGATGGTTTACATTTGAATGGATTTGGTGTATGGAGACTTGAAAAGGTGTTGAATGTAGTGGAAGTCGATATGCAGAATCAGGGAAAGTAAAGTTATTAAGGGGGGGAAGTAGATATGCAGACTTTAGGGAGACAGTCGAGTGTATGAATGTGTGTAATATGCCCGAGCGAGTACGAAAGACAAAAAAAAAAAATGGGATAGTTAGTATAAGGCATCAAAATAGGGATGGGACAAATGGGTTTCTGCAATTCATATATACTAATGCCAGAAGTATTAGGAACAAGAAGGAAAAATTTTTGGCCTTGGTTGGCACTTCAAGGCCACAGGTTATTGGCATTAGTGAAACATGGCTGACAGAAGATGATATAGCTAGTGGGATTGAATGTGAGGGGTATGGTGTGTTCAGGAGTGACAGGGAGAATAAAATGGGAGAGGAGTGTTATTAATGATAGCAAGGGGGGGGGGGGTGCTACTGATGAGCTACAGCCAAGGAGAATAGAAGTGGAACTGCAGGATAGTGAAAAGAGTGCATTTGAGGCTATTTGGTGTGAGATTGAAACTAGCTGAACAAAATATACAGTTGGGTGCTGCTATAGACCAGGTGATGGAATAGATGTGGAGACAGTATGCATAAGCAAATAGTAAAAATGAGTGGAAGGAGGGTAATTATTATGGGAGATTTCAACTATGGTAACATTGATTGGAAGAAGGAGAGGACACATGGGAGGAAGGAATTGGATTTTATGCGGTTATTAAGGGATAACTATCTGCGACAGCATGTAATGGAAAATACTAGGGGTCAAAGAGTGCTTGACCTAATAATTGCATCTGAGAATTTGGCTGTAATGAATATGACCACGTTGCCACCAATTGGTGAGAGTGATCATAGGGTCTTGACTTGGGAGGTAGCTAAAGGTGTGGAATTTACAATTAAGACAGGATACATGTGGAATTATCGGGCTAGTAAGTATGACAAGCTTAGAAGTTTGATTGGTTCAGTGCCATGGCATGTAAAACTACAAGGGTTAGATGTTGATAGTGCATGGGAGGCAGTTAAGAAGTGTTTGCATGAGGCAATAGCTGACTGTATACCTAGAATTCCGAATAATAAATCAAGTTGGGATTAAATGGATGAATAACACCATTAAGCTTGAGCTTCAAAAAAGGAAACAACTATGGAGGGAATTTAAGGAGAAAAGTGACCTGCAGGCACATGAATGGTATAAAGCGCAGGCCAGAAGGGTAACGAGTGTGGTAAGAAAAGCAAAAACGGATTATGAAAGAACATTAGCCATGCAGGCTAAAGAGAATCCCAAACAGTTTTTTCGATATGTTGCAAGTAAAAGAAAAAATGTATATGGCAGAATGATTTTAAAGAATGCCGATGTTAGGGAGGTAACCGAATCAGTTGATATAGTTGAATTACTGAGCAAGCACTTTGCAAGGATATATCATCCAGGTGGTGACATTGCTGGAATGAATGAACCAAGAGATTATATGGAAATTGTGGTGAATGAAGTGGAGGTGAATAGTCTATTACAAAACCTCAATGTCAATACATCTGCAGGATTGAATGGTAAACCAGCTCGTGTTGTACGTGAAGCGGCTAAAGAATTGTCAGTGCCCTTGACCATTTTGTTTAATTTTTTAGTCTTGAGTCTGGGTTAGTCCCAAGGGGGATGGAAAGAGGGGAAAATAGTTCCACTGCATAAAGGAGGTTCCAAGACCGCTGTTGTAAATTACCGACCGGTTAGGAATCGCTGTCAAGGTCTATACAGGATTGGGTAGATGAAAATGGGATACTGTGTGGGGGACAACATGGTTTTGTGAAGGGTAGATCATGCCTCAGTAACTTGCTCACATTTTATAACACAGTGACGGCTGAACTGGATAAGGGTAATGGGTTTACAGTGATTCTACTGGACCTTGCTAAGGCCTTTGACAGGATACCACATGGGATTCTAATCAGTAAACTGCAGCATATGGGGATGGATGTAGGGTTGGTGAGATGGATAGGAGGGTGGTTGATGGAGAGATATCAGAGAGTGGTTTCTTCAGGAGTAGAGTCCAAAAGACGGCCTGTGACTAGTGGTGTGCCGCAGGGTTCTGTTCTTGGACCACTACTTTTCAATTTGTTCATTAACAATATAGGAAAGGATTTGAGAAGAAGTGTTCACTTGTTTGCTGATGATGCAAAGTTGGGTAGAGCAATTGTGAGTGCACAGGATGTCAAAATTTTGCAAGATGATTTGGATAGTTTGGGGGACTGGGCTAAGGAAAATGGATGTCAATTTAATGTGGCAAAGTGTAAGGTTACGCATTTTGGGGTGAAAAGATTAGCAGCAGTATACCACATTGGTGGAACCGTACTCCAGGAGATTGATGAGGCCAGGGATTTGGGATTTTGGTGGATAGGGAGTTGAAGTTTAGGGGGCACATTGCAAAAGTGGCTAAATCAGCTCATCAAATCACTTGGTTGCTGAAAAATACTTTAACAAGCAGAGACAAACGAGTTATTGTTCCTCTGTATCGAGCCTTGATAAGACCCCAACTAGACTACTGTGCCCAGATATGGGAACCAGGGTTTCTTCTTGATGGGGGGTAAGTGGAGAGGGTCCAGAGACGAGTGACCAAAATGATAGCAGGTCTGTGGAATGAACCTTAGGAAAACAGGTTGAAGATTTGTGGGTTGCAGAAATTGGTTGATAGGCAGAAAAGGGGTGATATGATTGAGACATTCAAATTACTGAAGGGTTTCTATAAGATTAATTCAGAAGATATTTTTGAGAATAGGACTGGTGGTGGGAGGACTAGAGGCCATACATGGAAGCTGGGCAAGAATGTGGTTAGCAAGGGTGTTAGAGCTAGGTTGTTTACTTGGAGAGTGGGGGAACGAGTGGAATAAGCTACCAGATAGGTAGCAAAAGAAAAGAGTGAGAGAGTTAGAATGATTAGTCTTTTGCCACAGTATGACAGTGAAATGTTTAAAAGGAGGGCCATAATTGCGAATGACTTTATGCGTGGGTTATGTATGACGAGTGGTGTGGAATTTGTGGACGTGTGGAGTGAGTTTGATGGGCGAAAGGATCTGTATAAGATGGATGGCTTGCATTTGAATGGTTACGGTGTAAGAAGACTTGAGAAAGCGTTGCTGAATGTAGTGGATGTGCCAATTCAGGGAAACTAGATTTGTTAAGGGGGGGGGGAGTAGATATACAGTCCTTAGGGAGGCAGTTGAATGTAAGAATGAACATAATATGCCAGAGCAAATAAGGACAACAAATCAGAGTGGGATAGTTAATATAAGGCATCAAGGTAGGGTTGGGGCTAATGGGGGGTCCTAAATTCATGTACACTAATACTAGGTGTATTAGGAACAAGAAGGAAGAGTTTTTGGCCATGGTTGGTACTTCCAGACCACAGGTTATTGGTATTAGTGAGACATGGCTGACTGTAGATGATATAGCCAGTGGGATTGAATGTGATGGGTATAGTGTGTTCAGGAATGACAGAGAGAATAAAATGGGGGGGAGGAGTATTGTTGATGATAGCTGATGAGCTACAGCCAAGGAGAATAGAAGTTGAATTGCAGGATAGAGAAAAGAGCACATTTGAGGCCATTTGGTGTGAGATTGTTGCTAGCAGAACTAAATATACAATTGGGTGCTGCTATAGACCAGGTGATGGAAAAAGATGGTGGTGACAGTATGCACAAGCAAATAGAAGAAATGAGCAGAAAGAGGGTGATTATTATGGGAGATTTCAAATATGGTCGCATTGATTGGAGTGAGGAGAGGACACACGGGAGGAAGGAATTGGATTTTATGCGGTTATTAAGGGATAACTATCTGCAATAGCATGTAATGGAAAATATTAGGGGGCAGATAGTGCTTGACCTAGTAATTACATCTGAGGATTTGGCTGTAACAAATATGACCATATTGCCACCAATTGGTGAGAGTGATCATAGGGTCTTGACTTGGGAGGTGGCTAAAGGTGTAGAATTTTCAATTAAGACAGGGTACATGTGGAATTATCGGGCTGGAAAGTATTACAAGCTTAGGAGTTTGATTGGTTCAGTGCCATGGCATGTACAACTACAAGGACTAGAAGTTGATAGTGCATGGGCGGTAGTTAAGAAGTGCTTGCATGAAGCAATGGCTGACTGTATACCTAGAGTCCGAATAATAAATCAAGTAGGGATTAAATGGATGAATAACACCATTAAGCTTGAGCTGCGAAAAAAGAAACAACTATGGAGGGAATTTAAGGAGAAAGGTGACCGGCAGGCACATGAACGGTATAAAGCGCAGGCCAGAAGGGTGACGAGTGTGGTAAGAAAAGCAAAAAAGGATTACGAAAGAACATTGGCCATACAGGCTAAAGAGAATCCTAAACTGTTTTTTAGATATGTAGCAAGTAAAAGGAAAAATGTACATGGCAGAATGATTTTAAAGAATGACGATGGTAGGGAGGTAACTGAATCAGCTGAGATAGTTGAGTTACTGAGTGAGCACTTTGCAAGAATATATCATCCAAGGGGTGACATTGCAGAAACGAATAAACCAGTAGATTATATGGGAATTGTGGTGAATGAAGTGGAGGTGAGTAGTCTATTGCATAACATCAATGTCAATACATCTGTGGGATTGGATGGTATACCAGCTCGTGTTGTACGAGAAGCAGCTAAAGAATTATCAGTACCCTTGACCATTTTGTTTAATTTGAGTCTCAGGTCTGGGTTAGTCCCGAGCGGGTGGAAAGAGGGGAAAATAGTTCCACTGCATAAAGGTGGTTCCAAGACTGCTGTTGTAAATTACCAACCGATTAGCATATCAGGAATCATTGTCAAGGTCTTAGAGAAATTAGTCAAGAAAAGAATACAGGATTGGATAGATGAAAATGGAATATTGTATGGGGGACAACATGGTTTTGTGAAGGGTAGATCATGCCTCAGTAACTTGCTCACGTTTTATAACACAGTGACGGCTGAACTGGATAGGGGTAATGGGTTTACAGTGATACTACTGGACCTTGCCAAGGCCTTTGATAGGATACCACATGGAACCCTAATCAGTAAACTGGAGCAGATGGGGATAGATATAGGGTTGGTGAGATGGATAGGAGGGTGGTTGAAGGAGAGATAGCAGAGAGTGGTTTATTCAGGAGTGGAGTCTAAAAGACATCTTGTGACTAGTGGAGTGCCGCAGGGCTCTGTTCTTGGACCACTACTTTTCAATTTGTTCATCAATGATATTGGAAAGGATTTGAGAGGAAGTGTTCACTTGTTTGCTGATGATGCAAAGTTGGGTAGAGCAATTGTGAGCGCACAGGATGTCAAAATTTTACAGGATGATTTGGATAGTTTGGAGGACTGGGCTCGGAAAAATGGATGTCAATTTAATGTGGCAAAGTGTGAGGTTATGCACTTTGGGGTGGAAAGAATAGCAGCAGTATATCGCATTGGTGGAACCGTACTCCAGGAGATTGATGAGGCCAGGGATTTGGGAATGTTGGTGGATAGGGAGTTGAAGTTTAGGGAGCACATTGCAAAAGTGACTAAAACAGCTCACCAAATCACTTGGCTTCTGAAAAATACTTTAACACGCAGAGACAAACAAGTTGTTGTTCCTCTGTATCGAGCTTTGATAAGACCCCAACTAGACTACTGTGCCCAGTTATGGGCACCAGGGTTTCTTCGTGATGGGGAGGAAGTGGAGAGGGTCCAGAGACGAGTGACCAAAATGATAGCAGGTCTGTGGAATGAACCTTATGAGAATAGGTTGAGGATTTGTGGGTTGCAGAAATTGGACGATAGGCGAAGGAGGGGTGATATGATTGAGACATTCAAATTACTGAAGGGTTTTTATAAGATTGATCCAGAAGATATTTTTGAAAATATGACTGGTGGTGGGAGGACTAGGGGCCATGCATGGAAGCTGGGCAAGAGCGTGGTTGACAAGGGTGTTAGAGCTAGGTTTTTTACTTGGAGAGTGGTGAATGAGTGGAATAAGCTTCCAGAGTCTGTTGTGGGTGCTTCGACCGTGAATGAGTTCAAGGCAAGGTATGATAGATACTGTGTGAATGTTGAATAGTTGTTCTTGACATGATGTTAGGGCCTCCCTCGATGAGTCTGTCGACTCCTTGGAGTTTCCCGGAACAATAATAACAATAAAGAGTCTGTTGTGGGTGCCATGACTGTGAATAAGTTCAAGGCGAGGTATGATAGATACTGTGTGAATGTCGAATAGTTGTTCTTGACATGATGTTAGGGCCTCCCTCGATGAGTCTGTCGACTCCCTGGAGTTGCCCGTAATAATAATAATAATAATATATATATTTATTTTTATTATTTTGTGTACTGCTCTAACTAACCTTTGTAATGGTGAAGTATGACCTTTGCTGTTCCTTCACTATAAACCAACCAATCCCCTTCCCCTTGCATAAGTTATAGAACCTGGCATCAATGCCACATGTGTTCAATTGAAATTGATGCAGATATAGTGCAAGAATGAATGGCTGATTTATGGCTGCTGTGGCCCCAAGTTATAACTTTTAAGAGCCCCCCCCCCCCTCTACTGTGTAATTTTTAGGTTTAATAGTTATTTGAAGGCAGGTGTAACAAGGCCCTACATTATAGAATGTCTAGCTTATGCACAAATCCAGCTATGCATGAAGGTTTGAAGAGACTGATGCAATGCACAAACAGTAATGGATGCCATATTAATTATGCAAAGTGTAAGGTTATGCATTTTGGATTGAGGAGAAGTTGTGTATTACATTGTTGAAACTGCACTGCAAGAAATCTGAGAAAGGTAGGAATCTAAGACTGATATTGTAGTTCAGAATTTTTAGAATGCCATGAAAATTTGATACAGCACAAAAGATCGCTGAACTGTTGAACTAACATGCACACTGACATCTTTATGCATGTGCATTTTTATCCAAGATGATATTATTATTATTACAATGTGACACCACCAAGGAATCCAAGGACTCATCGTGGGAGAGCACTTTACTCTACTACATACATCTCATTGTCTCCCCTACTATATAATTCTCCAATTACAGCACAACAACAACACTACTATTACTACCATCAACACCATCTACTGTCCACCTTATTGTGCCTCTTTATAAGGTCTTGATACAGCTGTGTTCTTAGATAAGTTCACTTTGAATCCATGAGAAAATTCAGGTGAACATATATTGGGTGGTGGGAAAAG
The DNA here is from genome assembly GCF_054136105.1 of Typopeltis vanoorti. Lineage (NCBI taxonomy): Eukaryota > Metazoa > Arthropoda > Arachnida > Uropygi > Thelyphonidae > Typopeltis > Typopeltis vanoorti. The sequence goes on from NC_143560.1 coordinate 28,688,051, forward strand.
GAATTAAGCAGCTGGGAGGTTTCAGTGGACAGTAACCAGGATGATATCAAGTCTGTGGAATGATAATTATAAAGGCAGATTTACGTTTAGTAAGCAAGCAGAAAAAAATCTGTCCTATAAAGGACAGATGCAGAAAGAAAATTTTCATTACAAGATAAAAGGTAGAGAAACAACAGTTAATCCCTAGGAAATGAGTAACAATGAGGTTAGTATGTGGAAAGGTTTGTCAGAGAGAGAGAGAGAGAGAGAGAGAGAGACAGAGAAAGAATGATAAACCCACTATCATTGAATGAATTTATGAATGGATGAAGATAGTCATTAAAAAGCCATATTTTGAAGATGTGGATACTGACTTTCTTGAACTTTTACATAAGGAAAATTAGGAAGACCTATTATTGCATTTCATTGCATAATTCATTCAAAAAAAATATTTCTTAATTATGTATAATGACTGTGGTAAAAATTGTGAATGAAATTGTAGCTTACTTATTCTAATTTTCAGACTTATCAGTGCCCTCTTGATTTCTTTCCCCATACTTGGATTCCATTTCTTTGCAAAGAAATGAGATGCAGTAAGAAATGGAATCAAAATACAGCGAATCAGCAATAGTATTTCCACAATGATGTTTCTGTCATGTTAGAAGAGTTTTTCTATTCTCTCAAGATTTCATTTCTTTTTAACAGAAATTTTTTTTTCCCTCTTGAATTATTATTGATTAATTCCAGACACTGAAATTACAAGTATGTGGTAAATTTTACATAATTTTCGTTTAGGACCTCATTAAGTTCAACTGGCCAGAGGAATATCTGGTCAGTGATGAAGCAGAGAACAGAAAGAAAGGAGAGAGATGAAGTGAGCATGTGTGAGGAAGCAAAGGAAAATATTATTATTATTATTATTATTTGACACTTCCAGGGAGACCTAAGACTCATCGAAGGAGGGCACCTACTCTACAACTCTCCGTCTCCACCACTCAACTTCATCCACAAACCACCTCATCTACACCAACGCCATCTACTGTCCACTATCACCACTATTATTTTCACAGACAATCACAAACATCCAAGCCAACGGTGGGATTAGAACCTGCAGCCTTTTGGCTGGAGAGCAGATACGCTAACCACTCGGCCAACCAGGCTGGCTAACAAATCATTAAGTGGTTAGTGATTTGTTAGCCAGATTTGATTTTTGATTTGTTAGCCAGCCTGATTGATATATATAGCATTATATAGTGATTCCATGATAAAAGGTGTCTTTAATGAGAAACTGGTGAAATCAGATTTTCATTAAAGACACCTTTAAATCTTTAAAGATGTGACACTTTCAGAATGCAAAAAAGGTAAAGTGAAGTAGTTGATGGTTTTAGCAGGCATGAATGATTTGAAAAGTATGATAAAGATAGAATGAGAAAGGATGTGAAAGATTTACTGGAAGATCCAAAAAAAAAAAAAAAAAAAAAGGGGGAGTGTGTCAAAATTGTACATCTGTACTGAAGTGTGATAGGAACAAACTTTTGCAAACTGAGAAGAACAGCCTTGATAGCAAATATGTCCTATGCTACCCGAGTTGTTAGCATATCTGCTCTCCAGCCAAAAGGCTGCAGGTTCAAATCCTGCCATGTAAAAAATAGGTAAGAGGTGCTGTCCCATGGGTAAGAGGCACCTTTATTCAAATTATATTTCAGCACTCCCCATAAAAATTTACTATTATTTATCATCTTGAAATGGTGCCCCCTCCTAATCAGGCACTTTTGTATGGGGCACAACCTGCACAGGGCAGCCCTGGCTGTGGGCATGAATGTTTGTGATTGTCTGTGAAAACAGTAGTAGTGGTGTTGGTGAGAAGTAGATGGCATTGGTGTAGATAAAGCAGTTTGCTGTAGTTGGTGGACTGAGTGGTGGAGATGGAGGGAATTACATGCTGTTTGTATATATGTGTAGTGAATTTGAGGAGCAAAGAACTTGCGTGTGAACAATGTTTAACACTTTGAGTCCTATCGATGTAAATATACATTGATATGTATATATATACTTACAGAAGGTAAAACTCAAAGTGTTAAATAGGCCTGGATTTAGGTAGCGGATGTATTGCTCAGTGAGAGAATGAATATACATAATGGATCTGAGAAATTAGGTGGGAAGGATGCTTGATGATTGTCTTTTTGCAAAGACAATCTTGAGATAAGTGAATCTGAGAATGGGGATGAACAAAATGAAAGAATGTTAAGTGTAATTTCTCATGACTGAAGTCTAAATAAATAGGAGAGTTATTAAAAGATGCAAAGATATCTGTGAGACTAAGGAATGTTGCATTTCATGTATATCCAATGCCAGAAATGCCATGATAAAAACAGATGAATGGACGAGGTACAAGATTACTGCCCATACTTCACTGGTTGAAGATCTGCTTCAAGATCTTCAACTCTCCTAACCATACTCTGCAGATTACATGTTCTTAGTCTATTCTGATAACCAGTCTTCTGTTCTGCAATCCCAATATCCTTCTTTTTTATGGTTTTGATACAATCACATTTGGATTATTGTGCTCAGATTTGGTTGCTTGGATTTTGTGGAGATGAGTAGTAAAGAGGATGTACACGGAGGGATATGATAAAAACATTAATTACTAAGGATATTTTATAAAATAAATTCAATAGAAAATGTCTAATATCTAATAGGGGAAGGGAATATGGAGTTATCCTTGGAAATTGAGTAAGTATGGGATTAACAAAGATGTAAGGAATAACTTTTTTCACTTGGAGAGTGGTGAAAGATAATGGTGTTACTAGTGCTTTATTATCTGCCTCTGTAATTTCTTCAAAATAACCTTAATTTTAAATTAGTCACTTAATTTCCTTTTGTAGCTGTTGTGACTCAAACCATGTTTATCATCAGTCCACAAATGATTTAAATGTGCTTGTACAAACTCATTTCTTTATTATGTCATGTTTCGACATTACAGTCTGTAAAACAAGCACAGTTTACTTTTGTTATATGTGAATGGTTTGGTTACATGTGTTAAGCAGCAACCTGACATCGCCAGCATAATAAAGACTGTACACTTTTATTACTTTGGGCGTGTTAAAAAAAAAAAAAAAAAAAAAAAAAAAAAAAAAAAAAAAACGTAATTTGGCTTAATATGTTCGGGGGGGGGGGGGGGCTGAAAATTTGTGCAGCATATTGTATGATGAGTCTAATCATATCGATGAGTCTAAGGACTCCTTGGAGTTGCCTAATCAATAATAATAATAATAATAATAATAATAATATTGTTATTTCTGTTGAACTAATTCATATTTGTATTATCTATGGAAAACAAACATTTGATATCTTATGCAAAGTTAGAATTGTCTATAAGACATCCACTTCCTCACTGTAGATTTTAACAGTACCTATTCCACCATTATTTCAAGATACTAAAGTACTGATGGCTGATGATGGAGAGGAAGTTATCATCACCAGATGAAAGCATTTATGAAGTTTCCTATAAAATTCTTTGATTGAAAAGAACAATTTAAATCATCTTGTTAAAAATTGAATTTCTCTAATAAAAAATATGCATTGTTTAGATCTTATCAAGGTCTAATTTTTTTTTTTTTATTAAGAGAAATAGATCAAGTTCATGAGTTTGAGGTTTAGTGATTGCTTGTGAACGTCAAAAAAAAAAAAAAAAAAAAAAATGTTCACATAATATTTTTGGACATGAAATAAATTAATCATGGCACAAAGAGAGGGATGACACTTTTCTTTGAGCTTCACCACCAATATAGAAATGCCTCGGGACTCTGTTCTATTACCTGCCCTCTTTCTCCTATACATAAATGACCCACTAACTAATCCTACTCACAGCAAATCATGCAGTGGTCAGACAACCCAAATGTCAAGATCTTCAACCAGCACCTTGAACATTGATCTCAATGCCATTCTTTAATGGGGTGAGTACAATCTGTTCACCTTCAATATCACCAAAATGCAATCTTGTCTTGTCTCTCATGAAAGAAATCTCAGCTCACCTCCCTGCAGTAACACACAAGTCACCAGACAGTCTAGATCAGGGGTGGGGAACCTTTTTAGTATCAAGGGCAAAAATTGCTAATTTAAAAACTTCCGCGGGCAACTGGTAAATTTTAACTCTTATATATAGTGTATGTAGTGTGCAATATGTATCTTACCAGACGTATGACAACCATATTATATGTAATATAGCTATTTTTAGTTTTGTATATTTAATTATTTAAATTTAAATAAATTTAATTATAATAAATTTAAATTATTATAAAATTTTATTTACATATACATACGAGTACATCAGCAAAGGAGCGAATTGAAATAGACTCGTGGGTGAAATATCGCCTGCAGGCGAGGGGTTCCCCACCCCCGGTCTAGATCATATCTCTCTCTCTCTGTTTGGACTAACAATTTATCTCCAGCATCTCTTTGCATAAGCAGATCACATCAATTGCTTCCTCGATATCTAAAAAACTAGGCATTCTTCTTCTTCTACTCAAGAGACTATTTTTTGCTCATCTAGCTACTAACTATACAAATCACAAATCAATTCATCCTTAGAATACTGTTCACATGTTTCAGGTGGAGTACCTAAGCCTCCTTAAAAATTCTTAATGCTGTCTATAAGAGAGCATTTTGGCTCACAGATGATCCCTCCCTTAAAGAATAAATTCAACTGCCTCTATCTCACAGATACAACATTTCAGCAATGTGCTATCGATATTTCCATGGTCACTACTCCACTGAAGTGGCAACCATCATTCATCTGATTTCTGATGAGCCTGTGAAAATACAAGCAACAGTTGCACATCCCTTCTTGATGAAAATGGAAAGACATCAAACCTCCCCTCTTGTTTTCTTATATTCCATCATTCAAGAAAAATGTTAATACAGTTCTTGTTCAATTCTCACCTTAATCCCACACACAGCACTAATATGCCGTGAGTGGGATTAAGGTGAGAATTGAACAAGAACTGTATTAACATTTTTCTTGATTGATAGAATAGGTTCTTTGACCTGTAGTATATAGGATTAATATATATATATATATATATATATATATATATATAAAGGAGAGCAACTAATAAGCTATATGGCCAGATAATATCTGGTCACAGCCACCCAAACTTTACATACCTTCTTAAAAACCATCATGAATGCATACAATTTACTATTGAAATTGAAAACCAAAATTCACTTCCTTTTCTGAATACACTTACATATTCCCTCAGGCAGTTTATCCTTTAGTGTCTACTGCAATCCAGCACATACCACTGAATACATACATGCTAACTCTTACCACCACCCATTACAAAACTTGTGAAGTTATTAACACTTTCAAAAACTGAGCCATAACAATTTGTTCTAATGAGCTCTTAAGCAAGAATTACAAATTATTAGCAATAGGTTTATAAACAGTGACTATATCAAAAATGCCATTTACTGTAATACTGATTACAGTAATACCATTGCTATTCCATACATTAAAGGGAGATCAGATAAAATAAATAGAATGTTACAATATTACAGCCGTACTGTTAAACCACAAATAAAAAATTAGAAAACATGTTCAACTGGAGGAGTTGACTCCAGTGCACTTGTAACTTATCTTATATCGCTGAAACTGGACACACAATTTCAATCTGTAAAAAAATAACACAAGCAGCACATCAAATTTAATAGCTTAAGTAAATCAAGCCTCTGATAATGCTCTTAATACACCACACCAAATTGACTGCAACGGAACATGCCCCTTGCATCGTACAAAATCTTGTAATGAACACAAATTTTAGGAAGCTTGTGAAATTTTGATAGATCCCTTCTAATCGAAACAATAATGGTGGCCTAAAAATTTGAAAACCATGGATGACACACATTCAGTCCACATAACTTCTGTTTCAAGTTCTCAAACGAATAGCACTCGAAAGAATTATTTCATGTATTATCCACCATCAATATTGTTTTGTTCGTCTAACTGATAGGCTTAGGTGTTGATGGTTATTCATAACTTATTTTTCACGGTATTAACAACACCACACACACTTTTTATCTTTGTGAGAAAAATGTGTGTGGTGTTGTTAATACCGTGAAAAATAAGTCATGAATTGTTTTCTTCGAATTTATCTGTGAGCAATCTCTGTTGCAACTTTTGTTAATTGGTCTGTTAGTAACTTCTAGCCAAACAGATAACAGGACTCTGGCTTCAAAGTAGTGTTTTTTTTGTTTTGTTTTGTTTAATAATATAAAAAAAAAACAGCGGTCAAGTCAGTTGTGTTAACGTTTGACGAAATTAGTGTGACTGCATTGTAGCCTAGCTTATCTCTTTGTATTGTACGATAACCTTTATTTTGGTTTATATTAAAATGAAGTTATTACTGTAAAACGGTAGTAGTCTACATAACTTTTATAATGAATTTTTAATGATAGATCTTGCTTTCAAAATTTAATATTCTATAATAGACTGATACTGGATATATAGTATGACTATATCATGATAATCTACTCTGCGATATTCGTTACGCAACAAAATTACGTGTAGTGCGCGGTATAAAAACACGTCACCGAGATTGAGGTCATGATTGCAACTGGCGTGCCTCCAAGCGGAAGATCAGTGACCAAATGCATCACTGTTCAAAAGAAGAGAGACTGTTATGCGGATATATATATATATATATATATATATATATTTTTTTTTTTTCTTTATTAATAACCTGCCATTATAGCTTGGTATCATTAACATATATATATGTTAATGATACCAAGCTATTTTAAACCTGGTTTTACTCCATATCCCAAGTAAGCAAACAGACAAACAAGTCAAGTTTGCACCTGCAAGTGTTGCAAGTCTAGCTGATCCTGCACGGTTAAGAAAATTAGTAAAGGTAAAGTCTCAGGACTTGATCATGTTAAGGCTGAAGAAATCCAATTAGGTAGACCAATTATTTTCAAAGCCTTGGCTGTCGGATTTACGTGGTACTTCAAAGATGAAAGAAAGATTCCAGAGGAAGGGAAGACCTCAAAAACCATATTCTATTCAAAAAAGGGAACAAGGAAGACATAAAAAAACGATCGTCCAATCTGTCTACTCTCTCACATATACATATATATATAAAATCATGGACAGAGTAATACTGAACAAAATCCAAAACACTCTCGAAGACAACTCCAGTAGAGAGCAGGCATGATTCAGAAGAAGCTTCTCCACAATAGATCATATCCAGGTTATATCACAACTAACAGAAAAATGCAGAGAATACCGAATCTCTCTATGTTTCCTCTTTATTGATTTTAAAGAAGCATTTGATACCATACAACACAATCAGTCATCAGTGCCTTACTGGAAATAAATGTGGACTCCCGTGATTAAATTCAGCCGGGGCTCTCCGGCCCTGAAACTTTTTTATGCACCGAACCCAGAACATTTTTCTGTTTTGTGACTTTTCTTCCTTTTCGGAAATTAAGCCTAAAGCGAAACAGATAGTAATGGCAGGTTATTAATAAAGAAATACTAACTCTCTTCAACCAAATAAAGTCCATATGCGAAACTGCCATAACAACATTCATTATATTTCTTAATTTTAACATGTTTACGAATTTTAACACATTCGGTTGAATTTTATTGCTGCCTTTGAGGCAGGCGAACTCACACATCTAATTAATAACAATAGTTTATGGTTAGATACTGTGTTTGCCGGTGCAACATATGGTTTTGCTTGAGTCCATGCAGCATAGTTTCTGTTTAAGGGGTCATGTGATTCATTAATTAGTGTGGTTTTATCCCAGTTGTCTCTAATTGCACTATTTGTTGAGAAATATATTACACAGACTGCTCATACCTTATTCACTGACATAATAAAAGTACAGTACTTATTTTTCTTGCCTCTGCAGTATAGTGGCTGTTGGGAAGTGCGTGTTGTTTACCATTGGAAGCTAGTTACTATTGCCCGATGTGAAAGTATTTAAGCTTTTTTTCATGTGCGAGGTATATGTGAAACTTTTTAATTTCTTTTTCAAAAAGTAAATTCAGGGGTACGAGTTATATTCGAGTAAATATGATATTTCAACTATGGATAAGTACATTGGTACCTTCTTTAAACGAAAAATAGCTCGGATGACAGTGATAATACAAAACGAGTTTGTAATGACAGTTTGTGTGTAGTTTCTGGAGAGAAAGAGATTTGTAACGAATCCACAGAAACACAGAAATCCCATCAGTTGCAATGTAATAATATTAATACGCTGAACGAAAGGAAAGATTTGCTGACTTGCTGGACATTCGACCAATGGATCGCATTCAAAGGTAAATACAATTGGTTATTTTGTTGGAACATTTTTCTATTTTGTGACTTTTCTTCCTTTATGGTAATTATGCCTACATTATTGTGTTATTATTCGGCAATTGTTTACAGTTTTGAATGTGTATATAAAGTCGATATCCACTGATTACGAACGCGTGATAAAAGGGCTGGTATGGGGAGGTATGGAGCTGGTAAATACAATTAGTTATTATGTATAGGGCCCGGAACTTATTCGTTTAGAATTTAACCACTGGTGGAGTCTACTTGCATCCACATGATAAAAGAAACTAACAAAAATCAGACCACACGAATCGCCCTATTTGATCAACCTATAAATATAAATATAAATATAGTTATAAAGAGAAGGGTCCGCCAAGGTGATGTGATCTTCCCAAATATATTTACCTGCGCTTTAAAATACATTCTGAAAAAAATATATTTAACGGAGGAATAAGCATAGATGGTGAAAAAAAAAAAAAAAAAACAGATCCTTATATTTGCCGGTGATCTAGTACCGATATCCCACAACCCAAAAGACCCAGAAGAAACGGGTGAAAAAATATACACAAACAATAGTACAATAGGCTTAGAAATGAATCTAGAAAAAACAAAATGGATCAAAAACATCTACACAAGTAACAGTCACCTATCTATTAATAACATCCCTATAGAACAAGTTGACATCTACAATTGCTTAGGACAAACAATAAAAATGAATAACGATTTATCTGAAGAACTAGCAAAAAGAAAGAAAGCTGCATGGCTATCATTCTACAGACTAAAAGAAACACTTACTGATCCAAATCTTGACATCTTTGTGAAGGCAAAACTATTCTTCCATCACTCGCATATGGATCATAAACATGGAACACGACAAGAAAAGAAGAGATTCTCAGAATAACTTGTAATATCGGCAAAATGGAACATGTTAGAAACATGGAACTAAGAAAGAGATCAGGTATAAAAGATGTGGTTACTACAGTATATGAAAGCAAGATGAGATGGGCAGGTAACATAGCGAGACTCGGGGATAACAGATGGACATATAGGATACTCAACTGGCAACCAAGAATAAAAAGAAAACCAGGAAGACCACCTACAAGATGGGAAGATCCACTAATGAAATCTATGGGTATAATATGGAAGAAAGAGGCTCAAGATCGAGATCGTTGGAGATATCTTTGTGACTTGCACTCATGGAGAAATCCTGAGTGAAACACAGGTCCATCAAGGTAATATACAGTTATTTGGCGGTTCTTATTACGTTATTCTTTAGTACAGTTTCTAGAATGTAATATTGCTTTCATTGTATTCTTGGTTGTGATGAAAGTTAGTTACTTTGTGTGTGTTCATGTTATATTATTATTATTAAGAGAAACACCAGGGAGTCAGAAACTCATCGAGGCAGGCAATACTATTCGCATATATACTTTCAGTTGTCATACCTGTTCTTGAATTCATTCACGCTAATTGCGCACACAACATCCAACGACAAGCCATTCCAATCATGCCCAACTCTGTAATGGAAAAATCTAGTCCTCGCCCCATTCTTGACAGCATTCTTTCTCAACCACTTCCAAGGATGTCCTCCATCCTTTCATCATTCTCCATGAATGAAATTCATGAAAATGAAAACCTCCCACTACGGAAATTATATGCGATCCTTTCAGAAGTTTGTAAGTCAAAATCATGCCCCCCCCTTTTTTTTTCTCTCCTCTTTGCTAGTGTCTGCAGTCTACAAATTCTCAACTATCTTCATAATCAGTATTCCACAATCCTGATATCATTTTTGGCACCTTCCTTTATAACTTCTCAACTGTATCAGAATCACCACGTAAATCAGGAGACAGGACCTGCCCACAATACCCAAAGTGGGGTCTTACCAAGGGCTTGTAAGGAGGCAAAATGACTTCCTTATCTTGATATGTGAAGGTTCGTTTCAGCATTCCAATTATTCTCTTACTAATATTTACAAATTTTACTTATTTCACCCTTGAACTTCAACTTCCTGTCTTATAAAACACCAAGATCCTTATCCTGATTACTTTCTTCTACCATAATCCCACCAATATAAAATGAAATTGGATATCTAATCACACCAAAGTGCATGGCCTTACATATATTAACAGTGAGCTGATATGCCATTTTCACATGCCCACAATTCCAGGCTATTCAAATTATTCTGCAAATACTGCACTTCAGTAGTACTCCTGGCTACCCTACCTATCTTTGCATTTACATGTGACATACACAAATGGCTGTATGTCACATAACAAATCCTTTCCAATGTCATTAATAAACGCATTGAATACCAATGAACCAAGGACTGATCCTTGAGGCACACCGCTGATTACCTTGAATCTTGCGGATTCTTACCCACATCCACGACTTCTTGATATCTGTCTCTCAGCCATGCCAATAGCTTATAATCTACCATATTCTCTAATGCTAAATCGACCTCCCCTCAGTAAACTCGTGCTGTTCGTTTTTAGCTGAACACTCATTTAGCATCCGTGCTAACATCCCATCAATTACTATTGCAGAATTCTTATTCAGTTTGTGTAACAGCTTCAATGCTTCCTGCTCATACAATGAAGAGGTAGCGATTAGTTTTCTATGTTACGTTTACCACGTTGATAGCTTTTAGCAAAATGACTACTCATTAGTTGAACACTCACTTCTGCATCAGTCCCCTGCATAGATCTGCATTCAGTAGAGTTATTCTTTCAAATTCATTTTTTCTTTTATTTGCAGCATAAAGATAGACTTCTTATGATGCAAATTCTTTTCATATTCTAATTTAAAGGCGTTAGGTGATTTATTTTATATTTTATTTAGTCTTCCGTACAACAGTTATGACTCTTCTGTCCTGCTGCTTATAATTTTCATAACTGACATCAGCTTTATGCACACAGTATTCCTTCCACATAATCTTTTCTTACAAATCTCTTTTTAATTAGATTACACGCCCAGTTCATTCCTACTCTATTTATTCTTCGAAATCTAGGGAAACATTCTGTATCGTATAATTTAAGTATTCATAAACACTTTTCCCATCCAATAACTGATACCATGGCGCTGAACCCAGCATACTTCTTAGGTGATCGTAATTTCCTGGTTTGTGTTTCAGCAAGTAATCTTTTCTTTAAAACATCCATAAACTTAAGCCACTTCCCATGTGAGTACCACATGATCACAGTCACCATCTTGAGGCAGAATAATTGCGTCTTTAACTATAATCAGATCTAATACTCTTTGACTAAAGTTCATTTTATCACATTCTGCTTGAGAAAGTTATCTCGCAACTGCTCAATTAATTCAGTTTCAATCTTCTCAAGCGATTTCATAGCTACGCAATCAACATTCGGATAATTAAAGTCCTGAATTATGCTCTTTTCGCACTAATCTATTTATTTGGTGATGCATTTCTTCGTCACTACAATTTATCCAAAAAACCTGTTAAAACATTCCACTGTGCGTTTAATTTTGTGAGGCTCCACGTAACTAATTGCCACATAAAAAAAAAGCTGATATTAGTATTGCAGAGCCTCCGTAGCGCAGTCGGTGTAGACGAAACCCTTTGGTCGGAAAGACCTGGGCTCGATTCCCGTCAGTAACATGAGGAACCTTTATCTGGTCTCTGTCGACTAAAGGTGAATTAGCCGGTTTCATACGCTGGTAAGGATTTTTTTTCACCCGGAAACTCAGGTTTTTCGTCCCCCAGAACAGGCAAACCGACCGCGTGAACACACATGGATTACAGTCATGTGCCGGTCCTGAGCCCGGATAAAATTCAGGGGGGTTGGGAAAAGCAATGGTGAACTATCCTGTAGAAATCTCACTGGAATACTTTGTGGGCAATGCCTACAGTCACTTACGGTCGGAAATGACTGAAAGGGAAAATCAGAATCAGAACTAGAATTGCAGTCAGAGGTCTCAACTCTAACTTGATTCAAGTCATCTGATATCATGAGTAGCATGCCCATCCTCTCCTATCCTGTCTATCCTTCCTTAAAATACTGTACCCTTTGTACTCGATACCAGTTAGTATGTCTTCTTCTGATAACCAGGTCTCACTAATGCCTACAATCTCTATACAGTAACCAAGACAACAAACTCTATTCCTTTGTTTCTAATACTCCTAATATTCGTGTACAGACATAATAAATTACCTGCATGCTATTTTCTATACTCTTGTCTGTGGTCTGCATGACAGAGTTCGACAACTTGCAAATCTCTGTTCTTATCTAGTCCTTACTTATGCAGACATCTTTACATTTGCTTGATAGGTCTGAACCGGACGAACACAGAACGTTCTCTTCATAATTATTTCCATAATAGTAACTATTCCCGTCACTAACATTGTCACTCTTACACACGTATTCTCACGATTTTTCCAATCAGAACTCAACTTCCCTGTATCTCTGTGTTAGTCTCATATCAATTAATAATTTGTCAAGACTCCTGATGACAAAAGCAATCAAGTGTAGACTGTCCTTCTTATACAAATCCAATCTTCCCTCAAACTCATTATACATATCAAAAAAAAGAAAATAATAATAATAGCATCCACTTCTTCAACGCATCATATGCATTGAATGGTTTGCAATCATAGCCCTTCGTAATTCATTTCCATCCCATCAATGTAATATACTAACGATATTTACTTTCTCACTCTTCACTCTTGCTTCTTCCAACAATCTTTTCATATCCTCTCTCATAATGAATTTATCGCTAGTTAATTCATTGGTACCTACCAAACTTACGAGTTCATTTGTTTTTCTTTTCTGTTTTTCAATTGCTTGCGCTTTTTGCTCCAGGAACACTTGACGTTATAACCTGCTCTTCAATGGTATGTTTTATGATAGGGTCACCACACCAAATACCATCCTTCTTTTTACAATCAACTTTACTTGTCAGATTTTCATTATTATGCACTAACGTACCTGATTCTGTTCTTTCTTGTTTTCTCATTTTGCTGCTGAACTTTTTTGTTCTTCCTGTATTCCTCTAAACGGCTCTTGACTTCAATTCCTTTGTCGTCTGTCTAATAACCTGCTTTAACCTAGCGATTTCAGAAGTTAAATTATTTTCAATATCCTCTTCAATATTGATTTTAGTGGGAAAATCTTCCTGTTCACTACTTCTGCGCAGAAGAAACCCACAAACAAGAAAATCTACCTTAATATACTACAAAATATAATTTTATTTTGTAGTATATAATACAAAATATAATTTTCTAAGGAAAGAATACAATAAAACAGATAAAAATCACCAATTTTATACGACCTCTAAATTACACCGACCACTCACAATATAACCTCAAATCCTTATATTAGAAATTGGAGTTCATTTATTTATACAATTATACATAAATATGATATAAATTGTGTGTGTGTACAAAATTATTTATACAAATTTTTAAAGTTGCCTTGTCATAGCACTCCCAATGGAATATCCCCGATATCCCAATGGAATATGCTTCAGATTTTAAATTTCATTATATTTTTATGTGTTCAGTTTTAACAGCCTTTGTAGAAGTACGCCATAGTGTATAACAAAGTAGATGAATGATTTTAAAAAAAAAAATATCTATAGTCAGTCCTCGACATACCACCACTCGTACTTATAACAGCAGTCCCATTAACACGTTCACCGAATGTCACTTCATTTCCTGTAATCCAGGGTTTCCCGGTGAATAAGTGTTCGTGAAAAATTATCAAAATTAATATGAGCCTGGAATGGTTTTAAATGCTGCGACAAGTTCAAACGTGTTTCAAAACCAGGTGCTCCTCACATTGCTTTTAGATTGTGCTATTAAGGCCAGCATGCGTTCTGACCTTGACTTATCCCCCCCCCGCGGTTGTCGACACCTCCGAGCGCGAGTGAAGTACAGAGGTATCTATTCTAGGAAACGTGCTGTGACAAGCAAGGTCAAAGCGACTCCTGTAGTGTGCGCTGTGCATTTTTGCGATGCGATACAGCCTGCTTCAGCGATAGTGTGTGCTTAGCTATTAATTACATTGAATTACATTATTACATTAAATACAAGACCGATGATACTCGACTCTAACCAAGGTGTTCCGTTAAAATTTCAGGATTAGTGAAGTGTTCCTTCGTAAGAAAAGTTTGGGAAACGCTGCGACTAGGGTATTATTGCTATCTTCAAACATACTATTTAAGAAATGCTTTTGTTCATGATATTGTTGCTGCATAGGGTTAAAACAAATACAGCTTAGAACCTTTTGGAAGGAATATAATGCATTACTTTGTACAAAGAGTATACTGGAGGTGTAACATGGAGTAATAGCAGGGCATATGAATGGTGTTTAGAAGAAACCGCTGAAAACATTCACTTTGATTAATTGTTTATATATTCACAGTATTCGACAAACACAAAATTTTATAAGAGTTTCGTGACAAGACAGATTGACAGTGAAGATGTAAGTAGTTGGTAGAAGCTTTGGAAGAAAGTAGAAGAATGATGCAAACCGCATATATGAAGAAAACGAAGGATACGAAGTGCATATTAAAATTAAAATACCATTAATATTGCACTGAAATATATTGGATACTAAGTGCATAAGGGGCAATATATTTCATCCATATTAATAGATGTGGCTAATAGCACATAAACTCAACTTCTACTTGCCATATAACGAAAAATTACATCCGGAATCTCAAAACACCCTTTCAGAAATTTATAGGTGTCTATCATATCATCCCTCGGTTTTTCCTGTTTGGATAAACCGAAGGATGATATGACTACAGTCGGTTTATCCTCATAATCTACATTCCATACCTAACTCGCTAGTTAACTTCGCAGCTAGTCATTCATTGGCATTTGCCATTAAAGACTAAACTGAAACTACTCATGGAGAAGTCCACCCACCAACTGAACCAGAGCAGGCAGTCAACCTCATTAGAACTAATGCAAAACATCAAGCAATTAAGAATTGTAAACACGTTAACACAAGAATATTTTAATTTGCCAAATATGTCAGTCTGAAGCTAACAGACTATCCTCAGTGGCTTGATAGGAACAGTTTTTACAAGGTGGAATACAAACAATTGATCATTCAAAAGTAGAACGAGCCGCGTGATGTTACATTGCTAAGCATTAAAGAGAGGTCAATTTCATCAGAGTGATGAATAAATTATAGGTATTAATTCACAATTTTATATAACAATCTTAATTTATAAATTCAATTAAAGATAATATTAGACTAATGTAAGAATTAAAGGTATCAATTAAAAATAAAATAAAATAAATTTTTTTCGTGTTATTCAGAATTAAACTTTCCCGTATTTTTGACAAGGATATACAGTCATTTCGATTCAAGTTAGGGCGTTGAAATACGGCCTCAGCACTCTCTCTCTGAAGTTCGAATTTATAGCGACATCTGTGTAGAAGGTGAGTCTCGGACCAGAGAATGTTTTGGCTTATCTCTATCCTGTGCTGCTCCAATCCAGACTTATCCGATTTGTTGTGAAGAATGTACGATTTCCACCCTGTAAAAACTGTTCCTATCAAGCTACTGAGCTTGATAGAAACCAAAGCCAAATATTTTAGTCTGTTAGTTTCAGACTAAAATATTTGGCGAACATTAAAATATTCTTGTGTTATCATATTTATAATTCTTAATTTAATGTCACAAATGTCTCAAGAATAGAGCATCAAGCAATGCAACCCAGTTCAGAACATCAGACATTAGAAACCATAAGCATCA
Source organism: Typopeltis vanoorti (assembly GCF_054136105.1). Taxonomy (NCBI): domain Eukaryota; kingdom Metazoa; phylum Arthropoda; class Arachnida; order Uropygi; family Thelyphonidae; genus Typopeltis; species Typopeltis vanoorti. The sequence goes on from NC_143560.1 coordinate 28,704,087, forward strand.
TATTTGAACAGTCTGCAAATGAAGACCTAAAAGGACCATGCTGCAAACTTCATAATGCACCAAGAAAACATATTTTCTAATAGAAATGGAAGTCCTTTTTCAAAAATCCACTTCATAAGAATCGTATTATTCGAAGTCACGGCTAACTGGACTACATCTGCAGTAAACGAGATGCGAGTCAAACACCTGAGCCATTCCAGACATAGTCATTCAGAATTTGCACCTGATATCAGAGAGATCTGCTTAGTATTTCCAACCCAAGGAAACTATTTGCATAAAAAATATAAAAATCAAGAGAAAGCCTTTGACCGTATCGAACTCTGTGCTTCTTCAACTGTCCGCGAACCTTAGGTTTCGTCTCAAGAACAATTAGACGTTTCAAGATGCTGTATTCCAATGCTTCGGAACAAAAGAGCCAACACATATATCCATATAACAAAAGAAAAAAACAAGGCATTCTACTCTCTTCCTACTAGAGACTGTAGCAGACATGCTGGTGTCACCATTGTAATCAGCAAATCAGCCAGTCAAAAGGAAGAATTCTGGCATATCAAAGAACATACTACATTGAGCAACCAGAGGAAGCAAACAAAATCTCTAGACTGTGATCTATCATCTCATCTCATCTGAAAAAGACAAACTATGCTTTCCCATTTCTGAGCACTCGTTTGAGCAGGGAAGCAAACATCTTAAAATTCATACGTAAAACATAAGTTCCATATATTTTTACGAAAAGCATATCTTTGTAGTTCTTTTTTAGTTTTTTTTCTTCCTTCCTAGATTTTTCCGTGTCCAAATTAATTAACACGGCATGACGAGATGAACAATGGTCTCCTTGAAATTCTGATTTCGAATTTAGAGTACTGTATGCTATAACTTATCGAATCTTATAGCATGCAATTAATACAGGTAAATTAATGACTTTTGGTCTCTTGTACAAGGCTGTTAGATTGATGCAGATTTATTTATTTATTTATTTTTGTAAATTAAAGCTATTTGTCTAGGTATCTACATTCTATACGTATATTCCTTTGCCACACTGCAAAAGAAATTATAAATGAAATTTTTTTTTTTGCCAGACACGTGCAATCATATTTCATGTATACATTCGTTTCACTTCAAAGTGCTTTACGAAATTCTGGCGGCCATACCATTCTGTGTGCACACACATCAACAAAAAAAACTTTCCGACAATGTGAAGTGAGTGAGAAGAAATGGAATTCAAAGTAATCGATTCCAATCCAGTGGGACTGCATGCAATGTACTTAGTCAACAACTACGAAGAACATCCAGCCAGAAATTTAAAATGCCTTTTAATTTTTCACTTTGACAATGAAGTACTGCTTCATTATCAAATATTTTGAATTATAATTATGAATAACAATTCTGAATTATTGTTATGGCAATAATTCAAAATATCAAGATTGGGCTAATCAATGACTGCAAAACGGATTACAAACAGTAGAAGAGAACCCTTGAGAATGTTATCTTTGCTGTGAGATTCTGTTGTTCACCCTGAAAAAAAATGTCTTGTGTGGGGTTCCATGCATATATATATATACCCTATATATATAAAATGATAAGCCTTTCTGTGTAACGTTTTTTCAAGTTATTTGAAACGTTTTGAAACTCAGGGGAGAACCGGCCTACCAGTCCGGAACTCGGGGGGGGGCGCCGTAGGTGCCAGGAGGGGGAAGACCCCCCCTCTTTCGAGTATTCGAAATTCGAGTCATCAGAATTCAAGGAGAACTGGCCTACCAGTCCGGAACTCGGGGGGGGGACCCCCTTTCGATTCTTCGAAATTCCAGTCATCAGAATTCAAGGAGAACTGGCCTACCAGTCTGGAACACCGGGGGGGGAGCCAGGGGGAGGATCCCCCTAGTATATATTTATATATAAATCGCAGGTTCAAATCCCCTTTTTTTTATGTTTATACATAATTGAATCCTAAATCAAAGTAACCTCAAGAAATTTCAAATTTATTCTTTTCCTTCATGTACTTGAAGAAATTTCACTTCTATCATCATTTCTCAAAACACATAATATGAAACTATTTAAAAAATAATTATTCTCAATTTCTAATTTAAAGTGCTGATTCGTTAATGAGGACACATTTAAGCATATATATCTTTAAATATACATACCGTACTCAGGTTTCTTGACACTATAGAGGATTGTAGGGAATGGTTTATTTATTTATTTAAGGACTCCGCTTCCATGGTGAAACCAATATCAATCCCTCTGTCACAGAACAAAATATTTTTTCTTCTTTTATCATTTCCTATCATTTTGAAAATTTTGAATTCCAAAAGACTCATCAGATCCCAAATATTTATTTGTAGTGCCAAGAAGTCATTGAATAGCGATTTCATTATACAACACAGGCAGAACTATTACTTGTATCATTTTGAAACATTTATTTTTCTTTTTACAGTGATTCAAATGAAAGCAAATTGTGCCTTAATATTAATATTGATATTAATAAAGATATGTTACATGGAATATAATGCGTTCTTTTAACAGTACGAAAAGAAGTATTTGAAAGTGTTTTCCCCTTTCTAGAAAGGCACAATTCTTTTAAAGTTATAGTAGCTATGATAGGAAGATGTTGGGTTATGTTGTTCTCTCAATACCCATTCACAACGTCTTCTCAAAAACGACATTTAGGAAAACTAATATTCTTAGTCAAGAAATACTGAATAGTGAGTTTAGTATATTTTATAGTTATTGGTTCAAAAGGAACAAGTTCGAAGGAGTCTGCTCTACTAAAGAATTCAAATGTTCTTGAAATTGCGTGACGAAAATAGCTGAAGAACAAGTTTAAGAAACAACAAACTGTTACAATATTTATACTGACTCAATTTAATTTAAACTCTTAGTAATTTCAACTCCCCTAAAAAAAAAAAATAAATAAAATAAAGATAAATAAAATAAAATAAATAGTTTGAGGTTGATTCAGTACAGGTTCGTAAATGCGACGTCTGTAAAGGAAAGAGACATCCTATTAAGAGAATTACATTTAAAATAAATTAATTAAAAAAGCAGCTTAAGTTAAAAAAGTCCCTATCTCATGACTTAGAATTTTCATTCATTTTTTTTTCGAATTATGTTAGTTTTTTATTCTTTTTAAGTATTTATTTTTGTGTTTTTTTATCCATTCTATACTATAATAAAATTCCATAAAATCGTACTATATTATGCTAATTTCGGTTTAGAGTTTTGCAAAATTTGTAATCTTTCTCTTAGCGGAACTAAGCAGATTAAACAGCAAAGATAATCTCTTTGGAATTTTAACTTTCCAGTAAATGACCTTGGATTTCCTTTACCTGAATAACAGCATATTTTCTAAGAATTTTAGTCATTTTCTATGTAACTGTTCTAAAAATTATGAACTTGTATTTTTTTAAGAATTTCTACAATCCTGATAATAATAAGGAAGAATATTTTTAGTGAACAATTCATTCAGTAATCGAAAAGTATTGATTTACTATGCTTAAAGAACCATATTAAATGTATTTCAAAAACAATTAAAATAATTATTATTAAATACTTATTGTGAAAATGATATTAAAATTATTTAAACGATTAAAATTCTTAGTATTATTATTATTAAAACCAGAAAGAGAGAAAGAAAGACAACATCGGCAGAACAACAACAACAACAACAAATATAAAACTTTTATCTCTAAACAGGAAACTTTTAAAAAGTAAAATGTTTGAAAATAGATAAAAACTTTTATCTATAACAGAAATAAGAAATAAAATATTAAGTATTAAAATCTACTAAAAGGATTACTATTAATAAAATTGCAAAGCGAGTGTAGAATACTAGCAAAACAAAGAGAAATAGAAATTTTACTTTCAAACAGACAAAAATTTCTGTTTACTTCCATCATTTATTTGCCTATATTTTATTCCAAATAGAGATTTTAAAAAATAACATGTATATTACTCTTATTCGAGGTGTAAAAAAAATAGAAAAAAAACCCAACTAAATAATTGATCCGAAGTGTACTTCAGAAAAACATTTTCGCTTTACACTCGTCAAATAGATCTTATCATCACTACAACATTTATTATCTTCCAAACTTCTCTCCAGCAGAATTAAAATATAATTATACAAAACAATCATTAGACCAATTGTTTTATATAAAACGGAAATCGGAAGCATAACAGATCAAGATTCAAAAGCCTTGAAGATAGTTGAAAATAAAATCCTTCGAAAAGTTTTTAGTCACGGAATAAATAATAACACGTGAATTGAGAAGATATAATTAAGAACAATACCAACTCGAAAGATCTACACTACTATCTAATGAAATGGTGGATTGAGTGGTGGAGACAGAGCTGTAGAGCAGGTGCCCTCCCTCCCTCGATGAGTCCTCAGACTCCCTGGAGGTGTAAAATAATAATAATAATAATAATAAAATCAAAGCTCGTAGACTGAAATGGTTTGGACATGTGGAAAGAATGGCTAAACATACTTTCAAGATGTTGCACTGAAAACTCAAATGAGAAGAGAGTCTTTTGTTTGGACTGGAACTTCTCAAGAAAGAAAGAAAAGACTGGAAGAAGATGGTACTTACAAATAAAGCCTTAGAAGTTCAATAAACTACAAAAGGAGAGCATTATTATTATTATTAAAAAAATAGAGCTAAAAAGCATTCACCCTTCATGACTGAATGATAATAAGCTAATAAACGTGTACAAAAAAGATTTTGTGCATTAGATCCAAAAAAAAAAAAAAGAACCTCCATGCCTCAAATATTAACAAAATGAATATAAACAATATTGAAACAAACTCCAATCAGAAACACACTAAATATACCAAGTGATTTTAAATTATTGTCTGGGTTTCCGTTGCCTATAAATTTGAAACCGGAAACAAAAAAATAGAACTGATTACAGAATATGAAAGATTAACTTAAAAGGTTTATTTGACAACGTTTTACTCGCCGCATTGATGTCTGGGAGATAACATGACGTCATACTTCAAATTGGCGACTGTTCAAGAGAAAGCAAATTGCTACTTTGGTTTTTCGAAATAAATTCCGTTATCACAACGCAACATCGTTACAGAACTGATTATGGAAAATATCCGCTTTCAGATAATACTATCCGACGTTGGTTAATGCAATTTCAAAAGACTTGTAGCGTTCAGCCGTTTCCAATTTACCCAAGACATCTGGACATGCTACGACTGTATCTGTTATTCCAGTTGGTACATCATTAGCCAAATGTGGTGTTCCAACACGATGGAACACCACCACATTTGACTCTTATTGTCCAAAGCATGTGAAGAAATTCTTCACATGCTTTTTTCCTGGGCGGTGGGTTGAACGTGGCGGACCGATTCTATGGCCTCTGCGCTCACCCGATATTACGCCACTTGATTTCTTCTTGTGGAGATACGTGAAGGTCATTGTTTACCAGACTCCATGTAACCTTCCTCGATGAACACATTATAAAGACACAAACAAAAATTCTTTGGTTTCCACCACATAACACCAAAAATGATGATTTGGTTGTGGTCTAGTGATGAAGAAATATCTTACCAAATAAAGATCACGGGTGAAAAAACAAGTAACCATAATGGGAGGCTTTATTAATCTGAACATTGATTGGGTAGTCTTGGAAATCTCATTTGAAGAATGAGACTGAATGTATTGAGCTGTTGTGAGACAACTTCCTAAAGAAGCATGTGACAGAAAGAACTCGAGGTCAAAGAGTATCAGATCAGATTATAGAGCAAGAGGAGATTTTTGTTAAAGATGTAACTATTCTGCCTGAGGATGCTGACGCTGACAGTAATCATGTAATATTCATTTGAGAAGTGGATTAATTTATGAATGTTCCATTCAGAAGAGGTAACGCTGAACAACAGAGCAGGAAATTACAACAATCTGAGGAGTATGCTGATTCCCGTACAATGGTATCAATTGTTCGATGGGAAAGATATCGGCAGTGTATGGAAAGTGCTTAAACAATGCAATATCATAATGTGTAGATAGAGAACGAGAAATAAAAAGGTTACGAGTGGAATGGGTGTGTAATCTAATTAAGCAAGATATTCTTAAGACAAAGATGATATGGACAGGATATTCTGTGCATAAGGTTGATGTCAGTTATGAAAATTATATACAATAGCCAGAAGAATACCAACCGTTGTACGGAAAGTTAAGTCTGAGTATGAGAAGAAACTGGTTCTCAAGCTAAAGACAACCCAAAAGAATTCTATCCTGCAAGTAAAAGAAAGAATAAATACGAAAGAATAATTCTGCTGACTGCAGATGATATGAAAGGAACTGGTGCAGAAGTGATTGTTCAACTAAGTGGCCATTTTGCTAAGCTATAATCCTGGTGTATGCAATATTGAGTCCATTGTTACCCCTTCTGTATGAGGAGGAGATTTAGAACAGTCGCAGGAACTGAATAATAATTCTGTAATTGGGTTTAATTGGGATATCAGCACGGATGCTGAAAGATTACTGTTCAACTGAAGTGGCTATTCCTTTAACTAGGCGTTATAATTTGAATTTCAGAATAGGGAAAGCAGAGGAGTGGAAAGAATGTATGGTAATCCCATTGCACAAGGTGACACAAAGACTAATATATCCGATTATTTAACTATCAGCATCTCAGGAGTGTGATGAAGATTTTGGAAAAATTAATCAGTGCACACATACAGTAATGAGTTGAAAGAGAAGCTATGCATTGTAATGGTTAACATAGGCTTATTAAATGAAGGTCATGATTAACCAGCTTGCTTACATTTTATAATAATGTTAGCGTTGAGTTAGACAAAGAGAATGGGTATATTACGATACTTTTTTATTTCACTTTTGGCAGAATATAGTATGAAAGACTGTTGCATTCACCGGAGAATATGGAACTGGATTATAAATTATTGGCATGAATAAGAGGATAACTAAGTGACAGATATCAAAAAATGCTATATGGGGGAGTGAGTCTGGAAGATTTAAGATAATCAAGGGTGTACCACAAGGATCAGTTCTTGGTCCCATTGTTATTTAATTTGTACATTAATGATATTGGGAAGGATATGACATGAGGCATACATCTATTCAGTAAGGATCTAATGAGAGGTAGGGTTTTTAATAGTGCTGTTGATGTGCAGTACTTGCAGAATGATTTAAATAAGCTTATTGTGGGCATGTGAAAATGGCATATCAATTCAATGTTAATAAATGTGAGGGCATGCGCTTTATTGGATTACGTATCCAATGTTGTACTATATTGGTGAGATTATGGTAGAAGAAACTGATCATGCTAAGGATTTTAGTTTTAGTAGAAAGGAAGTTGAAGTTGAAGGGTCATATAAGCATATTTGTAAATACAGATAAACCTCGCTTAACGTGATTACTTATTCCATTAATTAATGATCGCCAAGCGAAATCGCTTTAATCGAATACAATAAACAACAGGAATAATTATAATTCATCCATCAGTTAATGTAAATTTCGAAACAAAGTACAGTAGAAGCTATATTTAGAGGATAAAATCATCAAAGTTAATAAAAAATCAATTACTTAAATATTTATTCAATGTTGAAACATTTGATTGAGCTACTTTTTTTTACAAAAAAATTAAGTAATGTGTGAATAGCGCTCGACATTTTCATCTTGTCATGCAATTTGCGATAGTTGGCAATCGCTTTATCAAGATTTCGGCGGACTTCGAAGCTTCTTTCCATATCAGGATCAGCATCAAACAAAATTTGCTTATCATGCTCAATGTGATTGAAAATTAGTTCAAGTTCTTTCGCAGTTAGCTTCTAAGTCTTAACATTCTCTTCTTGTTCGCGAGAATTCTCTTCTTATCATCCGACCTGGAAAAACGGGGCTGTGGTGTCATGAAGTCTACACTATGCCCACACCCTCCCGTCAGCTCGGTACAACTGATAACGGGAATCATGAGACCATACGATTCTGGGCAACTCTACACAGGTCCAGTTTTGATGGTCCCGATACTTGACATCGGTCGAATACCCGATGGCAAGCTGTCAACTGTGGTACACCATTAGGGCGTCGGCTTCTATAGCCCGTGGTAGGCCGTCCGTTTGTTCGCTGACGCTGCTTGGACCTCTGACATTGAAACTGGATGTGATTCGTGCCACGGTTGGTCTGCACGAGCCTAGACAGTCTTCGTCGACTCCGGTCATCAATGGCGTGTAGTCGGCCAGCACTTGCTCGCTCGGTGCCGGTACACTGCTGATTGTATATTCGTGGTAGACCCTCGATTCGGTTGTCCTATAGAACTATACGGTTCTCCACTACTTTGGTGATACACTGCTCTATCTGTTTTAGCTAAAGTAGCTAAGATCGCCACATTTACCCATGTTTATCAATTGTGTTACACTGTTTGGAAGCCCACATGTCTGTCTATTTACTGTCTGCATTATTTGGATATGTTTCACTCTGTGCAGCGTGAACTTCCCATCACACCCCTATCTCTAATGTTTTGTCCATTGAGTGTATTTGATTTCTGCACCGAAAAAATCTTAGTATTTCCATTCATCTAGTTTCCACTCATGCTATCATATTTAAGATCTGAGTAGCTACCTGTCCCATAATGCATAGCAATATACACTTCCAAAAATAAGAGTGTTTTATGTTGTTGTATTCTTAGGGAGTTGAAGTGAAGTCATCAGCCTCAGTATACCAGTAGACTAATCTTGAAGATACTTTACGAACAAACTTTGGTTGCTTACTCCTGATTAAGAGAATCAAATAATAATATAATTTCTTTTGAAGCATAATATACTTTGAAACCAAGTGAAAAAACCTTCTACCTAATTTTTGTCCCTATGATCCTATTTTATTGCATTCATATTTTACTTTATATACCAAAAATATTGTAATGTCTATTTTATCCCTTAAAGGTATTTAACAGTACTCTTTTAGTTTTGGAAAACGGGTGCTACGAGATGCTGCATCTTTAACCATTTCTGAATGCTAATTTTATGGTTATGGATGATTTTAGAGGAACCAAGTCAGAGTAAGGTGGACAATCCACTAATTCTTAGCCTTAACCATAACAGACATGTTGTTGTCTGAAACAGCATGCGTTCGATACTTGAAGTTTCTGAGCTGCAGAGGCAAAAAAAGTCAAATGGTCAGGAGGAACACTTTATTTGCCTCTTGCATGGAAAGTTTAACTCTGGCATAAAAAATAATTAAATTTTTACTACAAAGTATATTTTTATTATTATTAGAAATGGAAATTATTCATGTAAACATTTAAATATTAATTATTCTTTTCTTTGCTACATGTTAGCAAAAAAAGAAAGAAAAAAAGAAAAGAAAATGTACGAGAGGTTCCATCCTTAGCTATTACTGAACGCCAAGTTCATGGTTATGGATGATATTAAAGGTATCAAAGAAGAATATAATTTATTGTAAAATATAATATATACTTGAAAAAGAAAAAAAAACTTTTCATAAAAGAAAAGATAGAAAAGAAAATATAGAAAAATGTAAAAATGCAAAATTGTAACTATACATTCTTATTAAATTTGTGTTTAATAATAATAGATTCATTATACGTATTACTTTATGATTGCATTACAGATAGCGGTTGTAGTGATAGTGATATAATTTATACTGGATCGATTTTTCCCCAGTAGACTTATATCCATCCAGTGTCAGAACGGCATGAATTCATTGAATTACTGAACTTAAGTGCTATTATTTTACGGAAGGTATAATGGCTCTCATATATTTTTTTTGGGATAGGTTATATCAACACATATATCCCTGCTTCTCCAATTTGCAAACCACTCTTAGCTCATTCTTTTGCCAGTCAGGTTACTTGATTACTTGTAGTACTTTCTCTCTGAACAGCAGAGATATATAGATTTACATAGATGCTTGTGGATGTCATTAGTTTTGCGATGAGATCGTTATAGGTCGCCTATTTCGAGACCATTTTGATCCTGTTTAATGGAAAGTTAAAAAATTGCCATGTTTGATCTTTAATACAGGGTTTGAGCACAACATTTCATAGCTGGAATAAGTCATGCAGTTCATATTCTTTTAATCTCTCCTTATAGTGAACCTTTCCTAGATATTGTTCGAGTTCATCTATCCGTGTGACTGAATTCGTTTATTTTGTCTTTCATATTAAAGTAACCAACCCAGCCACTGGGGAGGGCAAATTAGTCTTCTCGGTGCCGGTCCCAAGCCTGGATAAATGGGGAGGGTTGGTCAAGAAGGGCATCCGGTCATAAAAAAAAACGTGCCAAAACCAAGGATGAAATGTTGGATAACAGAGAAAGGACCACGGCAAGTGGTATCCCGTAAGTGACGCGCAGTTCTGTCGCCCGAGGACTGTGAGAAATGGGCTGAACCAAGGACGGGTTCGGCTAAAGAAGCGAGTCCAACAGAAAGAGAGTGTGCGTAAAGTAAGAATCGGGTCGCTGAATGTGGGTGCGATGAATGAGAAGAGTAGGGAGATAGTGGACATGATGAGAAGAAGGAAGCTGAAGATCTTGTGCGTGCAGGAGACAAGGTGGAAAGGCAATAAAGCATAGGAGCTGGCAGAGGGATATAAACTGTTTTATGGCGGTGTGAATGTAAAGGGAAGAAACGGAGTTGGAATTATCATCGATAAGGAGCTGAAGGGTGGAGTCTGTGAGGTATGCCGGAAGAATGATCGGATTATGAGCGTTAAGCTTGAGATGAAAGGGAGGGTGGCTATTATAGTGTGTGGCTACGCCCCACAAGTAGGTTGTGATGAGGCGGAGAAAGAGACATTGACCAAGTAGTAATGGGAATCCCTGATGGTGAGAGAGTGATCGTCGGAGCAGATCTGAATGGGTATGTAGGAAGGCCACGAAGCGGTGAAGAAAGGGTACATTGGGTTTGGAGTAGTGGTGAAAGAAATGGAGAAGGTAAAAGAATCATAGAATATGCTGTGGCCTTTGATCTGGCTATAGCTAACACGTGGTTCAAGAAGAGAGTTGGTCATCTGATAACCTATAAGAGCGGGGATAGAATGAATCAGATTGACTATATTATGTGCTGTGGGAAACATTTGAAGGAGGTGAAAAACTGTAAAGTGATTAATGAAGAAAATGTAGCGGCACAGCACAGGTTGGTTGTGGTAGATTGTGATATAAAAGGGGAAAAGAAGAATAGACGGAAGTGACGGATACAGAGGAGAATAAAGTGGTGGAAATAGGAAGGCCCAAGGAATAAATTTAAAGAAAAGGTATTGAAAGAAATGAAGTTACCAGAGGATGTGGAATAATGGCGGGACGTTAATAGTCGGAATATTAGAAAAATTGGAGAAGAGGTGCTTTGTATAACATCAGGAAAAGGACCGCCTGACGATAAGGAGGCATGGTGGTGGAATGAGGAGGTGCAGGTGGAGATCAAAGAAAAGAAGGAAGCAAAGAAAAAATGGGACATGATTGGAACTAGAGCCGACAAGGAGGCATATAGATTAGTGAAGGAAAATGCAAAGAGAGCTGTGGCAAGGGCGAAAGCGAGGGCAGTTGAGGTTTAGGAAGAACTGGAGAGAAACGGTGGTGAAGCTCAGTTGTTGAGAATAGCGAAAGCCAGAGATAAGGCCTCGAAAGACATAACATCAGTCAAGCAGATAAAGGATGCCTCAGGAGTAGTATTACAAGAGGAGGACAAAATCAGAGGAAGATGGAAAGAATATTTCTAAACTATTAAATGAGGAGAATCCGAGAGAGAGGTATGAGCATGGAGAGGTAAATGAGAGACCGGTACAAGACATAAGTAGAGAGGAAGTGGATTGGGTACTGAGAAAAATTAAGAATGGGAAGGCGTGGGGGAAGACCAGATACCTGGGGAAGTGTGGAAAAGTTTGGGCAGTGAGGGTGTGGACATGTTATGGGATCTGATGAGTAAAATAGCCCAACAGAAAAAGATACCAGAGGAATGGAGGAAAAGTATTCTCATCCCAATCTACAAAAGAAGAGATGTTCAAGACTGTGGCAACAATAGAGAGATCAAGCTGATGTCACGCACATTGAAGATATGGGAAAGAGTAATTGAAGGGAGGGTACGGCAGGAAACGAAAATTGGTGAGGAGGAGTTTGGATTTATGCCAGGAAGAGGGACAACGGATGCTATATTTGCACTAAGGCGATTGAAGGAGAAATATATAGAGATGCAAATGGAGCTGCACATAGTGTGCAGCTCCATTTGCATTTTTGCATAATTATAGACCTGGAAAAGGCATACGACAGAGTGGCCAGGCAGGAGGTATGGAGGGGTATGAGGAAGAAGGGGGCGCCAGAGAAGTACGTGAGGTTGGTGAAGGAGATGTATGAGGGAACAGAAACTCAGGTCAGGTCTAGTGTCGGCATGACAGAAGGTTCCCCATTGTCATAGGGCTGAACCAAGGGTCAGTTCTGAGCCCCTACCTCTTTGACCTGGTCATGGATGTACTAGTGGAGGATGTCAAGAAGGAGGCACCATGGAGCATGATGTTTGCCGAAGACATTGTTCTATGTGAATCATCCCGAGAGAAGCTTGAAAATACCCTCGAAGAGTGGAGAAAGTTATTGGAGGAGAGAGGCATGAGAATTAACCAGGAGAAGACCAAATATATGCTAATGGGGAGTGACGAGGATGGTCATACGACTTCAGGGTGAAAGGCTAATTTCAGGGACGAAATTCAACTACCTCGGGTTGGTTGTGGAGAGGAATAATGACTTGGGTGAGGAAATACATCACCGAATAATATGCGGTTGGATGAATTGGAGGAAGGTGAGCAGGGTCCTGTGCGACAAGAGAGTGAGTTGTAAGAGGAAAGAAAAGCTGTATAAGATGGTGGTGAGGCCGGTGATGCTCCATGGCGCGGATACGTGGCGAATAACAAAGGCACAGGAGAAGAAGATGGAGGTAGCGGAGATGCGGATGTTGAGATGGATGAGTGGTGTGACAAAGAAGGACAGGATAAGGAATGACTACATCAGAGGGACGGTTAAGGTGGGACCAGTTGGCAAGAAGATACAAGAAAGTAGGCTTAAGTGGTTCGGACACGTAGAGAGGAAGGTGAGGAGTATGTTGGTAAATGAGTGAAGTATATGGAGTTGGAGGGAAGGAGGAAAAGAGGCAGGCCCAAGCTCAGGTGGAAGGATAAGGTGACAGAGGATCTTAGGGAGAAAGGATGGAGTTCGAAGGACGCCCTGGACCGGAGAACTTGGAAGAGGAAGGTTAAAGATTGGTGCGCCGACCCCGTTTTGCATGGGATAAGGCATAGTGAAAGAAGAAGAAGAAGATTAAAGTAAAGTAACTCGTTGAGGAATTGATCATTTACTTACCGAAAATTAATATCATATGACTATCTTCACTCACTCATAACATGGTTGTGTCCCTTTTATTGATGGTTACCAATATTTCCATATTATATTGCTAATGTACCATTATGGCAACTGATATCAAATGTCTTGGACCATCAGATATGCTATCGATCATTTTATGACTGCATTTAAAAATTTCACTTTTAAAATTTCGAAGAGCAAATATTTATCAGATACTTCTCAGAGAGCAATCATTCATTGAATTAGCTCATGTAAACATGTGCTCATCAAAAGGTTCCTTATCAACAAACCTTTCAGTTTTAAACTACTCCCCGAAGTGTTTTTAAAAGAAAGAAGGTTGGAAGCCCTGCAGATCTGTTAATTTTATGGTTCTCTTTGTAGATTTCGTCACGTAACTATAATATTGTGGATTTTGTTTCTTAACACAATAGTCATGTGAGTGAATGAATATGAATTTTATCATATTCATTGATCGAGTTAAATGTTGGGGTCCATTAAAAATTTAAAGGAGTTCATCTAAAGCTCTTAAGAAGTCCATTGAAAGTTTATTTGAATGGCCAGTATGTCTGTGATAGATTTTTATTAACAATGTCAGTGGTAGATTCAGATTTTTGAGAAATATTAACGAATACTGAGTTAGCATCATGTATTTCAATTTTTTATAATGAACAACAAAAAATCCTCTACGCCCTTTTTTTTTTTTTTGCGTAGGTGTGGCCGTTTTATCCCCATCCCACAAATAGCATCTGCTTCAGTTTTTTAATTTCCATTATATTTTAAATGCACATAGTTTCTGTTTTTGTTATTTATCTAAGAAGTTTCAAAATTTTCTCTAGTTACTTGATAGGAATGGAAACTCCTCCCTCCTCTCCTAAAAGTTTTAACGATCACTGTAAATTTCTCTTTAAAACATTTATTGGCTTAATTTTTGCCGTTAGTGGCGCTAATTATTTAACATCAATTTTTTTCTTCATCGTCTATCGCCACCTATAGGCGATGAAATGTACAGGGTATGTAGCTGATGCGGAGTCCATTTTAGCTTGTTGAAGGCGTTGCAGTTATTTGTTCCTGTCGGGTGTTCCACGTGAGGCGGTAATTGCTGAAAGAATATATTACAAAAGTAGATAATATATTTTGTATATTTTAGATCTTGATATTTGATACCAGGTTAGTAAATTTTAAATGAATTGTTTAGCTGAATTATATATTATATACATTTTATGTATGCATGCGTAGTATGCTTTTTTTTTGTGCACCAAACGATCTTGTCTGGCTACCTGCATTTTGTTAACCCTAATTAGGCCTACGAATTTCGTTGTATGAGTTGCTTTTGTATTGGGCTTATGAAAATAATTACCAATAATTCTGATTAATTATTAGATAGAAATTCGTTGTAGGTTTAATTATTAAGTTAATTTAATGGTAATGGAATTCTTGATTGAAAAAGTAGTTTCCCGCTTTTCATTGTGGGCGATTTCCTCCCCCCCCATTCTTTTGTTCCGTTTACTTTTATTTTTTCTAATCTCTTTTTCATTTCGTATGCTTTAACTTTAACTATCGAATTTCTTGTTAAAGCATCAAGAAAGTAGTATTACATCGGCTTTTTATTTTGAAAGTAACGCAAATTTTGCATCGTCATTGCAGTTTTTGTGTGTATGTAATAATTTTTATTTTTATTTATTTATTTTTTCATTTTTAGTGCAAAATCTTTTGGAACATTCTCAAATTAGTAGTTTTTAAAATAAAAAAATAAAAAGTTATTAGATTTAAGATAGTAGTAGTTCCTCTTCAGTGAACATGGACGCCATTATACGCAGCACCGCGCATGAAGAATAAATTTTGTAGCTGCAGTACAAAGAGGATCCATAAAGGAGTATTGAGGAAGAACGCGAAATTGGTTTTATTCTGCTTCCCGAGTACGTAGTCTGGGAAATAACATACCGATTAATATTTATTACATTTAATTTGAAAAATTTAACAAATTTCAGTTATGCCAATTTCCTAGGAAAACTTTTTTTTCAAAAGAAATAACTAATAATGAATAATTTAAAATGGCTCTAGGAAAAGTACCTTTGTATGATTAAATTTTCATTGGCTCCTTTTATTTTTCATTCTAACGGTAACAGATTCTTAAAAAAATTCAAGCTGGTAGAAATACAGGAAATTCCATTTGTTCTGCACTAATACCCACGTATGAAAAAAAAAAAATTGGTATTTTTCTTATTGATATTCCGAAGATTTTGCACAGTAGTTTAAGTGATTAGGATCGGCAATTTGAAATTAATGCTATGTAGGTTTCAAAACTAATCAAATCTGGTTGCTGTAGTAAAACTAATTGGCTGTTTAAATAATTGTTTTAAAAATTTGCTAAATTTCCATATCGCTTTAAACGCAGTAAGGGATGTGGAATGAAATTGAATCTGAAATTTTATTGAATATAATCACGTTGAAATTTTTTTTAACAATACCATAGTTGAGTCTGGGGAAACTGGAGCATCTTGGGAGAAATGGTGAGTGGCATGGTCATAAAATCTGTTGGAGTTGCACTGTATGTGTTGGATTTAGACTAGTCTGCAAAAGGAAAAAATAAAGTTACCCATTTGAGCAAAGCAGATTGCATATGTGAATATGAGAAAGGCCAGCTCTATACACATGTCAAGAACAAAGGGTTGTTGCTTTGGTGAATACATTATGGCCTAAGAGATGGGCATTAGCAAAACCTGGCTCTGTCAGATGAATAACAGGTGCAAAGTGTTTTATTTTTAGTAAGGACAAAGGGGTTACTACTAATATCAGATTAGTAGGCATAAGAATTTGTTGGAAAGATGTTGGTATTATATGGGAGATTGTCAAGGGGTTTTTGAAGAAAGTATAGGAAAGAATGATTATCCACATGGTAAGAAGGGCAAAGCAAATCGGAAGGAAGCTTTTGCTGTGTGTGAGGAGTAAAAGGAAGAATTATTATGTAAGGACTGAGTACTATGGAGGTGATTTTTGCATTGGTTCATTGTCTGCATTATGGCTTGGTAAAGTCCTGGTGGAAACTAGTGTTAGAGGCTTAATCTAGTGAAACCGCACTGAGAAAGAATTAAAAATATTTAATTCTTCCAATATATTTTGTCTGTCACAGACTGCATCAGGGATTGAGTCTTGTAACACAGGCAAAAACACAAGCATCCTAAGCACTTAAGCCTTATTTAGGAAGATTTTGTCCATGGATTTCACTTAGTTGTTTCTTTGTGTGTATTACAAGTTTCATGTTATACTCCCTTATGGTTTGGTGAAATGTTGGAAGATTTAAATATTTTTAATCCTTTCTCAGTGCATTAATTCTCTAACATGACTCTACTTCATTATAGTAGAGAGATTGAGGTGACTGACACAAGAATAAAGCTGAGTTAATGCATAAGATATTGCAGAATCTTAATACAAATACACCCATGTATTAGATGGGATAACAGCCTGTGTATTAATATGAGGTGGCAGCTCCTCAGCTCTAGGAAAATGCTAAGGGAGTGGAAAGAGGACAAAATAGTTCCATTGCATAAAGGAGGCTCTAAGATGGTAGCAAATTATATCTAATCAGTATCTTAAGTGGTGGTTGAGGTATTGGAGTAGTTGGTAAAAAGCAGAATTCAAGACTGAGTAAACAGATATGGTACTCTATGGGGGAGCATGGTTTGCAGAGGATCAGCCTAGGCTTAGCACTTTTTGTAATAGAGAAATTGAGTTAATAGCTACTGCTGGACTTCTCAGAGCATTTTATAGGATATCACATGGAACATACACATTTGAACAAATGGAGACATGAAGCTAGTGATTTGGATGTGGCAGAATAAGCATCATCCTTATTGAGATCATTGAATCCTGGAGAAGGCAGGTGACTAGTGTACTGCAGGGTCAGTATATGGTCTGTTGTCTTTATAATTTGAATGTCAATAATATATGAAATAATTTAAGGGGAAGTGTTCAGTTTGCAAAACTTGGAAGAGTGAGTAATTGAAGTTGTCCTGCAAGATGACTGATAGTGAGAAAACAAGTTCAACATAAAAGTGGTTTTCATATCATGAATACATTTAAATTACAATTATGATTATTTTAATCAAATTTTTTTTCTCACTATCATTTCATTAACAAATAAACCAATATAAACATTAAAATTGGTACAATCTAATTAAATCCTTTAGTACATCTATACATCTTCCAACAGATATAATTAAATACTTGAATATGATTGGAAGTCAGAGCAGGTTGTTTATATGCAAGAGGAAGCGAGTGGGTAAAAGAACAGAATCCTGGGATGGTACTGCATTTGTGGGAAAATCAGAGGCGTTAACCATCCACCATGACATGTATTGAGTGACCAGTGAGAAAGTAGGTAAGCCGGCTGCAGAGTGAGGAAGGTTCAACTTCATGGGCGAAGCAAATATGCTTTTATATTCCCCTTTTGTCTGGGTAGGTGAACTGATGAATGGGATAGTTTTGAGCTTTATGCGCTCTCCCTTTGTGGGCAGTGTGGTTAGTTGATTTCAGCTGGGAACTGGACTGCTTTTGGACTTTTGTGCTTGTTGTAGACTTATTGTAGTCTGAGTCTTGTTTGATCAGTGGATTAGGATGAGTGATTGCTCAGGTGAAAAATTTCTGCTAGATCATGTAGTAGGAGGCAATATATGGGGTTTTGGTCTCCTGGGTGTTTCTGACATACCACGGTGCATCCAAAATCATCCGTAGGCACTTATTTTGTATCCTCTGGAGTTTGAGGATGTTAGACTGAGGTGTGGCTCTACACTGGGGAAGCATACGTGATTACAGGATGTATCACCATCTTGTATATTAGCAGTTTATTTTGTACATGAAGTTTACTTCTGTGGTTGACCATGGGGAAAAGCTGTGCTGTGGATGTCTTGCAGCAGATGCATTTGACTGTTTATATGAATCAGTCTTTTGTCCAATTGAACTCCCAGATACTTGGTTTGTTTGCCATGGAATCTTTTTCCCATAGAGTTGGATGTCTTCATTAATGAGCACTTTTCTTCTGGTAAAAAGCATAGCTGAGCTTTTCTGTGGATTGGCCTGAATCTTCTGATCTGAGAACCACTTTGCAAGAGAGGAGATGCTATCCTGGAGTCTTGACTGCCAGCTTGGAGCTGAGAGATCTGGTCAATATTGCCATATCAGCATATAGGGTGGTGATGGTTCTTGGGTTTTGTGGGATATCAGCTACATAGATAGAAAGAGTAGGGCAGGCCAGAAGAGAGCCCTGGGGTACACCTGCCAGAATTTTTCTTCTGAATGATATAATTCCATTGATTTTTATCTGTATGTATCTGTCTGAGAGATAAGATTTGATCAGCCTTACGATGTTTATGGGTATGTTGGCTTTTATGAGATTGTGGAGTAGGCCCTGGTGCCAGACTTTGTGGAATGTCTTTGCTAGATCCAAAAATATGGCTGCGGTATTTGAGTGGTACTCTGCTCTTTTCGGAAGCCAAATTGTTCATTAGGGATGATTCTAAGTTTCTCTGTTGCATCTTGTAGTCTAGATTGCTGAGGCTGGAAGTAGACTGGGCCTGTAACTTTGAGAGAGTTGTGGGTTATTTCCAGGCTTTTTTTTTTTACAGGTGTTATGTCAGCTATTTTCCAAGCTATGGGGAAAATGTTATCTGATTATTGCATTTATTTTGCTGACTATATGAGCTATGGCCTTTCTGGGAAGAATCTTTAGATTTTATTGGTGATTCCATCTGGTCCTGGAGCATTTCTTGAATTTAAGTGCTTGATGTTATATATTTCTGTCGGGGTGGTAGGGGTGATGTGGTCTGGGCAGTTCTCTGTTTGCCTTAAAGTATGCCTGACTTGCCTATGAATATTGTATATGTGACAAGTATTTGGGTTTAAATATGCAGGTCTGCACTGCTTCTCCAGGCTGTCAGCCAGAGCCTCGGCTTTCTATATCCAAGTGTTATCCATGCTTGGTCTGAGTGTTTTTTTTTTTTCTACGGAGGATCTTCAAGAATTTCCATACAGTATGATCAACCGGATTTAGGGATGTTAGCTCCTTTTTCCACTCCTTGTTCCTATGTTTTTGTAGTGCATCTCTTTTTTGTTTAGGATCGTTTGGCCTTGTGGAGCCCTATGATCATGGTACCTTTTCCTAGCTTTATTTTTTTTGTCCTGATTAAGTTTATTTCCTGGGATTCTGCTGGTTGAATGGATGTGTGTAGTTCTGGTGATTGCAATTGCTTTCTAATTTGGTCTGTTAAGCTTTTTACTACATTGTCTAACTTCTCCTTTTTGTGTATGATAGGCATTGGGCCTATGTGCTCTGGGAGGACTTTGGCTAGTTTGTCCCATGCTGCGAATGAATGTGGGGGGTGGGTTAGAATTGATCTAGTGTACCTAGTTTGAGTACTATAGGATTATGGTCTGAAAACGATTCATTTACTGTTTCCAGCTGGTACTAATATTTGATATTTTTTAGAACAAAGATGTCTAGTACGTCTGATCTGCCAATAGGGTTGTGATGGGTAGGCTCGACAGGTCCTGCAATTGGCAAGAGTTGGCTCTTGTGTAGTGTAACCACTTGTATTAACTATGGAGCTGAACCAGGCAGTGTGCTTAGCATTCAGATCCCTTGCAATAATAATGGAATCCGTAGAGCAAAGGATGGAGTCCTGATCTGATGTTAATAGGGGTTTGCTGGGTGGGTTGTAAGCTGTATATATCTTCATACTTCCTGCATTCTTGGTGTGCACTTCCACTCCTGTAATTTCCAGGTTAGGAGGAAAGCAGACCATAGTCTGGCAACTTAAGTAGACCCATGTGCCAAACCCAATGAAATGCCTTTTTGAAATATCGGGCAACCATGTGAGCTTCTCCAAATTTCTCCATGATGGAAGTCCAGTGGTGGAATCAGTACTGCTGGTTGATTGTCATGTCTCTAGGTGGTTCATTGTAGATTGTTGACCTCCATAATTTTAGAGAACAGAAGTGAGCAATTGGATGGTGGTTGGTTGACTTATCACCTTTCTTTGGGATGTGCTGGATGTGGCCCTTTCAACTGGCATCTACCCTGCTTCCATGTAGGGTAAATGCCAGTTGAATAGGATAGATTCGAGAGGTAATAGTGGATAGGTGTTAGTTTTGGGGCGCTTTAACAGAATTTAAAAACACAGGTGCTTTTTAAATTCTGTTATTTAAAAAATATAAAGTATCTAAAACATGACCGAGTACCTACTTCTTCGTTTTTTTTCTTTCATATTAAATCACTACTTATATGAAAAAACAGTTGATGTGTTGTGCATTTTAAAACCATGTTAAAGGAATGCATATTTCTGTATTGTCATAGAGAGAATTAAAGAATATATTACTTTTGTACCGTAACATTTAATTTTTTTTAAATCGCCTATAACAGTATATTTATATAAAGAGTAAATTTCTGTGTATCCCTGTTGATGTGACTTCATAGAAATGCCTAAGAAAATAATCCTCCTACGTACAGTAGAATTCTTAGCAAAATCAATAACACATCATGGGTTCTTCCTTTCCTTATATAAAATTTTACATATTTCAAATCTTTTGAAGCAGAATTAAATTTTTAGCATTGTTGATATCAGCATTCCCTGGTTTATATACATACTAAATTATAACTTTCCTCCCAACAATATGCTATAAAAACTGGTTAAGAGACCCACCAATTTATAACCTGTACCTGAAGTGGATGAGATTAGGGATCTTGGAATGATGTAAGCAGTGGACTGAAGTTCTGAGCGCACATCGCCAAGTGTTGCAAAGACTTGCACATCATATCGCTGTGATAAAAAGTAACATGTAGGGGATGGTTTGACCAATGCTTCTGTATATAAGGCATTAATCAGACCATGGACTATTGTGCTCTGATTTGGTCACCTGATTTTAATTATTTGGAAATACTAGAGGGTCCATGGACAAATGACAAGTGATATCAGGACTCTGGAATGTTAAAGTTGGTGCATAGGAGGAAAAGAGACCAAGTTTGGGTAAGGCATAATGCTGATACAGAAGCTAATGGATTCTATCAGATTAATACAGAAGTAATACTGGCTCCCACTGAAGAGATCTCAAAGGTCAAAACTAGTCTGGGTAGTGGTCCTTCCCTTAATGCATAACATTATACATATCTGCAAGGAGATGTTGTGCATTATGGGAGATCATAATGCACAACAGTGATGTTAGCTTGCTCCACCTTTGCAATGAGTTGCCCGGTGTTGTACCACCTTACTCCCCCCCCCAGTCCTGAAGATACTTTCAGGTGCAAACTTTGTTTGCTCACACTTGGATAAAGGATTAAACTAAATTTATTATAGTCTAACCAAGTGAAAAATAAACTTTCTATATCTTAATGTATTTGCTCCCTCTCTTTTCCATAGCCATCTCAACACAGATTAAAGCATTGCTGTTATTTCCTATATCCAGGATATCTCAAAAATATCCAGACCTTTTGACTGCTGAATTTAAATTGAGAATAACTGAGTTATTATATTATTATTTGACACTCTCCCTCGAGGAGTCTTTGGACTCTTCGAGGGAGAGTGTGCCAACAGCATCGAACGATTGGACCCCTTCCAACTACTAACCGTGCTCAAACTTACTTAACTGAGCCATTAGTAGCAGATATTAACCCAATTATTAACCAAGATATTCTCAACCTGAATCTGCTACTATCATGGCAAGTCAAGACTGGTAGTCATGCTTTGGGTAACCATTTCCCATAGATTGGGGGGAAAAAATGCTTTATGGCCATCAAGGTCAGCAGTTGCACTCTGAACCAAAGTATGGATTCATTAATTTACCTAAAATTTGGGAGATAGTATTAAGACCATTTCCAAACCAATAACAGTAAACTTATACATTGGCAGGTGCTAGATCAGGACTGAGGTCTTGTCTGTTACAACTTTGAATTGCTTTTTCTTCATTCAATAAGTGAAAAACGATTAGTTTTTCTTTGCAGCAGGATGAAGATTTTTTCTTTAAAGAAAGTTTTTAATTCTGTTAAAGCGATCTTTTTGTGCTGTATTTTGGCATTGTATTTTCTTTTAATTAACCATTTTCCTTTTTGGGGCTTAATGTGAAGTTAAGTCTCTTCTTTGGAAAAAGAAGTATCGTAAGCAATATATCTAGGATATGTCTAGTTTTTAATATAGAAATTTATTACTGTTGTAGCTAAAAGATGAGCATTTATGTCTGCAATTTTTCAAGAGCATCATGCCCTTCATGTGGTCTTGAGGAGTAGATGGTAGGATTATGTGGATTATGTAGATTAATTGGAAGGCTGCAATAATACCAAGTTTAGTCTTGTATACTATATAATAGCTGCCTTGTAGAACTCAACTGATCCCATGAATAAAAATTTTTCCCTGTACTGTAAATGTTGTGAAGGGAAGGAATGAAAGCTAGAATTCTTGCTGTGGACAACAAGATGCAGCCTTTTCAGACTACTAAACATGCTAGTGGTTTCTTGGTGGTGTTGGTTGTCATCTACCACATAAGGGATAAATGGAATTTAATGTAAAGGTAATGCATTTGATTGACTTGCTCTAATATATTTGTTTGTATTGACTGATTATCCTTAATAGTATACAATGCCAATCTGTTTCAGACAAAATGAGTAGCAGCGAATGTTATAAATGTCACAAAACTGGCCATTTTGCTCGAGAATGTCCCTTATCAGATGGAGGCCGAAGTAGCGGAGGAAGAAGGGGAAGAGGTGGTGGATATGGTCGAGGTGGTGGTTTCGGCGATTCTCGTTTCCAAGCAAGAGGTAGTTTTGATAATAAACATTGATATTATAATTGTTTCTTTAAAATGTTTGCATAAGTGAATTTGAACAGGTTCTCAATTAAGAGTAACAAAGTAAATTCTGGATTCACTTTTGTGACAAGAAGATAGTTGGATTTGTATAAATTCTGCATACTGGATATTTGATACATCTGAAATTAGAAAATGCCATGGAATGCTTTGTAATTATCAATTATGGGACAAGTTATTTGTAACTTGCAGAGCTATTGGATTTATGTAGTTCTGCAAATTTTTTCATTTGCACTAAAGATGGTGGCAAAGCAATTGATGTTATGAATTGGATATAATAGGAGTGGCAATGGAACAATTTCTGTGTAAGTCTATTGTAAAAAAAAAAAAAAAAAAAGCTTGTCACTAAATTGGCAGAATTTTGTAAGTGGAGTTATTTTGAAAGAACATAATGTGAGAAATGTTAGCAGTAGCATTCAAGAACCTGAACTTTTTTCAAATAGTTGTTCAATAAAGTTGATTATAGTAGCATTTTTGTAAGAATGATTATTTATTTAAAGAAAATAGATGTGCATTTTTTAAGGTTCACTAAGCACTTGGAAGTTTTGATCAGTTTTATACAGATTGTCACATAGTAAACATGCAGTGAATTGTGTAAAGATTTGTATGACAGGTTAATGTAGTTAGCTTACAGAGCATGTGGTTAAAATTTAGATAAAGTAGGTAAAGTAGTCATTTTGTGCAGAATAATGCAGTAAGGATAGCCTTTGTAAGATGTTCATTTGGCAGATGATGAGCATTAGTGCTTAGAAAATAGCTTACTGGATTTGGATCAAGAATTTGGACAGATAAATTTTGTATAAGGGAAGAAATGGGGTGTTGATGGCCGTAGGTTGAATAGTATGGTTAAGAAAGTGATTAGTTTTGTGAGGCGAAGTGTTTAGAAAATTGATAAAAAAAAAATTTATTGTGTTTGGCTTCTTTTATAAGAGTAAGTGGTGTAATAGAAAGTTGTTTTTGATAAGTTTGCTTTCACTTATAGGCTGTGATTTATTATTGGATGGTGTTGTGATGGGTGTGGAGATTTATTAGTAGTTACCACAGAAGTAAATTAAAGCAAGAACAGGAGGAATGTGTGATGAGAGGTTTGGTATCTATATGTATACAGCATGTTGAGATTAGTAATGAACTTTAAATGTACATAAATGAATAGATGTTAGTGTGGATTTTGTGATAGGGGATTTGGATAGCTTAACAGAAGTCAGATATGAAGATATAGGTTTGAGATCAGTTACTGAATTAGGATGGAAAATATTAGATATAGATATGTAAGATAGATAACTAGGTGTAATGTGTATATGGTGTAAGTAAACCAAGAGTAAGAAATATGATTTTCTTGAGTATATATTGGTGATTGCACAGATTTGAATTCTTTGGAGTGGGTAATGAGGTTTGATGAGCAGAAAGAACTTCATTTTTTGCTATTATAAAACTGGCTGTGGTTTGGATTGTGGTCTTCATGTGGTGTCCATGTTTGTAGATGGAGTGTGTGCAGAATGAAACATGTATTTGAAGTGGGGTGTGTGTGTATATTGTGTGTGTCTGTATAGAGTTGGAAACTTCAAGCTTTGTTGGGAAGGATATGTATAGCTTATAAGAGGGATAATACTTCCAGGCATAAAATACCAAAGGACACATGATCAT
Source organism: Typopeltis vanoorti (assembly GCF_054136105.1). Lineage (NCBI taxonomy): Eukaryota > Metazoa > Arthropoda > Arachnida > Uropygi > Thelyphonidae > Typopeltis > Typopeltis vanoorti. The sequence goes on from NC_143560.1 coordinate 28,728,898, forward strand.
TAGGAAACAATGAAAAGGTAGGACTCCAGTTCTTTAAAGATAAAATGGAAATGCAAAGTCGTTGATATATGCATGAACTTTGTAATTCATCAGTGGTTGGAACTAGTAAATGTTGAGGATCGTGTGGAGTTTGGTAGATGACAAGATTACAGGCATGGAATGTTAATGGTCTTGATTGTTTTTATTATTAAATGCCTAATTCTTCCCTTCTTTCAAAAATCTGAGTATTGCTAATTGATTTTAAACTTAAGCATTTCAAAATTTCTTTTAATATAAAATATCGTCTGTTATAGTGCTCAGAATTATGGTTTTTCTACAGAAGTGAGTAATGGATTTAAATTATTTGGTTTGAATATCTAACAGATGCAAATGGTGCTCATCCTAGAATAAAGGTTAGGATGCATACATATTTGCATTTTATTCACCTCTGATTTTTAATTTAAATTGATAAAGGCAAATGATTATAGATTTGCTGCTAGTTATATTCAATTTGTTAAATCTTAAATTTATGAATACAGCTTATTGCAACTGTTAACCTGCATTAGCAATGTAGCCTGTTAGCTTAAACACAAGATGTGCAGTACAAAAAATAATTACAAAATTGCACTTTATTGTACTTCATTTAGTCATCTAACCCGAGATTATGTATTATCCATTTTCTCTTCACTGGGTGGAAACCTCCATGGAGCAAACTTAATTACAGAGGACTTCAGCAATATTAACCTATTAACATAACATTCTTGCTAATGCTCACCTTATCACTGCATATTAAATCTATTCACTCCCCTGAAAAACCTTTTGGTTTCTTAGGAGGTTTCTTATGCTTTCTCATATCTGTAAGCTGCTTCTAATGTTTCTTGATCTTTCTGAAAAACCAGATTTGCATATAGTAATAAATGCTCATCACTGCCTTTTACAATGCACTTCTCAGTCATGCTAATCAATACAATACACTAGTAGTTATCTGCATTGTTGCCTTGAGTGCCTATTAACTGCTCCTTAGTTCTGAGTATTTACACCTACTCAAGTGCAGTTTTTCACTTAAATTAAATTTCATTTTTTTTTTTAGAATGATACACTGCCAGTTGAAAAGAATGAATACTGAGTAGTGAAAAATTTAAGATGCAGAATTTCTAAATATGTTTGGCAGATATAAATTATATCAGGAAAGAGGTCAATATTCTCGTAGCTGTTGCAAAAAGCATTAGAGGAGACTGCTATAAAAGGAAACAAGTGAGAGGAATATGGGTAGAGAATGTTTTAGTGGAATGCAATCAGGAGTAAGAGTATATAACAATAGTTTGATTTAGTGAAGCCATCAAAAATCTAAAATGTGAAAAGTCAGCCAGACATACCTGACAAATGCTTTTCTATATTCCAGCTGGAGTGAGCTCATTTCCCATTTCTAAAAAAAAAGGGGAAATAACAGTGAGAATCAGAATATTCCTACTGAGTTTCCAGTTGAGATTTATTTATGCCTACTTGAGACTATGAAATGGAAGAAACGTGAATAAGCTCTCAGGCTAAATTAAGATTCATTTGAATTTCTACTATAGGGTAGTGAGAAATCTTGAATATATCTGTATCAAGTTTTATAGGTTTGGAAAAGTCATAGGGTACCAAGAGATGCTATTCAAAATGATACATTTCTGTAAAAAGGTGTTACATTGAGCAGTAAGGTTAATATTTGGGTTGGAAATTACAATTTTTATAGTCTATAAAACAGGTGTGCCAACTCCACTCTGTATTATTCTGAAGCAAATTCACATAAACATGATACGTTGGAGATATTCAGCTTGGCTGAATCTAAATCTTTAGACTAGATTTATTTGTAAATAAATCTAGTACAGATCTCTGGGATTCCTTAACTGTGAATTAATTGAAAAAAACTATAGAATAAGTAAAACATTTCATCAGTTTAGGCAGTTTATTTTGTGAACATTGCAAATTAAAGATAAATGAATCAACATGGTAGATACAAGGTACTGAATAAATTTTATATTAAATAAAACTGCTAAATTAGCTTTTATACCTGTACACTAATCTAACTTAGCTTCACTATGAGAAGTTCAGTTTGAATCCAGGGCTTTTCCTTACAAAGTTGCATGGCAGCTGTTCATTTGTCATTGCTAGTACTATGATTTTATGAGTTCACTGTAAGACATGTTCTGGCTTGATTTCATTTTGCTTATGGATTAAGATTATAAAATGAGTTAAGATGAAATATTCCAATTTAGCATTTCAACATAACGTTATTACATAACAGCTTTATAATTGAAGATATTACCAGTTTCTAAAAATCATTCATAACATTTTTCTCTATCAAAGCTTGGCCAATCAAAGGATCTGGTATTAGCTTAAGTGTTCAAGATTAAATTAAAAAACTCTTACAGATACTAATCTGTGAGTCAGTTATTTGTAAAGAAATTGTTTACACAAGTGTAAACAATATAAACAGTTTGCTTGAATTCAAGACGAAGCTGCTTATATTGCCTGTTTGCCTCAGTATCCCACTATATACACTATTGTTGTGCAATGTCTGTCAGGAAGTGTGCTTTGCATTATGGGTTACTGAGGATAGCTTAGTTGTGAAGATATTGCACACCAACTTTGTGTTTATGCTTGGGTAAAGAATATAATTTCTTGGCAAGTATAAATTTGTAAAATTTTGTAATTAGTTATTACCAAGAAACTATTATTATAATATCTACTACATAGAGCTAAAGTTTTATCCTTTTGTTTCTTACTCGTTTATTCTGAATTGTCATCCCCCACCCTTATCTTCTGCCTTGCCTGGCTGGTTTTAATTCTTACTGACACCAGTAAGTCTGTCTACTACTTATTCAGTCGATTTGTTTTTCGACTGTGCCATCCAGACTGTACTTCTGAGAGTGAGCCACTGAAATGTGGAATAATGGCAATGCTCATAACTTTAAAGAAATTTCTCATTATTTTACTCACCACTTAAGTTAATTACTAGCACACAGATTTGTAATTTTTTGGAGATAGTGCATTAACAAGTATCAGATCGGTGTTGTTTACAAGTCATTCTAATCAAGAAATACATGTACAATTAAAACAAATTAGCTATGGCCACACTTCCTTAGCCTATCTAAATCTTGATTATCATACACTATTGTACAATACTGTACACCATGCTATTATACAACACAGTATTATACACAATTAAGATATACTTATTGCATAACTTCTCACAGTTGTGTATATCTAACACAAGAGTATCAACTTAACACAGCTACTCATAGATATTCCTTCACAAACTCCATTGTATTCAGTGAAAGTTCTGTTAGGATATCTCATTCTTCTGTCTTGATTAGGACATTTCTTGTACTTGTTAGAACTTCCTGGCAATGCATTTCATCCTTGATGGTGGCTTGATACGAATTAAGAGTGATGTCCTATCCTTTTTTCTCTATAGTCGACAAATGAAAGCCTTCTATCAGGAAAATTCCTAGGGAGATCTAGACTCCATCTGCAAGACCTTCGGTTCCTGGCCACAGGTGCTGGTGGTTGCTGAGAGCATGGCAACTTCTGTACTCAACTCTGGGAACTTAGATTTCTTACTCACCAGGTTGCTTAAATATCCTTTCTTTGTCTTTACTTCTGCATTTTTCGTGCTTATCCTTAAGTGTGTTGACATCACTTTTGCAAACTTTTCTCGGCATCTTTGTTCTTGATGATTTTTTACCTTTGCAAGTCTGTTACTTTTTACCTTTAGGGCTTCTTTTTGTTTACTAATCTAGGCAACCTCTGCTGACTCAGAATATTTCTGTGTTGAACACAATTGTTTTATAGGTAATATCAAATCCTGCATTATAACTAATTTTTCATATATACTTTACATTATATTTTATGTATTATTCTGACTTAGACCCTTGTAAAACCAAGCAGAATAATTTATCGTGATATTTTACAATTTCACGATAGATGTAGGTTTTGATTCTTGGTCTCTAGGTGTTTAAATTTTCTACACATTTAGCATTTGTACCAACTCTATCTTGACCTCACTTTTGATGAAATATTGTTACCCTAGTCAACTTTTTCCATAGAAACATTGTCTTGACTACTGATCAAACAACTTGTGTGCATTGCTCCATGAAATAGGTTAATTTGAATTTATATTAATGGTTATTTTTTCTAATAATTGAAATGAGAGGTGACTAGAATGCAAATAAGTCATTTATTTCTGTTAGGAAATAAAACCATTGTTTTTTGCAGTTAATGACATGTAAAATGCAGATTTTGATTTTCTATTGGTGGTTTAGCAGAGAATACTTTTCAGTTAGAAAATTGGTACTGTTTTTGACAAGTTTGTTTAGTCTTCTTGAAGGTATGAGTAGCATGCTACAAATTTGTAACTACAGATTTAAGAACAAGCAAAAAAGGACATGTTTGAAAATGCAAATATTTAATGTTGTGGATTTGTATAGGAGAAAATACATCAGAAGTTCAAAAGTTAATGTGATAACTGCTCTTCCAGAGGGCAAAGCTAATCTGATTTTTAAGGATTGAATTATTAATCTACCTTTCACATCAATAATTCAAATATTCATGCATATCAAAGGTTCAGTAATATGAAAAGATCACTTAAGAATATTGTCAAGAAAATCAAGAAATTAAAAGCCTATATAGAATTTGATCACATTACAGAAATTGACATTCAAGCAGTTTCAATATTTGGATTCTCATGGCAGTAACCTCAGCTCAGTAAAATTGCACACCAACATTTGAATAAGACTAGGAGCTTGAAGCAGCAAACTGTGGTTACCTTCTGATTAATGTTGATGCATTTCAGTGTGATTTGATACTTTCATTTGGTGTTGCTCTTGAAATGCTCATTTGCTGTTGCATCAGATTTTAAAGCAGCTGAATGCTGATTTTATACATTGATATTTCTTTGTATTGGAGGAAGGACTACACGTGGAAAGAAATTTTAATTTGGATGGTGAAGAATTGAAAAGCAGCTTTAATATTTTAACACCATGGTCATAATTTTCATTTAATTTGCTGCATTGAATAAGACTTAAATGGACAAAAGGATATGGCTTGTTTCAAATGGTAGCTGCAGCCTAATTTGAGGTTCATAATCACTTCAACATGTAAGGTAAATATTTTAATATTTATCTTATTGTACGGGTTTAAAATTCTTGTCAGATTCCTGATTTTCTAAATTCTAAAATGTTTTGTTTTTTCTAGATTGTTCTTCGCTTAAGTTTTTCATCTTGCTGAAGTACCATTAAATTGCACTTTGGGTTTTGTGACAGATTCATTTTATTTTTGTTAATTTTCCAAAAGTGAGATGCATATTATTTGTGAGTATGTAAAGTATATATATTAATTGAAACATTGAATGCTTATAATATGTCCTAAAATCACTCTTATTCAGTTCTTTAACATGTTGTTAAAGATCAACTTTTTTTCAGTTAAGGTACTCTTAAAATGAACAGTTCTATTTGAATATGTACTCATAGTAATCGTAATGTTTGGATTAGTATATCATTGGTAGCAGGTGCATAACAGGAAAATTTGATTTGCATGTTGTATCCTTCCCTTTCATCAATACTGTTTAGACTGGTAAAATTTCTCAGTGCATGAGAAACTAAATGCCATTTTCTACTACTGATTTTCCTCATCTACTATTCTGGTGTCCAAAAATTTTGTTAAAAGTCTAAAGTTTGCATATTTGCTTTTGAGATTTTTGATTTTTCAGGTATTGAGACATGGTATTGTATCATTTCAAAATATAAGCATACATTTTTTTTTTCTACAAAGGATTTTAGCAACAGTGAAGATTTTTTTTGAATCTTTTCAGGAAAGTTGGCAAAAAGCATTGGCATGTGTGCCATTAGTGTCAGTAAAGAACTGTTGTTGGATAATTAAATGGCTTCATTCCTGGCTTTTAAATTTTGTTGCTTGTTCAAAATTTCCATAATTTTTAATTTCATATTTTAATTCAGTTTTCATGAATTTAATTAAAGCAATGTCTTTGATATGTTCTTAAATTTCTTTATTCTGATAAATGTTGTGTAGTGCTAATTGTTTATTAGCAAGAAAATGTTGCATTAGTAAATTAATATTCAAGAAATCTTAATGGTTTGAGATGCATAGCTAGTTCTGTGAGAAGAGTGCTAAAATTTTGAGGTTCTGTTCCAATCCAGCCATTTCAAACATTTTAATTTATTTGACTTGCCAAGTATTTAAATTTCCAGTCTTTCAGCCAAAATGGTGCTTTTATTTTGTTTCTGTAGGTCCACTAGTGAATATTGCTTAACTACATTATCTTTTCTTGTGTTCTTGCAGAATGCAGTTGATAAGTATGCTAGATTCCACTCAGTGAAACCATTTTTGTTCCATTATAAAGTTTGATACTTCTTTCAAAGAATAAATATAAGATATAGGATAGTATTATATTCCACCATTTTCTTTAATGTCATCTTTAATTCTAATTCACTCTTACTACTTTGTATTTTTTATTGTAAATTCATAGGAATGAGTAATCAAATTACTTAGATTCGTAAGTTTGTTCATTTTTTCTGAGATAAAGGTAACTAAAAGCAAATTGGCAAGTCTTTTGTGCTATAGGTTTGCAGAACTTTTGAAATAATTCATAGTTTAAGTCAGGGCTATCCAACCTTAGGTAATCCGAGGGCTGCATCACAATGCATATCTAGTAATTTGGTGAGCAGCAGTGACAACCTCGAAAGCTGAACAAATGAATAACACTAATCACACGCTCATGTTTCTCATGAGCGCCTGGAGCATGCGCATTGGAACAAAACAGTGTAAGAATGCTTTTTTGACACATCTAATATTTGAAAAACATGTAGGTATAGTGATGTAAAAACACCAAATAAAATTATCAACATAGTGATAGAATTAAAATATCTAAGGCTCATTTAATTCAAATTTTATTTTTTACTCGTTAAAATCCAAATAAAATAAAATTGCATGGGGTTACATGCGGCCCACGGGCAGTGTTTTGGACAGCCCTGGTTTAAGTGATTAGAATATTGAGTTTCTCTTCAGTGAATTGGACTGCTATAACTGAAATGTAGCAGATTTTTTTTTTTAATGAAGCAGCAACTAATGTTCTTTGACTTTGGCTGATAACCATTATCTTTCATTATCCAAATTAGCTGTTTCATAACTAAATTGACACCAGCACTTTTAAAGTTGCATCAAGTGCTGTAGTTTATTCCTTTCCATGGTTTCTTTGTTTTGGTATTAAAATATCAGGTTTATATACATCTTGTATACTGGTTGTTAGTTAATATTGTAATTGCTCCATATTCCTATTTGCTTATTTCTGCACTTATTTCAGCTCCGTGTAGTTAATTTGTTTTCAAATTTGAAGTTTACTTTTCACACTGAAATCTGATTTAGTCTTGTAGACTTCTGAATTTACCAGTTTTGTTTCTTGTCTTTAAGATAGCATTATTATAGTTTTTGCTTTATCCATTCTGTTAACATAACTGATATATATATATATTAGTTTTATTTTCTGGTATATACTCTCAAGTAGTATATGTTGATAGTCTAAACTAAGATTTCTTTACTATCCTGTGCACAGCTTTCTTCCCAATGAAAATTGCTTTACCTGTCCTTTTTTCCCTTGTCTACATGCAATCTTCTATAAATATAAGCATAATCTTAATTTCTTCTACCATTGTTAATTGTTTGCAAAATAGGATCATCAGAATAGCATTGTAATTTTTTTTTCTAACGTAGATGCAAAGTGGCCATTACTGTAACTTAGAAATAGTAAGGTCTGGTCATGAAGTAAAATTGCAATGAAATCTTAATTATAACCAGTCAGTTGGATGATCAAGATATTGATTACAAGATTCTTCATGATAAAAAATTGCACTTTTAGTAATTATTTTACTAACTTGTTTAAGTAGATGGGAGAAAAGCTAAAAGTGGGGATTTCAGAGTTCAAACTTCATTTCAAGTTTTCTATCTAGATTAACTAAATGTACACTAGTTTGTTAATTTCCAGTCAAGTCATTATGTAACCACAATCTTTCAGTAGAGAAGACAGCTTTATTTCTTTCAGGCTTTACTGATTCCATATTTCTTTGTCCAATTTGCACTTTTCTAGTTTGTTCAAGTTTTGTTTCCTTTTGCACATTAGTTACTTCCATCAAATTAATTCCTAAAAAATACTTCCCAATAAGTTTTTTGTTACTGTTGGGTTTAGCTGTAGCTTATGCATGATAGTTTGGATTGATGCAGGTTTTAATTATTGAGGTTGGACTAGTTGAATTGTGAGATGTTTAGTGTATACTAGCTTTCTTTAAAAAATGCTGTATATGTAGTGAGAGCATTGTCATGATTTACAGATAATGTTTAGCCATTCAATCATAGGCTGCTTTTTAGTTGGCCTATAGGTTGGCTTGATTAAGCTGTTTTATATGCCAAGTGGCTAGCTTATTGGACAAACTAAGTAATTCATCTGTAATTTTTATGACAACTCAAATTTATTTAGCTGCTAATATTTTTCTGGTTTTATGTATAGAGCACAGTTTCTCAGTGTGTACAATTAGTAGGAACAGTTCAAAATTCTAATTTGGTGTTATCTGTCGGATGTGTTTATCTTAAAATGATAATGTCTGAGAGATGATCATTTTAAGAAAGACTGAAGTTTATCCAACCAATGGAAATTTTGGATATTAGGACTAAGTATTCATTATGTGCATACTATAACAAACTGCTCTGAAGTTGCTGGGTATAAAACCAGTGAGATTGTCAACATCTGAATCTTGTTTGAATTAAATTGTACATGAGATACTGCCATCACGAACTTCTAGATATCCAAAATATCTATCTCCAGAATAGTATCAGCTTTCTGAGATGGAATCTGATATTGCCAAAACACTGAAGACATTAAAGTGCTGAAGGTACCTTCTTGCTCCTGGAACCATTTTTAAATTATTCATGTTCTGTGATATTTATTATTCTACTAGAGAAAACATTTCACTGAATGTATGACGATGCTGAGTAGCAGCAACTAGGTTATAGCATTCATTGTCCCATTTTATCAGAACGTAACTGCTCACATCCAATGATTCATGCTGCTATGCTATGTAAAAATGGAAACATCTACCTGAATAAAATCTACCACTCTTATTGCATTGGCAAAGTTTGAAATTGACAAAATTGAAATTGTTAGTACATTTACTGAAAACATTGATATATCTTGGCACTTATTTTTGTGAGTTGTAGTACTAAGCAAAAGGAGAGTAGTTTAGCAAATTAGGCATTCTCATTGAGTTGTGAACAGTGACCTTTTGTGTCTAATACTTAATTCTAGAGTGCATCTCCTATTACAAAATTCATGATTGGTGCTAGAAACTAAATGAAAAAATGTTAGCAACATTGGTTTTACAAATCAGTTTTATCAGTTCCCTGTTCCAGTTTTGGTACAAACAATGTGAATCCCTTTTACTCCATTCCTGTGATAATTCAACCTCATAAAATTGACTGGATGCTTCATAAGTTAGAGCTGCCTTTTAATAAATCTTTACATATTCCATCACTGCCAAAAATGAACAGCCTTCAGTTATGGGTAGAGGTTGAATTGAGGTATCCAGATATCTTGCTGTAGAGACAAACCAAGCTCATTTTCTATTTTGCATTATTTCTTTTGGATGAGAGAAATGGTTTTCATCTTATTTAAGGTCATTTTTAAAACATATTCTGATGTTGCAGAGTTTGATTCCTGAAGTTATTGATTTTTATATGTATACTTGCTATGCTAGTCTATAAACTATCATCCTGACCTGCAGTATAGGATAATTTTGTTCTAGGACATCTATTCACAGCACCAGGAAGTAGTTACTTGCAAATCTTGTAGTTTGTTAGGTATGATTCATGAAGAATGATTATTCTTTTGTTTTAATGGAGATGGATTCTTCTAGCCATTTTAAGATAAAAGAAACAAACAATACAGTTCACTTTCACTACAGCAAACTCAACAGCTGCAAGAATATTTCTAGTCAATTTTCCCAACATAGTATCATCTATGGAGACTTTCTAGACATTTGTTAGTGTTATAACAGCATTTGCTATATTGAGATCTCAAATTAGTCTAAAACAAATGAAGGCATAGCACATTTGATTTCTAGGCTAAATCATGTGATTTGCCAATCTGAACCAGACAAATGACCTGTCCTTATTTTGTGCAATAATTGATCATAGTAGAAATGTGTGTATATTATGTAAATTAGCATTTCCTGTGATAAAGTATTTTCAGTTAATGTTATCGTAATATGTACTTTTTGATAAGCTGACAATACATTAATATTAAATTTGACTAATTATATTCTTAAAAAATTTTTTTGGAAGTGTTCCCAGTGTGTTTTAAATACTCTTATCTAGGCATTGTATGCCTGAACCCTCCCCCCCAAGCTAGAGCAGTGACTTCTGTTATTTGCACCTGTAGGTTTTAGTGATTGCAACTATCATTGCACTAAATCAATTAATTGTGCTGTTGCCTGTTATGACTACTGGAACACTTGATATTCATCTGCTTAACCATCTGGAATGAACATGACCCATGCAATTAACCTACTTTTTCCCATCCCTAAACCATACCTACAAAATTGGCAGGAAACAGCTGAACTATGGTTGCTATTCTAGAATCCATCCATTTGAAATGTTAAACTCCGTGTACAAATACTGAAGTAATTGCTTCCTTTTATTTATTTTCCTGCTAATTTTTTCGTCATGTTCTTTTTTTTAGTGAGCACTACACTACGTAATCAAGAGGCGTGGCTTATGGGTTCTGAAGCTGACTGCATCATACCTGCCATCCCTCTCCCAATTTAGGCGGGAGACTCCAGATTTTTGACCCATTCTCCCGCTCTCCTGACTAGTACCGTTTTCCACCCGATTTTTCGAGATTTTCCCATTTGGTAAAACTTTACATTAGTATTGTCACTTATTGATGGTTAAAAAAAATATTTGCCTATCTGAATCGTTTTTATTTTCTTGTGGACTGTATTTATTTTCAGATAGCTTTTAAAAGTTAATATTTCATTCTGCAATTAATGGAATTAATAGGCTTTCATACAGAAGACATTTACTGTCATTAGCACACATTCACTTAATCTTAACAAAAACCATTTGTGTAATTGGTCTGTGTATCATTTCATGACTTGATGTCATGAAATGGATGTTACTGCTTCTTTATACTGCTATACAGAAGTGTTATTAGGTAAGTTTAGAATGTTGGTTGATTCTGTAAGAACTTTCTTTGAAGTATAGCCATGAAAGCAAGTTGTGGTCTTCCTTGACAGTTTGCATGGCCGAGACTGTTCTCTGCCTCATCGGGATATGGGTGAAAATGTCAAATTTAGAACCCTTATGAAATTCACCTCCATTTATGTCCAAAAATGAGAAATCAAGCAAAATCTGTCCAGATTTAGCTTGTTTTGATCTCAGCATAGTTCCTTTTTCTGATTCACTGTTCTTCATGGTTGCTCTTGAAATAAGTTTTGCTTGCTTATTGTTAATCTAGCTATTAATGTCATTCTTGAACTGGTTCTATTACCATAAAGAATACTTTTTAATTCTTTGGGCTAGCTATAACTTGCCAAGAACTGGTCTTATTACTTTTCAGCTTTTGTTTTTGCTAAACCAAAATGATTATTTGTATTATTAACATGTTTTCATATGGAATAGTCTAAGATGCTTGTTAAGTGAATTTTAACTCTGCAATACAATATGCATGGGAAGATTTATGAAAGATGTTGCTCTATAGTTTTTGTAGTTGCTAGCTGTTCAGTTTTCTGATTCCTAACTTACATTTTTTCCAAAAATGTATCATTACAATTACCTTTTTTATATTTGAGTGTAATCTTGTAACTATGCTTAGCTTTATATTTTTTGACATTGTTTTTAGTTGTTCCATCTAATTTGATTTACTTGACAAACGTCAGTGTATCAACAAGGGATTAGCTAACAGATGAATAATAAAATAGAACATTTTGTGATATAAGTAGATGTTAGATTTTGAAGCCATTTAGTTGATAAGTGTGACAGAAGTTAGTAGGTGGAGCAGTTAAATATCATGCACATAGTTGAGAAAGTAATGTCTTCTGATTTATCTGATTTGTTTCTAGATTGAAACTTATCAGTGATTTCTATAGGAGGCCTATATAACCTTTCCCCAGGTGAATCAAACAGCTAATTGTGTTGATTCACTTGAAACATCTAACTTACCTAAGCACAGGGCTCCTGGAGAAAAAGGAAGGGATTTTTTTTATTTATTGAACTAAATGATAAATTGCTTCTATAGAAGATGACCTTCTAATATTTGGCATTTTCTAGTATGTTTAACACATTTCCTTGTGTCTCTAGCATTCATTTTTGGTAGATGAGGCTTTAAAAGTAGACAGCCACTAGAAAGGACATACTTGAACTTGCATGTCAACAATCTCAGTAAAATGATGTTGAACATGAGAAATGTTGAAATATGCTAAATCTAGAAGTCATAGAAGTTAATTGGTATGTTTGACAGAAAATTTGCTGATAATCAAATGCAAATATTTTAATAAAAGCCTTCATAATACTTTAATTTTTGACAATCTTAGCAACATTTTACAAAAAAAAAAACGGTGAACTTATAGCTAGCTCGGTTTCCAAACTGAGTGTCACAGTGAATTTTTTAATTCTTTCAGTATATTTTTTAGACTGCTACTGAGTTAGTTTGGACTTCACTACTTAATAAACAGAACTGTCATGTATTTCTTTTGGCCTAGGGATATGATAAAATTACTGGGACACTAAGAATGCTGGAAACCAAGAAAGTTTGAAATCTTAATCAGTTGCTGAACAAGATGATAAACTAGGCTGCTAATATTCAGAAAATAAAATGTGGGCATGTTAAGGATATGTGGTAATTGTTTCTCAGCTGTATAAATTCATTTTCTAGCACTAATTAAAATGTTCTAGTGCTTTTTTTGTTGCAAGTAATTGATCACTTCAGTTGCATATCAGTCTTAAATATGTGAATTGGACTGACGTTTATGTTCACATCTAACATGCTGGAATGGCATGCTAAGTCTTGCTCATTTGCTTATGCCTATGAGGATTCCAATTAAAGTGTTAAGAAAAAAATTTCTACAAATGAACGTCATTGGCTGAGCTGGTGAGTAGCTGAAAACTGCACAAAATGGGATTTTATTTAACTTTGAAATGCAGCATTTAAGAAAGCAGTTGCATGGCTACTGACCACTCTATGGGGACTTGCATTTGTCATTAAAAATGAGGGGAAGGCTTCTTTGGCCAGTCCACTTTTTGCATGAAGAGTAGGGTTTATATAATTTGTTAGCATTTGTAACTTCACGAGTAACTATGCAACTAACTGTTTTATGATGAGTGGGTAACATACATGAAAAAAAAAGCTAGTCTTAGCTAAAGGCTTCTGGTTTTGTTCATTTTGTGGTTTTTTTAGATGTTTGCACTACCACTGTTGGCATGATATTAGATCTTTACACTTTGCATAATTTGCACTATCCTGCGGTGTGTTTTGTAGTTAATTTACTGTTTCCAAACTTCAGCCAGTTTTTGTTGTAACATAATCAAGTGTTGCTGAAGGGTTCTGTATTGAATTCAGTGATTGCATGGTTAAGTGATGCCATGCCATTTTTTTCACCATATTGATTGCAGATTATACATGCACTCTTAATTAATCCTTGTTTAATTGACTTTCATTTATTATTTGTCCATTGTTGGTCAGTTATCAAGTGTTCCTAGATCCCAATATTCTGATAGTGCATGTTACATTATTCAGTCTGAAGTTCTAAATGGAAACAGAGCCTGCCCATATATATAGGTTTGTTTCTTTGATCAGATCTTTGATGAGTTAAATCAGAATTGTTTTTCAATATAGGAGTGACTATTTTGTTTTATTATTTCAGTCTTCATAAACCAGATTTTTAGTATCCCTACAATTTTCTGAACATAGTCAGCCGAATGTAAACAACATGGTATTGGCACTAAGATTTTGGTATTAGATAAAAAGAATTTTGTAATGCTTGCTGAATAGTATTCTGTAAGAATGTTCTTCACAGGTCAGTGGTACAAAGTTTTTCCTAGAGAAAGATGCATCAGTTTAACAGGAAAACACTCTCTGAGTGTTTCTCTTTAGATAAATCAAACAATTTATCTAAAATTCTGAATGTGTGACTGCTTATCTCCAAGCTCTTCAAATGATAGTTATTCTAATAGCATTCAGTGTTGAAATCTTTCAAAATTTAAATTTTTCATGAAGTGTGCTTCTGAAGTTGGGAGTGTGTGTGTGTGTGTGTATATATATATGTATTTATCTTTCCTTTCAACTGTTTTTAATTCAATGATTCTCTGTTATATATTCTTTTATGCATTACAATTATTAAAACCTTGATTTATATTTCTGAAAGGATTGGTCATCTTTGGAGGATTAGTTTTTTAAATTTTCATTGAATTTTTAAATTACTGAATAATGCTCTTGCATCCTTGAGGTATTTTTATTCTTCAGGATTTTAGCAGTATGTAGATGATTGTCAATTCTTTGCAGTATTTATCTATATACTATATCTACATCAGCATTATGTAGCTTTGACTAGTGCACCTCATTTATATTGGAATGGCTAATGGCCACTGGAAATAGTCTTGGCAAGAGGAGTGACAATCATTCCCATGTTTGTGGATGATTGTCATTGCTCTACTGGTTAAAAAAAACTAGTCCTTCACAATGGTCCTTTTGAGAATATCCATTATGAATTTAGTGCATAAAAGCATATATAGGATAATGAAACTGTTCCAAACAATTAACATAAATCCACACAAATGTCTGCATTAAATATTGTTGCCCTCTCGAAATGAAATTTTAGATTTCATAACATTGAAATGCTTGTTTTTCTAGTTGCCCTGTTTGTCCAATCTGAGAATGGTTACAAACATTTAACTAATTTGATTTTTTAATATTTCTAGTTGTTTTTACTAGTTTATTTTATAAATTATAGAACATTATAACTAAATATAATAGAATGTATCAACCTTAAATATAATAGTATAAGGGAAGATACCAAATTAATCAGGTGACAAGTTAGTTCATGCAGTTCTAAGATATGGAAGCTATTGATACCAATAATGCATGAAGTGCGCCTCAAAAAAAAAACCAGCATAATGAAAAACATGGCTATTCCATTTCTTCAAACATGTTTATTTTGTGTAAGCAAGCAACTACACAAGCAATCACTAAATTATGTAAAGTTCCTTTTGTCCAAACATTTGCAAGTATTTCTACTTGCACTTGCCCTATTTGGAGGATGCTGCACAGGTTCAAATTTCACATGCACTTTGTAACAGTGACACCTAGATATTTTCCCACAACCCTGGTTGGGAAGTTTAAATATTCACCTTTATCGTTAATGGAATATCATGCATAGCACATGCTAGATGCAAAAGGTTTTTCCCTCCTTAAAATGTATGAGTAAGGTTTAAAATTTGGAAAGGGTGCTTATTTTTTAAAAGTTTTATTCTAAACTGCATAAACATTTCTAGTCACCTGATAGACAATTTCTTTTATGATAAGAAATTTGAAACAGTACTAGTTTACTACAAGCATTAGTGAGGTAAAAGTTTAATCTACTTATATTGATTGTTACCAAATACATTTTCACTGTATAAACTTCCATTTACACTGATTCTGTGCAGTTCTAAAGAATTGCTATGATAAAGTACACTATTGAGGATTTTAGTTGATCTTGTTCATTTTCTAGTTATGTAAATTAATGCTAAGATTGAACTACCACAAAATGAATCCATATTACACGTTTTCTTGTCCATTCTTATGTGCTGATTACTACACTTACAATTTAGTAAAGGGTATATGTGGTACTATATTTGTACAATATAATAATACATATTTGAATTCCCTATAAATGTGTTTTAAGTTTGATTTTATTTTACTGAAAAATTGATTTTTTTGTATTTGTTCTACATCATTCAGTTTTACCTAAAATGAAACTGAAGCAGTAGTTAATGTTTTTTTTTTTCAGTTATGTATACAGTGAAATAACTTTAGACATGCATTGTAATCAATTTTTATCTATTTTATGACTGAATTAGCATGTGATTTTTTCTTAACTGAGTGAGGGTGCTTTTCTCAAATTTCTTAGTTTATTATAAGCTATATATATATATATATATATATCCATATCTGATAAACCACCTCTTCAGACCTGCCATTTAGAGAAAGAAAGGAGGAAAGAAATAACAAAAAAAAAACTTTTAGTATAGTTCTTATTAATGGCCTTACAGGAATTACTCCCTGCACCTGAATGAAGCCAGTCAACTATAACCACCAAACTGGCCACAATCTGTCTAAACGGCAGTCTGACTATCCCTTACTGTTAGCTCTCCTATTAGGGGTGAGTTATAATCATTCTAATCAAATCAATTGCAGGTTATTTCAATACAAACATAAGTAATAAAGGGTATGTACATAAATTGAGTTGCATGTATTGTAAAATACAATGAAGTTCTTGCATGCTATTATCTTTAGATAAGTGTTTACTTTGAAATATAAATTAATCAATTATTTAGTTACAGAATCTTTCTAATGTCAAAATAAATTGTATTGTTTTAATGTAGGCCAATCTTTAATGTACAGATTTTTAATGTCTTTCTATGCAAGTTGTAATTGTTTCATTCTATTTTTGCTGTCACTGTATTTACATTAATGTATAAGATTATGATACTTTCCAATTTACCTCATGATTAAATTTCAATGTGAATAGTTTCAGTTGCAAAATTATATCCCACATGAATTTTGCAGGGGATTCTTTATATAGTGATTGTTCTGATATGAATTGTTTTTTTTTTTCCCAGTTTTAATTATGAAATCCAGAATTTTAACTTGTAAGCACATAGTTGATGTGTATATTAAAGCATTTTGCATTAGCAGGAAAAATGAGTTGTGAAGATGGCAAGCATAACTCTCCTATAAGCTAATAGGTGAATAACATAATTGCCATCTTCACTTTTGCCCCTGTACATAGGAATTTCAAGTTTATTATATTTGAAAATGTATCTTAACATAAAATTTCGAATTTCAGTATTTATATTTTATAATTTGTTATCTTAAGCATTCACCAATATACAGATTCTGGGATTAAAGTTTATTTTACTAAGATTCAGTTGGTAGGCTTTATATATCAAATGGTATAAACTGTCTTGCAACCTAACTTACTATGCATTTGTTTTTATCCAATCTTTTAATTGTCAGGGAGTGAATTCTCATTTTTCAGCAGATTTTTTGTTCAGTTTCATCCAAGAACCAATCTTGTGACTGAATGCTTTGTTTAGAGCATTCTTTGGAACTCTGAAATGTATATCAAAAAGCATTTTCATCACTCCTGAATATTTAAATTTTTATTGGAATCATTGTTTTATTTCATTTTGCAAATATTGCAATACACTGTTCTTCCTTTAGAACATTTTTGAGGCTGTATATTTTTTAATTAAATGTGTATGCTAAATCTACACCTTTGCAGGAGTTTCCTTTGCCAGGTGTTGGAAACTGCAAAATGCACATTGACAAGAGCAGAAAATTGTTCTGGACAATTCTGAGTAATGGAAGAAAAGGAACTGGCAGTAGCTGTCATGTATGATTTAATTGGACTAGTTCTCTTCCTTGAACTAGCATTTCCAGATGGTTTGCAAAATGATTTCCTATTGTAACTTTATTAAAATTTCTGTATACTCAGTGACATCTTGCACACTGGTTGTATGCTTGTCATAATATGATCATAACTATGACAGTTTTGTACATCACATCCTGTCTTGAATTCATTAAATGTAAGTTTATAAGAGATTATCCCTAAGTTAATGGAATGTTTCAGTTGAACTATTGACAAGGACATAATGGATGTGACATGCATTATAAAAATTTCTGGGACTTCCTGGGTGGCCCAATGAGTTTTTGAGACAATTCAACTGTCTTATAGAAAATCTTGAGGAGTGATGTAAAATTTTTTTACCAAAATCTTTTTCTGCCTCTTTCAGAAGCAAGCAAACAGAAGTTCTCAATTTTACTTTGTGAAAAGACTTTTCTTGCATCCTTATATTTTCTTCATGTAGTTAGTCATTAGCAGTTGAAATTGTTAGATTTTGCAAAGTTGAATTTCTAATCTTAGAAAATTACCTTTTCTAAGAAAAGTGCATTTTACTATGTCACTTCATTTATACACTTGTAAAAATGCCATAATTTTAAGATTAGAAACCACTTCCTACAAGACTCCCCTATGTTTGATTTGTCTTTAGTTCTGAGGTGCTTATTAAAAATTGAGTTTCACAAGCTTTGGGTATGGTTGTATAAATCCAATGCTTAAATGTTTTTGAATTCCTATTTGAAATACAGTGTTCTGTTCATAGAAAATACCTAGAGTTTGGAGGATGTGCATGGTTTGCTTTAGTGAATTCATGGAAAAAACATTATAAAATGTTACTATTTTCTTCTACTAAGGAGTAAACTTGAAGAGAAAACTAGTTGAGTTCAGTCTAAAAGGGAATGGTCAGAAATTGAATGTTGACAAGAATGCAAAGGACTGGTAGGAACCATATGTAGACAATCTGCAAAGCTGTATTGAGCAACAACTAGAGAATAAAATTATAATCTGGAATTAACCTTACATCTTTCTTTTCACCTGAGATTTGAATATGCATGGCAATTCCTAGTGGGATTTCTTTTGGTCCAGGTTAGAAACATCGATAAGAATTTTCTTTTACTCATGCAAAAGAAACTGAGTCAGCTGAACATCTGCAAGTATGTTTTTACATTGTATAGTGTGAAAACTATCTCCAGGATGTGAACATTGCTGTTTACCATTTCAAGGCCTTTGCATTGAACACAATTTAATGTCTGACTTGTCAGCTGCTTCTGAGGCATTACTTGATATGTAACCTTAAGAGGCATATAGGCAGTACATGATTAAGTTTAGTAATTTCAACAATTTTCCTCTAAATTATTGCTTTATCTAATATTTTGATCTTTTAAGATACTTCTAACTAAATCAAACTTGGTTGATTGATTCAGTTAGTATCCATCTTGGCCTTCCTCAGGATCTTTGCATCAGACACCTATTTTGGTAAGCTGTCCTTTCCCATTCTCTGTGTGACCATATCCATAACTGAGTTCCTTTCTAATATCATCTTTAATGATACTGCCATTCATCCTAATTTTTCTCAAAATCAAAGATTTTTTTTTTTCAATAACTCAGCTCCATCTTGGAACAGTCTTGTATATGGCTAGTTTAGTGTCTGCTAAATTCTCTTTCTATATGAATTTTATTCTGTGGGTTCTCCATTGAGAAAGCATTTGAAATTCTATGTTCCTGCCTTAATGATATTGCCATTCATCCTATTTATTCACTCTAATTTTTCTCAAAATCCAAGTTTTTTTTCAATAAAACTCAGCTCCATAGTTTAAAAAGCTCTTGTGGCCTATAGCATATTAGTGCTATAGGCTACAAGACATGGCACTTCAATGTCATGTGTGTACAAGAAGAAAGGAGGAATCTCTTCACATTCTGCTTGAACAGCTGAGGGTTGTAATCTTTGGGGAAGGCAGAGTAGGAGAGAGACTATTCAAAAGAACATGTGGATGGAATGCAAGAGGAAGCAAGTTTCAAGATGGACTGTAAAAGGGTGTTAATTAGCAGCAGCTCTTGTTCTAATGATTTTGGAGGAGTAGAGGAATAATAGTAATTAATTCATAGAACTATCTGGAGATCTTGATCAGTCTAAGAAGGGAAACCTGATCATGTTTGGATATCTCAGTATTACTGAAGATGGGAGGGATAGATCAGACAAGACAAAGTTATCTCCATTGGGATATAGCTAGGAGATTGGAGTTGAGGCTGTGGATCTTGAAGAATCTAATACTTGAGCACTAAGATTTGTCAAATGAAAATAGGGAATGGACTACCATGTCATCAGAGCTATTGATGGGATTGGATATCTGCAAGAGCAGATAATTTATATACAAGAGTGGTTGAAAGCCACTCTTGTATATAAATTATCCTAGGGCACTCCTGCATTGGTGGGAAAACCTGAGGAGGTGAAACTGTCCAGCATGATATGTGAGAAGCCAATGCAAAATTTGGCAATCCAGTTGTGCATAGGTATAGAAGGGCAGAACATGATTTTCTGTAGCAGTTTTCAGTCCTGAAATGGATTGTAAAAGCAAGGTTGTTTTGACTCTTCCATGATTTTAGAGAATGGACCAATTGTATGGTAGTTTTGGAAGATCCTTTCTTTGTGATAGGCGGATATGGGCCTGATTCCATGTTGTAGGATAGTTACCAATTGAATTGACAGATTGAAGAGGTGATAAGGGATAGGTGTTGTTCTGGAGTGCAAGCTTTTAACAGAATATGTGGGATATTGTCAGGATCAGATTCCTTCAGGATTTCCCTCATTATTAAGGATTCTTCAGATTTCTTCCAGGCTGAGTAGGTGAAATGGAGCTACTAGATGGCTAGAGCTGTTCATGGTATAGAGAATTTTGCCCAGGTCATCAGTGCAGGAATTGGAAGAGAATGGTATTACTAGAAAGTCAGCCTTGGCCTTGTATAACTACAGTATTGTCTGGATGTGAGTGGAAACCTGGGTGGGCAAAACTGTGCCCAATGACATTTGCAAGGGAACAGGGCTCTTGTCCAAATGGCAAGCACTCAAGTTTGCAGCATTTAGCCATTTCATAGTTTTTTTTTACTGCATTGGTGCACCTTTGAGAACACCAATTCTCGGATATGTTTATGGTACCCATATCTTTAATTTGCATTGAGAGCTGATTCTTGGTTACATGGTGGTCAGCATTTATGATTAAGAATTTAGGGATAAATGTTAAAATAATTACTTAATATTAGGAAAGTAACAATTGACATTTCACCCCTGTATTGAGGTCATCAGAAAAATGTATGAGAAACATGTTACATGCTTCTGCATTTTACAAGGTTAAATTATGCTGCTTATTAATAAATTTTCTTCTAGGCTTGTTCCGGTTGCTACAAGGGTAGCAACAGGAACAAAATCTCAATATGAGAAGACTTTAGAAATGTTTAATGTGTTCTGTTAATTTATTCTTTATTTTTAAAAATTTATTTTAACTATTCTATTTTTAATATTTTTTTAGTTTCTCACTAGAGGTCTAGCTAGATAAAAATATTAATAAGCAACTTTCATTTTACCTTGTAAAGTGCAGAAGCATGTAACATGTTTCTTATACATGTATTTTTCTGATGACCTCAACACTGATCGAAACGTCAATTGTTACTTTCCTAATATTAACACGTTCGCTGCCAACTAAGAGTATACTCGTATGTCGATTTACCAACCTCCTATGCCAAGCACGAGTTAACCCTTAGTATAATTACTTTAATTTGGACCCTTGGATTCTGAATAAAGCAGAGAGCATGTCGGTGGGGGGGGCTTGATAGAAGCGAAATAATTTCAACTAAAATATAGTATATTATATGTGCCTCAGAAGCCAACTACGAATATACTCGTATGTCGATTACCAACCTCCTATGCCAAGTGCGAGCTAATCCGTAGTAAACACGTAATTTGTGAATCAGTTAATCAATGAAAATATAACATGAAATCAATAAAATAAAAACCAATTTATTCAAATTACAAATGATACGCTTTAAAACAATTTTCCACGCACAATGGTGGTTTTTCCTGGCAAACAGGACAATTTGCTGTGATGCTATAAGCTCATCCATTCCAACAAAAACTTGAGATAAATTGATCTCTAAATTTTAATGCAGACATTGCGTTTCCAGTAATTATAAAATTTATGCGCATTTTGAATGTATATATCAAAAATGCGTATTGCCTGTTTCTTTGGTCATCTAATTGTCTTTCATAAGGGGGAATAGTAAGAAAAGTGATCAGAAAGATCGATGCCTGACATACCCAAATTATGGTCCCTAACGATATTTGATTTTAATTGAATTTTACCATTCCCATTTTTTGCTTCAACCATTTCAAATTTGTGTATATTTGAAATGGAAAGAACCTTCCCTTCCATTTACGATGATGAATTCATTAAATTCATCACTCATATTAGCATAAGCTTCTAATTCATTATCAGTAAGTTTTCTTGTACTGGTCCTGGCGAAACTGAAGGTTTTTAGAGACTAGACGCAATAAACACATTCTTCAGTGCATGTAACATATGGTTGGGGGTGATACGAGATTACTCATAGTTGGCTTATAAAACAAAATTCTGTCTGATAAGCCGGCTACGAGATTACTCGTAGTGACCTTGAAGACGCAAAAGCGCTTGGCGTTGGGAACAAACTATGCCCAAGTAGCGTGTCAGCAAATGTGTTAAGTAAAGTAATTATTTTAACATGTGTATCCCTAAATTCTTAACCATGAATTAACTGATGAAAATCCATTAGTTGGATTAATTAGAAGTTTAGTTGGAGCTGACTATGTAAGGTTGACTGACTGCCAAAGTCATCAGGTTATTTTTGGTTTTAATGATATAGATTGCACATTCAGCTCATGAAGGTTTTAGGTAAGTATCAATTTAAGCTTTTCATTGATTTACACTTTGATATTCTGTGATTTCAGTGTGCAGTTTCTTTCAAAAAACTGTCTGGGCTGTAAAACTGAGTCTAAT
Organism: Typopeltis vanoorti; assembly: GCF_054136105.1. NCBI lineage: Eukaryota > Metazoa > Arthropoda > Arachnida > Uropygi > Thelyphonidae > Typopeltis > Typopeltis vanoorti. The sequence continues at coordinate 28,751,606 of NC_143560.1, forward strand.
GCATGACTTAAAAAACACCACTTTTAATTGTCGTTTGATTTTTTTAGTAGAGTTAACAATATTCTGAACTGAAGAAATATTGATGCCATTTTTCTGTAATAAAATAAGATTGGGGCTTAGCCTTTGTCACATTTGCATTCAACTTGCTTGTTCAGTTGCTGGAAACTGAAATCCTAATCTACTTGACATTTTGCCATTGTCATTTTTAGATAATGCTTAAGCTGCCAACAATATTTGCTGTGAATTTATTTGGATGACAACCTTCTTACAAGCTACTTCCTACCACTTTGCATTAAGAGCATTATCGACTGATTCTTTTAAGGTTACATGTGGTCAGCATTCGTGATTAAGAATTTAGGGATACACATGTTAAAATAATTACTTTACTTAATATTAGGAAAGTAACAATTGACATTTCACCTCTGTATTGAGGTCATCAGAAAAATGTATGAGAAACATGCTTCTGCATTTTACAAGGTAAAATGAAATACAAAGTATACATACACTTCCTTGTTTGGGGAGAATAGGGTAGTGGAAACTGGGTTTTAAAACACATACTAAAATAACTTGCTTTGCTGTTCAATGTTTTAAGTTTTTTTCTGATAAATGATGTATTTATGACCTCTGCTAAACTACTACATCCCTTGAATTTTCTGTGCATAGAAGAATATGTAAATGAGTAGAAAAGCTTTTGCTGGCAGTTCATGTGAATTTTGTGAAAGGTATGATTCACAAAAGAATAGGGAAAAAATTTCTTATTTGCTTATATTGTTTGTGTTATACCTTTTCAAATTTTCAAAACAAAGAACAACAGTAAAGAAGTTTAAAAATTAACAATGAGCTAATCCTAATGTCACCTATACTTATACCTGTAACCTGGTTTACTTTGGACAGAAGGAACCTTTGGCATCTGCTGCAGAATGTAAAAAAATGTGCCACACGATCGTTTTACAAAAAAAAAAAATCTGGAGAAAGTCATTTTAAGATCAAATGAATATTTATTGGTGCTCCTTGTGTTATGTTAGAATTTTTAAATTAGTCACTGATAATTTTGTAGCTGCACATGTATTTTGAAGATCCTGGGTATAACAACACCAGAGAAACAAGGAAATAAAGTTGAATAATTTTTCTCATGTTGTGAATTAAAATCGTGAATAAAAAAAACATCAACTGCCAACATAAGCCTATTACATGTTTGAGAATTCTTCCTATGTAGCATCTGATACCATCATGGAATGGATCCTAGTATTCTCCTCACTGGTTCATAATTACCAGCTTTGAAGTTCAGCATGCAATAAATGGGGGAATATACATACTTCCCTGTTTGGGGAGAATAGGGTAGTGGAAACTGGCTTTTCTTGCTTCCCTGTTCAATGTTTTCAGTTTTTTCTGATGTTAAATGATGCGTTTATTCAGTAATTTGCATTAATTTCTGCAGTGTAAAAAAAAACCAGTATTTGGTATTTTTTATCTAGCATTCTTGCATTTTTCTAATTACTAAAGTAGTTAAATTTTTAATTAAGAGCATAAAATGGAGACCCAGGATGAAAATTGCCAGGATGGACAATGTACAATCTTGTACACATGCAAAATAGGGCATCTAAGAGATGTTTCTAATAGCATTTTTGTATATTTACAGTGATAATTGGACAAGAAATTTTTGGCAAATACTTTGTTGCCTAATTTTTTTTGCTTAAAGTTAGTCCATTTGTAAACTACATTCAGATTTGCTCAGTGCTGCCTCTCATTCACTCAAACCCTCAATTTCTTGTTGGAATTATGGCCAAAGCATCTGTATGTGAAGCTGGCTGGTGTTTTTCTGATCGGTAAATACATCCACATGGCAATAAATGATTTTGATTTTCCTGCATCACTTTTCTATTTCAGCGAGACTCCAAGGTTTAGTATTTATTTGTTTTTGAACTTTTTTTATTCAATGTGATATTCATTTCTATCCTCACTTTGTTAAAGCTATTTTGAAGCCTATCCTACATGGAATTTTGACTTCTTTCCATTCAGAAGCTTAGTTAATTAGCTGTACAGCTCCAGGAGTGATTTTAATTTTAGTAATTGTCTTTTTTTGCAAATGTGATTTTTTTAAAGGTGCATTTACAGATAAATTTTTCTGAGGTATCTAAAGGAATACTGAATTTTTAATCTATTTTAAAACTAAAAGTACAGTGCCACCATCCTTTCTTTTAGTGTTGCATGGTGATCAGCATTGTAGACTTTACATACAACAGTTATAAATAACTTCATTTCCTGACGTTTTGACCTTCATATTATGGTCATCTGGAGTATATACAAGGACAAGCTTACTTACATTTCACACAGTATGCTAAAGATTTGATGAACAGTTAGGTTCATCAAATCTACACAAAAGAACACTACAAATGGTTTTGATCAGATTTACTTAGTAGTAATTTTCTAGAATGCATATCTTTATTTTCTTTGACACTAGTAATTGTAAGTTTACATATTCAGCTTTTAACTAGAGATACTACTCAAAAGTTCTGTTAAATTTTCATATGGAACTGATGTTCACAAATCCCATTAGCACTTATTCCTATGATAGTTTTTGTACCTATTCAAATGCAAAAACTGTCGTTTGTAATGCTAGTAACTTTTATTTCTACTAATATTTGCCATTGATAGCATAAATGGCATTCTATCAGTGCTCTAATTCCAAGTGAATTTTTTTAATATCATGCAAACCAATTAAATAACCTTAAATGGAAAACACTTTTTAAAAAAATCATCAGTTTAGAACTAACAATGATTTTCTTTTTATTTTCGTTATATTAATAATGATACACAGCAAATCGCCAAGTTAAAATTAATTTCCATTGATTTCTGCCTGGTGGTGCTAGATTTCACAGAAAACAATTTTTGACAAATTACAATATTGCACAAGGAAAGGAACATTTGGATCATGAGAATCCATTAGTCTGAACTGTTTTCAGCTTGTAAAACTTCTATAGCTGAAGAACCTAGTGCATGTCAGCTAAAGAAGTTTTTTATAAACATCTATAAAAACAAATTTGATACTCTATAATGGTATAAATATCCATGTGACCTAAAAATGAAGGTGAAACCAAGCTATGCATTCCCTTATTTGGTTTTGGACACTGAAGTCTTCATTGGTAGCAGAAGCCAGTATGGTTGACAAAGGGGGGTCATTTGAGGTGATTTTCTAAACTATGGAATACTAATACAAACTTGTGGTTGATTTCCACTTCAGTCTTATTTTGATAGTAAACCTAGATTGATTTTGATTATACTTTGAGCCAAGTTTTGTTACTAATAATAACAGCTTATTACTGGTTATGACAGATTAGGCTCTGCAGATCTGAACCAATCAGTATAGAAAATAAGTAGCTTATCCATAAAATCTATATGGATAAGTGGGTCCATTTCAGAACTGACAGGCCTTAATTTAAACAATTCCATGCTGAATGCTTATCTTTAAAAGCCATAATTAGTTTTTTCTTCATCTACTAATCAATCTTTTCTGTGAAATGATTGTCTCCCACCTGCCTTTCATCAGTGGCACAGTGACATTCATTTTAGAATTAGCATATTGCTTATATGGGATTTTTGAGTCTAAAATCAGTCTTGCTAAATATTTGTTAACATTTGTTTCTATATCTTAAATGTTTCATAGTTGGACTTTCCTGATCGAAAAGTTGTTAATTTTAAATTATGAAGCTATAAAATATTTCAAATGATCATGGAGGCTTCTAACTCCAGAATAAATGTATTTACCAGAGCATGGTTCTGTATCTACTGCATTTTTTACTAATCAAATGAGTGACAGTTGAACAGTGGAACTAAAAATTCAGTTCTACAGGATGATCTACAGGAATAATTGAGTCTTACATTGATACTGGTTTTATTTATAGCAGACTTCCAAGATTTTTCTCCCTGATAAATTTTCATATATTCAGCTCAACTAAAGATACTACCCAAACAACAAAAGTTTGTATGAGTAGTATCTTTCCAAATTTTCATATGGAACTAATTTTCATAAATCCCATTAGCACTTATTCCTACGATAGTTTTTGCACCTATTCAAGTGCAAAATCGATCTATTTTTCCTTCTGGTAATTCGAGATTTCTCCTGCTGATTCTTTTAATGTGTCCTGTCATCCTGTGTTTTCTCTTTATAAGGTGTTCTTTTGGTTCCCACAAAGTTCCATGGTTTTTTTTCTCCCTTTCCAAGAAGTTGTCAGTTCTTACCCAAAAGTTTAAAATTTTTGCTTAGTGTTCCTTAAAAAAATTTTTTTTAAAATGATATTTCATTTCATTTGCACCACACCTCAGATTTCAAGTGTTTCACCCTACCATGCATGCCAATCAGTTAGCTTTTTGCTCACACTGAGATTAGTCTTGTTCCTTATTTTGTACTAGTTGAATTCCTGTGTAAATGTGAAGTGGCAAAATCTTGGAAACAGGCTATAAATTAAACTAGTATTCATCAACACATTGCACAAGAAGTATTCTTGTAGTTTAAATACTGTGCACTTTTCTTGACTTAACATACCTGCCAACTCTTTCCTAAGGATATTTGTATCACTTTCAAGCTCACATTTTGTAATAGCATAGAAATTAGTAATTTCTGCAAGTCCTTTGTGTGGTCGGAAGCAATGAAAAGTTTTCATATAACTATAGGCTCAACTGTATCTGTAGTCACTTCCACTACAGTATACTCCAACATACAATATGTGGAATGCAACATTTACCATGGTGTGTTGCAAACAAAAAATAAGGAACTAGTGGGATTTTCTTCTGAAGTATTTTGCCATATGCTTGAGTTTATATTTTTTTCTATTGGGATGCTTATCTTTGTTTCTCAACTTATGATAGGCTTGCTATACAAAAATGGCATCTCATGAAACCTAGAATGAAGTGCTGCAATTTGGTATACTGCAATATATATATATATATATATATATATATATATAGCAGACTTCCAAGGTATAAAATATATAAGTATAATTGCACAAAAGCATGCACTTGTGCAATTACATATGCTAGCTTTTTTTACCCATTTACTAAGGAAACTTGGCACCAAACCCCTTAAAAGTACTTTATTTAAATTAAATCTTTTTGGAAATTTTTCATGGAGAATTGCATTAAAAATTTTATAAATCTGCAAGTATGTTAATTTAGTACATGTAAACAATTGAAATTCAGCATTGATCTAAAAAGATCTGAATAGTTTTTTAAAATATTGCTTTTTAAAAATTACAATTCAATTTTCGTTACACCTTAGCATAACAGCCTCATAGATAACTATTTAATGACAGTTCTGAAATGAAAGCTACTTATTTAGATTTTGAACAACTTTTTTAATTACTATTGACTACACATCACTAGTTATTGTAATTGGGAAAATACATCTTCACTTCAGACATCAAATATCTTGCTATTTAAATTCATAAAACCAGGATTCCATTGTATATTTGTTCAGCATTTTTTATGTTGATTGTATTTTAAGGTATAAAATATTTAATATTTTAATGTTCATATTTTTAGTTTTTGAACATTAATATTAGAAGTATATGTAATTAGTTTAATAAATTCATCCGTTTTTCTAATATATATTTTTGTATTAAATTCGTGACCAAATTATGCTTTCTAAAATAAGTATTTTTGTGGATGTAGTGTCATGCTATAACTGTGGCAGAAGTGGGCACATTGCTAGAGAGTGTGGAGACCAGGGTAAGACATGCTATAATTGCCGCAAAAACTGGTCATATTCTAGACTTATATTTATTAGTTTAATGTTATTTATATGTTTAATGACGGATGAATTTATTAATTTAATAAATTCATCCATTTCTTTGAGTGTGTGTGTGTATATATATATGTATGTATTGTATAAATACATTGTACCATTTTATGCTTTCTAAAATTAACTTTTATATGATGCAGTGTCATGCTATAACTGTGGCAGAAGTGGGCATATTGCAAGAGAGTGCAGAGACCAGGGTAAGACATGCTACAATTGTGGAAAAACTGGCCATATATCCAGAGACTGCGAGCAGGATGATAGAAAGGTATTTTTTTTTAGTATTATTGGATAATGCCCCCCTCCCCAAAAGCAAACTGAAATGCAGATAATAGCACTTAAATCTAAAATGCTTGACAGTGCAAAAATTAGTTTGTAAATGATATGGTTTTATTATTGCACACATTTTCATTAACTAATTATCCTGTTCCAACTTACAATGACTTGGTTGCTAGTGCATTATTTTGCAAGTCAGGTTAATCTGACTTGTGCAATCTTAATGTCTGGCTTAATGGATAAAAAAGTTATTCTTTCAGTATCCAGAGATCTGTCAAAAATGAGAACAACTTACACCAGCAGCATATTAGATAAGCTGAATACTAGGATTAAAGAATTTCTGAAGACATCAAGTCATCAAGATTACACAATTTCAAAATATTAAAATAAAAAATTAATGATTTGGAACACAACCAAACTGATGCACATAACTAATACTGACAATTTTCATCCAACTACAAAATGCATAGATGTACCATTCTAAATATGAACAGTGCAGCAGCTAGTTAAATTTGTTCATGGAATTTTCATTCTTGTAGAATAAAGCAACAGTGGTAGCAGCTTTCTGGAAATGTATCAACTTACTTTTGCCATGTATGAAAGGCAGTGCTGTTCTCCCTTTGACACAATGCGTGGTGCTTTATATATATAGTATTAGGTATTAAATTTTGCATATTTTCCAGTCATGAACTAAAAATGTTGGCAACAGTTTGCTGCTTTAATAAGGCCTCGTTTAAGATTCACTTGATCTTCATTTATTTAGTGAATTGTTCTTTTACATGATTGACATTTACTAATGTAATTAGTCCAAAGTTTAAATGTGCACTCTAAATTATGTGTCTGAAATTGGTTTTTGAAAGCTTTTATAACTTTTATAATTTCAAGCTTACATTTTGTACTGGCAATGAAATTAGTCTTTCTAGTAGATAAAATTATGCTGGTCTAATTATAAAATATTCATATCCTTAAATCTTTGACTAGATCAGTAGTTCACACTTTAAAAATGTACAAAATTAGTAAATGTCAATCATGTCGTCAGTACTAAAAATTAAAAAAAAAAAACTAATTTAAAACAAATCACATTGAGACTAAATTTCCACCATTACATAAGGAATGGTACAGTGAGAACTGCTGCTCTGGACACTTAATTGTCTTATATATATTCAGACATTTAATGCTAACTTTTTACTTGCAGTGTTATAGCTGTGGTAAATTTGGCCATATTGTCCGTGATTGCCCAGTAGCTGACAGGGAAAGAGATGATCGTAAATGCTACAACTGTGGAGGAATTGGTCACATCAGTTGGGACTGCCCGCAGAAGGGTTCGGATGTGAATAGCGATGGTATGTCTTTTTTTATAGGTGATGTATAGTATGGTTTGAAAAGTGTGAGAGAGATAGTTTACCAGTATTTTTGAATGCATGTTATAAGTCATCTCAAATTTTAATACTTTTGGGTCAAATTTTTTTAATGATTAAGTGCTTATGCTATAGCATGTTTTCCTTTCGGATGTTTTAGGAACAAAATTAAATACTGACATTAAATTTAATTTTTGGCTAGATTTCATGACATTTAACAACAGTTTGAAAACTGAACAATTTAGTTTGTTTGTCTGGATCGGACACATTGAACGTGTGCAAAGATGTCTACATCTATAAGGTATTAGAGAAGAACATAGGTCTGCAAGTTGTCCAACTGTGTGATGTACACTGCAGATGAGTATACAAAAGAACTTTCTGGTCTGTACATGAATACTAGGAGCATCAGAAACAAATGAATAGTTTCTTGCATTAGTCTGGGACCTCAGATTGTAGGCATTAGTGAATCAGACATATTAACTAGTATAGAGGGTAATGTATTTTTAGGAAGGATAGAGGGCTGTGCTGTTAATATCAATATCATCAAATTCCTGCCATGTACCCTCAAGGGTGTACAGGATATGATAGTACTACATGAAAAAATTATATCATTATTAATTTCCTATCTACAATTTTCCTCCAAATCAGTCTGTTACTTGTCAAGACTCCAACATTATCAGATCTTATATTTCTATCGTCTAAGGCACTTTGTACCGTATCAATCCACCTATATCTTGGTCTTCCTCTGGGTCGTTTTCCTGCCAACCTGGCAGAGAACACTTGTTTTGCTAATCTTTCCTCTCGCATTCTATTTAAGTGACCATACCACCTGAGATTAGCTCTGCTAACGCATTCCTGGATGCTGACAATGTCAAGTTCTTTCCTAATATCCTCATTTTCAATATGATATTGCCATTGATGCCATCTGTTCACGCCTCTAATCTTTCTCAGGACTCTCATATCTGCGGTCTCTAGTCTTTGGTCAAGTGTTTTACTTCTGACCCAGCTCTCAGATCCATAAGTTAAAACTGGTTTGAATGCTGTCTTGTATACAGCTAATTTAGTGTTCAGACTAATTTCTTTCTTATTCCATATGAATTCAATTGACTTCCCACCATACCAGCTTTGCTGATTCTGTTGTCTATTTCTATATTTAATTTACCATCTTCAGTAAAAATCGTGCCTAAGTAGCTGAAATGTTTTACTTGTTCCACAGGTTCTCCATTCACAACACAGTTGACATTTTCAATGATTCTGCCTATTTTCATTGTCTTTGTCTTTTTATTGCTGACCTTCATACCATATCTATTACAACAGCTATTCAATTTAGTCAGAGAATCTTGCAGACTTGTAGCGGATTTATTTAGAAGTATAACATCATCCGCATAAAGCAAAGAGTTGACATTAACATCTCCAATTTTGATATCAGGTTTAATACCACATTCCTTCATAATGTGATCCATATAGATAATGATTAACAGAGGGGATAATGTACATCCTTGTCTCACACCAGATTTAACATTAAACCATCTTCCTGTACTTCAATTCTAACTGCTGACTTACAACTCAAATAAAGACTAAGTATTGCTTGATATAATGCCCCATTGACACCATATAACTGTAGTGTATTGAATAGCTTCTCTCTTGGCACCTTGTCATATGCCTTTTCCAAATCGACAAAATATCAGATGACTTGAATCCAGTTACAGTTCAGACCTATGCAGTACTACTACTAACAGTATTTCATGTTGCAGTGAGTTTGAAGCCATCTGGTGTGAGGTGGAATCTAACAAGATCAATTACATAGCAGGGTGTTGTTATAGACCTAATGAATTCGTTGCTGGTGATGAAGAAATGCATCACCAGATAGAGATGAGTACAAAAAGAGTAATTATAATGGGAGATTAATTATCCAAATATTGATTGGTTAGCAGTAGAATCTCATAAGAATGAAAATGCATTTGAGCTGTTGGACAACTTCTTCAAGCAGCATGATTGCAACCACAAGATTATGGTTGCATATTCATGCAGTGCATTTTCGCTGATTATTTCTTTGAACCACTAACCTATATTTCTGGGTTACTGGTTCCTGAAAAAGAAAATGTAAGAGAACTATATGAAAAGGTTGAAAGTCCTTATCCTTGCATATGATTCAAATGTCTTTGTGGCCATCATGCCAGATATGTATACTTCTCAAATGCTAAATTGATAATGCAAGGGATAAAATGTGATGGGCTTGTCTTCATGAGCTCATGCAAGTTTTGTACAGGTTCCACCTTTTTAATTAGTTAATTTTATAGGTGAATGTGTAAAGTACTCCTTGTATACACAAAAAAAAACTAACCTGCAAATGTGCATGTTCCATAAATAACTTGTATTTATTTAGTATATATAATCTTCAAAACCTCGTAAAGCTAATGGACTAACTTTGAATCTTGGTGTGGCATAGTTTGAGTGCTTGAAGTACCTTTCATTACGTGACATTTTGAATATGATGGTTTAATAGCATGAATCTCCATGGAAATTGTAGAATGCCATAGCATGTCTTAACATGGTGAGAACCTTTCCCTCTTAAATTTTGAATCTTCTATGTCCTTTCTACACAATGAATTTTTCAGTTTAACCTGCTGTTCTTGATCAGAGAGATCAGGAATAAAATTTCTGATTATTTTATTATAGTAATTAGTTTGCATTGCTGATGTTTACTAATTCTTTGTTTGTTTTTAGATTGATTGGAAGATATTTTCATTCTCAGAAGATAGCACAAGGACAGTGGATGTGTTAAACACTTTTTTTTTTTAAAGAAAGCAGTGATTTTTAGGTATATTCAATCCTCTCATAACGAAGAGGAATTTATTCCTTAATGTAAGAATATTAAAATGGTTTGTGTGTGTGGTCTGTTAAAATATACTGTTAAGCTTTTTTTTTTCTTTTTAAAAAAACACAAGAGCAAAGATGGCCTTTACTAAAGTATGTGATTATGAAGTCTTAATGTAGTTTTTATCTCAGATATATGATGCTATAAATGAACACCACTGGAACTATGTTGTCAGGCTTTACTTCTGTCCTTTCACCTATCCATACTTTAGTGTACAAAAAAGTATAATTGGTAATTTTGTTTATTGATTTTGTAACTGATATATATGAAAATCCTCATGTAATCGTCATTTTCATTTGTAAGTTTGAAACAATAAAATTGGTAGTTTCGAAAATTTTCATGCTGGTTATCTTGAATTTTTTTAACTGACATCTCTAAAATCATTCTTCTATAACTACTATACATAAGCATAAATACAGAATATAAAATTACATTAAGAATTTAATTTTCTAGTAATGTTTTCAGCTCTGCGTAAATTTGCATAGATGCATATATACCTACTTTGTACCAGTAGGCCATGCTATATTGTAAAACTGCTCAACTCTCAAATGCAGATCTGAAGTATACTAATTAGAAATGGTTTCCCTTCACATAATAAAATTTACAAAAACTAAGGTTGACTGAATAGTGTAATAAAAGAACCATTTAACCAAATTTCTCTGCCATTTGTAGTAGGGTCCAAAATAGAATTAGGAAAGAATTCTTTTAATAGAAAACAGGAAATTACCATATCAGTGATGTTAAGGTTTTATAACTTGTGTTGGAAGTTGATGGAACAACTTTTATGAACTGTTCTGAACAGTAATTTTAAATATTAGCTATAAATATTGACAATACACTTTCAGTAATGGTGCTCTCAGTAATACATTGATTTTTATTTAAAATAAAGAGCCAATAGGCTTCATTTTGGCGATGTAAAAGATGATTTAATTAAGGGGATATTAGAATCCCACATTGTTTTAAAACCGATTAAGAAACTCAACGATTGGAATCAGTTTCATAGTAACTATAAACGTATCAGCAACTACTAGCATGAGCTAAAGTACATAGTTCAAACTAGGGCAACTTGTTGCAAAGGTGGAAAGTTCTGATTGCTATTCTTAATATTTTCCATAATGTAAAACATCTCCTAGGAGATGTATGGTGGGAGGTCACTACCCAGACCAGTTTTGATCTTTATTGAGATCTCATCAGTGAGTAGCTACACCAAAGTATAATACTAAGGTTATAGCGAAAATAACTTATATACTCTGCTATATGAGTTGTTAAAAAGGTGCACCCATAATAATTTAATCATTATAGCAATCTGTCATGAATGGTGGTTAATTTCTAAGTATTCTTGTGGCAATATTAAGACTAGCTTCAGTCTCTACAAATTTTTAAGCGCTTCAATCATATAGAAACTCACAAATTGTACATCCTCATGCATGATGATCAATGGTGCATTATATATTTTTTCTCTGGCTTCTATTTGTATGTTTTAGTTGTCATTTCTCTGATCTGTAATTTATCCATTCTGTCATCTAATAAATCCATCTGCTAAACTAAAAAATGCAATAAATGGTTTTTATCTGCAGCGAGGTTGCAATTTGGGGAGTACTCACATAATTGTGCTTGTAGAAGCATGCTTCAACCATTCATATGCAGATCCATTATATGTATTTTGCTGCATTGTAGACAAATTAGTCTGCATTCAGAAGGTACACTAGATTAACTAAATCATGTTTTGTGAAGGGGAAAAATGCTCAACTGATTTAGTAATGCTCAACATACAATTGCCAATAATTACTGCACTAGCACCTGGGATAACTTGTTTGTTAATCAGTGGAATTACAAGTAAAGTTTTAAAACATCCAGCATTAGTATCAGATTAATTGGGATTTATAATATACCTGGCTTAATTTCAATCACATACAGGGAAGTAAAATGGTTAATTGGAACAAACATTCACTGGCAATTTGTCATCTCAGGGATTCTCCCCATTGAACAAATTTATAGCTTTAATAATTTAATTTAAAGTAAATTTTTTAGTTTTGCTGGGGGGTGGTTTGAAGGTTGTCTTAATGTTGTATTTAAGTAGTGTTTATTAATGGAATATCTATATAAAAAATTATTACTGCAGGTTGCCCATTCACTGTAAAATCCTCTAAAATTTATCTTCTTGATTTTGATATTCCTGCACAGTTATTGCCACTTGATTACTAAGGGTCTCGTACCTCTTTTTTTTCTGACTTGCAACCTGTATGGGCATTGGCTAATAATCGCTGGCAAGCTATATCCTGTCTTAATCCATCTAATAGGTTCCAAATGCTTGGGTGACTACAATGAAACAATGAGTTTAAGGCATTGTGAAATCCTTCACAATTTGTAGTCTCAGGACATCTCTTAGCAGCAGCCCCAAAATGATTCCATACATATTCTAATTAGAAAGAGAGGATCTTTCTGCAACTCCTTTGATGTAGGTTGAGAAGAAATGTCAGAACTTCATTGTAGTTTTCATCATCTGGAAAGGTGGCAGCTAGTTGGTCAAAGACAGTTTTTATTGTTATTGGCACAAAGGAGAGAGCAGGTAGGGACTTCAGTTTCAACTTCATGTATGTCAATATCAGACTCGTGCACTTTAAGCCAACACTGATCTTCCTAATAACACTCTGGCAAAGGTGAAAGTAGCACCCTTTTACTTCTGCTTATGGAAAAGCAACTTGAGTAACAGACATGTTTTTTCAATGTCCAGCAGAATCTTTTGGGGTGTTATGTTATATTGGGCACCAATTGTTGCAATATGGTAAACATTCTGTTGTATGTATCCATTTTTTTTTTGCAAAAGAAAGAAATTAAATACATGGAGGATATGAATTGCCAATCTTAGCATGCCATGTATATAGCTGAAAAAACATGTTAGGTGCTTTATCAAATGTTCTGTCTCTAAATGACATCCTTGTCTAATTCTGAGAGCAGATCATTGCCAATATTCTTTCTGGGTCATCAGCTCCTGTATCATACAAAATGAGGTCAGCATATGGGATAGGAAAATCAGTTGTAACTGGATTGGGAATATAAGCAGTTTCTTTATGTTTAAAAAGACTGAGCGAGGATTGCTTTGGTAAGTGTTTCAAAACATCCCTATTCACTTCTGAGAAAATATTTCCCATAACATTCCTCAGAGTTGCACCAACTGCCTTCATGTCCTGCTTCATCGTAGCCTTTAAAATGTTTGCCTGTGCTTTTTGAGGATTAGAATCATGGCAGTGTTGTGGGACCTCCAATGATATTTTCTTCATGTGTCCTCAAGAATGCCCTGCATTTGGTGGCAAAGTAGACTGCATCTCCAGAGATAATCACTCCACCCTTGTTTTACCTATATATATATATATATATATGGTATATTCATATCCTTGGTAGAGTACTTGATTTCCTTTCTGTATCAGTGAAAATTCCATGATAATAGATCTGTTAAAAAAAAATTTATTAATTTTATATTCAAGCTTTGTCATAGTACTAAAACTAACTAGTAAATTATATGGGCAGATAAGCAACAAAAATTCAAATACCATGTGAAATGAAACATCTAACAGATGTAAAAGGACACTAAGTAAAAGTTATATTGCAAACTTACTAGAAACTTCAATAGGGATGTTGATGGAAAGGGTACCTATTTCTGGTAAGCTGCTCAGTTAAGTACACCTGTAATTACTTAGTATTCTTGGAAATGTAGGCACACAGTTATCTGTATTTTTGCTAGAACGAAAATGTTTCAAATTATTCTACATTTGGATAAGTTTTGAGAAAACCTATAAGAAGCCACAGGGGATCTGTGAAGGACTTTTAATCATTTAAATAAATATAGAACTATACATTTATGTTTTTATGCCGAATGGACAACCTGCAGTGATTAAAAATCTATACAACATATAGAGATAAGACAGTTTTATTTTTCCCCTGTTCTGATTTGTCATAGTTCTGTTCCTTAATATTCTGTACTTTCATGGAACTGGAATTGCAGGCATTAGTGAGACCTGGCTTTCGAATCAGACATACTAACTGGTATTGAATGTCACATAGTTTTAAAGGATAAAGAGGAGACGGGGTGTATACTGCTAATATCAGATGACTTGAATCTAGCTAGAGCTTACTACCTATGATTGTAGTACTACTAACAGTATCATGTGGCAGCAAGTTTGAAGCCATCTGGTGTGAGGTGGAATCTAACATGATTAATTACATAGTGGGGGTGTTATAGACCTGGTGGTTTGGTTGCTAGTGATGAAGAAATGCATTGCTAAATAAACAAGATGAGCTTAAAATTATCCAAATATTGATTGGGTAGCAGTAAAATCTCATAAGAATGAAAATGCATTTGAACTATTGCAAGGCAACTTCCTCAGCAGCATGTGACAGAAGGAATTTGAGGTCAAAGAGTTGGATTTGATTGATTATAATGTCGGTGCTTCAGTTAAAGATAACTTCTGCCTCCAGTGGGAAACTGATAGCTTCTCCAATAGAGTTCAGACCTTACATTTTGCTGCATTAAACTGACACCCCCATTCATTTATTTGCCCATCTGTCTAGCTTATTCAAATCCTCTTGCAGGGCTACCACGTTTGCGCTATTACTAATAACCCTTCCCAGCTTTGCTGAATCTGCCCTTCATGAAATCAAACGGCAGATTGCTTTTTAATTCTTTGTATTACTCTTATGCTGGAGTTAAAGATGGCCTATGTATCATAAACCATTATTGCATTTGTAATGTAATATAATGTTAAATCAATTTTGAACTTAGACATCTCCATCTTCAGCATACATATATAATAAAGATATGCTAAAGATGGGAGGTGTCTTAGTTCAAATATATATATATGGTCTCAAAATAGTTAACCTGCTATACAGGCACTATATCTAAATTGTTCACTAGGATGTTGCTTTCTTGATGTCAGGTTTTCCTATGAAACTTCAATTCTCATCTTTGGCTCTTATATATTCCATCTTTACTGTACCTTCTATGGAATAGATAGCATCATGCTTCTTAGCCTTGATGTGGATAAGAAAACTTGTCCTATTCAGATATATTCTGCTCTACACAGTTACATCTGCATCCAGAACCCTGTCTCAATTGTACTGCTCCTGGTGGAAAGAGCATTTATCCCTGGCTTTATTTATTATTACAAAATCAATATAATCCCAACATGTAAATAAATGTTCTAGTTCCTTCTCTTATCCATAGTGTGAATGTATGTGTGTATATATACATATCTAGAGCCTTTAAAGGGTTCTAAAGCTGTGAAAGATGCCATTCTATAATCATTTGTTTTCTTTTAAACAATTTGTAATTTTACAAGTTGGTATGGTTTGACCAAATCAATGTATTAAATTCAAGCTACATTGTCTTCTAGGTAGAGCTGTAGGAAGTGACAATCTTCAGTTCATTTAGCTTGCAGTGGTAATGCAGGGTAAATGAATTGAAATATTAAACTTTGACAATTTAAATGATGCATTCTTGAATACATCATCAAATTCCTGCCATGTGTCCTCAAGGGGGTGTACAGGATATGATAGTACTACATGAAAAATTTACATAACTTCCTATCTACAATTTTCCTCCAATATTATCAGATCTTATATTTCTATCATCTAAGGCACTTTGTACTGTATCAATCCATCT
This sequence comes from Typopeltis vanoorti, assembly GCF_054136105.1. NCBI lineage: Eukaryota > Metazoa > Arthropoda > Arachnida > Uropygi > Thelyphonidae > Typopeltis > Typopeltis vanoorti. Next base: position 28,767,571 of record NC_143560.1, read on the forward strand.
ATATCTCGGTCTTCCTCTGGGTCGTTTTCCTCGCCCATTCTGTTCAAGTGACCATACCACCTGAGATTAGCTATGCTAAATGCATTCCTGGATGCTGACAATGTCAAATTCTTTCCTAATATCCTTGTTTATATAATTTTTAATATGATATTGCCGTTGATGCCATCTGTTCATGCCTTTACTCTTTCTCAGGAATCTGCAGTCTCTAGTCAAGTGTTTTACTTCTTACCCAGCTCTGAGATCCATAAGTTAAAACTGGTTTGAGCACTATCTTGTATACAGCTAATTCAGTGTTTTCTCTCATGAATTTATTCAGTTGACTTCCTACCATATAAGCCTTGTTGATTCTGTTGTCTATTTTGATATTTAATTTACCATCTTCAGTAAAAATCATGCCTAAGTAGCTGAAATGTTTTACTTGTTCCACAGGTTCCCCATTCAAAACACAGTTGACATTTTCAATGATTCCACATATTTTCATTATCTTTTTAATGCTGACCTTCATACTATTTCTATTACAACAGTTATTCAATTTAGTCAGGGAATCTTGCAGACTTGTAACAGATTTATTTAGAAGTATAACATCGTCTGCAAAGAGCCGACATTAACATCTCCAGTTCTGATATCATGTTAAATACCACTTTCCCTCATAATGTGATCCATATAGATAATGAATAACAGTAAATGTACATCTGTGTCTCACACCAGATTTAACATTAAATCATCTTCCTGTACTTCAGTTATATAACTGCTGGTTTGTAACTCAAATAAAGACCAAGTATTGTTTGATATAATGCCCTGTTGACACCATATAACTGTAGTGTATTGAATAGCTTCTCTTGGCACATTGTTGTATGCCTTTTACCAGATCGACAAAACTTACATACAGATCTTTGTTACATTCCCATGCTTTGTCAACTATTTGTAAAGTGAAGATCTGATCCTGACGGCCTCTATTCAAGCCTGAATCCAGCTTGTTCCACAATTCTTCTCAACCATTTCTCAAGTATACTGGCATAAATCTCTCCTGGAACACTCAGTAGCAAAATACCTCTGTAATTCTCACATTGTTTTATTTCCCTTTTTATTTATATATATATACAGGTACTATTACAGCTGTACTCCAATCATCAGGAATTTGTCCCTCTCTCCAGGCTTTCTGAACTATGCAGTGCAGCCACTGTAAGACATATACCACCATACTTCAGCATTTCTGGTCAAATATCTCCTGCTGCCTTTCCACATTTCAAGCCTTTGATGGCTTTTTCTACTTCAAATATGGATATGTATTCCTGACTATGCTTGAGTGTTTTTTACCACTGTGCTATCACTGCTTGTTTCATTTAGCAATTTTTCGAAGTAATTACTCCATACTTCAAGGATATCTTTTTCTTCCGTTTTCATTACTGAGAGCAGGCATTAGTGAGACCTGGCTTTCGAATCAGACATACTAACTGGTATTGAATGTCAGATACAGTTTTAAAGGATAGAGAGGAGACTGGGTGTACTGCTAATATCAGATGACTTGAATCATCTCTAACTGCTTTTACAGCACTCTTTCCTCCATTTCTAAGCTTCTTCAACAGCCTCCAGAATATCTTACCACCTTTATTTTCTATGTTCTTGCCAAAGTCCACCCATGACTTTTGTTTAGCTAGTTTTACACAGTGTTTAGCTTTCTTACATTTGTCTCTGTATTCTGTAAGAGTAAAAGCTGACTTATTTGCCAGGAACTTTTGATATGCTTTCTTCTTTTCCTTCACTGCCTCTTTAACTTCCTGTGTCCACCATGGAGTTCTGATTTTTCTATCTTTGCAGACAACCTCACCACATGCCTCTCTGACTGAATCAATCAGGGTTTTCTTCAAGGTTTGGTTCTTGTTCTGAAACTAATTTTTTTTTTTCCCAATAATCTTTGTGTATTTTAGTCTACAGCTGACATCTATGAGCTGCTCAACTTTTATTCGCTTTGAAACTTTCTTGCATGTAATAATATTCTTTTCAGTACGAAATTCAATTTTATCCTGCTCGAGACTAAATAGTGATCGCTTCCAATTTCAAATCCTCTTGTACACTCTGGTGTCCTGCACCAGGGAGAAAACATCACTATCAACAATAACAGTCAATGAGACTTTTCTTATTCCTTGCCTTTATTCACCATTGTGAATTTGTGCACATTTTTATGTTGGAACATGGTGTTAGTAATAAGTCCATGTCCTGAGCAGAAATTCAACAGGTATTTGCCATTATTAGCTTTGTTCGTTTCTTCAAATTTTCCCAAAACATTTTTGTATGTCTGACAATCACTTCTTAATTGGCTATTTAGATCCCCAACAAGGACCAACTTTTCCTTTTTCATTGTGTCAGTAGCTTTCTCTAGAGCCTCAAATAATTCCTCCACTTCTACCTTAGTAGAACCTTCTGTGGGACCTTAGGCAATAATAAGTCATTGTCCAGTTTCCCATTCTGCTATTTGACCACATTACTCTACTTGAGACTGACTGCCATTCAAGAAGATTACCCTTGTATTTAGTGTTGAATACTATGACTACCCCTTCTTTTCCTTGATTGTCATTGCCCCAATATAACATTTTGTATTTATTGCTCAGAAAGATCTCACCAGTTTTTATCACTTATTTCAGTCATCCCTATTATGTCGATCTGGTACAAAGAAATGGAGTTAGCTGAGGAACTAGATCCATTTCTTTGCCATTCAGGTGTCTTATGTTGATAGTACCGATCTTTAACTCTGGTGATGTTGAGTTGGGGTGTGCTTTCAGTTTTGTTCCAGTTGCTGACTTTTTGCTGTTCTTGAATACCTTGAAGTATTCAGATCATGAAACCAAGCCTTTATTGCATTCTGCATTCATTAGTCATTCTTGAAGGATTGTTCATTATGTATCTCAAGTCTTGTAAATTGGTTAGAGTTTCTCCAGTCTGAACTTTTTGAAGACAAGTAGAAAGCTACTCCCCATCCTTTAAGCACTTATAGTAAGCCCAACTTACCAACATATTTTAGAGAGAATGGAAAGCAATCCCTATCTCATGGCATAGCTCCTAACACTTGTATTACTGTCTATCTATAGTAGTCCAAGTTTTACAGTATTTTCTTGCGTTGTGTGATTAATACCCCATGTTTAGGGGAGGATTGTTGAAAGTTTATTTTTCACTTGGTTAGAGTATAATAAATTTAGTTTAATCCATTATCCAAGTGTGAGCAAACAAAGTTTGCACCTGAAAGTATCTTCAGGACTGGGTTAAGATGGTGCAACTCGTTGCAAAGGTGGAGCAAGATACCAACACTCCTATCTCAGTATCTCCTATAATGCAAAACACATCTCCTTGCGGATATGTCTAATGTTATGCATTAAGGGAAGGGCCACTACCCAGACTAGTTTTGACCTTTATTGAGGTCTCTTCAGTGGGAGCCAGGCCCAAGTGGAGATATCAGGCAGAAGCATTAGCAGGTCATCTCTACCTATAGGAATTGCCAATTGGTGTGCCACCCTTTTTTAATAATTTACTCTGGATCTGGAGCTCTCACTGAAGAGACCTCAATAAAGGTCGAAACTAGTCTGGGTAGTGGCCCTTCCCTTAAGCATAACATTAGACATATCTGCAAGGAGATGTGTTTTGCATTATAGGAGATACTGAGATAGTTTTGGTAGCTTGCTCCACCTTTGCAACGAGTTGCCCTGGTGTTGTACCACCTTAACCCAGTCCTGAAGATACTTTCAGGTGCAAACTTTGTTTGCTCACACTTGGATAATGGATTAAACTAAATTTATTATAGGGGAGGATTTTTTTGCTTATGCCTGAGATTTTAACATTTCAAGATTACATACATCTTCAAGGCCCACTCTTCCTAATTGGGTTGTGGGGACAAAAGCTGCAAGAGGAACTTCCAATGGTCACGATCCTCTGCCACCAAGTTCAGGTGTTCTAGTGGGATTCTCAAAAGTGTCCACCCAAGGTTTTGGATATAATCTATCCAGCAAGTCCTTGGCCTCCCACCCTCTGGCTTGGCAAAGAGGGCCTGCTGAGGGAGCCTCTCTTGTGGCATTCTGACCAGGTGCCCATACCAGTGTAACTGTAATCTCTCAATACGGAGAAGCAGCGGTTGAGTATTGAGGGTTTCCCGAATTGCAGAGCTTCTGACTCTGTCGAGTTTTGTCAGCCCCGCAACCCCTCGAAGGAACCTCATTTCAGCCGCTTGGATTCATGTCTGCATTCTTTCGGTCATTACCCAACTCTCATGACCATAGGTGAGGATGGGGACATAGACTGTATTGAAGACAGCCCAGCTTTGCCTTCTGGCTTAACTCCCACTTCAATACTACTGAACGGCCAAGCTCCCGCAATATTAATCTTGCTAAGCCAATTCGAGTATCTAGCTCTACGTCCCATTTTCCATCATTTGTGAATATGGACCCAAGGTATTTAAACTTCTCCATCTGTCTCACTGGGACTCCACTTACATTTAGAGTGCACTGGGATGTTTCAGTTTTGGCCACACTGATCTTCATTCCAGCATCTGCACAAACAGCTACAAACCTATCCAGGGTCTGCTGGAGGTCATCTGTGGAAGAGCTAAGCAGAACTAGGTCATCTGCAAAAAGCAGACGTCCAATGCTACATTTTCCAATTCTGACACACTCACTGCCTCTGCTGTGCCTATCAATCCAGTCGATAAATATTATGAAAAGGAGAGGTGACAGAACACACCCTTAGCAGAGGCCAACAGAGACTGTGAAAGGGTCAGACTTTGTGCTGTTTACCCTGACACAAAACTCTGGGCATTCATACAGGGACTTGATGGCAGCTAATAGTTGACCATCCACTCCATATTCCTGTACTACTTGCCAAAGCTTATCGCGAGGAACCCGGTCATATGCCTTCTCCAAGTCCACAAAACGTGTAGACATTCTTGGCATATTCCCAAGATTTCTCATAGACTTGCCTTAAAGTGAAGATTTGGTCAGTTGTGCTTTTACCAGGACGAAATACACATTGTTCTTCCTGGAACTTTGACTCAACTATGCTCCTGCACCGTCTTTCCAAGCACTTAGCATACACTTTCCCAGGTAAGCTGAGCAGAGAGAGATGCCACGATAGTTACTGCAATCCTTCTGGTCTCCCTTCTTAAAGACTGGTATTATTATGCCTGTCTGCCATTGCTTTGGTGCTCGCCCAGATATCCAAGCAGCCTGACACACTCGAGTCAGCCAGAGAATACAGTCTTGATTTAAGGCTTTTAGCATTTCGAGCCAAATTTCATCATCGCCAGCAGCCTTGCCCGATTTTATTGCTAAATGGACCTCTTCTGCTGTGAGACTAGTCATTGCCCCGATCTGCACCTCTTGGATGTCCACAACTGCTGGGCCACCTGGGTTAAGAAGGATTCAAGATTAAAAAAAAAATATATTTGTTTTAGTCCAATAGAACTGAATTTCAATGTTCTTTGGGCAGTCTAGTATTAATGATCCAACCATTTTCCACAAGGCTAAAAATGAAATGCCACCCTCTATTTTTATTTTAAATGAAGGCAGTAAGGTCACTGTATTTATTCTCATTAATGGATAGCTATTGTGGGATAAAGTATTCTGATGCTGTATCAAGTAAGTACTGAAGACCTGATTTTGCTTCAGCAATAAGAATAAAGCAAATGCCATGGTAATTAATATGGACCCTTTTCTCACAGAAAAGCAACTTGAATGTTTCCTGATGATACATCACTCCCACCAAACCATCAGTGATGCAAGTTAAACTTGCATCACTGATCCTGGTTGCTATGGCACAAGGTGTGTGACCATCTGGGGCATATACCTGATTATTTTAGTTAAATTCATCTGTGAAGAGGATACTTAGCCTGTGGTACATGAACAGGTAAAGTGTCTGATATTATCACTCTCTGTTGCATAAAATAACAGGCTCTCATCCCCAGCTCATTAGTACATGTGACATTGTTCTCTGCAAAACATCTCTTGCAACATCACTTTCTGCATTCTCACAGGGTTATGGCAGAGGCTTGCCTTCACTGCTCTTGCAAGCTGTTGTGTTCTAATGCAGCATAGTTGATCTGTTTTCTTTGGCAGCCAGATACATCTTTTGTATTATTGTAATAGTCTGATAAACATCCGATTAATATTAATCGTAAGCGTTTTTAGCATGTCGAAAATAACTGTTGGCTGCATTCTAACCTCATGAAATGCTATTACAGCAGTTCTCATAATCTCCCCACTGTATGTATGTTAACTCGTACAGCTAGGCAACTACTGACAAACACGCAAATATCAGCTGTGCACAGTGCCACTAAGGGAATTGGGCTAGTGTAGGGATGTGCAGTGTTAATGGCTTATTAACATCATAGGCTCAATAGCTGATAACTGCCACCTTCCTGAAATTTTATCGTCTTTCTTTCAGGAAGGACAGAAGACAATACTAAGTGAAGGTGATGTTAACTACTCCCACTATCAATGTTCAACTTTATGTGATACCAAGATAAGCTCTTCTTTTGGATTCACCATGCTTTATCACCCGATTTACTTACATTGAGGTGAAGAAGCTAGCTACAGTAAGAGGTGTGGCAGCTGATCGGAGGATGGTAGAAGGAATTTTTCTAATCTAATATAACTAATAATTATTAAAAGAGACTTCCAGGGACTCATCAAGGGAGATCACATACTATATCCACCAGCTAATCATGCTTATTCTTGAATTCATTCACACTGCTTGCATGCACCACCCTATGAGAGGAAAAATCTAGCCCTCACCAGTGTATATATATATATATATATGTATGTATGTATATATATCTAGCAGCATTTATTCTTGGCTATCAAGGATGCCCTTACCCACCCTCCATAAATTGAAATCCTGCATGTTCAGAAGTCTTAATCATGTCATCTCTCTTTCTCGTGGCTGCAGTCTACAAATTCTCAATCTGTCTTCATAATCAGTATATTCTATAATCCTGATATTTTTAACACTCCTTTGCACTCTCTCTCTTCAATATATCAGAATCATAAAAGAGAAGACCTGCACACAATAGTCCATGTGAGGTCTTATCAAGGCCTTGTAAAGAGGCAAAAATGACATCCTTAATTTTATGTGTGAATGTTTGTTTCAGCATTGCAATTATCTGTTAAGGTGTATTTGCAATCTTTGCCACATGGATTGAACTTTCTTCCTATCTACTAATACTCCAAGATCCCTATTCTCATCAGCAGGGGTGGCTTCGTGCAATAGCACTGCAGCACCCAATTTTTCTCCAAAAAAAATATATATACACATTTATACGAATATATTAATTTATATTTGCTTGTAATTAATTTTATTGTCAACAATCCTATACAATTCTTATTATATAAAAAATAATAAAAATCCATCCTGTAGCACTAAGGAGAGCAAAGGACGCTAGCGGCACTGTTTACCAGTGTCATATTGCTAGAATTTGCTACGTGTGCAAGCATATGCACGTCATAGCTATTAGCGTAATGTTGCACAGTTCCACTGTTTATTTATATGCAGTTTGTGCCAGTAGTAGTATTCGTAGTGCTTATTGTGTTTACTCAGCCTCTTTAAATATATTTGGACATTACAATTAAATTAAAGACATTTGTTATAGTTTTTATTTTAGAATATTATTGGGGTTATGATAATGGATTTATTTTAAATTATACTGAACTGTATAATTTTATCGATAAACTATTTTTTTTTAAAATTTTTACCATAATTTTGATATTTTATCCAAACACGTATACACTGTACTTAGTGTGTATGTATATTTCGAAAGTTGCACTACCCCCTCGATGTCAAGCCATGAGCCGCCACTGCTCATCAGTTTCTTCTAGCATAATCCCACTAATATAATATGACATTAGATATCTAATCATGCCAAAGTGAATGATTAGATATCTAATGATAACTATATTTTTACTGACACCCATTTTCCCCTGCCCATATTCTGCAAGTATTGCATATCAGCAGCATTCAGATAGGTAGGGTAACCTATCTTTGCATCATCAGCAAATAGCTGTATGTCGATTATCAGATCCTTCCCAATATCATTGGGAAGGGCCTTTATTAATCTTTGTACTGGTTATGGGCGGTACTAACCTTACATGTCCAGACTTGATATAGGCCAAAGCCTTTACAAGTGTTTTACCCTATGCCTGTTCTAGTTATCATTGTAGTCATTCTCTGGTGGCAATGCCCTGCCACCAGTGTGACCTGTAGGGCCCTCAAAGAAAGAACTTTTATATCCTTTTGCATAAGTCCAAGCTGTTCCTAAGTCTTTATAACTAGCTGCGCTCCATATGCCATGTAAAGAGATGGTGGCGCTGGTAAACCTCAACACAAAACTGAATTACTTTATTGACTAGAGACCTGCTGTGTACATGATCCATCACATGAAATTCACTTCCTTGCATTATAAATAGCCAACAGGAGTGCTCCAGCACTGCAGTAGTGATTTACATATATATAGCATATGCATGCCTACATCCAGTCAAAGTAATTCTAATGGGCCAAACTCTTCCCAAGAAATAACAACTCCCCTCAGGACTCCTGGATTTGGTTGCATTATCACACACTTGGCCACAGAAATAATCTTTGAGTTTGTGAATATCAAACTAATTCCCTTTCAGTCTACTGCCAGAACTTGGCTTTTTATTTTTACTATTTATCTATTTTTCTGGAGTGTTCCACATCGGAACAGACTTTTCCTTAGGAACTGGTAGTAGCAGTTTAACATCACGTTAAAATGTTGTTAGTGAGTGATGCATTTAAAGTTTCTACCACTTTTCTTAAGTTAACCTGACTAATATATTCACTCGGTAATAAATATAAACTTAAATAAAAATAAAAACACCAGTTATGCCAAAAAGTTTATATGCCAAAAGGTTTTACATAAAATATGAACTTAAACAGATTTATGTATCAGCATAACTCTGTTTTATCTTAAATTCAATATCATGTTCAAATTTTACAGATTAAAGGGGAGAGGAACTAAGCTATTTGCAAAATGAGTTGTATTCATTGCATATGCATAAACTATGCTTGATGACAATTTATAGTGATTTCACAGTTATTCAAACTTTTAATGAGCCAACTCTTGAATGGATTAGCATATCAAACGACTTCTGTTATAACACCATGTAATTCTACGAAATTTCAATTACATGATAACCAAATTGTTCTTCCACTGTGGCTGGATAATTTTGAGGGATTATTATTATTATTATTATTATTATTATTAAACAAGACCTCATGGAGTCAAAGACTCATCTAGGAGGTCCTTTTATCTCACACACATCTCATCATACCGGGTCTTAAACACATTCAAACTCCTTGCAGACACCACACTCTCAGACAAGGCATTCCAATCATTCACAACTCTGCACGAAAAAAACCTGCCTCTCACTCCCCTACTCACACCCTCTTTATACAGTTTCCAGGGATGACCTCTGGTTCTCCCCTGATCTCCCACTATTCGCTGTAGAACTTCTCCACCATTGATCCTATAGCAACCCCTTACCAACTTGTAGGTCTCTATCATATCTCCCCTCTTCCTTCTCTCCACTAGTCTCTGCAAATTACATCTTTTCAATCTTTCCTCATACTCGACATTCCAGAGGTCAGAAACTACCTTAGTCAGTCGCCTTTGGACCCTTTCCAACATCTCTTCATCCTTCTGAAAACCAGGTGACCAAATCTGGGCACAATAGTCCATGTGTGGCCTAATCAAAGCCTTATACAATGGAACAAGAATCTCCCTACTTCTACACGTCAGTGTCCTCCTCATCATTCCCAGAAGTCTTTGTGTTGTCTTCACAATTTTGGCGATGTGACCCCTAAATTTTAGATCCTTATCCACTATCACTCCCAGATCTCTTATTTCCTCTACTTCCAACAATATATTCTTACCAAGCATAAATTCTGCATCCCATCTTTGTTTTCCAAATTTTAAAACCTTACATTTTGCAACATTGAACTCACATCCCCATTTGCTTGCCCAATCAATCAATTTATTCAAGTCTTCTTGCAAGGCCACAACATCTTCACTACTCTTTATGGTTCGTCCCAACTTTGCATCATCTGCAAACAACTGAATATCTCCATCCAAATCTTCGCCAATATCATTAATATACAAGTTAAATAGTAATGGCCCTAAAACAGATCCCTGAGTCACTCCACTAGTGACTTTCCTTTTCCTGGATATTGCACCCCCATACACAACTTGTTGATACCTATCAGATAGCCAGTCTCCAATCCAATGCACTAATCTAATATCCAACCCCATCTGCTCTAGTTTGACTGTCAACTTATCATGAGGCACTCTATCAAAAGCTTTTGCGAAATCCAAGTATATTACTGTGTATCCTTCTCCTCTGTCCAAGGAAGCAGTCACTTTATTGTAATAAGTAAGTAGATTACTAAAACACGACCTCCCTTTAGCAAATCCATGCTGTCCATCAAAGATTATACCATTGTTGTCAACCCAACTCTGGATTCTAGTTCTCACAAGCTTCTCCAACAACTTAACCACAACACCCGACACACAGATAGGCCTATAGTTTGATGCTTGAGTTCGATCACCTCCTTTATGAAGTGGCACAATCTTGCCCTCCTTCCACTCTTTAGGGACTTGACCAAGTGCAAGACTTGTATTAAAAAAATATGTCAAGGCAGGTGTCAACTCTCTGGCACATTCCTTCAGAATACTCGGTGATATATTATCAAGTCCCACAGCCTTATTTACATCTAGTTTACTCCCCAAACTCCCCAAACACCTCTTGCTCACTTACAGTCAGTCTCTCCTCCCCATCATCAACTGCTCTTAATCTCTCCATGAAGTCACATTCACAAGATTGAAAGATCTTTATGAACTGCTCATTAAGTATCTCCACCACACATTCTGCAACAGCTGTCTTTATACCATTTCCTCCAATCAATGTCATCCTTCCATAATCATTCTTTCTTTTGCTGGCTACATATCGAAAGAACTCCCTAGGATTCTTTTTAGCTTCATTAGCTAACTGCTGTTCATACCTCTCTTTAGCTACTCTCACCAACCAAGTCACTCTTCTTGCCTGGTCTTTGTAGAACTCATGAAATTGGTTACTTCCACTTCTCTTATGCTGCCTCCTAAAAAAATAATGATCCTTCCGCAGGTCCTTTAATGATCCTTTATACTTAAAGCAAGTCTCAGTCAAAAACTTAACGGAAATAAAAGCACAAACAGAAAGGTATTTTTTATTTATTTTTTTGACTGTAGTTGTTTGCAATCCTTTTGTATCAAAAATACTGAGTATATTTAATGTACTTGAATGAAATAAAGTTGGAGTAAAAATTAATTACTGAAAAGAACTATTAATTTCTCCTGCACAACTGAAAAATAACACCATTTACTGATAATTGTATATTAATAAATTGCAATGTTCATATTCTAAACAGCATTTACTTCACTAGACTTAACAGTTCACAACTTTTGAAACAGTAATGAGGTCTTTTGATTTTCAGTGATTGTTCACCATTATTAAAAAACTTGTATTCATCTTCCACTTATGTGTCAGGCTCAGTGACAAGTAATGACATTGCAGAAATCTAATTAATGCTGTGAGAGGGTGGTTACATATTTATCTGCATAGTGCAATATGCTTGTTAATTGCATGTATTCTCTAGCTGCTTTATAGGATGAAAACACCTTTCTACATATGCATGAGATACTTTCATAGAAATCAATTGGTTTATTCCTATTTCTAGCTTTAAAAAAAAAAATAAATTGCATAATGCTATACAGCTAGAGAGTATGCTCATGTGGACTAGCTACCAACTGCTAGTTAAAACTATCATGTTTTAAGGAAAGGACAACTATGTAAAACAAATTCTGAATTAACAATTATATATATTTAATATATATTTATGAAAGTAAAAATTTAATTGGGCAGTATATTCATATATAAATAAAAATGTCTTCTATATTTAAAGGAGCCAGTTGTAGATACAGTTTGTTATCCAACATTTACAATTTTGGATAATTCCATCCATGACCATGTTTGAAGAATAAATTAATACATTGGGTGGAGATAACAAATCCTGCTGTAGGTGACTCCAATTATTGTCCAAATATTTTCTTCATTGAACATAATTGGAAGACACGTTTATCTGATGATTATCATTGAGATGTGCCACATTTTAACATTTGGCTTACTTTTGAAATTGAGCTATTTTAGAAGTTTTTTTATATTCACTTTTGTAGTGCAGTATTTAGAATTGCATTTATTATTCCTGAAGTCTGTATTGTAATCATTTATAATGCAACAATCCTAATGCATGGAGTAAGTTTTCCAAGTTCAAGAATTATTCATTACATTTCAGTAAAATGTCAGGCACTCGTCATCTTTTTGCTTTAATAGATTGAACTGTATGGTGTAATTATCTCAACTCGGAATTTGATGGAAGTTTTTTCACTTGGCTATGCTACCAATTATATATTTGGTTTAACCACCTTACCAGCCATTATGGATCAAATACGCATCCTCATACGCTTCGTATCCATCATACATCATATATTTCAATGCAATACCAATGGTATTACAATTTTAATATGCACTTCACATCCATGATAACTTTGACGTCTATAGACGTCTTGGCCGGTAGCGTGGTTAATCCTTTGTCCAAGTGTATGCAAACAAAGCTACACCTGAAGTATTTTCAGGACTGGGGCAACTCAATAAAGGTCGAAACCAGTCTGGGTAGTGACCTTTCCCTTAATGCATAGCATTATGGGATACTAAGGCAAGTGATGAGAACTTATACCACGTTTGCCATGAGTTGCCCCAGTCCTAAAAATACTTCAGGTGTTACACAATACACATGTTAGAATAATTACTTTACTTTGTCCAAGTGTATGCAAACAAAGCTACACCTGAAGTATTTTCAGGACTGGGGCAACTCAATAAAGGTCGAAACCAGTCTGGGTAGTGACCTTTCCCTTAATGCATAGCATTATGGGATACTAAGGCAAGTGATGAGAACTTATACCACGTTTGCCATGAGTTGCCCCAGTCCTAAAAATACTTCAGGTGTTACACAATACACATGTTAGAATAATTACTTTACTTAACATTAAGCAGGTGACAATCAATGTTTCTACCTCTGTACTGAGGTCATCATCAGGAAAATATACATATGTATAAGATATAAGCACATGATGCCACACCATACAAAAGTAAAATGAATCTAAATGTTTGTTAATCATTTATCCTAGCCTGATCTTGGGTGAGAAAAAACAAAATGCATGTCACAGAATTGACTTTCCAGTCAATTCTGTGGCATGTTTGGAGTGCATGGTCTGATAGTATTTAATGTGGCATTTGTGTTCTTTTCTGATTGCGATGGTGCATCCTGCTTCCCCTATGTATGAGGTGGACTAAAAAGTTCTTGGCATCAACCATAGATAGCAACACTATCAGCAAAATTTTTTTCTAAGTTGGTACATCTGTCATAAGCATCCATGTGAAATTACAAATCATTCTATCAAGTAGTTTGTTTTATGTAGCTGTCTGAAGCAAAAGTGTTGTCTGTATTCCTTGAAATGGATAAAATTGAGTATCGTGCAGTTATAAATTTCTTGTAAAAGAAGGTTTAACGGCAAAAGAAATTCATTCGAAGTTCATAAACGTTTATGGGCACTCTTCTCCTTCGGTTTCGACAATTAAGAAATGGGCTGTTGAGTTTAAACGTGGCTGTACCAACATGTGAAGGACATCCAAAAAGTGTAACATCAGAAATCATTGATCAAATGCATGATATGGTATTGGATGACTGGCGAGTCAAAGTGCATGAAATTGCTAAGACTATAGGCATTTCAAAAGAACGTGTAGGATATATTTTGCATGAAGAATTGCAAATGAAAAAGCTTTGCACAAGATGGGTGCCGCACTTTCTCACAGCAGATCAAAAACACTCGCATGAAAATCTCTGAACAGTGCTTGGGGCATTTTAACAAGAATAAAACTGATTCTGTGCATAGATTTATTACTATGGATGAGACTTGGATTCACAATTACACACCAGAATCCAAACAGTAGACAGAAGCCAGTTGTTCAGCGCCAAAGAAGACAAAGCCGGTTACATCAGCAGGAAAGGTCATGGCATCGGTGTTTTGGGATGCTAAAGGCATTTTGTTTATTAATTATCTTGAAAAGGTAAAACAATAACCGGGAAATATTATTCCGATCTTTTAACCAGGCTAGACGAAAAAATTCGTGAGAAAAGATCTGGTTTGCAGAAGAAAAAAAAATCATCTTTCATCAGGACAATGCACCTGCCCACAAAGGTGTTTTGGCAATGGGAAAATTAAGGGTTCTGCACTATGAATTATTGGAACATCCACCTTATTCTCCAGATTTAGCTCCTGTCTCTTCCAGAAACTAAAACTCTTCCTCGCTGGTCAATGTTTTTCTTCGAATCATGAGGTGCTTGCAGCTGTAGAGGAGTATTTTACAGATCTTACTGAGAACAACTACAGGGACAGTATAATGGCGCTGGAATAAATGTGTTAGTCTTAAGGGAGATTATGTTGAAAAATAAAGATAATTTTGAAATTAGAAATTCGTTTTTTCATTGTTAGGCCGAGAACTTTTCAGACCACCCTCATGTAACAAGTATATATTGAATCTTGTAAACCCCTGGGTGGGCAAGGTATGGAAGAGGATCTCTGGAAGAGCTAAGTAAATTTCTTAATTTTTGGCAGGGGTTTGAAGGTCATCTTAATGTATTTAAGTAGTGTTCTATTTTATTCTGAAATGTAGTTATGGCTATGGCATTGTGATCTTTTTTTGTTTTTAATGTCATTTTTATGGAGGATCTTGTGAACTGTTTTTTTATTGTAGCTAGTTTTTATAAATGTTTGGTTAATGATTTCACAGACTCTTTTGGTTCTTATTGTTTTACAATATCTCCTCCAGGTCATACAACATTCACTATTGATTTTTCCTTTAGTAATCCTTTTCATTTGTCTGCTGCTGTTGGCTGTGTGGATTATTTTTCATTGTGTTTTTTGTGCCTTTTTAAATAAATGCTTTTTCCAGCTTCTCTAAGGAGCTTAGTTTTCTCCCTTACCACCATATGTTGATGCATAAGTTTTTTTCCTTTCAAAGTACTCCAAAAAAGCAATTCACTAACATTTGTGAAAGAGGATATGTTTTTACCTCAGGAATTTTCAAAAGCACATTTTTACAGTTGAATTCCTGTCTTCCTAAATTGGATTTTATGTTATTAGATATTATTTTGATCATCTTCATTGGTAGTTTCTTTATGCTGTGATTTCCAAACCCAAACAGATAAAAGTGCTTGTGCAGAATTGTACTCAAATAGTTCATTATAGTTATGTATTTATTTAATAATGTTTTAATATCACTCCCACAGACAACAGATCCCAAGATTTATGACACAACAGTGCCATATACAAACATGTGATTAGAGGGAAGAAAGGAATTTGATGTATTTCTGGAAGAGATGGGGTTATAATCACTGGGGAAAATAGTATGAGGAAGACTGCTTCAAAAAATAGAGGTACACAGGAAAGGAAGAGGAGGTTGAGAAGTTGGTTTGATAAATTTGGAGCTGAAATATAGTGTTGACCAGGAGCTGCTCATATTTGTACATGATTAGAGGAAACTGAAGGAATGGCAGTAGTCAGTCTAGTGGAGCAATAATTATGGAAATACTTATAGAAAAGATATAATGCATCAAAAGTGTATCTATGGGAAAGTGATTGGAGGGAGTCAGTGAGAGAGGAGTCATCTGTTAAATAAACAGCTCTCTTCTGAATACAATCAACCATTCCGAGAAGACAGGTTTTTGCACCACTGCCCTAAATGCAAGAACAGTATTCTAAGGTAAGGCAGATTCCAGATTTACAAAGTGTTAAGAGTTGAGCAGAAGAGAGGTATTGTTTAGAATGAAAAAGAATATAAAGCTTTTTTTGGAGAGGCTATGAATGTAACATGTTTTGTGCCAGAACAGGCTAAATGTTAAAGTGAACCCAAGAAGAGAACTAATCCTGGCTGGCGAGCGGAATACTGTCAAAAGCAAGGGAGAGTGAAGCATGGTCTTTCTACTAGGAAATGAGAAAGAATTTCACTTTGGTGGCATTAAAGCTCTTTAGGTTATCTGCATCCACACTTAAGAATAGCAAGGAGATTGGTGTTTAAGGCATAAGTTAGAAAAGATCTTGAAACCTGCATCATCCCTGAGCTCTACAATATTTTGTAAGCAAAGAAAACAAATGGAAGGTACTGTCATCAGCAAAGCTATGAATAGGACTGGATATCAGAGGGAGAACATCATTGATGTATACGAGAAGGAACTGTGTGGGTGAAAGAGCATAGAACTCTGGAGTATTCCAGCACTGAAAAATCTATTGAGAGGAAACTATTCACCATGACCCACAATGAATAATTGAAGAGGAAATTGGCAATCCACTTACAAGGGGTAGGAAGAAGACCATAAAGTTAGATGCTTGAGAAGAAGGCCATGATGCCAGACTTGATCAGATGTCTATCAAAAGTGATCAATTGAAAAAGTTTCTCCCACACTTTTCACAGCTTGTGTCGAATGGTAAGGTCAGCTAGATCTTCTAGCTACCTTAGCTTTCATCCCCTCCAGTTGTTACTGAGTGCAGATGAGAGGCTGGAATTCTTGACTTGAGCTATGCTGAATTTTTGGCTTGGACTGCCCTGGCACATTTGTTGGAGAGATTGAAGGTTTTGAGTGGAATGGAGAATAAAAGCACTTATCCCAGTGAAGATAAGTTTGGTTATTAAGTCAAAGCAAATGTTAGGATCAGAAGAGCAGAAGCAATAATCAGACCTTGAAAATGAAGCACAGAAGTCCCAAAGGTAATCTTAATTAGCACTGTTATAGAGCCCTAGTATATGAGACTGAAATTCACTGGGAAAAGGATGATCTGTAGATACAGACAAAGTTACTGTCAGACTTGCCAAGAGGAGAGCTAACATTAATAGTGTATTTGGAGCAAGAACTAATTAAGAAAACTCCAGGATGCTGGGAGAATAGAATGATGAGGATTATTTGGAATTCTGGTGGATTGGTGAAACAATTTATGCTAAATCATTACTGACAGCAAAAGTTCAACTTCTCAGCCAGCCAAGTTTGTAAAAGTGGAGAAGGGAAGCCAGTCTGAATTATGGATACTGAAATCTCCAAGGAAGATGTTCTAAGTGTTAGGGTAATTAAACGTATGTGATCAACTTGTAGGATTCTAAAGGGTGGCGATTGCATAATATGAAGTCCTTGACTTCATGATATATAACATATAGCCTCTCCTACTCAAATACCACCCTCCTCTAGTGGTAGAACCTGCCATCACAAACACATGTCTGGGGTGCTGAGGCAGCAACCCTACCACCAGAATATGGGGGGGGGGGCTGGAAAGTTCTGATAAACACCTAGATACATAATAAACATATGTTATTATATCCTCTTATGTTCTTTCTTGTGGTATATCAGAATATATACCACAAGATTTTAATTCTGTTAAACACCTAGAATATATTTATTCTAGGTGTTTAACAGAACCTTCCATCCCCCCCCCCCCCCACCCTGTAGAAACTCTCTGGGCTAACAACCCACAAGTTTACAAAAATTAAATACTGTTTTCAAGTTGGATAAACTCCTTGGTATCAACTAAAGCTTGGAAAATTAGGACACGAATTGACCAATGGTTAAAATACTATCAAACAAGAAAACTAGCACAACTAAGAAATGAAATTGAAAAATAAATATAAAATAACTTGGGTGTCACCAGATGGCAAAACACAGAATCAAATATCATACTGCCATCAGCCAAAGGTGCAGGAAAATGTTATTAGATTTCCAAAATAAAAGAAGTGTTGAAAATGGTTTAGACCATCACCTAATAATGGAATCTATGTAGTTATATATTCGAAAAAATCATAAGGGAAAAACATTTATTAGATAGAAATTTGATATTGCTAAATTCCAAAATGCTGAGGTCTGTAATAAATTCAAGTTCATTATTATAACACTAAATACGGGTATAGACCATATTGGTCTGTTCCAGTCTCATTATCCATCCAATATCCTTTTTTGAGGTCTAACCTGCCTTCTCTTTCCAATTGGCATATATTTTAGTATTTGTTTAGGATGTTGGGTGTTAGCCATTCGGTTTACATGTTCAATCCATTTTTGTTTATAATTGTTTAGTTTTTCTTCTATTGATTTTGTTTTTAGTTCTTTTAAAATATATTTGTTCCTTTTTTGATCTAATAATAATAAATTAAAGTTAAGGGAAAATATGGATATTAATTTTGATGGAGGAGAGGATATAAGAAATGAAGATGATGATGATAGAGGCTAAATGGAAAAAGTTAAAAAAAAGTCCTTAATCATACAGCAGAACATGTTTTAGTAGATGCTAAAAAAATGAAAGAAGAATGGTTATCAGCAGAAACTTGGAGACTAGTGAATGAAATGAAAATAAAGCTGAAATCATGTGCAAGAAATACTCTCCAAAAGAAAAATAACTTAAATATAAAATTTTAAATTAAAAAAAAGTTAAGAAAAGTGATAAAAAAGATAAATGTAATGGTTTGAAGAACTTCAAGTTCAAGGCCACAATAAGCTACAGACAAATATAATAGTAGAGAGTTACACAGTATTATACAAAAACTTTCTGGAGAGGGCCATGCAAAAGAATGTCCCAGTGAAAGATCTCAGTGGAAAAATTCTAGTGACAACAGAACAACAACTGGAAATGTGGAGACATTCTAGTCAAATTTTGAACAACAGCAGCGATGGAATATAAACAGAAAAAAAAAAAAAAGGAGTTGATGAATTAAAATATCAGCCTACCATCTAAATTGGAGATTAAAAAAAAAGGCTATTAAAGAAATGAAAAATGAGAAAGTGGCAGAACATGATGGTATCACAGCAGAGGTTCTAAAATCTGATATCACAACAATCACAAATATGCTCTACCCGCTATTCCAAGATATGTATGGGGAGAAGAGACATTTCTTAGGGATTAAAATACAGGAATAATAGTAAAAATATCAAAGAAAGGATATTTAGGAAATTGTAATAATTGGAGTGGCATAAACCTGTTATGTGTCATTAGCAAAATTATTCTTTCAAGAATCTTTAGTATTTTAGATGAGGGCATGAGAAGAGAGCAGGCTGGGTTTAGTTCAAAGAGATCATGTATTAACTACATTAATACCTTAAGAATAATAATCGAACAGTCAGGAGAATTTAACTCTCCTTTATATTTGCTGTTTGTGGATTATGAAAAAGATTCCATTGCTAGAGATTGTGTGTGGAATGCACTTCAAAACAAAGGAATGTCACAGAAGATAATAAACCTCATACAGGAAGGATAACAAATTCCAATGCGAGGTACTGCATGATGGATATTTGTCACAGCTCTTTCAAACTGTATCTGGAGTGCAACAAGGATGTCTGCTATCTTCCTTATTATTTATAAACTGGTGAACATGTACTAGAACAGACAGCAATGAATCATGCCAAAGGAATATCATGGAAAATAAATAAAACTTTGGGCGATCTAGACTATACATATGAGGTGTGTCTAATTGCTAACAGACATGTAGATATCTGAAAAAATTAACCACATTACAAGAAGAAGCATTGAAAGTTGGTTTGAAAATAAATACAGGGTGTCCACATTGGACCTTCCTAGTTTCCACGTGTTACTACTAAAGTGTATGGACCATGGCGTCAAAATTGTACAAATGAAAGAGAATACTCACCAAATTTTTGTAAAAAAGTTCTGGATGAAACTT
Source organism: Typopeltis vanoorti (assembly GCF_054136105.1). NCBI lineage: Eukaryota > Metazoa > Arthropoda > Arachnida > Uropygi > Thelyphonidae > Typopeltis > Typopeltis vanoorti. The sequence goes on from NC_143560.1 coordinate 28,787,427, forward strand.
GTAGTCTCTGGAATGTCTGAACAACCAAAACCTTTCATATTTTTGCATTTCGATTTTCTTCCATTCTTTGAAACTAGGGGGTCCAATGTGGACACCCTGTATAAACAAAACAGAAGAAATGATAATGTCAACAAGGCACTAAGGACAACTGAAAATGGAAAAATTGAAACAATTTCAAATTTTACATATCTTAGTGCTTTATTGCAGTTTTATCTGCAGATGGAGGAGCAACTAGAGATGTTGATATAAGGATTCAAAAGGCAAGAAGTGCATATGCTAAACTCAGTAGAGTATAAATGAAAAATATTCACACATATACAAAAATAATAATATTTAATGCATGTATTAAATCAGTTTTAGGACAGCCCGGCTGTCCTAAAAATACACATGGAGATTAACTTTAATGAAATGTAAGAAGAAGAGTTTTGCTGAACTAAGACCAATAGCAAGAATAAGGAACCGATGGAAAGTATTTGCAGACTCCTGATGGAATCTGGGAAAGAAGAAGATCAACATATAAACAGTTAAATATTATTTATTATTATTTACTGCATCTCCATGGAGTCCAGAGACTCATCATAATGAGTCTCCCAACCCCATTTCCAGGGGGTCGGGAGAACCCCTGTGGCCTACAGCAAAGTCATCAAATTAAGAGAGAGATAAATAGCTGAATACTTTAAGAGATACTTTAAACTTTCAGAAATAAACAGTTAAATAGGTTAGTAACGTCATCAGATTAAGACAGCAGTAGAGGAAGCAAATGAAGACAACAAAGCGATGCAAGGAAATCATAAGCCAAAGAAGATCATATAAAGGACATTTCTCTGATAACCTTTGGCATGGGATATCAGACCAGACAATTTCACATAACTGTCTTGCAAGAAGTATCATGTGTGATATAATGTGGAAAGTTTAAGTAAGAAGCAGTTGCAGAGGGTTCAGTGATTTTCAGTTGAGATCCATAATGAATAACATATCGGGTTTGAATGTTTGTAAGTAGTGGTCCTCATTAATATCAGAATCAAGTAAATGGATGTTGGTATAATCACTCTGGAAGATTAGAAGTTTTTTCCATGAAGGTTTGTTGAATTTTTTTGGATTTATTTTTGCAATTTTTTGATGCATCTGATATTTTTTGAGATATTTTCAACATTTTAGGAATTGAATCTCACCAAGCATATATAAATGTTTTGAGAAAATTTGGAGAAAAAGGCAAAGCTAATAATAATGGTAAATATCTGCTGGATTTCTGCTCGGGACATGAACCAGTGTTGTGTCTTCTCTCCATGTGAACTTGTGCACATGCAGAGAAGACACAAGAAATAAGAAAACCCTCATTGAATTGCATTATTGTTGACAGTAATAGCTACATGCTGGTTCAGGATACAATTGCACAGAGGATTTGAAATTGGAAGTTACCATTACTTAGTGCCAAGCAGGATAAAACTAAATATCATATTGAAAAGAACAGATGTAAAAAAATTAGTCGCAGCATTCGTAGGTGAACTGTAGATTTAGGTATACAAACATTACTGAAGAAAGAATGAAACAGTTTGAAAACAAGAACCAAATCTTGGAGGCTCAGTGGCAAACTGAAGAAAACATTGATTGATTCAGCTAGAGAGGCATGGTGTGAAGTTGTCTGCAAGGATAGAAAAATAAGAACACAACTGTGAACAAAAGAAGATAAAGAAAGATAGACTTCTATTTGGGTTTGTAGGTCAGATTTATTACAACTAAGTTATACCAACTTCCTGTAAAAACCCTATTGGTTACGAAACAAGCACCACAGAAGCCTCGTAATTCGGACGCCTTTGCAACTATGATTATTAATCGTTTTGGGACCTGGAATATACATAGGTTGGTGAAAGAAGGAGCTCTTTTTAATGTGACGAATGTCGTAAGACATTCGTCATATAAAATTGGACTTTCTGCTGTACAAGAAGCGCATTGGCCGGGACAAGGCTCGACCCTCAATCAGGGGTACACGCTATACTATAGTGGTGACGACAGAGGACGAAGTCCTCAGAACTACGTTTTTAGTTAGTGATAACGTTTTGTGTAATATTTAAAATTTTAAATCTGTGAACAATCGGCTGTGTACTATTAGAGTTAAGGGACGTTTTCAAAATGTGTCTATTGTGAACTGTTATGCGCCTACTGAAGAGAGCTCGGAGGAAGCTAAAGATTGTTTCTACGAAGTGCTTGAGCGTACTTATAACAATCTACCGTCCTATGATGTCAAGCTAGTGGTGGGAGATTTCAACGCGAAACTGGGGAGAGAGCGTGTGTGGCACCCTTTCGTGGGTAGTGAGAGTCTACATAAGTGCAATGATAACAGGATCCGACTTGCAAGTTTTGCCACCGCTAAGGGATGCTTTCCATAAAGATGTCCACAAACAGACCTGGAGATTGCCAGATGGTAGAACAGCTAACCATATAGACCATGTACTAGTGTATCGACATCACCACAGCTCCATCTCGGATGTGAGAAGTTTCAGAGGAGCAGATGGAGATAGCGACCACTATCTGGTAGCCTATGATTTCAGGCATAGAATTGCAGTTCAGAAGCCGGCGTGTCCTACCATACGATCGGCATGGGACCTGGACAAGTTGAAAACAGCGGAAGGCAAGCGGGCTTTCCAGTTAGAGTTGCAGAATCGTTTTGGGGAGTTACAGGAAGAAGAGGATGATTCGGATGGGATGTGGGACATCATCAAAAATACGGTCGCGTTAGCTGCCTCGAGAACTGTGGGAAAGAGAAAGAGGAGGAGAAAAGCATGGTTTAATAGACAGTGTGAAGAAGCTGTAGCGAAACGAAGGGAAGCACTATTGAACTACCTAGCGGATAGCAGGAAGAAAGCTGCATCTGAGAGAGTGAGAAGAGTGGTGAATACATGTCTACGCAGGGAAAAGTGGAAGCATCTTAATGAGAAAGTGGCTAGTATAGAGAGAAATGGGGTGACGAATAATGGACGGGAGATGTACCGGACGATCAAAGTCATGCAAGGTGCCCAGATACAAGTAGCAACCATAAGAGATGAGAGTGGAAATCTATTAACAAACTCAAAAGATGCTCTCGCTCAGTGGCGTAGATATTTTGTGAACTTGCTGAATGTCAATATCGGAGGATTATACTCCTTATCAAACTGCTGAACCATTTATCAAAGAGCCGACATTTAGTGAGATTACTCGTGCTATCCGCATGCTGAAAAATAATAAGGCTCCAGGAGCGGACTGCATACTGGTGGAGCTCCTGAAGAATGGTGGGGACGTCCTGCTGGAGCAGCTGCACCGGCTCATCTTGATGATCTAGTGAGAAGAACAGCTGCCGGATGAGTGGAAGCAGTTGCTGATCATCCCAGTATATAAGAAAGGAGATAAGGCTCAATGCGGCAACTATAGGGGCATCTCACTGCTGTCGACTGGCTATAAGGTGCTGTCTAACATCATGCTAATGCGCCTCACACCATATGCAGAAGAGTGCCTTGGTGACTACCAGACGGGCTTCAGGAGGAACCATTCTACAATAGACCAACTCTTCACGCTGCGCCAAGTTTTTGAAAAGTGCTGGGAACATAACCGGGAAGTTCATAATATTTTCATAGACTTTTCTAAAGCCTATGACTCAATGATATGCTCAAAAATATGGCAGGTGTTAGAAGAGCTGGGAATTCCTCAAAAACTCCGAAAAATGGCGCAGGTGTGCGTAGTTGGTTAGAGAGCAAGAGCGAAAGCAGAAGGTGACCTTTCGGACCCGTTTCAAGTACAGACCGGTGTGAAGCAGGGTGATGGGCTTTCTCCGATTCTCTTCAATCTAGTGTTGGAAAAAGTAATTAGAAACACACAGCAAGTGGCAGGTGGAGTCGACATGGGGGTGCATGTTAGGATTCTTGGCTACGCTGAAGACCTGAACGTTATGGAGCATCAACAGGACGATGCGGTGGCATTGGTTACTGCTATTGAAGAAGCTGCAGAAGAAGTTGGCCTGAAAATAAACGGCGAGAAGACAAAATACATTTTTTATGAGTCGCCATGCTGCTCAAGATCCAGAGGGAGCTGCACAGTTTGAGAGGGTGAAGGTATTTAGGTACTTGGGTTCTTTCGTGACTGAAGACAACAAAGTTGAGGATGATGTCCAGGTCAGGTAAATGCTTCGAATGTGGCCTATTATCAGGTGCGTCTCCTTTTCGCCTCGTGCTTGCTGTCTTGGACTACGAAGGTGGGACTATACAAGACTTTGATCAGGCCTGTTCTCCTCTATGGTGCTGAAGTGTGGACTATCATGGCGAGACAAGCCGATCACCTGAGAGTATTCGAGAACAAGATGCTACGACGTATCTATGGAGGGGTCATGGCAGACGGAGTCTGGAGGAGACGGTCCAATGCTGCCATACACGCTTTATACAACTCGGCAGACGTCCTGATGGAGCTGCGAGCCTGGCATCTTCAGTGGCTGGGGCACCTGTACTGTATTGGCCCCGAAAGGACTGTGAGACAAGCGTGGGAGGCTCGACCCCGATAAGGAAGACCAAGAAAGAGATGGGCGGATCAGGAGAAGTAAGACCTGCAGGCTGTCGGGCTGGAGACCAGAACGTGGCGGACAGTTGCAGAGGACCGTGCCCAGTGGCGACATGTGGTGCTTGAGGCCAAATGTATCCCTGGGCTGATAGCGCCTGGCTAATGTAATGTATGTTATACCAACTAGTTTCGCCAACTATAGCTGTTGGCTTCGTCAGGTTAAAGATATATGATGTAAAACCATTTAAATGCTAAAATTATTACACTAAAACTGTAAAAGAACCAAATATAATTGCATTTTTCCAAAAAACAGAAGAACGCGTACATCACATGCATAGAGCGTGTATGATTTCATTTGTTATGTGGGAACATTCTATAATTTGTAGCAAAAATCAATTCTGGCAAGTTCAAAAAGCAGAATTAATCCTTGGTTTATTTAGTTTTGTTTTGAACGAATAACTGTTGTGGCTTCTTTTATCAAGCTGCTATACTTGGACTTCCTCCAGGCACTGTGCATAGAGTAAGCAGCAGTAGCAGGCTTATTCATTAGTTGATTTGGAAGACTTCTGAAGTGTTACCAACAGGTTCAGTCCAATATACTATATGGTAACAAACCTGAATGGCTTTTCTGAGGTATTCTCAAATGGAGAAAGTGCTAACTCCCTAGTTAAATAATTATGTGGAAAGTGTGAATAGTAAGGCCACAACCTACACTGTATGTAGGAATAAAGGGAGTGGACAGAAACCCTACTCTAGAGATGAAACATGCCAATGGGAACTTCACACCTAAAACCTTGGCAGTGGTGTTTCAATGGGTGATTAAAGTCATCTACAGGACTGGTTGGTGTTTTCTCCAACTAGGGAAGGTATGCTTTTAAGGCAGTAATATTGACAATATCTAATTATGATTTACAAGGGTGGTCTGAAAGGTTCTCGGCCTCAACCATAGATCGCAATACTATTGGCAAGATTTTTTTCTAACTTGGTACATCTGTCATAAGCACCTATGTGAAATTGCAAGTCATTCTATCAAGTAGTTTGTTTTATACAGCTGTCTGAAGCAAAAGTGTTGTCTGTATCCCTTGAAATGGATAAAATTGAATATCGTGCAGTTATAAAATTCTTTGTAAAAGAAGGTTTAATGCGAAAAGAAATTTATTCAAAGTTCATAAAAGTTTAGGATCACTCTTCTCCTTTGCCAAGTTTAAACATGGTCGTACCAGCCATGAAGATGATCCACATGAAGGATGTCCAAAAAAGTGTAACACCACCAGAAATTGTTGATCAGTGCATGATATGGTATTGGATGACCGACGAGTCAAAGTGCGTGAAATTGCTGAGACTAGGCATTTCAAAAGAATGTATAGGATATATTTTGCACGAAGAATTGCAAATGAAAAAGCTTTGTGCAAGATAGGTGCCACGCTTGCTCACAGCAAATCAAAAACGCACTCACATGAAAATCTCTGAACAGTGCTTGGAGCTTTTTAACAAGAATAAAACTGATTTTATGCATCAATTTATTACTTTGGATGAGACTTGGATTCCTCATTACATACCAGAATCCAAACAGCAAATTAAAAAAAAAGGGGATAGAAGCCTGTTGTTCAGCGCCAAAGTCAATTCCATCAACAGGAAAGCTCATGGCATCAGTGTTTTGGGATGCTAAAGGCATTTTGTTTATTAATTATTTTGAAAAGGGTAAAACGATAACCGGGGAATATTATTTCAATCTTTTAACTAGAATAGACAAAAAAAATTGTGAAAAAAGATCAAGTTTGCAGAAGAAAAAAATCATCTTTCATCAGGACAATGCGCTGCCCACAAAGATGTTTTGGCAATGAGAGAATTAAGGGATCTGCACTATGAATTGTTGGAACATCCACCCTATTCCCCAGATTTGGCTCCCTCTGACTTCTATCTCTTCCAAAAACTTAAACACTTCTTCGCTGGTCAGCGTTTTTCTTCGAATCAAGAGGTGATTGTAGAAGGGTATTTTGCAGATCTTGCTGAGAACAACTACAGGGATGGGATAATGGTGCGGAGCATCACTGGAATAAATGTATTAGTCTTAAGGGAGATTATGTTGAAAAATAAAAATAATTTTGAAATTATAAATTTGTTTTTTCATTGTTAGGCAGAGAACTTTTCAGGCCACCTCGTATATTAAGAACACAACGTTCGCAATACATATCAGAAGGAAAGCTTACATAAAATTTTTATATTATGCTTACCTTTCTACAATCACAGGACCAACAATGATACAGCACACCACAAAACGCCATTTTCAATAATTCTATTATTATTTTATTTTTGATCCATCAGTCCAAAGATTAGTTGGTCAGAGTAACAATGCCACTTTATTAGGGAATGGTGATTATAGAACAAGGTGGTTTCCCATTGCCTTCCTTGCCCAACTAAGAAGCATCTTTCTGTGTGCAGAGATGTGTTCGAGGGGCTAGTTTGCATGTTTTGAGGGATGAAAAAAAAAATAACCTTTCACCTCTATAAGAGACTGGCTAACTCACCTTTTGATTGAAAAGCCCTGATAAAAGTTCTTCACATCATAAATGGGATTTGAGCCCATATCTTTCCAACCAAATATTAGTAGGGAAAATTTTCAAATAAGTAAAATTTCACACATTTCTCTATGAGATGGTAAACTATGCTTATTGCTTCAAGATGATGCGAAATAAAAAAATCTAATGGAGCAGCAGTAAATTGCATCTATGGGTTTGAAAAAAAGCAAGTGACACAATCTAAGTCTTTCCTTTTGTTGGTAATATCTGTGTTTGAATCCTATCTAGGATGAAAAAAAAAAGAAGGTTTATAAGGGCTTTTCAACTGAAAGTGAGTTGCAAGCCTCATATAGAGGTGGCAGCATTATTCCTGCTGAAAACTGGTTTTTCATCCTTCAAGAGAGACAAACTAGCCAGGACACATGTAAATGACAGATATAGTAGAATATTCAGAAAGAATCAACTTTATCAAAGCATTAATCAGGTTTCTATGAAGCCAAGTCTTGGCTATAACAGGCCTAACATGTAAGGAAAAGATGAGAAAGCATCACCAATGAAGCACTCCTTGAAACTCAAGTAATCCGGCATTAATTTACCTAAAATTTAATAGACTGTGTTAAGCTATAAATATGCTATATCTTCCTGGAAGGTGCATTAAAGGTTACTAGTTCATTTTTTTTGTTAAATCCGAAGTGTTTCAACAATTACTTTAAAGGTGCACACAATAAGTTTTGTGTGCCAAAGTTGCTCATTTAAAATCCAGTGAAATATTAGAAAACTAAATAAAGAAATAATCTTTTTTATGTGTGTGGTATCATGAATCAATATTGTAAAAGCACCTTTACATTGCTAGATTTTTGGCTTTTATTCACTTATATTTTTCATCAATATTTACTTATTTTCTTATAACTACATACGAAGGTGGAACTTTTCATTGTCTGAAAAATTCTCGGCCACGACCATAGATGGCAACACTATCGGCAAGATTTATTTTTTCTAAGTTGGTACATCTGTTATAAGCATTGCTGAGACTATAGGCATTTCAAAAGAACATGTAGGATATATTTTGCACGAAGAATTGCAAATGCAAAAAAGCTTTGCACAAGATGGGTGCCGCACTTGCTCACAGGATCAAAAACACACTCATATGAAAATCTAAATAGTGCTTGGAGCGTTTTAAAGAATAAAACTAATTTTATGCATTGCTTTATTACTATGGATGAGATTTGGATTAACCATTACACACCAGAATCCAAACAGCAGTCAAAACAGTGGACAGAAGCTGGTTGTTTGGCACCAAAGAAGACAAAGTCAGTTTCAACAGCAGGAAAGGTCATGGCATTGGTGTTTTGGGATTCTAAAAGCATTTTGTTTATTAATTATCTTGAAAAGGGTAAAACAAAAACTGGGGAATATTATTCCAATCTTTTACCAGACCAGATGAAAAAATTCGTGAGGAAAAAACCCAGTTTGCAGAAGAAAAAAAAATCCCACAAAGGTGTTTTGGCAATGGGAAAAATTAAAGGATCTGCACTATGAATTGTTGGAACATCCACCCTATTCCCCAGATTTGGCTCACTGACTTCTATCCCTTTACAAAACTAAAACTCTTCCTCACTGGTCAACATTTTTCTTCGAATCAAAAGGTGATTGCAGCTGTAGAGGGGTATTTTGCAGATCTTACTGAGAACCACTACAGGGATGGGATAATGGTGCTGGAGCATTGCTGGAATAAATGTATTAGTCTTAAAGGAAATTATGTTGAAAAATAAAAATAATTTTGAAATTATAAATTTGTTTTTTCATTGCTAGGTCGAGAACTTTTCAAACCACCCTCGTATTGCTCTATTTTTCATTTTTTTATCTTAGAATTTCATCATTTTACTTGTTTATAACTATATATTATTACTGTGTTTAATAAAAAATTTTATTTATGTAAACTGTTCTCATCTCGTGCCTAGTTCAAATTTTAATAATAAACAATGCGTAATATGCTTTCTGGAACATCACAGCCAAATCTTCACTGGAAACTATTTTCATGGAAGCGCACTAGTAGAAGGATGTCACGGTATTCTTAGAGGTGGAAAAGGTCGTGCATGGGGAGGAGAGTGATGTAATTCTAGGAAACATCTACTCATTCCCAGAAAGAGAAGTCTACCAACTAGACTTCTCTAGATGGATTGAAGGGTCAATCCATCAATTTTCTGTCCATTGCTGGATGAGGACCTCCACAAAAGTCTTCTGTTCAGTACTATCTTGAGCCTTGCTATACCACTGAGTTCCAGCCATCTCTTTATTCTCATCCTCCCACCCCCGTTTCTTTGTTCTTCCTGTTGCTATCTTTCCATCTCTGGGATACCATTCAGAGATCAACTTCGTCCATTTTTGAGTGTTACTTCTTGCAATATGACTTACCCATTGCCATTTGGATCTTTTAATGGGTATTATGCCGTCTCTCACCCAAATAGTATTGCATTTTCTATCTAAAATGATAATAGAATCCTTCTATTAATTTTGTGGAAAATAAAAGAAGGTTTTCTAAATTTAATGAGTCTGGTAATTAACTGTGGATAGAGAACTGCCATAAACTTTTTAAAATGCATATTTGATTATTATAGTGAAACATTTTGTAGAGAAAGCATGCAGCACAAACTGTCTCTATGGTGATTTTAGAGTGAAGAGAATCACTTTTTTAAATATGGCTAACAATATTGAGGGAATTTTAAGATGTTCATCTGGAAAAATATGCTAAGATAGTATAAATAAAGGGTTACTACTGCTGTCTATGACAAAATGAGTTGCAAATAAGAAGCACCCACAACATTTTGCAAGAAGGTGTTTAAGTATTAACACACAGATAGTATTAGAAATTTTGTTACAATATAATGTTGGAACAAAATTTATGTTTCCCACCTCCTTTTCAATTCAACATACTACAATTCCAAATTACCATACATGTTAATTCAATTTAACTAGTGAGCAATTAGCTAAAATTCTTTACTTCATGACAGTTTTGTTTACTTTAATTATTTGCTTTATGTACAAAAAAAAAGGCATTAAAAGTATTTTTAATAGGTAGCATTTTACACAGTTTCTGACTTGGAATTTCTAATTAGGTTCTTGTCATTTTTATTCGTGAAACGTTTCAAATGGATGTGCCTTTCCCATTTCCCACAAAACATCTTATATAAACTCATGGCAGCTTGAGCATCTTCAACCTGAATTTAAAATAAATAAAAACAAATTAATATTAAACTCCACAAAATAAACAGAATCATTACACACCATTTTAATGTAGACAACATGTATATTTCTACTAATGTCAAACTAACTGATGGCTGATTAATTTATGAGAAATGCACCTTACCAATTTGCATTTAAATAATGGGCATTCCAAGTAAAATCATCAGGGGAGTGAAGGTGTATAATTTTTGATTTTGATGAAAGCAAGTTATTTTGCGACTCAATTAATTATAACTGCCATTTTTATTTGTTGGAGCCACAGAATTTTCACAATTCTGTAGGGCTTTAAAATTAATCACAGCTTATTTGTATATTGTCCAATTTCTGATTTTTTTTTTTTAATTGTCATTTAAATGGTCAAGCTGTGTACTTTTTTGATTTCTTTTCACATTTTTCAGTATATGTTAATACTACATATGAAGACAATTTTTAGTGCCTCCCAAGTGATCTAAAGTAAACAAAAACTGCATACTGAGAATTTTTATGTCACCATGTGAAACCGAAAGAAAACATTAAAAAAATGCAATTTTTTACTTTTATGCCAGTAATTTAGCTATGTGGGCAATCTAATTTTATATTGCAAGATTTGTGAAGAATGCACTGCACTTTGAAGTACTAATAATTGTTATATTTTAAGAAATTTTACTTGGATAACTGATATTTACCACTTAAATATAATTTATTTTAACAAACGATGTGCTCTTGTCAATTTTGATAGAAATTCTTATTACCATATCCAATTTTAAAACCAGAAAGAGAGCTATATAACCATCAATGACTATATTATTTAATCACTTTAATTATCAAATGCTATTCTCTTTTGAAAATGAAATGAAGTTGTAACCTAAAAAAAGAAAAGAAAAGAAAAACTACAGATTAAATTAGAGGTTCTTCCAATTAGATGCTAAATGATTTTATGTACCTGTATATAATGTTCACTTTTTTTTTTCTTTTTAACTCTGCAGAGGTTGCGGCTGATCTGACAGATACAAATTGTTTATTATAAATATTCTTACACATATCCAGTGTATAGCTTGGAGGTCATGAGTAGCTGCGCATGCATATATTACGAGTGATATTCCACACTGTTTATGCAGTCAGTTTTGGTTTAAAACGTGTTATGTAAAATGTAATATAGTATTGGTTTTTTTTTTATTTTTTAAATTTACCGTTGAAAATGGCTGGAAAAATACATCGATTGGTAATCCATCAGATGTTGAAGAGATTCAGCAATTTTGTTACTCGAGTCCAATGATGAGAATGATAGAGTCGAATGCAAAAGTGATATCTGATAGTAAATTGTATCTGAGAGATACCGTGAACTCCGATGTCAGTATAGTATTGGTTTAGGTGTTTTTTCCTTTGTTCAACAATTTCTAGATTGCGACTGAAAATAAATAAACCATCATGTATTATATTTGCAGTGTTTTTTTTTTTTTTTAAGTTTTATCATATTTTAGCACATACTAATAATGAATGTATCTCTCAGATGCAAGCAACCTACGTTGCAATTTTTTTGACCGCGACCTCTGCAGGGTTAAGGATTCATTCATTTATTTTGACTCTCTTATTTGCTACTGTCAGATGACACACAACTTATGATCCTAGAAAATATTATCTTTATAGGGTCATCATCAATTTCCTGATATGCACTCTTGGAGGGGGGGGGGATGTACAGAATGTTATCAACAATACTATTTGATTATGTTTGCATTATTACTAATTTCCTGCCAACAATTTTCTTTCAAATTCATCTATAACTTGCTTTTGTGTCTGGCAAATACCATATGCAACTTTTTTAAGAAATTATTATTTACTTATTAATTTCATACACCATTTTTGTGTACTTCCTTGGATTAACTGGATGCCAGATATTCACCAACATATTACCTTTCTGGATATTTAAACATAAAAAAACTCCAAAGGCTTCATAAACAAAATAAAAGACATTAAACTGGATTCCACTGACATAATGGCAAATTTGGATGTTACAGGCCTATTACCAATATTTCCAAGAGAAGACACATCGATTCTAGAAGATATTTTTCCAAAAAATGAATACAATCTCAAAACTATCAATAGCATCTTAAATAGGCCATCACATATTCCAAAGCATATACAACAACTACAAAGGTGATGTTTCTTTATCTTACATTACTTTTTTTTTTTTTAAAGAAGATAAAAAAAGAAAAAAGCACATAGATCAGGACTGGCATTTCCCAAAACCAAAGAAAAACACCAAAGTAAACTGGCAACTCACTAAACTGCCATACATAGAATTCAACAGTTATATAGATTTAAAGAACCGAGTAAAATGATATGAAGTCCTAATCAATGTAATAAAAATCAAGGTCTCATCTTAAATCAACTATGGGTAGTATACATAAGAGACCTGCATATTAATGAATGAGAGAACTCATTATAGCATGCTGCAATAATGAGCCACGCATCTGACATCTCACTATAATTTTCAATATCAAGTTCAAGTTTAATTTGAATAACAGTTGTTAATTAAGAAATCATTCTGTACATACGTTTTTTTTTTCTATTTGTCTTTTAATCTGAGGAAGTACATGAAAATGGTGTATGAAACTAGTAATTAAATAATAATTTCTTGAAAAAGTTGTGTGTGGTATTCACTAGACACAAGAGCATGGAAATTTCAAGCCACAGAAACGTCAACTTATTAATCTACCACTTGTCTGCATGCCAATATTCTCAAGATCTTATGTATCTTTTAGGACACTTCTGACTGCATCAATCCACCTAGATCTTGATCTTCCTCTCTGTCTTTTTTATAACAAATTGACACCAAACAACTATTTTGCTAACCTATTCTCTCCCATTCTCATTCAGTGATCATACACCATAGATTAACTAGTTTTACTCATTCATTCTTGATTGAGTAGAGCTATTTTTATATTTAATATGATTCTGCTATTCACGACATCTATTCACTCCACTAATTTTTCTCAGAACTTTCATATTTATGGTCTCTCTAGTCTTGAATCTGTTCTATTTCTAACAAATCTCTCAAATCCATAAAGGAAAATTGGTTTAAACAGTCTTGTATATTGTTAGTTTAGTGTTTGAGATGATTTCTCTCCATTATTCCAGCTTTGCTTATTCTGTTATCTATTTCCATATTTAATTTGCCATCTTCACTAAATATTCTACAGTGCAATACTTAGACTGCTATGTATTGCTCTCTAGAATGTTTCATTTAACCTATAAAATTCTGAAACAGCTTTTCTCTTGGCACCTTGATGATGTGGTGTGAAAACATGAAAATATATATGTATGCAATTTTATATTGTAAAATTGTAACTTTTTTTAGCTTTTTTTTTTCCCTGGTTCCATTTCTTTTCCATCTCTAAATCTATTTACTTCAAAAGTTTCCCCAAACCATAAAATAAATCTCATACTTTAAATTCACTTATCTCAGTCTCATAAGTAACAAAAAGAACTGTAATACAAAAAAGATTGTTTAATTAATATAAAAAAAATTTAAATATAGTTATTTACATAAAATTTGTTTAAAAAAATAATTCATAAGAGATACTCTCTCACACACACACACACAGTTTCATTTCAGGGAAAAAAAAAAAAAAAAAAATATATATATATATGTTAAGATTGTTTCCCAGAACAAAGAAACAAAATCCTTTGCTAATCCTCATCTCATTTTTGTGTTAGTCTCAATGGCCTGTCACAGTCAAGTAACCTGGCTTCTTAGATGTTGGAAGTTAACTGGCTTCTTAGAAACTAATAATGCTTATGGCAGTGCAGTTAATCCATAATGCATAGTATTATACATTTCCACAAGGATATGCATAATACTTCACATCACTTGCCTTAGTATCCTATAATGCTTTGTATTATAGGATACTAGGGCAAGTGATGTGAAGTCATACCACCTTTACCACGAGTTGCCCCAGTCCTGAAAATACTTCAGGCGCAAACCTGTTTGCTTACACTTGGATAAAGGATTAAACCAAGCATATAATTTCTTGGTATTTTTAATTTATAGCTGCGTTCTTCAATCTTTTTACACCTGCGGACCGGATGATAGCTAAAACAGAAACATAAACCAATATGGATAGTATTTTATTTATTAAATACAATTATAAAATTACAATTTTTAGCTAGTGCAACATCTGCTGCTGCTTAGAGGTTAGAAAATTAGATATACATGGCTGGAGCATTGTTTCTGAGAGACGAAGAAATTTTTGGCGTACCGCCAAGAAATTTCAGCGAATCGGCACCGGTCCACAGACCACAGGTTGAAGAACAATGATTTATAGTATAACCAAGTGAAAAAATCATTCAATTATTATTTTTTTATTGCCCTATAGATGGGAATGACAAGAGTTCTATGCTAATCATCTGGAATTCGACTTTCTGACTAGGCCTTCACTTTTCGTGTCATCTTTGATTTCTTTTACAGTTACTCTTTTCTCCATTTTCAATAGCATTCAGAACATTTTTACTACCTTTCTGATATTCATCTTCTATATTCATAACAAAGCCTTCCCATACTTTTGTTATCCACTTTTACACAGCTTATCTATCCACGTTTTCCCCTGTATTCACTTTGGACATCTACTACTAAATAGGAAATTTCAGTATGCTTTCATCTTTTCTCTAACTGCCAAATTATTAACTTCTTGCATCCACCATGGAGTTCTGATCCCCCCCAGGCAATGTCATGACATGCCTCCCTAGCTGAGTCAGTCAATGTTTTCTTCAGAGTTTGTCACTGAGACTCCAAAGTTTGGTTCTTGTTTTTGAACTGCTTCATTTTTTCTTCAGTAATGTTTGCATAGTTGAATTTACAGCTTACCTATAAAAGCTTCTCAACTTTAATTCTTTATAAAACTTTCTTGCATATTTTTCTTTTTAATATGATATTCATTTTTGATTTCCTGCTTACAACTGAAATATCCTGCTTACAACTAAGCGATGATCACTTCCAATTTCAAATTTCCTGTATACTTTTGTATCCTGAACCAGTGTGAAAATACCACTATCAATGATAACAGTCAATATTATTATTGGCATTGTCCTTTTCTCCAAATTTTCCCAAAACATTTCTGAATGCTTGGGATTAATTTCCCACTCTGCTCCTTAGATCTGCGACAAGGGCCAGCTTTTCTATTTTCTTTGTCAGCTGCCTGTTTTAATGACTCAAAAAATTCGTCCGTTTCTTCCTTAGAACCTTCCATGGGACAATAGATGCAATCATTCTTCAATTCCCTATTTTGAAATTGTACCAATTGAGAAGTTTATCTTCATGTCTGGCACTGAATGCTATCATTACTTTTTCCTTTCCCTTACCTAAATATAACATCCTATATTTATTTATTATTTAACACGAATCTTGCTTTTTTTAGTTTTCTTTGTCTCACTAATACCAATTATATCCCCCATGCTACTTCTCTAGCTCTTCTGTTTGTTCAATTTCTTTTCCATTGATGCTTCTTATGTTAATAGTGGCTATCATGAATTCATTGATTCTACAAGTCTTGAGAGGTAGGTTTCTAGGCAGGAGATCATGCAACCTTCATAAAAGACTGGCTAATTCACCTTCAGTTGAAAAGCCCTTATAATGGCTTTTCGCATCCTAAATATGATTCAAGTCTGGGAAGGGAGGGGGGTGAGAATCTCATTTCATCTTGGAGCTTTGCAATTCAAGGGCATCATAAATACAACTGAGCTATCGAGGCTTCTATGAAAATAGGTAAACATAGAAAACAACATCTGAATTCTGAAACCACAGAATAAGTAACATATTTCAACAATTCAGACCCAATTTTGAGTGACGAAGCATAAATAACAGAATAAGCAAGACTGGTATTATTATAGAGCCAGGTGACAATAAGGGAGAAAGTAGCTGAAACATCATACTAGCAGTACACAAGTTCATTTTGAAAAAAATTAAGAGAGTGAATAAATGGCATCAGTGTCAGAAGCATACTCAAAATGAAGAAATTTTAAATATATGTATTTAATGTGTAATGAACAAGCCATTACACATTTCTAAGCAAGCTACTCTAAGATAGTATGGTTACTTAAAACTTATTATTAATCAATAAAATAATTTGCCAAATTGTATCATATGGACAAATTTAATGAAAGAGAATAATATTTACTGATTTAACGGGAAACAGCCATATTTTTCAGATATGCCAAATGAATAGCGGAACATTTGGTTTTGATCTGCCAAGAGCATGACAATTTTCTTTTCCTGCCAACTATTATGCTTTCAGTAACTGCATTTATAAGTGAAAGAAATTACTCTGGTCTTGGTAAAGGAACCAAAATATTTAGATGATTTACAGAGAGCTCATAAAAAAAAGTTAATCCAAAAAAGTAGTATATACTTATTTCAGATATTTTAATTAGTCATATAAAAATCTGGATACTTACAGAACTGTGTTCCCCTTCTTGAACTCTTATTCCCAGTAACTGTTCTGCCAAACGTTTTAAAGAAGGTGTACCTCCTCCAACTAGCTTTCGAAATAGTTTATATTTGGCTGTATCTCTAATTTTGCTACGTGGATGATCTAAAAATAATACCTATTAAAAAACAGAACAAAGCTACATGAATGATGTAGATGAGGAATAAATTTGCAATATGTTAACAAATGGTACACTTTGTTTATGAATAAAGTGTAGTAATTATACAAAAGCATTCTTGTAAAATGCAATGCTAGAACTTAAATATCAGTTAAAATATATTATAGCAACTGTCAATCAGCTGTAACAATACATACATATCTCTTCCTCCAAAAAATTTAAAATTTCCAAAACTAATAAACTATAGGTAAAAATGTCATATGCAATAAAACTTGAAAATTTAAGATAATTCTTCAGATATTTCCAGAGTTATTTAAATTCACACATGATGATATAATATTTAATATAGTTCTTGATATGACTGTGTTATCACTGAGGTAAACATTAAACTTATATACTACTGGTTTCTAAAAAAAGCACACAAGTAGCATACCAATTCAGATCATCTGCCTGCACTTGAAAAGCTAGATAATCCTTAAAATAAAATTCAAGCACGTTTCCAGTAAGAATGAAAACTTAATTCCATATATAACAAAACTTTTTAAAATGATTCTGCCTTTGATGTTCACTCCTCTATTCCACTCCTCCCCCTTCAGAATGATCAATTGGCAGTTGATCAATTCCCCTAGGAATTGATCAACTGCCTCATTTACTAATCTGACAATCAACCAGTTAAAAATGGTTTAAACCTTTTTTAACTTGCAGTCTTGTATGTACCAATGCCTTGTGTACTGCTGGTTTAGTGTCTGGATAATTTTTCTTATTCCATATAAATTTACATGTGCTTGCATCCCAAACATTATGTACTACAAAATCTAATTTTCCATTTTTTTTAAAACTGCACCTATATAGCTGAAAAATTTTACTTAGTCTAAAAGGTTCTCCACTGAGAATTCAACTGATGATTTCCATGTTGCTATGTATATTCCAAATTTGTACTTTTTTTCTTGCTAATTTTCACAACAAATCTGTTACAGAAACTATTCAATTTATTTAATCCTGAAGCCCTGTCTGAATTTTAGGAGTAGAATATCATCTCCATAAAGTAGAGTTGAGCTGAATATCTCCAATTTTGATATGAGGTTTAATGCCACATTCTATCATGGTGTAACCAATGTAGATGAATAACCGTAGAGATAGCATGTATATTGTTCTATATAATTTCCCATTTACATCATATAATTGTAGAATTTTAAACAGCTTTTCTTTTGATACTTTATGCCTTTTCTTTCAATACAGATCTTTCTTATATTCTCATGATTTTATGACAATTTCTCTTAAAAGTAAATCTCTCTATCTGATCTGAAGCCAGCTTTCTTCACTAAATTTCGTTTCCATAATTTTTATTAATCTTTCATAGAAAACCCTCTAATTCTCACATTATTTAATTGCCCTTTTTAGACAGGGTACTACGAGAGTTCACTCCAATCATCTGGAATTCAACCTCATAATCAGGTGCCTTCTAAATAACTCAGCATAATAAATGCAAAACTTTTATACCTCCCTATTTGAGCATTTTTGATCTGCTGCTCCATCCATCCAACCTTCCACATTTCAAGTTTTTGATGGATTTTTTTCTATTTCAAGCATAAGTATGTACTTCTGATTGCATTCCACTTGAGTATTTTCTATTACTGTTTAATTTTTTTTGTTTAATTTAACAATTCATCATAAAAATTATGGAAACATCTACCATATTAGAGTAAAACTTCAGTTTAATATAAACCAAAATAAAAACTTGATGTTTCGACCTTCACGTTAAGGTCATCATCTTGAGTATACACATAAATACAAAGAAACAAGCTGCACTACAATCTACATGGTATGCTAAAGTTACATTGATCTGGTCAATCATTAAAACTATTGACTTGACCTCTGGTGAAAAAAAAAAAAAAAAAACTCACTACATCAATGCTAGAGTCCTGTTATTATTATTATTATCTATTTGGTTACAAAAATAAGTTAAGCTAGAGAGCAACATGTTCACACAAAGTTACTCATATAAGTATACATATAAATTAAAACAGTATGAGTAATGGCTAATAAAAGCTGAAATAATTGCTTAGAGTCCTAAAGTGAGGGTTTGATAGAAAACTCGAAGAAGTTGGAAGCTTTTTCACTTGGTTATACTATAAATTAAAGATACCACCAGATACCAGTTGCCACCTTTCAGTCATATTTTTATATACCAGTGTGACACCTTTTGGCAACTGGTATATGAAAATATGACTTCTGCATTACTTCTACCTTGGTATCACCTCTGGATCTGGTTCCCACTAAAGAGACCTCAATAAAGGCTGAAACCGGTCTGGGTAGTGACCCTTCCCATAATGCATAGCATTATACATGTCCGCAAGGAGATGTGCTTTGCATTATGGGATACTAAGGCAAGTGATGTGAAGTCGTACCACCTTTACCCTGAGTTGTCCCAGTCCTGAAAATACTTCAGGCGCAAACTTTGTTTGCTTACACTTGGATAAAGGATTAAACCAAGTATATAATTTCTTGGTATATTTAATTTAAGTGGGCTGAATGTGTGCCATCCAAATTCATGGGATTTTTATGCTGCAATTATTGTTAAGATTAGGATGGTTAATCAAAATTTCACAGGCTTCCTTAAATTTCCATTCATACCAAGTTTTTGTATGATGTAAAAGAACATGATCTGAGAGGCCTGCTTCACCAAAATTGTTAAACTTAAGTTTCACCAATATAGTAACTGGTGCAAGAGATACAATAAACCCCAGGGTAAGCCAATAGTGGGGAGAGAATCCTTAGAGGAGTTGAATATGTTTTCTTTTTAATTTTATAGGTAGTTTAAAAGTGGCATTAAGATTATAATGGTTTAGAATTCTATTTATTTTTTCTGATAACCGTTGATGTATGGGACAGCTATGGTTTTACTGTAATCTATATTATGTGTATTTTTGATGAAGTTTTATGAAGAACTTTATTGATAGTATTTTTACTATAGCCATTATTGAATCAAAAAATACACATAATATAGATCACAGTAAAACCATGGCAATCCCATACATCAAAGGGTTATCAGAAAATATAAATAGAATTCTACACCATTATAATCTTAATGACACTTTTAAACCACCTATAAAATTAAAAAACATATTCAACTCCTCTAAGGATCCTCTCCCTATTGGCTCACCTTAGGGTTTATCCTATCTATTGCACCTGTAACTTAGCTTATATTTGAGAAACCGGACATACAATCCCTATCTGTAAAAAAAAAATCCGTAAAAAGATTCAATTTAACAATTCTGGTGAAGCAAGCCTCGCAGACCATGCTCTTAACACCCTAACACCAAACTGATTGGGAAAATACATGTTCTTTACATCATACAAAAACTTGGTATGAACTGAAATTTAAATAAGCCTATGAAATTTTGACTAACCATCCTAATCTTAACAAAAATGGTGGCATAAAAATCCCAAGAATTTGGATGGCACACATTCAGCGTACTTAGTTCTTCAAGTTTTCCAGCAACCCTGACTAAGCAATTATTTCAGCTTTTATTGGCCATCATCCATACTGTTTGAATTTACATGTATACTTATATGAGTAACTTTGTGTGGAATGTTGCTCTCTAGCTTAATTTATTTTTGTAACCAAACATATAATAATAACAGGACTCTAGCATTGATGTAGTAATTTTTTTATTCACCGGAGGTCAGGCCAATACTTTTAACGGTTGACCAGATCAATGTAACTTTAGCATACAATGTAGATTGTAGTGCAGTTGTTTCTTTGTATATATGTATACTCCAGATGATGACCTTGATGTGAAGGTTGAAACATCGAGTTTTTATTTTGGTTTATATTAAACTGAAGTTTTACTCTAACACGGTAGTTGTTTCCATAAAATTTATGAAGAATTCTTCTGATCACTGTATAACATGAAGGAAAGGATTCATTTAACAATCTTTCAAAATAATTACTCTACAGAAGCTTTTCTCAATATTTTCAATAGAGAAACCATTGAAATAATTTTCATGTCTCAGGGTACCCCTGCATAAACATTATTATACCCTTCTTGTTTTTTTTATATATATATATATATTTGAAATAGCTTAAATGACTGGAAGTCGAGAGATAAAAAAGAAACACTATATTTTATTTAAATAAATCATACAACTAGTTTCGCCTTCTTAGAAGACTTCATCGGGTGCATTACATGAATAAAAGAGAAATACAAACAAACATTACGAGAGAATAGTTATGAATTTACTTAACTCTTACATGCTTCTCTGTATTCTTTTAGGGCATCTATCATCTTATTTGCTAGAAACTTTTGGCATGC
Source organism: Typopeltis vanoorti (assembly GCF_054136105.1). Taxonomy (NCBI): domain Eukaryota; kingdom Metazoa; phylum Arthropoda; class Arachnida; order Uropygi; family Thelyphonidae; genus Typopeltis; species Typopeltis vanoorti. Next base: position 28,808,605 of record NC_143560.1, read on the forward strand.
TTTCTTCTATTCTTCTTATTTTTTATTATTATTCTTTATTATTAGCTTTGCTCTTTTCTCCAAATTTTCCCAAAATATTCATATATATACTGGTGGGAAGGATTCATATCCTACTCTGCTGTTTAGATCTCTAACAAATACTGCTTTTTTCATTTTCTTATGTCAGCTGCCTGTTCTAATAACTTGAAAAATTCTTCCACTTTTTCCTTAGAAGAACATTTTGCGGGACATAGGCATAAATAAGTCTCATTGTCTACTTCCCCATTTTGAAGTTTGTCCACAAACTTTACTTAAAATTGCCTTCCAATCAAGTTTATCTTCATGTTTGATGTTGAATGCTACTGCTACTCCTTCCTTTCCTTGATCATTACTGCCCAAATATAACATCCTATACTTATCATTTAGTAAAATCTCACCTGTTTTTGTCTTTGTTGTCTAAGTAATGCCAATTATCTCAATGTTGTACATTCTCAGTTCTTCTGCAAGTTTAATTTCTTTTCCATTAATACTTCTTATGTTGATGGTTCCTATCTTCAATTCTTCTGACACTGGGTTTATTCTTCTTCTTGATGAAAATACGAGGTGTTGTTTAACTGGGCAATGCCCCAGCTGGCATGTCTCATCATACTGTACCATCATCCATCATATGTATTTGTGACTTAAGCCAATAGTGAGTACAATTTGGTCTGCTAAGTCTCAAATTGCCAGCATATCATCATTTGTGCCCAGTGGAAAGCTACTATTGGAGTGCACCATGTGAAGATGAGGATCGGACATTAGGTCAAAAACCCAAGTTGGTTCTCTGCATTCCTTAAAGGCAATGTGGAGGTCTCCAAGTTATTTGCCTTTGATCTTTAAGCAACTCGCAACCAATGCCCTAAACAGATATTCACACCATTCTTCAATGGTATAAGGATAATCTGGTCATCTTCAATGCTGCCAAAACACAGTCCTGCCTATTTTTATTTTTTTTGCAGAAAAAGGATCTCAATTCACCTTCCTTTACTTTTGATAATTGAACTAGACTAATTCAAACATAACTAGACTAATTAGATCACTCTCTTTTTGGATTGACATTTACTATTAGCCTTTCCTGTCAATAAACATATCGAATCAACAGCTTACTCAGCCGCTAAAAACATGCTGTCCTTTCTTTCAAGGTGCTATTTTATTTATTTTTTAACCTATCCAGCTACTTACTCTGTATAAGTCCCAAATCCACCTGTAGAATACTGTTACTGCTCGTGTTTGTGGCAGTGAACCAAAGCCTCCTTAATAATTCTTACTTGTGTTCAAAGAAGGTAGCTTAGTTAATCAAACTTTTCCTTGTAACTTTCATTATACTGTTTGTTTACAGTGTCTATAGACACTGCTCATTTCCAAGAGCAGCATTCAATATTCTTTGATAGTCTCGAACCTACTTCTCCTTGTCCTCCTTCATTCATCTGTTTCTATTATCTGGAACAACCAGTGTGGTTATAGATTTTCAATTTCTTGTGCATGTATGGAATTGACTTAAAAAAATGCGAGTATCATGCATGTAACACACTAAAACAAACTAAAGTTGCTTGCTCAACTAGATACTGTAGTTTATAAAAATCTCAGTGTAAAGATTTTTTTTTATGTTGAATTCTATATGCCCTTCACATCTGCTAATGCCATGTTATGCTTATACAGAATACAGTTGATCCTTGAAGAATGCAGGTTTGAATTGTGCGGTTCCACTTATACGTGGTTTTCTTTTGAATAAATATATTGGAAATTTTTTTTGGAGATTTGTGACAATTTAAAAAACTTGCAGATGAACCTTGTAGCCTATAAATATTAAAAAAATTAAGAAAAAGTTAGGTATGTCATGAATAAAATATATGTAGATACTAGTTTATTTTATCATTTGCTACCATATATGGTAAAGTATACACAAATCTATTATAAAAAGTTAAAATTTATCAAAACTTAGGCACACAAACACTTATAGACCATACGGCCACTTGCAGTTGAGAGAAATGTAAACAAACGTAAAGATGTAGTATTAAATCATAATTGCATAAAATTAACTGTTATTAATTGGTTAGTTAAATTAATTAGCATAAATGAAAATTTTATAACAATTCATTCATTAGCCTATATGCTAATGAATGAATTGTTATAAAATTTTCATTTATGCTAATTAATTTAACTAACCAATAACTACGATACCATGAAGCAATTGCATCGATTGCACTAGGCTACCACGAAGCAATCATATTGCTACTTCATTATCAATGCAAGAATATTTATATCTGTAAATAAATATGAATTTCTTTTTCAAATTATCTTTTCATTTTTGATGTCTAGTATTAGTAATATGTGTAACATCTACAGTGTTTTGTATCATATAAGACAACATCGATGTAGCTGCTGACAGACATAAGTTTACATACATCTCGTAAACAGATGACAAACTTATGGTATCGATAAATCCAGTACTGTAAAGGTATTTTCTCTTTCTTACAATTTTCTTTTCTCTAGCTTACTTTATTGTAAGAATATAGTATACACATACATACCATACAAAATATGTGTTAATCGACTGTTTATGCTATTAGTAAGGTTTCTGGTCGACAGTAGGCTATTATTAGTTAAGATTTTGGAGAATCAAAAGTTATACGTGGATCGTGGATTTTCAAACAATGTAAGGACTCGCACCCCCCCCACACACACACACATCGGGAGGAGCAGAACTCCAATTTTGTGCACTTTTGGTGCACCATATAAGCGTGGCATCAGTGGGTGTAGAGATTTCAGACCTTGTTTCAAGTCTGAAGACCACCTAGTCATGTTCCATAATAGGATATTAGTCTCTTTTTGATTTTTTAAAGTTATTTAAAAAATCAAAAAGAGACTAATTTAAATATTTATAGTTTTTTAGATAATAATATTTAAAGTTTATTAGATTTCATCCAATATGAAACCTATTGCATATTGGATGAAATCTAATATGCAATAGGTTGATGTGTCTCAAACTAACTCAGTGATCATTGTTATATAGTCTTTGGTGTTCAAAATCTTCTTCTATATAAAGCATGGAGCTATTATCCCAATCTATGGTGTGGTAAGAGATTGAGAAGTGATGGGCTAATCCTGAAGTATCTGTTCTGTTGTTGTTCATTAAAGGCAGACAAAGGCAAATGTGAATTTGCCTTTGTCTGCGTTTAGGATGATTATATCTTTGTTCTTCTTTAGGTTTGAGAGGGCTTGCTTTTCAAGAAGAGTTATATTAAGTTTTGGTGGTTTTGAAGTTGAAAGGATGATAGTGCTTTTTAATCAGATATCATTTGCTACTGTTTCCGGAAATGAAGAGAGTGCCTTTTTTTTTATGTTGCTAATAATACAATCTTTGGAATGTGATCTGGAGTGATGACGAAGTTGAAACCTTACTTTAGTATGTCAACTTCTGGTTTTTATAATGTATAGTCTGAATGATTGAAAATGACAATTTCATCCGGGAGACTCGGTCTTGAGTTATATTTTCTTTCATAAAGTCTATCGAATTTTTTAAATTGAGATTTCTTACTTGTTAGAAAAAACCTTGTAAAAACTGTTTTGAACCATGCGGTCAAGAATATTCCATAGGTTGCTATCTATGCTGTTAGAGATGTCTTCGAAAAGTTCTAAACATTGAGGTCTATTTTACTAAGTGCAAATCTAACGTGTTGAATTCTTTCACGGAGTAAATACAAAGATGCCTTAAAGCAAATACATTTCGCTCTTTTTGATTGTTAAAATCTTTAATAGTTAAAAACTTGGGAATGATGTTGAACTGTCTATACATCTTTTCAAGAAGGTCAGATGGATTAGCATTCTAGCTTTTTTACATTTGAGTTTTTCAAAGGAACGTACCTTATGCTTTGTGTAGCCATTGAGTCGGTTCATTTTTGTTTTGTTTTGTCAAAGTTGCTCTCAAACCTGTCAAGACAATACGCCACATTTTAAGATCTCCAAAGGACGTTAATGCCTTCTTCAAAAACGGTGGTGCATATACAACATCCCATGTTCCTGTGGATTAAATTACATAGGCCAAACATCAAGAAGCCTGGAAATTCGAAAAAAGAACATATAGGGGACGTGAACAACAACAGAACAGATACTTCAGGATTAGCTCATCACTTCTCAATCTCTAACCACACCATTGATTGGGAAAATCTTCTTCTATATAAGGCATGGAGCTATTATCTCCATGCCTTATATAGAAGATTTTCGATGTAGAAACTTCAAAGAAGCCGCGGTTGTACTCCGCTCTGGAAAAAATGTAAACAGAAATCAAGGAATGATTCTCAAAGACATCTGGAAAATCCTAATAAGTTCACTCAGCTTACTAGAATTTCATTTCGCTAAAAACTATATAATGTGCTCAATAAACAATGACTGATACACCACGTTCCATGCTTATGATATTATGTGTCAGTTTTAATTTATTTGACTGTGTTACTCCATTCTTCTTTTTTTACTAGTAAACGTTAGTGTGTGCCGTTATACTTGTCCTGAAGAAGCCAGACAAAATAGAATGAAACTTGTTGACAATTCATGCATCATCATCAAATTCCTGACAAGTACCCTCAAGGGGTGTACACAGTGGTGTATTGGTAAATTTTTAACAAACGGCTCGCTTTATGTTTAACAACTGATGAAAAATTTGATTCTTCACAAAGTTCTATTGTATCTTCAGATGTCTTTGTTTCTGCTTCTTCAAATTTTGTCCTTTTAATGTTTAAGAAGTTTCATTCTATTTCATTTTTTCAACTAAGGGATATCTGCTTTTTCGACCGCAAAACTCTAACCCTGATTAAAATTATTTTAATTATTAAAAAAAAAAGAAAAAAAACCGAAATAAAAACATATATTAAAGAAAATTTTCCTATATTACCTACAACTTACCTATGATCAAATGAAATCCTGAACAAAAAAAATGTAACACTAATATTACAACTCGTAGTCAATCAAATGACCAGACACTGTAGCTGTCGTGACGAAGTTTTGTATTTATCGATAGTGCAACAATGTTGCATTTCCAAGAACTTAATGTTGCAAGTTCTTGGAAATTCGCTGAAAAATAAGGCATTATTGTTTATTCAAATACCCAGTTCGGGAGTTTTGATAACGTGTTTGTGTTTTAAGGAATACAGACACTGTTTAGTAAATAAAATCGTTTCCAAATTCCCGTTCATAAACTGAGTTTGTGTTTTGTGAATTCTCCTTTATGCATTTATTTTTGATAATAATAATAATAACAATATATGTAAGTGTTTATTATACAATTTCAAAATATTTATGAGAAAAAGAATATACCACCATTCATCATCTATCCTGTCATAAAGAATTTTAATAACTAGCTCGCCAGACTTAAAAACATTAACAACCGGCTCCCTAAATTTGAAAAATTTTAAACAACTGGCTCGCACGAGCCGGTCTCAACACACCACTGGGTGTACAGGATATGATAGTACTACATGAAAAATTTACATCATTACTAACTTCCTATCTACAATTTTCCTCCAAATCAGTCTGTTACTTGTCAAGACTCCAATATCATGATCATCAGATCTTATATTTCTATCGTCTAAGGCACATTGTACCGTATCAATCCACTTTTATCTTGGTCTTCCTCTGGGTCGTTTTCCTGCCAACCTGGCAGAGAACACTTGTTTTGCTAATCTTTCCTCGCCCATTCTGTTTAAGTGACCATACCACTTGAGATTAGCTCTGCTAATACATTCCTGGATACCGAAAATTTCAAGTTCTTTCCTAATATCCTTGTTTTTAATATGATATTGCTATTGATGCCATCTGTTCATCCCTCTAATCTTTCTCAGGCCTCTCATATCTGCAGTCTCTAGTCTTTGGTCAAGTGTTTTACTTCTGACCCCGCTCTCAGATCCATAAGTTAAAACTGGTTTGAACACTGTCATGTATACAGCTAATTTACTGTTCCGACTAATTTCTCTCTTATTCCATATGAATTTATCCAATTGACTTCCTACCATACCAGCTTTGTTAATTCTGTTGTCTATTTCCATATTTATTCTTGTGTAGAGGCTTAAGTGCTGTGAGGACATTATGTTGGAGGTTTAATGGATTTTTTTTACAACACTCAGAATGAATTAAATTAGAATTTAATATTCCTATATTTCGTCCTAGTCACTAGGACATCTACGGGGATTACAAAAACAATTAATGTAACATGCACACAAAAACTCACAATACTAAGCCCAACCACGTGGGTGACACTAAAGTCCTATCTAGGTGGAGTGCCCTCTAAGGGCGGTAGTAGGTGGCCTGGAATGTAAGGTGGGACCTCTGGTGATGAGTGTTTCCCAAATCTTCGGAAGCTTAATGCAACCGTATTTGTTAAGATTTAGTTGGTTTCTGAGAGCTGCTGCTGCTTCTAAGAAAAGTCTCTCTTTCTTGAATTTGCTGTGGTGGAGCATGGTGGTTTTCTTCCATGATACTCTGTGGGTGGTGTCCAAAACATGGTCAGCCAAGCCTGAATGGCCATAGTTGTGTTTAACGATGTACGACTTGTGTTCCTCCAGGCGGATGGATGCTGATCTGCCTGTCTGTCCAAAGTACGCAAGCTTACAGGAACAGGGTACTTTGTAAACTCCAGGCAGAGAGAGAGGGGGGAGCTGATCTTTCGTAGAACGGATAAGGGTAGCAAGTTTGCGGTAGGGCTTGTATGCTGTGTGTAGGTTATACTTTTTAAGTATCTTGGCTATTTTTTCCGAAGTGCCTCGGATGTAGGGTATGGTGATGGCATTTTTAAATTCTTGTTGACGAGAGGGACGGGGAATGGGGGAGGAATTGATTATTTTTTTGATACTGTGTTCACTGTAGCCATTGGAGAGGAAAGTTCTGTGTATGTGGTTAAGCCCAATGATACACTTGCCTTCACTGTATACAGAAAACCCACACACACAGGCAGATACATTCACAAACTCTCCCACCACCACCCCTCACAACAATATGGCATCATTAAAACCCTTACCAAGAAAGCCCACAATCTTTGTTCCAGTGGAACCGCCCTCACTACTGAGTTTAACCACATACACAGAACTTTCCTTTCCAATGGCTACAGTGAACACAGTATCAAAAAAATAATCAATTCCTCCCCCATTCCCGTCCCTCTCGTCAACAAGAATTTAATAATGCCATCACCATAACCGTTTCTCAAGTATACTTGCATAGATCTTGCCAGGAACACTCAATAGGGAAATACCTCTGTAATTCTCACATTCAGTTTTATTTCTCTTTTTATATATGGGTACTATTAGAGCTCTACTCCAATCATCGAGAATTCATCCCTCTGTCCAGGCTTTCTGAACTATGCAGTGCAGCTGTAAGACTTTTATACCACCATACTTCAGCATTTTTGGTCGAATATCATCTATTCCTGCTGCCTTTCCACATTTCAAGCCTTTGATAGCTTTTTCTACTTCAAGTATGGATATGTATTCCTGACTGTATGCCTATTGAGTGTTTTTTACCACTGTGCTATCACTGCTTGTTTCATTTAGCAATTTTTTAAAGTAATTACTCCATACTTCAAGGATATCTTTTTCTCCTGTTTTCATGTCACCTTTATCATCTCTAACTCCTTTTACAGCACTCTTTCTCTTTCCTCCATTTCTAAGCTTCTTCAACAACCTCCAGAATATCTCAAACTCTTTCATTTTTTCTTCAATAATCTTTGTGTATTTTAGTCTACAGTTCACATCTGAGAGCTGCTCAACTTTTATTCACTTAAAACTTTCTTACATGTTATTCTTTTCAATATGAAATTCAATTTTATCATGTTCAAGACTAAATAGTGATCACTTCCAATTTCAAATCCTCTGTACACTCTAGTGTCCTGCACCAGGGAGAAAACATCACTATCAACAATAACATAATCAATGAGACATTTCTTATTCCTTGCCTCTTCTCTCCATGTGAATTTGTGCACATTTTTATGTTGGAACATGGTGTTAGTAATAACCAGTCCATGTCATGAGCAGAAATCCAACAGGTATTTGCCATTATTATTGGCTTTGCTCTTTTCTCCAAATTTTCCCAAAATATTTTTGTATGTCTGACAATCATTTCTTACTCTGCTATTTAGATCCCCAACAAGAACCAACTTTTCCTTTTTCATTGTGTCAGTTGCTTTTTTCTAAAGCATCAAAAAATTCCTCCACTTCTACCTTAGTAGAACCTTCTGTGGGACCATAGGCACAAATAAGTCTCACTATAAAATTCCCCATTCTGATATTTGCCCACATCACTCTACTTGAGACTGCCTGCCATTCAAGAATGATTAGCCTCGTATTTTGTGTTGAATACTATGGCTACTCCTTCTTTCCTTGATTGTCATTTCCTGAATATAACATTTTGTATTTATTGTTCAGAAAGATCTCACCAGTTTTTGTCATTTTTGTTTCAGTCACCCCTATTATGTCGATCTGGTACTTATCTAATTCCTCAGCTAGCTCCATTTCTTTGCCATTCAGGCTTCTTATGTTGATACTACCGATCTTTAACTCTGGTGATGTTGAGTTAGGATGTGGTTTCAGATTTGTTCCAGTAGCTGACCTTTTGCTGTTCACCCTGGTTCCCCAGCAAAAACAGCGTGGGCCTTGTTTAACCGGGCGACGCCCCAGCCGGCATGAAATTTTGTCATATTGTACCATCATTTTCTATATGGGTTTAAGCCAATAAGAATACAATTTGGTCGGCTAAATCACAAATTGCCAGCCCATCCTCATTCGTTCAGTATCCAGGTAGATACCCAACAGGGTGCACCACGAGAAGGTGAGGATTGGACATTAGGTCAGAAACCCTGGTCGGTTCTCCGCATTCCTTTAAAGGCTATGTGGAGGTCTCCTCTCAGTTATATAGCTTTGACCCTTACGCATTCATGCATATCATTTACAAATATCTAGTCAACGAATAAAACCAAAGAAAAAGCTCAAGTTTTTTATTTCTATCCAACTATCATTGTCTGTGTTTTAAACACAGACAATGTACTGCTTGATATAATGTCCTATTTACTCTATATAAATGTAGCACGTTTCTTCAAGAGATGTATAGGATAATATGATAGTACTACATGAAATGTTCACTAACTTTCTATCAACAATTACCTGCTGAATTAGTGTTATTTGTCAGGATCTCAATATTGTCAGATCTTATATTTCAATCTTCTAAGGTACTTCTAACTGCATCAATCCATCTAGATATTGGTCTTCCACTAGGTTCTTTTCCTGGTATCCTAGCATTAAATACCTGTCTTGATAACCATTCCCCTCCCATTCTGCTTAACTGACCATATCATCTTAAATTAGATCTGCTTACACTTTCTTGAATGCTAATGATGTCAAGTTCCTTTCTAATATCTTCATTTTAAATATGATGCAGCCACTGATGTCATCCATTCAATGCTGTAATTTTTTTTTTTTTTTTTTTTTTTTATCAAACCTTGCATTTTGATTTTTAATCTCTAACTTTTTATTTCTATCCAACTATCAGTTCCAAGAGCTAAAATTATTTTGCATAAAGTCTTGTATGGAGCTAACATTTTTATTAATTTTTCTCTTATTCTACATATAAATTTATTCTGATAATACCCCAAGCCAGTTTTACTAACTCTTGTCAATTTCCATATGTAATTTACCACCTTCACTAAAAAATTGCCTAAATAATTAGAGCATTTTATTCTTTCTACAGTTCCCCATTCAGGACAGTGATGTTTTTGATGTTCCTTCCTGTTTTCAGTCTTTTTCTTTTTATTGCAGATTTTCATACCCAGATTTGTTACAGAAGTTATTCAATTTATTTAAGGAATCCTGCAGATTTCTGTGGGATTGATTTAAGTAAGTTGAGATTAACATCCCCAATTTTGATATCAGGTTTAATGCCACTTTCTTTCATAATATAATCCACATAGATGATGAATAACAGAATATATAGCACACCCTTAATCTTATACTTGATTTTAAATCAAACTTTCTTCTATTCTTCCTTCAATTCTAACTGCTGATACAACTTAAATACAGACTATGTACTGCTTGATATAATTTCTTGTTTACGCTATATAACTGTATCATTTTTAGCAGCTTCTCTTGGCACCTTGTTATACTCCTTTTCCAGACTTACAAAAACTTTATGTGACTCTCACCCATGAAGGTAGACTAATGTAGACTAATGATTTTTTTATTTTATTTTATTAATTTTATATTTTTTAAATCACTTTTTGCATAATACAGGAACCTTGCACTGAACTTTTTCAAGTCACTGCAGACATCCAATAAGCAGGGTGATGATTTCACACCAGGTAATGAAATTCATCTTTCACCTAATGACAATCATAAACATCTAGGAAACAAACCTGTAGCCTACTGATTGAAGAGCAGATATGTTGGCCAACTTGGCCAACCAGGTTACCACAAAAAAGCTTCAAACATATACAAACTTAAATACATATTCCTATGATTTCTTAACTATTTGTCTTCAAGTGAAAATGTGATCCCGACAACCCATACTAGGGACTATGGCTTGTTCCCCAAGTTTCTTTTCCACACCTTTTTGTATCCTCTTCTCAAATATGCTTCCATAACTCTTATCCAGAATACTCAGTATGGAAATCCTCTGTAATTTTCATTATTCAATTTTATTTTCCTTTTTTACAGATGAATACTATATGAGAGCTCTACCTCAATCATCTTGAATTCTGCCTTGACAATGACATGACTCAGTTATATTATAGAAGTTGCAGCCTATGTGAAAGAGAGTTATAATGAACTAATTAAGGTATACATACAATACACAAATGAGCTACACTGTGTAGTGAGGCCAATGGTAGTATTTTTGAAATTCAATGTTGAATGCTAATTCTGAATTATGAGGTGCAGCTACTGTAAAAGTTTTATACCTCCATATTTAAGCATTTCTGTCAAATATCATTTACTCCAGCTGACTTTCCACATTTCAGGTTTCTAATGGCATTGTCTACTTCAAGTACTTTTTTAACTATTTTTTAAGTTAAATGATATGCACTTCTAATCACATTCCTCTTGAATGTTTTCTACCACTGCTTGTTTCTTTTCATTTAACAATCTTTTCTAATAATCACTCCAAACATCTAATATATCTCTATCTTCCATTTTTATGTCAACTTTATCATCTGATTCATTTCACATACTTTTCCTTCCATTTCTAAGATTTTTCAATGATCTTCGAAACACTTTACCATCTTCCTGATATTTATATTTTTAACAGTCTCCCCCATGACTTTTGTTTGGCTACTTTTATACACTGCTTCACTTTCTTACATCTTTCTCTGTGTGCTGTATTGCCAGCAAAGGTTGATCGATTGGTAGAGCCTCTGCTACTAATGGCTCATGCAAAAAGTTAAGCAAGTTTGAGCGCAGTTAGTAGTTGGAAGGAGTTCAATCGTTCGATGCTGTTGGCACACTCTCCCTCGATGAGTCTTTAGACTCCCTGGAAGTGTCGCATAATAATGCTCACAGATCACATACTTATTGCTAGGAACTTTCAATACACTTTCTCTTTTCAACAACTGCTTTAAACCTTGGCTGAATCCACCATGGAGTTCTGATTTTTCCATCCTTGCAGATAACTTCATTACATACCTCCCTAGCTGAATAAATCAATGTTTTCTTTAGTGCCTGCCAATGAGTCTCCAGGGTTGGTTTTCATACTCTTTCAGTTGTATAGATCACTCCAAATGTGCTCTACTTTGATTCTTTTTAAAATTTTTGTACACCCCCCCACCCCACCAAAGTAGTATGAAATTAATTTTTATTTTGCTCAAAACTAAATCACAATCACTATTTCAAATTCTCTGTACTTTTGAGTAACGAACAAGTGTCATAATATCTCTATCAACAATAACATAGTCAATGAGACTTTTATTTCTTGTGTCTTCTCAAGGCGAATTTGTGTGCATCTTTATTTCAGAACATTAGTAATGACTAGTCTATATCCTGAAGACTTGGCTAACTTAAAATTAAGCAGATGCATTTTTGATTATCTGCATAATTTCAAGTTGAGCAGTTATGCTACAGATCATATGAATCAGTAAATTAAGTTTGTTTTAGCCAGAAACATAGCTAAGGCAACAAAGCCATGAGACCAGTAGGCAGCAAAAAAAAGTGCCACTTCTATGGGATAAAACACTGAATTTCTAGAAGGAAAAGCCCTTCCACCTCCACTTATCATTACCTGAAAAGCCTCTCATAACAGTGAAAGATGAACTGTTATGAGAGGAAGAGCATGAGAGAAAGAGCTTGGATATTTCAAAAGAAATATAATGAAAATTTCATTTTTGAAATGTCTGACAATTGTTTGGACTTGAATTATGAAGAAGTACATTTTAACTGATATAATGTTATCTACTTTAATGTATGCTTACTGAGTTAAATTCTATTAACTCTTGTGTTTTTTTTTTGTAAGAATGAAAATGTCAGATTTGGATCGAAACCTTAGGATAAATGGTGTTTATGATAATGGTTTTAGATTTAGAATATAATACACAATTATGTTGTTGTTTTTTTTAAATAAAGAAAGGTCAGGTTTTATATATTTTTTAAGTTATCTGAACTGCATTTTCCAGAATGTTAAGTGAATATTTGGTATTTTTTCCTGGACTCAATCCTATTTATAGTTAGAAGTTAAATTTATCGATATGTAAGTAGGCATATTTTAGAAGAAATAAATAACAAAGGGGAAAAAAAAGCTGATAAAGTGCCGATATTTCAATGTTATCAGATGCATGTTTACAATTATTACAATGATTATAATTATGACACCCTCAAGGAGCCCAAGGACTGATCGCAGGAGGACACCCCATAAAATTATTTATTTCATTTACAATTTACAAGTATCAAGGACATCCTTAGTATAAAATACAAAAACTGAGCACAGCACAAGAAAATAACAGAAAGATCAACAATATGAAGATGGCAGTAATGAGTGAATAATGTAATAAATTAGATAGCCCAAACTGTGCTCAAATGCTAACAATATTTAAAAAAATAAATAAAGAAAGAATAAGATCTATTTAAATTAGGGAGATGTAGCAAGGTTTCACATCTCTTTTTATATAACCATTCTGTACAAGAACAGTTTTTATGTAGAACTTTACTAGTCATCTTCTTCTTCCCAAGAATTTTGTATCTAGAGGAGACAGCATGTTCAAGTCCAGAATGTTTTAGTTCGAGATATTTAATATACTACATCTTGATGAACAGCTATACGAGGGTGGTCTGAAAAGTTCTTGGCCTAACAATGAAAAAATGAATTTATAATTTAAAAATTATTTTTATTTCTCCCTTAAGACTAATACATTTATTCCAGTGATGCTCCAGCACCATTATTCGATACCTGTAGTGGTTCTCAGTAAGATTTGCAAAATACCCCTCTATAGCTGCAATAACCTCGTGATTTGAAGAAAAATGCTGACTAGCGAGGAAGAATTTTGGTTTTGGGGAGAGATAGAAATCAGAGGGAGCCAAATCTGGGGAATAAGGTGGATGTTCCAACAATTCATAGTGCAGATCCCTTAATTTTCTCATTGCCAAAACACCTTTGTGGGCAGGTGCTTTGTCCTGATGAAAGATGATTTTTTTCTTCTGCAAACCGAGTCATTTCTCAAGAATTTTTTTCGTCTAGTCTGGTTAAAAGGTTGGACCTGGTTGGACATTTTATGTGTACAGGAGACAAGGTGAAACGGGGGGAAAAGGCAAAGGAACTGGGAGATGGATATAAATTGTTCTACTCTGGAGCAAATAAAGAGGGAAGAAATGGTGTAGGAATTGTGGTGTGTGGCAGAATGAAGGGTGAAGTACTGGAAGTGGGTAGAAGGAACGACAGGATCATGCAAATGAAATTGGGTCTTGGAGAAGAGTGGGTGGTCGTATTATGTGTATATGCCCCGCAAGTTGGTTGTACAGCAGAGGAGAAAGATGAGTTTTGGAACGTGTTACATGAAGAAATGAGGGAACTGGAAGAAAACGAGATGGCGATTGTCAGAGGAGACTTAAACGGACACATAGAAAGACAGAATAGAGACTGTGAAAGGGTGCATGGCCACAGAGTGGGAATGATGAACCAGGAAGGAGAGAAGGTTGTGGACTTTACAGTAGCGTTTAATCAGGCAATTATGAACTCGTTTTTCTAAAAGAGGGAAGAACATTTGATAACATTTAGGAGTGGTAACAACAGTTCACAAATTGACTACATTTTGACTAGAAGAAAACAAATTAAGGTTGTGACAAATTGTAAAGTAATTCCAACAGATCAAGTAGCACAGCAACACCGACTGCTGTGCGCAGACTTTAAAATAAGGTCGAAGATAAGAACCTCAGGAAGCCATGGGATGAAGACAATTCAGTGGTTTCACTTAAAAGAAGAGAGTGTGAGGAATTGTTTTAGGGAGAGGGTGTTAGAGAGGATTTCGGATGGACTGGAAAGTGTACAAGATTGGTGGAAACATAATTGAAAAGTAATCCTGAGCTGTGCAAACGAGATGCTTGGTGAGACATCTGGAAAGATTAGAGAGCAGAAGGAGGGTTGGTGGTGGAATAATAATGTAAAAGTGGCAGTGACAGCTAAGAGGAAGGCAAAGCAGAAGTGGGATGAGTCAAGAGTGGAAGAGGATAGAGAGGTGTACAGAGAGAGAGAAAGCAAGAAGCCAAGAGAGTTGTTGCACAGGGAAAGGCCATTGCATATTAAGATATGTATGATCAATTGGAAACAAAGGAAGGACAGAGAAAAATTTACCAACTAGCGAAATGTAGAAATAAAGCAGCAAAAGATATCTTACATGTGAGGCAGATCAAAGACGCTGAAGGAAGAGTATTATGGAGGGATGTGGACATAAGAGTGGAAGTGACGGAGGTCATGAAGAGGATGAGGAATGGAAAATCGGTGGGCCTCGACAGGATTCCAGGGGAGGCATGGAAGGCACTGGGGGAAGAGGGAATTAACCTGCTGTGGGACCTGTTCATGAAAGTTTGCCAACAGGAAAATATACCCGAGGAATGGAGGGAGAGTACCCTTGTCCCTATCTACAAGTGGCACAGCAAAGGGGATGCACAAGACTGTAAAAATTACATAAAGTTGATGTCCCACACAAGGAAAATCCTAGAAAGGGTTCTTTGATGGAAGATTGAGGAAGGAGGTGGAGATTGCAAAGACTTCATGCCTGGTAAATCAACAACAGATGCTATCTTTGGGTTACGGCAGATGGAAAAGTTTCGAGAGAAACAACAGGAGCTACATCTGGCATTTATTCATCTTGAGAAAGCATATGATAGAGTGCCAAGGCAAGAAGTCTGGAGGTGTGTGAGGGAGAAGAAGGTTCCGGAGAAATATGTCAGGTTGGTGCGGGAGATGTACAGAAATGTGAAGACAAGAGTTCGGACCTGTCTGGGACAGACAAAGTTTTCAAGTAACAGTTGGCTTGCATCAAGGGTCAGCATTAAGTCCGTTTCTGTTTAATATTGTGATGGAGGTGGTGACAGAGGAGGTGAGAGAAGATGCACCTTGGACAATGTTGTATGCAGATGACATCTTGCTGTGTGCAGATTCAAGAGAAGAAGCGAGAACTAAACTGGAAAGATGGAGAAAAGTACTGGAAGAGAGAGGTATGAGACTGAGCAGAAGTAAGACAGAATATATGTGTTGCATAGTGGGCGGCGGCCAGGAGACAGATCTGGATTTGGAAGGAAATGTCATCAGGAAGGTGAGGGACTTTAGATACTTTAGGTTCAACAGTAGAAGAAGATGGAGGAGCTGAGAAGGACGTGGGATGCAGCATACAAGCAGGTTGGAGGAACTAGAGGGAGATGGCCGGAGTGTTATGCGATAAGAGAGTGCCGATCAATCTGAAAGGCAAAATCTATAGGATAGCAGTGAGGCCAGCTATGACGTATACTATGGAAACTGTGGCCCTGAGGAAAAATAACACCAGCAGGATGGAAGTAGCAGAGATGAGAATGTTTAGGTGGATGTGTGTTGTGACCAGAAAGGATCGTCTGAGAAATGACTACGTGAGGGGAACAGTGAAAGTTATGAACTTAGGAGCGAAGATACAGGAGGCAAGGTTGAGATGGTTTGGTCATGTGATGAGGAGGGATGACGAATATGTGAGGAGGGTCATGCAGATGGATGTGCGAGGAAGGAGGAAGCATGGGTGGCCAAAGAAGAGATGGAAGGAGCTGGTAGAAGAGGACTTGAGGATGAAGAACTTGGATGTGGAGATAGGATAATGTGCAGGAGACTCATCAACAACGACCCCACTTAAGTGAGAGAAGCTACAGAAGAAGAAGAAGTCTGGTTAAAAGATCGGAATAATATTCCCCAGTTATTGTTTTGCATTTTTCAAGATAATTAATAAAAAAATTCCTTTAGCATCCCAAAACACCGATGCCATGACCTTTCCTGCTGATGGAACAGAATTTGTCTTCTTTGGCACTGAACAACCGACTTCTCTCCACTGTTTTGACTACTGTTTGGATTCTGGTGTGTAATGGTGAATCCAAGTCTCATCCATAGTAATAAAGTGACGCAAAAAATCAGTTTTATTCTTGTTAAAATGCTCAACGCACTGTTCAGAGATTTTCATGCGAGTGCATTTTTGATCTGGCATGATCAAGCATGGCACCCATCTTGTAAAAAGCTTTTTCATTTGCAATTCTTCATGCAAAATATATCCTACAAGTTCATTTGAAATGCCTATAGTCTCAGCAATTTCATGCACTTTGATACGCTGGTCATCCAATACCATATCGTGCACTTGATCAATGATTTCTGGTGTTACACTTTTCAGATGTCCTTCACGTGGATCATCTTCAAGGCTGATACAGCCACATTTAAACTAGGCAGTCCAATTCTTAATTGTTGAAAAAAGGAGAAGAGTGCCCAATAATATTATGAACTTCGAATGAATTTCTTTTGCCGTTAAACTTTCTTTTACAAAGAATTTTATAACCACATGATACTCAATTTTATCCATTTCAAGGGATACAGACAACACTTTTGCTTCATGCAACAGCATAAAACAAACTACATGATAGAATGACTTGCAATTTCACATGGATGCTTATGACAGATGTAAACTTAAAAGAAAAAAAAAATCTTGCCGATAGTGTTGCCATCTATGGTCGAGGCCGAGAACTTCTCAGACCACCCTCGTAGATGGTCTTTGGCAGAAGGGTATGATAGACTACAAGTACAATAAATTTGGTAAACACCAGAGTAGGCCAACGAGGGAAGTCTGTCTTTCACAGAGAGCCTAAAAACGAGGTAACTTTACTCAACAGACGAAGGTCATTTGGATGCCAATAAACCAAAGTAATTTGGAAATGTACCTGGATATACCTTTAACATCTTTCTGAAAGAATGACAATGGAGAAAGTCCATACTTATTAACAACTTTTGATTTTATTAACAAATTTTGATGAATGATTTACTGATGTCATTAGACAGGAAAGTTAGATATACTGTATTTTATGTGTCAATAATGTCTAAATGGGACACAGTGAACTTGAGGGATAAGGATTTTGATGGACAGATTTTTGACAATGACTGTAATGTGATAGAGCAGGAATATATTGTTATAAAGCAGTTTGGACTGTACTACTGCCGTATTTCTCGTGGAAAGGCTTAGACATTGGTTATGCATTTTTTACTAAGTAATTTAAGGAAATTAAAATGTCACTAGGTTATACATTAAAATAAATTTTAACATACTTCAATATTTCGGCAACGTCACGTTGCCATTTTCAAGAAACTTAAGAACAAGACACGTGCATGCAGGCACAAGAAACAGTAAATGAGGAAGAAGCAGGAAGCTATTATTTCTCCTAAAGTTCTGATGGTGCCCCCCCTAGCAGGCAATGTTGGTATTCTTGGGCGATTGGGCTGAAGGTCTTCTGATGTAGGTTTCCCAAATTTGAGGCAGTCTCATGCAGCCAAATTTGTTGAGGTTCGGATTGTTTCTTAGGACTGAAGCTGATTCCATGAAAAGCCTTTCATACTTGTATTTACTACGGTGTATTATCATGGCTTTCTTCCACCGTATTCTATGGCAGGTATCCAGTGCATGGTCAGCAAGACCAGAGTGGCTGTACTGGTGAAACCAGATGTAGTCCTTGTGTTCTGAAATACTGATATTGGCTGTTCTGCCTGTTTGGCCAAAGTAGGAAAGCTTACAGCTGCAAGGGACCTGGTATACACCAGGTAGGTCTGGGGGGGGGAGAGGTTGGTCTTTAGTAAAGCGAATAAGGGATGCCAATTTTTTCCCCCCCCCCCCCACCCCCCCCCCCCCCCACCCCCCCCCCCCCCCACCCCCCCCCCCCCCCACCCCCCCCCCCCCCCACCCCCCCCCCCCCCCACCCCCCCCCCCCCCCACCCCCCCCCCCCCCCACCCCCCCCCCCCCCCACCCCCCCCCCCCCCCACCCCCCCCCCCCCCCACCCCCCCCCCCCCCCACCCCCCCCCCCCCCCACCCCCCCCCCCCCCCACCCCCCCCCCCCCCCACCCCCCCCCCCCCCCACCCCCCCCCCCCCCCACCCCCCCCCCCCCCCACCCCCCCCCCCCCCCACCCCCCCCCCCCCCCACCCCCCCCCCCCCCCACCCCCCCCCCCCCCCACCCCCCCCCCCCCCCACCCCCCCCCCCCCCCACCCCCCCCCCCCCCCACCCCCCCCCCCCCCCACCCCCCCCCCCCCCCACCCCCCCCCCCCCCCACCCCCCCCCCCCCCCACCCCCCCCCCCCCCCACCCCCCCCCCCCCCCACCCCCAAAACGATCCAAACCTCAACAAATTTGGTTGCATGAGACTGCCTCAAATTTGGGAAACCTACATCAGAAGACCCTCAGCCCAATCGCCCAAGAATACCAACATTGCCCGCTAGAGGGCACAATCAGGACTTTAGGAGAAATAATAGCTTCCTACTTCTTCCTCACTTACTGTTTTGTTGTGCCTGCGTGCACGTGTCTTGTACTTAAGTTCTTGAAAATGGCAACGTGACGTTGCCGAAATATTGAAATATATTAAAATTTATTTTAATGTATATCCTAGTACGTTGTAATTTCTTTAAATTATATAGTGAAAATGAAGGACATCTAAAAAGTGTAACAACACCAGAAATCATTGAGCAAGTGCACGATATGGTATTGGATGACCGGCGAGTCAAAGTGCATGAAATTGCTGAGACTATAGGCATTTCAAAAGAACGTGTAGGATATATTTTGCATGAAGAATTGCAAATGAAAAAGCTTTTCACAAGATGGGTGCCACACTTGCTCACAGCAGATCAAAAATGCACTCGCATGAAAATCTCTGAACAGTGCGTGGAGCGTTTTAACAAGAATAAAACTGATTTTGACCCACCAGGCTAGTAAAAGCATGGTTTGGTTCAATTTTTGAATTTTATACTAATGATGCTGTTGATACTTGGGCAAAAGTCTGTCATTTATTTTTTTCAGATTGTTATGTGCAGTCTGAAAGAAAGATAGAGATGCATGCTGCCTAGATCTGCCTCATCTGATTATTGTTTGTTGGTTGGTTTGTTTTTAATGTAGCAACAACCATGAAAAGTTTTTGTAAACCTAAAAACCTATTGTACATTCATAGTGTGAGTGGGCCAAGGATTTGTTTTTGCTATTTTTTTAATTTTTTTATTATTTTTATTTTTTATATAATCTAGACACCCTGATCTAGAGACCAAACATGGAACTTTCTCAAGCCATTTCAGGTTTCCAATAAGAGGGGCTGTGGTCTCACACTGGATAATGAAGTTCATTTCCTACCTAAAGACAATTCCAAACATCCATGCCTACAGCAGGATTTTAACCTGCAGCCTGTGGGTTGGAGAGAGGACATGCTAACTACTTGGCCAACCAGGCTGGCAAATTGATCTCATTAACAGCTCACTTCTTTTGTAGAACACTAAATATTGATGCTGATGTCAACAGTTTTGCACAACTTAAGTTCCTAGCCTGGCATCATAGAATGATCAAATTGCTTTTGGAGAGATGGAAAACCATAATGGTATATTTTGTTGAATAAAGTTTTTTTTTAGTAATTTTAATGAAGCTTATAAATAAAAAAAGTCAAAATTCTAAAACTTTAGGATCGCTCTTGTAAATTTATCTTGCATTGACTAAGTTATTTTGGAAAACAAATATCACATATGGCTCTTAGTTTTCAGAGTCAGTACACTATGAAAAAGCTTTCCATGGTGAAATAAACAAAAAGTTGAAAATGCTACAGCATACCTTAAGGTCATTTCTAACACCATGCCCAACCAGGATTCTTCCCTTTAAAATGCTGTGTACTTCCTTTTGAACTACAGAAAATTGTTCACCTTAAAAATACAAAATAAATAATTAAATAAAATAAAAGAAATAAAAAAAACCACACACACACACACACACACACACACACACACACACACACACAAGAACAACAACATATTATTATTATTATTATTTGACACCTCCAGGGAGTCCAAAGACTCATCGAGGGAGAGTGTGCCAACAGCATCGAATGATTTGTCTCCTTCCAACTACTAACTGCGCTCAAACTTACTTAACTGAGCCATTAGTAGCAGAGGCTCTACCAATTGACAAACCTTTGCCGGCTAAGGAATATTTTTTTGAGTTGTTTTAAGATTATATCCATTTAGTATAGCGGTATTTTTGATTATTTCTAGTTCTTAGTTTAGAGAATCTTCAGAGGAGCAGAATTTGTGTGCTCTGGAAACTAGTGATTTAATGATGCCAAATTTTTGAGATTGATGATGAGCGGAAGAATTGTGAATGTAGCGACCTGAAAATGTAGGCTTGCTAAAAATACAATACTAAATGGATATAATCTTAAAACAACTCAAAAAATCATCAGTCACCTTCCCACACATCAACCAGACAAGAAGTCCATAGGATTCCCATACCTTATGTCAAAGGCATCTCTGAACGTCTTTCAAAAATTATGAAAAAATACAATTTTTTACCACTACTTACAAACCTTTCAACCAAATCTATAACTTGTTACCTTCTCCTAAGGACAAAACTCTCACCTCTGATGGTACCTGGTGTTTATGAGATCCCATGCTCATGAAAATTGTCTTACTTTGATCAGACAGGTAGGTCTGTTCAGAAACGCATCTCGGAACATCAAGACCACATTCGTCTTTTCAAACTGCAGAAATCTGGTCTCTCCCAACACGGAGTTGAAAATCCAAACCATAGGATCCATTGGGAGAAGTTGAAACTTTTACACAGATCTTTATATAAATATGAACATTTATATAAAGTGCTGAAGCCCTACTGCACAGACCAAATTTAAACTGCAACGACGTTCTTACTATTCCTAAAGTATGGCAAATTGTTATACAAATTTGTGTAAAATAATCTTTACATATTTATTTTTTATTTTATTTATTTATTTTTTATGTTTTTCAATTCCCCCCCCCCCCCAGTTATATTTAATTTACTTCTATAGCACATTACTGCACACATATTGAGATTCCATTGTAATCATGCGCCCTAACTGTATGTTATTCCTACTATTGTTTACACTACTGTAGTGATGATGTCCCAAGATACTTGGGATGAAATATTTACGAATTAAATAGTCATTACTGTGGCTATTATGTGCGTGTTTAGTGATGAATTCATCACAGGTTTTGTTATATAAAAAGGCACTTTGTACCGTATCAATCCACCTATATCTTGGTCTTCCTCTGGGTCGTTTTCCTGCCAACCTGGCAAAGAACACTTGTTTTGCTAATCTTTCCTCGTCCATTCTGTTTAAGTGACCAATACCACCTGAGATCAGCTCTGCTAACGCATTCCTGGATGCTGACAATGTCAAGTTCTTTTCTGAATATCCTCGTTTTTAATATGATATTGCCATTGATGCTATCTGTTCACGCCTCTAATCTTTCTGAGGACTCATATCTGCAGTCTGCAGTCTTTGGTCAAGTGTTTTAATTCTAACCCAGCTCTCAGATCCATACGTTAAAAACGGGTTTGAACACAGTCTTGTATATACAGCTAATTTAGTGTTCCGACTAATTTCTCTCTTATTCCATATGAATTTATTCAGTTGACGTCCCACCATACCAGCTTTGTTGATTCTGTTGTCTATATCTATATTTAATTTACCATCTTCAGTAAAAATTGTGCCTAAGTAGCTGAAATGTTTTACTTGTTCCACAGGTTCCCCATTCACAACACAGTTGACATTTTCAACAATACTACCTATATTTTCATTGTCTTTGTCTTTTTAATGCTGACCTTCATACCATATCTATTATAACAATTATTCAATTTAGTCAAGGAATCTTGCAAACTTGTAGCAGATTTATTTTGAAGTATAACATCATCCGCATAAAGCAAAGAGCTCACATTAATATCTCCAATTCTGATATCATGTTTAATACCACTTTCCTTCATAATGTGATCCATATAGATAATGAATAACAGAGGGGATAATGTACATCCTTGTCTCACACCAGATTTAACATTAAACTATCTTCCTGTACTTCCTTCAATTCTAAATGGTGACTTACAACTCAAATAAAGACTAAGTATTGCTTGATATAATGCCCCATTGACACCATATAACTGTAGCCTATTGAATAGCTTCTCTCTTGGCACCTTGTCATATGCCTTTTCCAGATCGACAAAACTTAAATACAGATCTTTGTTATATTCCCATGTTTTCTCAACTATTTGTCGTAAAATGAAGATCTGATCCTGACAGCCTCTATTCGGCCTTGTTCTTCACCAAGCTTTTCTTCCACAATTCTTCTCAACTGTTTCTCAAGTATACTTGCATAGATCTTGCCAGGAACACTCAATAGGGAAATACCTCTGTAATTCTCACATTCAGTTTTATTTTCCTTTTTATATATGGGTACTATTAGAGCTCTACTCCAATCATCGGGAATTCATCCCTCTGTCCAAGCTTTCTGAACTATGCAGTGCAGCCACTGTAAGACTTTCATACCACTATACTTCAGCATTTCTGGTTGAATATCATCTACTCCTGCTGCCTTTCCACATTTCAAGCCTTTGATGGCTTTTTCTACTTCAAATATGGATATGTATTCCTGACTGTATGCCTGTTGAGTGTGTTTTTACTACAGCTTGTTTCATTTAGCAATTTTTCGAAGTAATTACTCCATAATTCAAGGATATCTTTTTCTCCCGTTTTCATGTCACCTTATCATCTCTAACTCCTTTTATAGCACTCTTTCCTCCATTTCTAAGCTTCTTCAACAACCTCCAGAATATCTTACCACCTGTGATATTTATTTTCTATGTTATTGCCAAAGTCCTCTCATGAATTTTGTTTTACCAAAGTCCTCTCATGAATTTTAGCTTGTTTTACACAGTGCTTACATTTGTCTCTGTATTCTCCAAGAGCAAAAGCTGACTTATTTGCCAGGAACTTTTGATATGCTTTCTTCTTTTCTTCACTGCCTCTTTAACTTCCTGTGTCCACCATGGAGTTCTGATTTTTCTATCGTTGCAGACAACCTCATCACATGCCTCTCTGGCTGAATCAATCAGGGTTTTCTTCAAGGCTTGCCACTGAATCTCCAAGGTTTGGTTCCTGTTCTCAAACTCTTTCATTTTTCCTTCAATAATCTTTGTGTATTTTAGTCTACAGTTCACATCTGAGAGCTGCTCAACTTTTATTCGCTTTAAAACTTTCTTACATGTTATTCTTTTCAATATGAAATTCAATTTTATCCTGCTCAAGACTAAATAGTGATCACTTGCAATTTCAAATCCTCTATAAAATCTGGTGTTCTGCACCAGGGAGAAGACATCACTATCAACAATAACACAGTCAATGAGACTTTTCTTATTCCTTGCCTCTTCTCTCCATGTGAATTTGTGCACATTTTTATGTTGGGACATGGTGTTAGTAATAACCAGTCCATGTCGTGAGCAGAAATCCAACGGGTATTTGCCATTATTATTAGCTTTGCTCTTTTCTCCAAATTTTCCCAAAATATTTTTTGTGAAATGTATGTCTAACAATCATTTTCCTACTCTGCTATTTAGATCCCCAACTAGGACCAACTTTTCATTTTTCATTGTGTCAGTTGCTTTTTCTAAAGCCTCAAAAAATTCCTCCACTTCTACCTTAGTAGAACCTTCTGTGGGACCATAGGCACAAATAAGTCTCATTGTCCAGTTCCCCAATCTCATATTTGCCCACATTACTCTACTTGAGACTGACTGCCATTCAAGAAGATTAGCCTCATATTTTGTGTTGAATACTATGGCTACTCCTTCTTTTCCTTGATTGTCATTGCCTGAATATAACATTTTGTATTTATTGCTCAGAAAGATCTCACCAGTTTTGGTCTTTTTTTTGTTTCAGTCACTTCTATTATGTAGATCTGGTACTTATCTAATTCCTCAGCTAACTCCATTTCTTTGCCATTCAGGCTTCTTATGTTGATAGTACCGATCTTTAACTCTGGTGATGTTGAGTTGGGTGTGCTTTCAGATTTGTTCCAGTAGCTGTCTTTTCGCTGTTCGCCCTGGTTCCCTGGCGAAAACAACAGGGGCCTTGTTTAACCAAGCGATGCCCCAGCCAGCATGAAATTTTGTCATGTTGTACCATAATTTTGTATATTGGTTTAAGCCAATAAGAATACAATTTGGTCGGCTAAATCCCAAATTGCCAGCCCATCCTCGTTCGTTCAGTATCCAGATAGATAGATACCCAACAGGGTGCACCATGAGAAGGTGAGAATTGGACATCAGGTCAGAAGCCCTGGTCAGTTCTTCGCATTCCTTTAAAGGCTATGTGGAGGTCTCCTCTCAGTTATACAGTTTTGACCCTTAAGTATCCCGGAACATAGGAAGCCACAGTTACAGAAGAAGAACTCTGTAATGCCCAAACACCATGGTTTGTCTTTTTGAGCAATAATTCCAACACAGGAAAAAATTTAATAAAAAAACAATGGAAAAAAATAATCACTAGTATTTAACACCACAGTGATAACTCCAGGTAAAACAGTAGTAATGCCTGTGGTCATTTCATTAGTACATGGTAAGCATTTGAAATCAAGTAATATCCATGTGAAAAGTATCCATCTAAGATTGCATAAGCAGAAATATGTCTATAACTCCATCCCCCCCCCTTTTTTTTTTACATACATATCAAATTTCTAATCATGTGTATGTACAAAATGATCAGAACTAATGACTTTTTATAGCAAGGGAGGGTTTGAATTTGAATCTAGGCAACTTTATCAGTATTTTAAAATTTTTCTCTTCCATGCACGTGCATGTATATATGAAGTTTTAGATCTCAATTCCAACTGGAACTACATTATAAAATGGAAAGTATGCCTACATCATCCTGTATACTTTTAAGGAATTCAAAATGTCTTAGTTATTATTCAGTTTTAGATCTTAATTAAACTACAAATGTTTCAAAAAAATGATCATTCACACATACTAAATTTGGATTTGATATTGTAAATTATTCTTGTACGTTAATATACATGATTAAGGTAATAACCATAAGGAGAACAAAAGGGGAAATTTCATTTGGCAATTAAAGTATAATTTTCATTTATGATAATGCATACTATGTCAACAGTCTCTAAGAAAACAAACTACTTTGAATTCAAAAAATTTCAACTGTTGGAAGTTTTTCTTATAAAGACACCTACCATTTTCAATATCACTTGGCCGAATCCCACTTACAGGCGTTCTGTAATCTGATACCTTTTCTGTTGGTTTAACATATTTATCATACACACACTGTCCACTTGTGGAAACCAAAGACACCCTGGCTAAGATGGAATCTCTACCATCAAATCCTGTTCCAACCATTTCACAATCAATAGCAACTGCTTTTGTTAATCTGAAAATGTAAAACCAACATTAATTCAGTTGTAATAGGATGCCCAACTTCCTGAAAAGCATTCAACATAAGTAACATTCTTGGAGCATTTTAACAAGAATAAAACTGATTTCATTTTGTGCGTCACTTTGTTACTATGGATGAGACTTTGATTCACCATTACATACCAGAATCCAAATAGTGGACAGAAGCCCGTTGTTCAGCGTCAAAGAAGACAAAGTCAGTTCCATCAGCAAGAAAGGTTATGGCATTGTGTTTTGGGATGCTAAAGGAATTTTATTTATAAATTATCTTGAAAAGTGTAAAACAATAACAGGGGGAATATTATTCCTATCTTTTAACCAGACTAGATGAAAAATTCGTGAGAAAAAACCCGGTTTGCAGAAGGTGTTTTGGCAATGGGAAAATTAAAGGATCTGCACTATGAATTTTTGGAACATCCACCCTATTCCCCAGATTTGGCTTCCTCTGACTTCTATCTCTTCCCAAAACTAAAACTTTTCCTTGTTGATCAGCATTTTTCTTAGAATCAAGAGGAGATTGCAGCTGTAGAGGAGTATTTTGCAGATCTTACTGAGACCCACTACAGAGAACGAGATAATGGTGATGGAGCATCACTGGAATAAATGTATTAGTCTTAAGGGAGATTATGTTGAAAAATAAAAATAATTTTTAAATTATAAATTTGTTTTTTTATTGTTAGGCCTCTTGAATGACTTGTAAAACTTATGGTATGAAAATAAATCTTCATAAAACAAAAATAATGAAGATAGGTAGAGAAGAAGAAAATATTTCTATAAATCTTGAAAATCACCTGCTGGAACAAGTTAATAAATATGTTTATCTTGGCAGGCTTATATCTAGTAACCTCAACAATATGGACATAGTAAAACACAGGCTAAACCTAGGTTGGACCAACATAAATAAACTAAACAAAATATGGAAAAATAAAAAAATCCCAACGAGTCTAAAATTAAAATTATATAAAACAATTATTATCCCAATGGCTACTTATGCTTCAGAAGTCTGGAGATTAACTCAACAACCAATCAAGAAACTTCAAGCATTTGAAATGAAATGCCTTAGAAAAATTAATAACACCCACTGGATGCAACACAAGACTAATGATCAAGTCAGAACAGATTTAGACTTCCCAGATAATATAATAGACACAATCATTAAGCATCAACTGAGATGGTTTGGTCATATTCAGAGAATGGCCCCTCATAGACTCTCATATTTAGCTCTGAATGGATATATATGAAGAAAAAGACCTAGAAGCAGACCAAGAAGTACTTGGATAAAGTTGCTGAAAGAACATTCACATCTACCCAGCTATAGAGTCATGATTGAGATGGCTTAAGATCGTGATAAGTGGAGAACCTTTCTTCTTAGTGGACTCAACCAGTTACCAATCGGATGAGATGATTGTTAGGCCTGGGTAGCCCTGGTATGAGACCTGACTCCTACCAGGCGCGTTCCTCGGGTGGCGGATGAGGGAAACCCCAACGGGTTGCTCCGAATAAAGAATAAGGAGTTGTGGACCAAAGGATGCAGCAGAGGAGTGGCAAGCCGGCTGCATTATTCTGCCATTCAACCCTATGAATCAGGAGTCTCCACTGTGTCAAGAGAATGTTACTATGTCCAAGGAAACTGACGCGACTGATCCTAGATCACAGGGAACAGTCGAGAAGTTTAGTATGTAATCAGCCAACAGAATTTCACATCTCTTAACCTTAAATATAAGGACACTGTTAAAACCTGGGAAAATAAATTTGATGGAAAAAGAACTTGCTAGGATTAAATGGGACATTTTAGGTTTGGCTGAAACCCATTGGACAGGAGGAGTTATAAATCTAAATTCAGGAAAACTATTCTACTCGGGCAGAGAGGACAATATACATAGAGAAGGAGTCACAATTTTAGTGAATAATAGTCTACAAAATGCAGTCATGGCCACAGAACTACATGGCCCAAGAATGATCGCTATCAGATTAAAAGGTAAAGAAAAAATGTTCACTTTACAATTATTCAAATCTATGCCCCCGACCAGTCACATGAAGATGAAGAAATCAATACCTTTTATGATAAGTTGCAAGATCTAATAGACAAGACCAATAAGAAAGATATATGTGATGGGAGATTTTAATTCCAAAATTGGGAAGTTCACCGCAGGCATGGAGGATGTTATGGACAGATTCGGAGTTGATAACAGAAATGAAAGAGGTGAAAGAATTTTAGAATTTTGTAAAGCAAATAATCTATTTATCTGTAACACCCTTTTTTTTTTCCATAGACCTTCCCACAAATACACATGGACCTCACCAGATGGTACAACAAAGAACTGTATTGATTACATTCTAATCAAACACAATTGGAATCATCAGTGCAAAATGTTAGAACTTTAAAAACTCCAGACTTCGACACTGACCATGAACTGCTAGCAACAAAAATTAAACTAAAATTCAAGTATAGTAAATCACGAGTTCCTATCAACAAAGTGGACCTGTCAAAACTGAAAGAGAAATCTATGCAAGATAATTATCAGATACTAATAGGAAATGAGTTTAGAAGATTATCCTATGACAATATAGAAAATACATGGAATCAAGGTAAAAATATTGTTACAAGTACTGCAAGAAACATACCTGGTACAACATTAAGACCAAATCATGAATGGATAACCCCTGAAATTCTAAATACTTTAGAAGAAAAAAGAACAGCAAAGCATATATTAAATATAAAAAATACAGAAGAAAATAAACAACATTATAAGAATCTTAAAAACAAAATTGATAAAATGTGCATATCTACCAAAAATAACTGGTTGGAGGAAAAAGCAAAACTCTGCAAAGAAGCTAATAAAAGAAATGAAAATAAAACGGTATACAAAATTATCAAAGAATTAACTAAGATCTATAAAGATAAACCATTAACAACGAAAGATAAAAACAATCTAGAAACTGAGTCAATACAAAATATTAAAATAATTTGGAAGGACTACTATCAAACATTATTTCAAAAAGAACAGGAGAAAAACAGAAAAGATGACATATGAAAAGGCACCACCCATAACCTCGGCAGAAATTATAAATGCAATAAACCAAATGAAACTTTCAAAAGTTACGGGTAAAGATGAAATATCGATGAAATTCGAATCAGGTGCTTACAGAAAAATCATAGAGGAAAACCAAGCAGGATTCAGGCCACATAGATCCACTATAGACCACATCTTCACCTTTAATAACATAGCAGAAAAATATTGGGAATATGACCTGCCCATATACTGTTGTTTTATAGATTTTAAGCAAGCCTTTGATTCAGTTAATAGAAACAAATTGATTACTATCCTAAAAACATAAAAATAGATTCTGATATTTTAACATTTATTACAAATTATTATGGAGATACCAAAGCTTTTTGTTAAAACAAACAACATTAAAACCGAGAATTTCAGAGTTGAGAAAGGTGTAATGCAGGGATGTCCTCTCTCACTTCAACTCTTTATCCTCTTCCTAGAAGAGGTCTGTAAAACCATAGCCGATGAACCAGGTGTAAAAATCAATGGTACCAACATTAATCACATAAAATACGCAGATGATATCATTATTTTAGCAGATTCTAAACCACCGCTAGAAAAAACTATTAATATTTTAAACGACTCTTGTAAAATTTATGGTATGAAAATAAATCTTCATAAAACAAAAATAATGAAGATAGGTAGAGAAGAAGAAAATGTTTCTATAAATCTTGAAAATCACCTGCTGGAACAAGTTAATAAATATGTTTATCTTGGCAGTCTTATAACTAGTAACCTCAACAATATGGAAACAGTAAAACACAGGCTAAACCTAGGTTGGACCAACATGAATAAACTAAACAAAATATGGAAAAATAAAAAAACCCAATGAGTCTAAAATTAAATTTATATAAAACAATTATTATCCCAATGGCTACTTATGCTTCAGAAGTCTGGAGATTAACTCAACAACCAATCAAGAAACTTCAAGCATTTGAAATGAAATGCCTCAGAAAAATTAATAACACCCACTGGATGCAACACAAGACTAATGATCAAGTCAGAACAGATTTAGACTTCCCAAATAATATAATAGACACAATCATTAAGCATCAACTGAGATGGTTTGGTCATATTCAAAGAATGGCCCCCTCATAGACTCCCATATTTAGCTCTGAATGGATATATATGAAGAAAAAGACCTAGAAGCAGACCAAGAAGTACTTGGATAAAGTTGCTGAAAGAACATTCACATCTACCCAGCTATAGTCATGATTGAGATGGCTAAAGATCGTGATAAGTGGAGAACCTTTCTTTTTAGTGGACTCAACCCGTTACCAATCGGATGAGATGAGATGATTGTTAGGCTGAGAACTTTTCAGACCACCCTCATATAATTCTCCAAACTCTGATAACTACTCTAATCTCTTTGATTACCTATCTCTAAAGTTTGATTCTTTGCTATCTAAATAACAAGGTTATTTTCAGGAACTTCAATGTCTAACTCAAATAATGCTTCTCTTCTCTAATTCCACTGATCAAGCAGGCAGGGATGTCAAGGTATTTCCCATTAGTTGAAGTGAAGGCTAGAAGATCAGATGTGGATCAAGAGTCCAAAATGCCATGATTTCTCTACTATGCTAATAAATTGTGCTCCAGAAGTAACTAGTCTTCTATCACCTCTTCAATCTTTCCTACTCCACTAGCTTCTCTCCTAAGTAAGCCAACAAACTACTGCACAACTGCTCTCACTTCAGTTTTCTCATAATCCATGGAGGTCATACAGCCCCCATCTTCTTCACCACATGGAAGCTTACCAACTAATCTTCTAGCTCTCACTACTTGCATTTGGACTCAACCCACGAATAGATACAGAGAAACTCGTGTGGTTGATCTTAGCATTTTTTAAGGTGATTGGGTCTAGCCCAGAGGTCTACTCAGCATACTACTATCCAATGGTAGTATGCTACATCAATGGTTCTCTCCTTGGACTTTTCTCATCACTGTAGGAGTAGCCCCAGGATCCTGTACTCTCACCCACTCTATTCCTCCTACAAATGATCTCCTCTCTCTGATTTTGAATCCTATTCATGGCTTCATTGAAGACAGTATGCTCCATTCCTTTTCCACATTTGACAAACCTTGTGATGCCCAATCACTAGAAGCCTCAAGATCTTTCATAAGCAATATCCTAAGCTCTTATCTCCTTGCTATTCTTCAGTGGGTTCAGGATAACCTTGTGAACTTCAATATTATCAAAACAGGTGGCCTGTTTAGTATCTCATATCCCTTACTTTGTTTAATACTCAGATCTCCAAACAGGATTACATTTCTCTTCTTGGGCTGAATTACTTCAGTCTTTCCTGGGCACAAACACATCTCAACTATCCTTTTCTTTTAAGCTCACACGGTGATCCGAATACATTTTTGAAAATTATGGAGACAACTAATGTGTTTGAATAAAAACTTTAGTTTAATATAACTAAAATCTATATTCGACGTTTCGACCTTTATGTCAAGGTCATCTTCTGGAGCATATAACTATACACAGAAAACAAGCTACACTGCAATCAAACTGGTTTGTTAAAGTTACTGACCAACCACTACAACAATTGTTGGCCTGACCTCTGGTGAAAAAAAATTAAAAATAAATAATTATACATCAACACTAGAGTCCTATTATTAGTGTTATCTGTTCGTTGTAGAAATACACTGGGTGCAACAACAAGTCTATGTTTCAATCTATATACATATATTAACATCATGATTATAAATATACATTCCAGCCAGTTGGTATGGAATGGTTACTAATACTAGCTGAAGATTGGCAAGAGTCTTGACTTATGGATCTTATATATTAGGTAGGCTGAATGTGTGCCATCCAGATCCTTGGTCATGCCATCTTTGTTGTTGATATTTGGGTGGTTTAGCAGGATTTCACAGGCTTCCTTTCATACCAGGTTTTTGTATGGTGTAAAGAGAGGATGCTTTTCCAGTTGATTTCGTGTAAGGTGTTGAGCGCGTGATCTGAGAGGTCAGCTTCACCATAATGGTTATATTTAATGTGTTCCTTCTTATGTATAGGGATTGTCCGTCCTGTTTCACCAATGTACAGTAAGTTACAGGTGCAGCGGATGCAACAGACTCCAGAATGTGCCAATGGGAGGAGAGGATCCTTAGAGGAACTGAATATGGTTTTAAGTTTAGTGGGTGGCTTAAAGGTGGCACTGAGGTTATAATGTAGGATTCTGTTGATTTTTTCTGATAACCCTTTAATGTATGGGATGGCTATGGTTTTACTGTAATCTAGGTTTGTTTTTGTTGTTGTTTTATGGAGTATTTTATTAATAGTATTTTTGTTATAGCCATTATTTATGAATGTGTCGCTGATGATTTTTAGTTCTTGTTTCAGGGATTGCTGGTTAGAGCAAATTGTTACAGCTCTGTTTTTAAGGGTGTTAATGACTCCATATTTTTGTGATGGGTGATGGTATGAATTAGCATGTATGTATTGGCCCATGTGTGTTGGTTTTTGATAGACAGTAAAGGATAGACTGCCTGTAGGAAGACGTGTGATGACTAGTATGTCTAGGAACGGGAGCGAGTTTTGATTTTCGATTTCGGTGGTAAATTGTATGCGTCCGTGTTGTTTGTTCAGGTGGCTAAGGAATGTGTTTAGCGTTTGTCGCCAGATCGCGAACACGGCATCAACATATCTAAGCGAGACTGTCGGTCTTAGCATGGCGGAATCAAGAGCCCTTTGCTCAAAGGTTTCCATGTAGAAGTTAGCGATTGGGGGGGGGGGAGATAGTGGTGAGCCCATAGCTGTACCTTCTTTTTGTAGGTAAAATTTGTTTTGCCACACGAAGTAACCGGACTGTAGTATGTGGGCAAAGAGGGCCGTAATGTCTGGCAGAAATTTGTTCTGTAGTAGGAGAATTGTGTCATTGATGGGGACATTTGTGAAAAGGGCAGAAACGTCAAAACTGACTAATAAGTTGTCTTTGTCGAGTGTTATGTTTTTAATTTTGTTTATAAAGTGTTGTGTGTTCTTTATGTAGGAGGGGGAATGACCTACCAACTCCTTGAGTGTTGACGCTAATTTCTTGGCTAAGTGGTAATTGGGGCTGTCTATTCCTTCCACAATTGGTTGTAGGGGCACATTTTGTTTGTGTATTTTCTGTTTGTTTGTGTTTTTGTGAGATATATGGTTTTCTTAATATGTCGTGTATGGTTTTCGTAATGTTCAGGACATTACTAGTTTCTAATTGCATTTTATCGGCTATACTGTTAAGTAGGGACCTGATGACTCTTTCTATGTGGTATACAAAATCCAATTTGTTTACCTTTTTAGGTGCTATTGCATAGTTAAGTCCTTTATTCAGTAGCGTAAGTTCGTCGCTGTTCAGGGTGTGGCTTGATAGGTTGATCACATGGTTCTTGCTTGCCAGTGGTTGGTCGCTCCTTGTCTCCCTTGTTTGTTGTTCACTGTTGGTGTTTATCGGGGAAGTGGTCTTCTGATTGGATGGATTCCTGTGATTGGCTGCCATGTTTCGCTGTTGTTTCAAACTGTGGAATTTGGTCTCTTGAGTTTTTCTTTATTCTTTTCCAGGGTATATTTGGCCGAATTGTCAGTAATTCTTTCAAGTACTTGTAGAACGTCTGGATTAATATAGTTCGATAGTTCAGATTGCAATTTTGAAACCAGATTTTGAGTTATTGCTAGGTTTTGGGAGGCTGTTTGGATCTGTTCTCTGAGCATTGCTTTTTCTATGCAGTCATAAATACGGAGTGCTTTAGCGGACGTAAATTTCTTTTTTAGCCTGATGCAGATAGGAATAAGGTTATTGTCTCTGCATCTCTTTAAAAAAGGCCAGCCGATTGATCAAGAGGGAAATACGTATCTTTAACTTACCCACAAGCACCGCAATCAGTATAGTATCATTTCCATGGATGATCTGAATCCTTTCTTTTAAGCTTACACGGTGATCTGAATACATTTTTGAAAATTATGGAGATAACTACCGTGTTTGAATAAAAACTTTAGTTTAATATAACTAAAATCTCATATTCTCATATAGTCACACGTCTTCCTGCAGGCAGTGTATCCTTCACGGTCTACCGAAAACCGACACACACGGGTCAATACATACATGCTAATTCATACCATCACCCATCACAAAAATATGGAGTCATTAACACCCTTAGAAACAGAGCTACAACAATTTGCTCTAACCAGCAAGCCCTGAAACAAGAAAGACACATTCATAAATAATGGCTATAACAAAAATACTATTAATAAAATACTCCATAAAACAACAACAAAAACAAATCTAGATTACAGTAAAACCATACCCATCCCATACATTAAAGGGTTATCAGAAAAAATCAACAGAATCCTACATTATAACGTCAATGCCACTTTTAAGCCACCCACTAAACTTAAAACCATATTCAGCTCCTCTAAGGATCCTCTCCTCCCATTGGCACATCCTGGAGTCTATTGCATCCGCTGCACCTGTAACTTACTATACATTGGTGAAACAGGACGGACAATCCCTATACATAAGAAAGAACGCATTAGACACATTAAATATAACCATTATGGTGAAGCAGGCCTCTCAGATCACGCGCTCAACACCTTACACCAAATCAACTGGAAAAGCACCCTCTCTTTACACCATACAAAAACCTGGTATGAAAGGAAATTTAAGGAAGCCTGCAAAATCCTGCTAAAGCACCCAAATATCAACAACAAAGATGGCATGACCAAAGATCTGGATGGCACACATTCAGCCTACCTAATATATAAGATCCAGCATAAGTCAGGACTCTAGCCAATCTTCAGCTAGTATTAGAAACCATTCCATACCAACTGGCTGGAATGTACATTTATAATCATGATGTTAATAATATATGTATATAGATAGAAACATAGACTTGTTGTTGTGCCCAATGTATTTCTACAACCAACAGATAACACTAATAATAGGACTCTAGCATCGATGTATAATTATTTATTTTTAATTTTTTTTCACCAGAGGTCAGGCCAACAATTGTTGTAGTGGTTGGTCAGTAACTTTAACAAACCAGTTTGATTGCAGTGTAGCTTGTTTTCTGTGTATAGTTGTATGCTCGAGAAGATGACCTTGACATAAAGGTCGAAACGTCGAATGTAGATTTTAGTTATATTAAACTAAAATTTTTATTCAAACATGGTAGTTGTCTCCATAATTTTCAAAAATGTACATCTCGACTATAGTTTTTGCTGTTTCAAAAAGAGGCAGTAGAAACTATAGCTGAGATTCTACTTCTCATCTTTACACTAGCACATGACACCACTCATATAACACCTGTACAACAAGCACTATATAAATCCCAAACCTACAAAACTATGAAATACTAGTCATACATTTGGGTAGTGCACCTAAAACCTCTCTAAGACTGCTCAATGCTATACAGAAGAGGGTAATCAAATAATTAATCTCCACTCTCATAGATTAGCTATGATAACTTTCTCATAGACATTCAGCTTTATGAAAAATGTTCTGAAGTGACCATCATCAATATTCCTTCTTTCTTCTAAAACTGTAGTAAGAGTAGCCACCAGTTAACATCTGTTTACCACCCAGCTCCAAACCAACTTCTTTTCTTTGTTTTTCATTCCAGCTACCTCTGTACTTTGGAAAAGCTTCCTTGCTCTATTTACCAATTACTTAAAATCATAACACTCAGCTCTTCAAGAAATATATCAACAAATTCCTTCTTTCTTTTTACTCACACAAGGGACTGATG
The DNA here is from genome assembly GCF_054136105.1 of Typopeltis vanoorti. Taxonomy (NCBI): domain Eukaryota; kingdom Metazoa; phylum Arthropoda; class Arachnida; order Uropygi; family Thelyphonidae; genus Typopeltis; species Typopeltis vanoorti. The sequence continues at coordinate 28,844,363 of NC_143560.1, forward strand.
TGCTATAGGTCTTGCAATTTTGTATGTGGGTCTGACATTAAACAAATCCTGTGTGCTGTTCTTAACCAATCTCTTCAAGCTTAACTGATGCAGACCAGTCTATCTGGAAATATGTGCCTTAACACCGTTTTTGTGCATTGGCATTAGTTTGCCTTCTTTTCACTTCTTATTACAAGAGTTGTGTGATACAATCAGATAAGAAGGCACAGCCAACTCTTGCATATTTCCTAAAAATATGTGGTGGTATGTCATTTATTCCCACAAAGCACTGAGTAGACTAGACATTAGCTTTCTAACATCTAGCCTACTCAACACATAGCTCTAGTTCCTGTAGTAGGTGTTACCTTTTAAGCATTGCACTGCACCATTCACACAGTATGATATGAACTGTGGTCCACAAATACAGAAAAAAAATTTTTTTTAATTGTTATGGCAAACTTAAGCACCAAAGCTGGATCAAAAGGAAGAGGGGGATGTTCATAGTAAATGGTATTGGATTTGGCAATGTGAATGATAGTAATGTAAGGTTAACTGAGTTTTGTGGACAAAATAACCTGATAATAACAATACCTTCTTTCGAAGCAACCAAAGCACAATTATATACTTGAGAAAGCTCAGATGGTAAAATTAGAAAACAGATCAATTACATAATGATTAGAAAAAGAGTTCAAAATAGTTGAGTATAAACAAAAATGCACCCAGAAGAAAACAGACCTGGACTACATTATTACAAAATTAAAAACACCAATAGCAGATACAAAGAACAGTGCCTGCATTTCAATTACACAAAGAATGATTCAACTAAAAATAAATAGGCAACAACAAAAATTAAGTTATTTTGAACACCTCAGAAAATTTCATTTAGAACATAAAATAACAAACTGAAGGTAAAAAAGAATAGAAAAAGTTTGCGAAGATTGTCAAAGATACTTCCTATATCTCCAAAAATTCTAAACAGAGAAAACCACAGACGAATGAAAATATTAAATCTATTCAGCAAAGGCAGGCAAGGTTATTGAAAAACATGCACAGAGGCCAAAGAAACTTGGTTGAATAATAATCACAAGGAAACAGAAGACCAGAAATAGTTTTCTGTTTTTACCTTTTGTAATCTGATAACAATTTATTTCAAATGGTCAGCATTGTCATTATTGCTGGCTGCTCACATATAGTGTAGAGTTTCTCTTTCTTGTCGTTTTAATTTTGTTCTCTATTTCTGTGGTTTACTGTGTTATATTAAACTACCACATGGAACATGTTCTGATAACACAGCCAGTCATAACTGCATTATTGTGACATGTTTCATAATGTACTGGTTTGGCACATTTTCCATATTCTAAACTTTATACTGTCTTGGCCTTGTTACAATTCCATATTAAATATATATTAAAATATAAAATTCCTCAAGTAAGCAACTTTGCTGGCCTGGTTGGCAGAGTGGATAGCAAACCCACTCTCCAATCAACAGGTTGTGGGTTAGAATCCCACCGTGGACACAGATGTTTATAGAAGCCTGCTCAGGATAAACTTGTATACCCCCCCCCTTGAGTTTATAAGGACTGTATTAAAAAATATAAATAAATAAAATAGCAAAACAAAATTTAATTAGTTAAGGTAAACATTTCATTTGAAGTCTTGAAGGCAGGTAAAAAGGGATAGGCTCCTTGCATCAGGTTATCCCAAAAGTAACGTCATTTTTTATGTACTTGTTCAAACATGTCTCAGCTTGTCTAAACACGAATTTTTCTGCACAAGTACCGTTAAGCTGAGGTGGCCTCATTCTAAGGAATTCCACTTTGCAAGAACATCGTACATAAGTTATTGTTAAAATAACCTTTTATTACTATGAAGGTCAACGAAGAGTACATTAGGCACATCAAGTTTTGAGTTCAAAAAAGGCAACAATGCTGCTAACACTAACAAAATGTGCAAGAAGTGAATGGCAATAATGTTTTGAATGTGCGAAAGTGCCAGCGATGGTTCTAAAAATGTTGACAAGGGGACTTTAGCTTCAAAGACTCCTCTCGCTCTGGGCACCTTGTCTCTCTCTCTCTCTCTCTCTCTCTATATATATATATATATATATATATATATAAAATGATATGCTGGAAGCAACTATTACAAAAGATCTTAATTCATCGTCATCGACCATCCACTGTCATAGGTAAGAACTTGGAATAGTGTCTAAGCTCAGAAAGTGGGTCACTCATGAACTGACAAACAATCATAGAGAGTGCATCAACATCTGCACTGCTCTTCATTCTCGAGAGGTTTAATTTCCGTTTTTAAATCATGTAGTCACCAGTGATGAAAAGTGGACACTTTACAAGAATGTTAAGTGCCAAAGGTAGTGGGTTCATTCAGGGGAACAGGCTAAACCTCAGACAAAACAAGCTTCACCCTCAGAAGGTTTTGTTAAGTGTTTGGTGGGATCCTATCCTATCATATCCTATCAGTGGTCCTAACAGGCACTTAAGCACCCATGACCTTTCCAAGTAGTCTTGGACTTCGCAACCATAACTTGAGGATAAAGTGGTTAGCCCTATGCATTCCGGTGTGCCCGATGCCTGTAAATGCATGTGTTCACGGGGCCGGTTTGTCTGTTTTGGAGGACAAAAAACCAGAGTTTCTGGGTGAAAAAACCCCCTACTTCTGCATAAGACCAGCTAACTCACTTTGTCGAAAGAAACCAGATAAAGGTTCCTCACGTTCCTTACGTGTTGACGGGCATTGAACCCAAGTCTTTCCGATCTTTATGGTTGGCATTATACACTTTGAACTCTTGCCACAAAAACCAAACAATCACAGCTGAACTGTGATTGAGGAACTCGGCTGGAAAAAACTTCCATATTCTTCATATTCTCCTGATATTGCACCTTTAGATTAGCACTTATTTCAAAGTTTGCAACATTTCATTAATGAAAAACAATATGACACATTAGAGGCACTGAAATTAAGCCTATGCAACTTCATAATGCCATTTCTATAGAATTCAGAAGGGCTGGATGCAACTTCTTTGCCTTCCAGCCCTTCTGAATTCTATAGAAATGGCATTATGAAGCTTTCACAATGTTGGAAGAGCTTTATTGATTCAAATGAAGAATGTATGCTTCATTAAATTAGCACGTGATTTATCTTTTATATATTTTCAAAATTTAATGCTAAAAACAACATCACTTTTGGGATGACTTGATATATAATGCACTATAAATTAAAGATGCCAAGTGAATTCATGAATGGGCTACTTGTATATAGAGGATGATGACTTCACATCAATTGCCTTAGTATCCCGTAATGCAATGCACATATCCTTACAGACATGTATAATATATAATGCATGTATTATACATATCCATAGACATGTATAAGCATAAAAGCTGGATCAAAAGGAAGAGGAGTGGTCATAGTAAATGGTATTGGATTTGGCAATGTGAAGGATAGTAATGTAAGGTTAACTGAGTTTTGTGGGCAAAATAATCTGATAATAACAGTACCTTCTTTCAAAGCAACCAAAAGATACTGGCCCTTCTCATGTATGCATTATGGGAAGGGCCACTACCCAGACCAGTTTCATTGAGGTCTCATCGGTGGGACCTTTATTGAGGTCTCATCAGTGGGAGCCAGATCCAGAAGTGATACCAAGGTTGAAGAAATACAAAGCCATATTTCCAAGTACAGGCAGCCAAAAGGTGTCACACCTTATTACTAAAATGCTCTGGATTAGAGAGATGTTGAAAGTTTTTTTACTTGGTTATACTATAAATTAAAGATGCCAAGAAATTATATTCTTAGTTTCATCCTTTATCCAAGTGTAAGAAAACAAAGTTTGGATCTTTGTGAAATCAAACAAAGTGAAATTACTTCATTCAATTGCCAAGAATGAAACCAAGAATATAATTTCTTGGCATCTTTAATTTATAGAATAACCAAGCGTAAAAACTTTCAACATCTATCTCTAATCCAAAGCATTTTAGTAATATATATATGTGACACCTTTTGTCTACTTGCATATAGAAATATGGCTTCTGCATTACTCCAACCTTAGTATTGCTACCAAGTCTGGTTCCCACTGATGAGATGTCAATAAAGTCGAAACTAGTCTGGGTAACGACCCTTCCCATAATGCATAGCATTATACATGTCCATAAAGATGTGTGCTTTGCATTATGGGATACTAAGGAATTGATGTGAAGTCATCAGCCTCTACATACAAGTAACCCAGTTGTGAAGTGACTTTGCTTTACGCTTGAATAAAGGATGAAACCAAGAATATAATTTTTTGGCATCATTAATTTATATCGGAAGAAGAATACTAGCTTTTGAAAGAAAGTGTTATCGTAAAATTCTACAAATTGGATGGCCTCAGAAGTGTACAGAGGGATACAACTAAAAGAGACTCTGTTTCAAAAAGTCATACAAAGAAAATTAAAACTCTTTGGACATATTTGTAGAATGTCAAGTGACAGAAAGTTAGTCACTGATATTGGACCTAATGAGTGGAACAAATGTCAGAGGTCATCCTCATCGTGAGTGGGCTGACAATATTACAGACTGGTGTGGGGGAACTCTTCAAGAATTAAGTCATGCTGAATGAACAGATGTCACTGGGACAATATAGTCAACATGGCATCAGACACCTATGGGCACTGGGCCCATGGTTCATGCTGATCATTACTTTATAGCATAACCATGCGAAAAAACTTTCAACATACATTACGCACATTAATTATGTTCAATAATATGATTTCATTTACAATAATATTTCAAGCCTATCATCAGTGGTTTAGAAAGGTTTACCTAAATCTTGGCTCATAAGCTTTATGAAACTCTAGGCATGGCACAACCAAAATAACATGTAGGCTTTCAAAGTGGCTTAGCACAATGGACCATATTCTAGTTGTACAACAGATTACTGAACAGTGTAATGAATACCAACTACCATTATGTCTTTTTTATTGAATATGAGAAAGCCTTTGATTCAGTAAAAACTTGTGCGATATTTAAAGAATTATGAAACCAGCAAGTGGAGGAACTATATGTTGGGACCATCAAATCAGCATACACCAACAACAATTCATTTCCAGAGCTCATATTATCTGTTCTTCATCTGATCCACTTCAAAAAGAAAATTTCAAAATTAAAGAAACTGCCATTCTCAACAGTTACAACCCCCAAAACAATAGAGAAGATTATCAACCATTTTTCTCCACTCTCTATTAGAAGAGGAGACTTGCACAAAATCGCTATCTCGTACATTAAAGGCATTTCAGAGTGCATTTCTTGTATGTTAAAGAGGTTTAATATTTTTACAACTTTCAAGCCTATTAATTCAATTAGCACAATAATATATCTCTGAAAGAAAATATTCCTCTCTACTGATACATGAAGTCTATTCAGTCCAATGAAACTGCAAGTTATTCTACTTTGGACTAACAAGCTGATCTGATTCTATATACCTTCCTGAAAATTGGATCTAGCAGAACATGGGATTACTAATACTAGCCACAGGATCCTTTGGAATGACACCAAATTATTACCAAATTCCCAAAAAAACATGAGCATCTCTTTAAGGAAAGTTCTGAAGTACTTCTGCATTGTCCAAATTGCAGTCTTAATGATGGACTCTTCATGCCAAAAACTCTGGGAAATTACTATTAAGAACTATAATGTTTAATTATATAAGTATTTATTATTATGTATACACATGATTCATTTTTTTTTTAAATCACATGCATGCACACTTCAACTGATCCTAATAGTAGTATCGGATTTTTACCTGGCTGTCTATGTCTAGGTATATGGAGAAAGGTATATAGTTGAAAATTAAAAAAATAAACAAGATTACACTGACAATAACCCATGATATGTATATCTTAATTAAATACACGAAAGTTGTAAATAAAGTAGTGGCAACACTGTCAGGAGACATAGTTGGTAACTCGAACGTTACTCTTGACAGATAGGGATGCTAGATGTATGTACTGCACATGTGCACAAGGTGACACAGCCCATTCTAACAAGTGTCCTTATGTGGAGAAGTTGTTGAAGTCACTGTCTCAGTGTGCAAAGCTCTAAGGCAGGGGTTCCCAACCTGGGGTACCCATACCCCCAGGGGGTATGGGAAGCTTGTCAAGGGGGAGTACGGTGAATAGCAGGTAAATAAGTATATTATGCTATTAATATATTCCAAAAATAGTTGTGTTATCAACACTTCTGGGCTATTCCATGTTGGTACTGTCTGTCAGCCACACCAGCAACATTTCAGGTCTCTTTTCGGATACGGACACAGTGAGGTTGCATAGGCTTTTATCTCACTGCAGGATCCGATAACTCAAAATGACTGGTTCAAGATAACGAAATTGCCAGATCGGCGCTCCTGTTACGCTCCTGTGTAACAGAAGAAATAAAAACCCTGTATAGATAACTAAGTAAGCAAGCTTGTTCCTAAGCAGATATTGTTAAGAGCCTTTGAAAGTAACGAATACAAAAAATAAAAAGAAAGAAAAACATGCTTGCATCCAAGTGAAAAATATAGCTGAAATTGTTTGTTGAACTAAATAAAAAAAAAAGAAGGGAATTTTATTACAGTTGTGATATGATAAAATAAGGTTAAGTAAAGCAAAGAAGATTAGTCATAGGATTTTGTATGTGAGAGGCTAGTTTTTACACTTGAAATAAGAGATTAAAGGTTCAAGTTAATTCTTAGAAAATTTTGGAAAGAGGATTAATTTAGTATAGATGACATAGAGGTTAGCTTAAACAAAAAAAACCAAAGCTCAAGGGCATAATTCCTGAATTGAGACTTTGTCACGTGTCAGTCGCGTGCACACAGACCGCATGATGTTTTGGCAGAAAAACGCCACTCTAATTGGTCAGTGAAATCGACTCCAGTAAGGTGGGAAGAAAAGAAATTGAAGAAGGTGCTGGTAGGGGGTCATCGTATAAAAGGGTTAGGAACCCCCCCCAAAGGCTTTTTTTCCTCAGAGTTTTTCTTCACGAGTCTTCGTATAGGTCTCACGTGGTTTTCCTGAGTGACGGGTTAGGAGTTTTCTCCGTCCGACACAATAAGGAAACAAAGTGTGCGGGATTTCGATTCCGTGTTCCTATTGTAAGAAATGAGGGACGCTGTTTAGTTAAAAAGAGAGAAGATAATGTGAGTGTGTTTCATCGTCCAGTGATCATAACAAGAGAAAGAAAATTCTATAAAGAAGTCAGTGCCCACGTGGTGAATTTCACAGCCATAGAATAGATGATTGAAGAATGTAAAGTAAAGATTGTGAAAGCCAGATCTTAGTGCCAAAAGAACTTAGGAGTAATAAGTTATAGAAGAGTTCGTCCTAGGAAGGTAAAATATCGGAAAAAGGTAGAGACAGTGTAGAAGACCCAAGTCAAAAGGTACTGTAAAATCTCGTGTCAATTCAAATCATATGTAACTGTAGTCATTGTTCAATTACTGAACAGCTGAAAGGATTAATGAGAATTATACTAGGACTTTAGTACATGTCAAACTAGAGTAAAAATTAGCTTGTTACAATTAATTAATATGTATTCATGTGCCTAGAGATTTATGCATGTACATTGTATTTTAATTAAGAGAGTTTTAAAGGTCAAAAGTGTGTATTAGCTCAGCGAAAGGATAATTTTAATCCATATTGTCTTAGTGAGAAAATTAGAGTAACTGATTATATATGTCCTAGAAAATACAGAATTATAGCATGATCAAACCAGTAAGGGGTTAGACAAAGGATCAACTAGATCTAGGATTATACATGTGTGTTGAATTTTTTTTTTTTTTTCTTGACTATTATTTATAAGACTATTACACTTTTTTTATATAATGTTCGTCAAGTAGCTTTATTTTATAACCTAGTCTGTTACCTTCATATAGCTTACTAGTTTGTATTCCCTGAAGATGCCGATAGAAAAAAAAAATTGGCGAAACATGTGGGACAATAAAATAAAGCTACTTGACAAACATTATATAAAAAAAGTGTAATAGTCTTATAGGATTATACATGTTTGTATGTATAGAATCTGTTATCGCGATATGATCACAATTCTCTTGTAGGGTCTTAACCTAATACTTGTGTTTAGCTAGTGAAAATTTGTATTGTATATATTCTTAGTATTGAATTGAGTTTTATTTGATAAAGAATGAATTGTACCATGTTTAAGAGTTCAATAAACTTTTGTTCATTGAAAATGCATTGTCTGAGATTGCCGCTCAATGCACCACTTGTAACAACGTACGAACCTAATCACGTAGGGGAGGGGGATTTTGTTAAGTTACGAGATAAAAGTCACGACTGCATATTAGTTTCACACTCAGACATATTTTGGTAATTGCTCCTTGTTTTTGAATTTTATATCTTAAGCTAAATGTCCTGAAAGGCGCAGTATAAAATAAATATTTAGGGACACTAAGGGGAGAAGAAGCTTGAATATTTGTATTTGGTGATATCCCGTATATAAATAAGATCTGGACAAAGACAAGTAGAGTTTCACATGTAAGGATAGTTGAAAGCTTAATAATCGTAAATTGGGACACAACACTCCCTCGAGGCTCGCCTACGTGGCATCTGCACTTCCTGCGCATGCACGTGACTTACTGTATGGTACACACTCCAACTGCTTCATTTCGACATGCTCACAGTACACACGTTTTAGTGATAAACATAGGTTAGCTAAATTACTTTTGCCGACTTCACTTTTGTTGGTTGACTAAATTTTAATCTAATCGTAAGTAGTTTATAGTTTATTTTTAGCCTATTCTAAAAATGAAAGGATAGATCAAGATTTAAATATTAAAATATTATTTATTTTTTAGCTTATTTTTAAAATGAAAGGTTAGATCAGGATTTATATACAAAAAAATATTATTTTTGAAGACCCAAGGAATGACCACGCCAAAGAAACATTACCAAGATTCATATGTGCAATATGGTTTTACATTTGTGCTTGACAAAGAAGGCATGCAAAAGCCACAGTGCTTTATTTTCTCCAAGATATTTAGCAATGGCAGTATGAAGCCATCAAAATTGAGAGAGCATCTTCAGAATGTTCATCCCGAACATTCTAACGAGTCAGAGTCCTCATTTAGAATAAAACGAGCATGATTTGGTAAGAATATCACACTTCATGACCATGGATTTATTATCCCGAAGAAGCCAGCACTGGAGGCCAGTTATTGAGTCGCATTGAGGGTCGGCAAAGAAAATAAACCACATACAACTGCTGAGACATTAGTGAAGCCATGTGCTATGGACATGGTTGAGTTGATGTGTGGTAAAGAAGCAAAAGAGAAAATTGCACAAATATCATTATCAAATAATACAATTTGTGATCGGATTCAAGAAATGTCAGAAGACATACGTGTACAGGTAGGGGAGGAAATCAAGAAAAGCCCGGCAAGAATTAGTTTACAGTTGGATGAATGAACTAATGTTTCTAACTGCACACAGCTTCTTGTTTTTACTAGATATATATACATCAGAATGAAATAAAAGAGGAATTTCTTTTTTGTAAACCCTTGAAAGAAACAAAGGCAGTAAACATTATGAATTTGGTGAATGATTTTTTTTTATTTAAATGGCCTTCCATGGGAATTAGTAGAATCTATTTGTACTGACGGTTCTCCCGCTATGTTGGGGAAAAAATCAGGTTTCACCACTTTAGTTAACAAGCCATTGCATCCTTCACCGGTATGCTTTAGCATCTAAAACACTTCCACATAATTTGAAAGCCATTTTGGATGTTGTTGTTCAAGTTGTGAATTTTATCAAAGCAAAAGCATTGAATCACTGTGTGTTTAAATCTTTGTGTGAAGAGGTTGGAGCAGATCATATCGTACTGCTGCTTCATACAGAAGTACAATGGTTATCCAGAGGAAATGTTTTAGGAAGGGTTTTTGAACACTTAGAAATTTAATTGAAATTTTTTTAGTCGAAAAAGAATCTGCTTTTGCTTCATATTTCAAAGATCCAAACTTTGAGATTTCTCTGGCTTATCTTTCTGATGTATTTGGAATTCTTAATTCTGTGAACATTTCACTGCAAGGTACAGATGTCATTCTCGCGGAGGCTGAAGAAAAGATACAATCGTTTCAAGAAAAATTGACTCTCTGGGGAAGAAGGGTGGAGTTAGGTAACTTTGCCAATTTCAAATCTCTTGATGAAATCACTTCAGATCCGGCATATGAACTAAAACAGGAAATTCGTGATAGCATTATATTGCATTTAAAAACTTTGAAAAAGGCACTTGCAAGAATAATTCCCCCTGACCAAATGAATGAAGTCTGGATACGTAACCCTTTTCATATTGATTTAGAAAAAAATCAGCGACAACGACCCAGTAAAAGACAAGCTAATTGATCTCCGCAATAACAAGAAACTCCGAATTGAATTCCAATCGATGAAGTTACAAAATTTTTGGTGTACACTTTGGGGAAGCATATCCTGTTATCACCAAACGTGCTTACATGGCTATAATTCCATTTATAACAAGTTATCTATGTGAATCAAAATTCTCATTTCTGTTTTCAGTCAAGTCCAAAACAAGAAACAAACTGGAGCCTGACCATGATATGCGGGTATCTATTTCAAAAACTGTACTAAAACTATTGGTGGATAAGAAACAGAATCAAGAGTCTCACTAGTGAATTTTACTGCAGTTTAATAAAAATTTTACAATTTTATGATAATGTAATTGATTTATTTACCGAATAAAGCTTTTATGAAAACTTAATTACTGTTTATTTCTTATATTCTTTGAATCTGTATGGGAAACTTAAGAATTTATTTCTTCGATAAAGAGCCAAAAGGCTATTTCTTATTATAATGAATAGGGGGTACTGGATAATTTACTAAAAGCCAAGGGAGTACGAGGACCAAAAAGGTTGGGAACCCCTGCTCTAAGGTATGTTCTCAAGATTAAAACAACAATCCTGGATCAAAGTTCATGTTACGAGAAGTAAAATTGTGAGTGACTGTTAGCATGACCTTAGGGAAGCCTGTGGCGACAGTGCCCTACCACACTGGACTGTCACAAGATGGATCAGTGCATTTCATGCAAAACAAGGTCACACAGATGATAATCACCGTGCAGGATGACCTGCCATTTAAGATGAATATGTTGAGCTTGTTCAGGGACTCCTTGTGGTTGATTGGCAATGGACTATGCCAGTTGGCCCAGGAAACTGGGATAAACCACCAAAGTGTTTGGCACATCTTAAAAGAAAGCTTGGTATATGTCAAAATTTCAGCTCATTGGGTTCCACATCAATTGACTGAGATGCAAAAATGGCACGGGTATGCAGCTGCTGGCCTCCATCTGGAACAATATGAAATTGAAGGGATGCATTCCTGAATTGTATCATAGTTGTTGATGAAATCTGGGCAAGGGCTTATGAGCCTGAACTGAAGAGACAATCCAACGAACGCCACCATTCAGGATCATCCCATTCAAAAAAAAACTTTGCCAGCTCATGCTGATAGTCGCTTCCAACATTCAAGGTGTAATTCTTCATCATGCTGTGACCCAAGGGCTAAATGTCAACGTACAGTACTATCGATGATTTCTAGAGCACCATTTGCATCTGTCTTTAAAAAGAAAGCAACCACATTTTTTCATGGGTTCTCCACTGTGTTTGTTGCATGACGATGCGCAATGTCATGTGTAGCAATTGGTAATAGAGATGTTGGACAGGTGGCAATGGAAAGTATTGAAACATCCTTCATATTAACCAGATACAAGTCCTTGTGACCTCGACTTGTTACCCAAAATGAAAGAACCTCTCAGAGATCTGCGGTTTCGTAATGTGCAAGAGGTTCTTTGAGCAGTAGATTGCACTATCACTGTTTCCTGTCATTGAAGGGATGTAATTGTATAGACTTAATAAATGTAATAAATGTAAACCATTTTACATTTTGTGCACATGTTGCCACTACTCAACTTATAAAGAATGCATAACACAGTTTCCTCTTGTGGAATCCAACCCAGTACAAAAGAAGCTGAGTTGGATTACACAAGAGGAAAAGCAACCACAATGTCAACCAAAATCATGATGTACTGATGATATTATCAGATTTGTAAGAGTGCCATGAAGAAGAAAAACCAGTGACAGAGACTTTTGAGGTCATCTTGGAAAGCCTTCATCCAGCAGTAGACTGACAATGGTTGATGATGAATGTATTAAGACTATTCAGGCAATCTAATGCTGAAGGCACAGTCTTCCAAAAAAATGTCATTCACATCTATATGCTCTCAGTAGGCATTCAACAACAATATCATTGAGTGTATGGTGCTGGTGACTCAGAATAGTCCTATTTAGATTCAATTAGCAATCTTCCATAACCAGTTCTTACTCTATTTAATTCATGTGGTAAGTAAGATAAAAATATGTGGTCAGTTTCTAGGGTTAACAATGAATCATTTGGTTGTTGCAACATCTCTCAATCATGGGATTGAGAGATGCTGCAACAACCAAATGATTCATTGCATGCCAATGATTTATAAGGTTTACAGGAGTATCCAAAGGTTTTTCTGTAATTTGAATTAAAAAAAAAAAAGATTCATCAAACAATTTCCTGAGATGTACCTTCAAGGGGTATACAGGATACTTTCACAGTAATACATTTTACATTTTGTGTACATGTTGCCACTACTCAACTTATAAAGAATGCATAACACAGTTTCCTCTTGTGAAATCCAACCCAGTACAAAAGAAATACTGAGTTGGATTACACAGGAGGAAAAGCAACCACAACGTCAACCAAAATCATGATGTACTGATGATATTATCAGATTTGTAGGAGTGCCATGAAGAAGAAAAACCGCTGACAGAGACTTTTGAGGTCATCTTTAAGGTCAGATTACAGTATCACTAATCTCCTATCAACAATTTCCCTTCAAATTAGTCTATAACATGTTAGCACTCCAATATTACTGTATCTAACATTTCAGTAACATTTCTAAGGTACTTCTAGCTGAATTAATCTTTGGATCCTAGTCTTACTCTGGGTCTTTTTCTTGTCATCTTATCATCAAACCTGGTTTCCAACCTTCCCTCTCCTATTCTACTTAAATGACCATACCACCTTAAATCAGCTCTGCTTACACATTCTTCAATGTTAACAATATCGAGTTCCTTCATAATATGTTTTTTTTTTTTTTTTTTATTACATGATTTTGTCATTGATGCAATCTATTCAAGACACTAAATTTTTCTCAAAACTTTCATATCTGTAAACTCTAATCTTTAATCAAGTGCTTTGCTTATTCAATTGTTAATTTCCATATATAATTTGCTATCTTCACTAAAAACTGTCAAAATAGCTGAAATAGTTTACCTGTTATGTAGGTTCTCCATTTCACTTGTTTTATAGGTCCTGCTTATTATCATAGTTTAGGCCTTTTTATATCTGATGTTCACGATAAATTTATTACAACTGTTATTCAATTTAGTTTTAAAAAAATCCTGCAGATTGCACTAGATATGATTAGGAGTACATCATTTGCATAAAGCAAAGAGCCGAGTTTGTTATCTCCAATTCTAATATCAGGTTTAACCTCTCTCTTTCATAATGCAATAGTACAGATGATGAATATGAGTGGAGATAATATGTATCCTCGTCTTACCTCTGATAATGGTGATTACCTGGGTGGTTGCCAGCAGTGTGAGGACCTCTGTGAGAAAAGGGTATATGTGGAACTACAAGGGGGGGTGATTATGAAGAGCTCAGGAGACAGCTTGGGGTGTAACATGGATGAGGAGTTAGCTGGAAAAGAGATCAATGCAGCTTGGGGGATTTTCAAAAACTATCTAGTAGATGCAATGTCTAAAGTGTGAGAAGGTTAATAAGGTAGGTGTGAGATGGATGAATAAACAAATTAATCATGTGATACAGAGAAAGAGGGAATTGTGGAGGCAGCATAAGAGAAGTGGAAATAACCAATTCCATGAGAATTGGTTATTACTACCCAGTTGAATTGGGTACTACTCAGGTGATCACTTACGCCTAGACTCGCCGATAGTTCTTCGGCATGTGAAACTCTTAGATTTCGATCTCCAAGTTTCGTATCTGGCTTTAAAATAAAATAATCAGGGATTTATTATCCCCTTAACTTAATTTACGCTGCCGGAAAAATAGCCTCTTGGCTCTTTATCGTAGTAATAATAATATATGGGTACACCGCTCTGGCAATTTGTTAGTGAGTGCATATGTAAGTTCGGTTCACTTAAACCTTGGTATTCCAGGTCTACCTACTCGCTGATGAGACCTCAATAAAGGTCGAAACCGGTCTGGGTAGTGACCTCTCCTCATAATGTAAAATAGTAATACATCTCCTAGGAGCTGCGTTTTACATTATGAGAAAATATTAAGGATAGTGGCAGAGCTTGCTCCACCTATGCAACGAGTTGCCCTAGTGTTGTACTACCCAGGTGATCACTTACGCCTGGACTTGCCGATAGTTCTTCGGCATGAAACTCTTAGATTTCGATCTCCGAGTTTCGTATCCAGCTTTAAAATAAAATAATGAGGGATTTATTATCCCCTCAACTTAATTTACACCACTGGAAAAATAGCCTCTTGGCTCTTTATCGTAAGTTCCCTAACATTTGCTAAAAGTCACAGTATGTATAGGATTTATAATCAAGTTTGTTATTAGATTGTTTTTCTTCAAAGAAATCTATTGAATTAGATCTGTGACCTGCCTGATCATGGCTGCATTATCAGGACATGTTGAGTTTCTTCATCCTACAACTGCAGAAAAGAGTGCACCTATACACAACAATGTTGATGCAAGATGAAGCACCTCCCACATAGGACATGAAGTTCAATGATTACTGTGTCAACATTCCACAGGGGATAGAGTAATCAGTCATTCATTTTCTATGAAATGAAATGAACACCAGACCATAATTCCTGTGACTTTTGGCTTTGGGGTTACCCTCAAAAGCAAGGTGTTTTGGGGCAGTTTTTCTGCAGATTTGAAAAGATAAAAGTGCAAATCACATGTGAAACCTTTCGACAGATCAGTTTGCATTCCACTGTAGACAATGCTGTATAGTTCTATCAGTACTGATCCTGCCCAAAGGCTGATAATGAATGTCACCTCCACTGATCATCCAGATCTCCTTGACAGCTCCTTGCAGCATGTCAACTATATGTGGAATGTTTTTTTGTATCAGACTATTTTATGAAATAAACATCATCAAACAACTTTTTGTCACTAACTGAATCATTTCACAATCACATACCATCTGGTTCACCTTAATGTAATTTTCACACCATTCACCCTGTCATTCATTTTGGAACTAATATTTTTTATTGTCAGAATCTCTTCCTATGATCTAGTTAGGGTATTTCATCTACTGGTTCTCCCTACAGATTGCCCTGAACAGGGGTACTCTAATTTGAAACATCCAGTATGCATTCCTCTCGAATATCTTCTGCACCTGTTCTGTAACTGCTTGTTTTGTTTAATAGCCTTTCAAAGTAATTACCTCCATACATCTTGAATATCCTTATTGTCAGTTTTCATGTCATCTTTATCATCTTTGATTCCTTTTACAGTATTCTTTCCTCTATTTATAAACTTTTTTCAATAGCCTCCAGAACATTTTGTCACTTTCCTGATATTTATCTTCTTACTGAAGTCTTCCCATGACTTGTTTAACTCTTATATTTTTCTCTATATTTTTAGGGCATGCTTTCTTCTGGATTGTTTCTCTGAATTCTTGTGTTCGCCATGGCATTCTTATTTTTCTTTTCAAATTCTTTCCACATGCTTCCCTAGATGAATCAATCAATATCTTCTTGACTTGAATATATCTTCTTTGGGGTTACACTCAAAAGCATGGTGTTAAAATAAACACCATGGATTTCTGAGATTCTTCAAGATAAAAAGATTCCTTATGGACTAGACTTTTGGACTTATGGACTTTTTCCCTAATAAGGGAAAAAGAAAGGAAAAGATAAATGTGAAGAAATCCTATACCTGCCATGTATTTTTTTATGCATCTCCCACCCATAAAAGGTTGTAAACCTATAGTACATCAGTACCATGTATGGACTAAGGATTTTTTTAATCCCTCAATCTAGAAATCCTGCTCTTGAGACCGAACATGGAACTTTTTCCAAGCCACTTCAGTCCTCCAATAAGCAGGACAGCAGTCTCACAATGGGTAATGAAATTCATCTTGCAACTATAGACAATCATAAGCATCCATGTCTATAGTAGTATTTAAACCTGCAACCTGTTTGTTGGAGTGCAAGCAAACCAGGCCAGTAGCATGCTTATATTTTGAAACAGAAATTATCATTTTCATAGCCATGTTATCCTAGTCAACAAAGAAAGCTGCAAAAGCAGCAAACTTCACATCACATGGCTATACAGGGATAGAGCATGTAGCTTGGTTCCTTATACACTTGTATCCTTCTGATGATGACCTCGATACAGGGGTCGAAATGTCAAGTTTTATTTTATTAGTAATTTATAAAATAATCTGTTCAACAAGTGTGTTTTTGTGTCTCTAAATTTATAAATATGGAAGGACATCACATGGGCTGAATGCACCCCCTCATCACAGACAGTCTCTAATGTGTGGCATTATATACTGCTAGACAGATGTATTCTGCACAAAGGCACATTACTTATCAACGTGGTTCTACCATCAGAGAAAATTATCCCATGCTTTCCTACAATTACAATTCTTAATGTTCTTGAAATAGGAAGGAAAGAAAAGAAGAAATAAATATGGAAACTGCAAATATTTCACATACACATATTTTTATAGTAATCTCACACGAGACAATAGTAATCATATTAGCACCTCAGATAACAGAAAGCAAGGAAAAAAGAAGAAACATTAATAATGCATTTGAGGACCTGCACACTATAATTGTTAAGAAACACATAACTATAAATCATTCTAAAGAACAGCAGTATAAGCAATGATGAAGAGGAATAAAATTTTCATCTGTAAGTTTAGAGCTGAACTAGGAAAGAAAGCTGAAATTGCTTCTGCATGGGTGTTTAAACAGGTTTAGAGGGCAGCAAATGAATTATCAGAGCCGATTTTGATCATCACACTAAACATTAAATTATCTGCAGAATGTGCAAGTAGTAAAAACAAGTAGTTAATGAAAGATGGATCAACCTAATTGCTCGCTTCTGTAAGAGTGAAAGATTGCTTGCTAGATTTTAGGGGCACCACCTGAAAAGTGAGACCATTAGTCAATGTCAGATAAATTTATGTTTTCTACAGAGTTAATAGTTGTTCAAAGGTAAATTAATGAAGCAATACTTGAAGTTCAGGAGTCTTCTCATTGCTAATGCTTACTCTGAAAATATTATCTTTCTCTGTAAGACTTCTAAGTCATGTGTGTGACTAAGCAATAGTTTCTTTCCTCTAAAATTATAGGAGATAGTTATTTTAAGACTACCATCAGCATAATGGTAGTAAATCAGGATCAGTTCTAGAAAGTGCCATGTTATAATATTACAGCAATCCATTGATTAATGTGCCCCGATTAGTGTGTCATTTTTTTTCGATACCCAAATTCGATTAGGGCGCCTCTAAAATTCAGTTAGTGTGCCTATATACATCTTAAAAATAAATGTTACAGATTTTAAAAATTTTCGGTCTATACATTTTTTATAGCTAACTATTTTAAAAAATCACTCACAAGGATGAAATAATTTAGTTACCGATTTGAAATATTTTACAAAGTTATTTTTTAATGGCACACTACACTATTTCCATGTACACTATGTTCCAAATTTAACGCCAAAATTTATGTCATCTGCTTTACATAGCATTTTGCTGATCATATCTCGTGCAATTACTGTATTTTTTATTTTAAATTATTTTCCTAACCTTTAATCATGAGTAAAAGAATTAGTGAGCAAAAATAGAAGTGTTAAAATAATTCGAAAAGTAATCTGATTGGAAGAAAAACTTGAAATAATAAAGAAAAATAAACAAGGTGAGTCCAGAGAAAAGATAGCACAAGAACACAAAAATGGGTGAATCAACTGCTGAATACAAAGAGAAAGATAAGGCTGCTTCAAGTTCATCATGCATGCAGTGAAAATCAATAGTATTATAATGATTGAATTAGAGAGATTTCTTTTTACATGGATCGAAGATTGTAACCAAAAACGGATCCTGCTAAACACTGGCCTTATTAAATCAAAAGCATTATCTCTGTAACCTGGAAAGAAAGGGCTATCAATGATGGAAAAGAAGAAGAATTCCACGTTAGTGCTGGGTGATTTGAGCGTTTCAAAAAAGAGAAATAGCCTACATAATGTTCTAATCACATGCGAAGCCACAAGTGCAGATAAGGAGATATCTAGAGATTTTGAAGAAAATTATGTAAGGAGGGGACTATTGTGATCAAAATATTTAATGTCGATGAAACTGGCCTTTTTTTTTGGAAGCGAATGCCTTCCACTTACTGCTAGCAATATGTGAGCCGTTTGGAAGCATCTTCCACATTGTGCAAATGATTTTAGAGACTTTTCAAATGAATCTAAGTTAATTAAATCTCATTCTGAGAAGTTGAGCGATTCCGACCTGCTAAATTTAGATGTACAGCAGGAAGATCCTGAAGAATATGAAGAAAATTTAATCACTGACAAGCCGTTTCACAGAAACGATTTGAAAATGGTTTTCGTACAATCAAAATTTTTAAGCAGCGATGCTTAGAGACTGACCCTGGTGAAGAGAGAACCAGTAAAATTTGCAGAAGAGGCAATAGGGCCATACAGTCAGTTGTATGAAAAAAATAAACAGAATGCCCACCAAACTACGTTAGCTCAATTCTTTGTTAAGAAGCTGAATAATATAATGTAAAAATATAATAAAATGCAGAGACAAGAGCAAAGTTAATGACAGTGGCAATTAATTGCTGAATTTCTGTCCGGGACATGGGCTATTCATTACTAGCATCATAACAACATAAATTCTCATGGAGAAAAAATGCAAGACACAGAAAGAATCAGATTATGTTACTGTTGAGAGGACCATCTTCAAGCTACAAGAGCACACAAGGGGATGTGAAATAGGAAATGATCATCTGGTTTGATGGTCACTTTCTATAGAAATGAAAATCTCACTGAAATAAAAAATACATAATGAAGTTTTGGAGAGAATCAGTCTAACAATTTTTGAACTCATTCGTGTTGCACTTTAATGGAATAACTTAAAGCACAAAGAGAAATAATTAAACAACGGGTTTAATCGATTTTAACATTTCATCTGTCATAGAGACATCATCAGGAATACAATGTTAAAATTGAAATAACACACAAAGAAACAAATATAAATTAGCACCTAAACCTAAATACTTGTTAACTTATGAACTGTAGACTCAAATATACAAGTGTTATTGGTAGAAAAGTGCAGGAGTTTGAAAATAAGAACGATACGTTAGAGAATGGATGACAAAATACAAATTAAACACTGATTGATTCAGCAAGGGAAACATGGTAAAGATGTCTACTAAGATAGACAACAATAAGAAACCTATGATGGACACAGGAAATTAAAGAAGAAATCATATAAAAAGTTCCTCACTAATAAATCAATATGTACTCTTCATGATAGAAAGAGTCAGAAAACTATATCGAAGAAAAATAACATGAAAGTATCAGAATATTTTGAGGACTGCTAAGAAGCTTAAAAAGAGGAAAGAGAATCAAAGGTGATATAAAAACTGAAGAGCTCATTTTTTATTATTCATATAACACCATCCATTTAGAGTAAGGAGATAGGTAATATTTCCAATATTGATATCAAGCTTCACAGTCTTTCTTTATTGGTGAATAACGGTAGGGAGCATGCACTTTTACCTAAAGCCTAATTTTACACTGAACCATCTTCCTGCATAACCCAACTAACTACAACATTAAGTATAAGCTATATACTGCTCTGTATAATGTTATATTTCTATCATAGTGTAGTATTTTAAAGGGCTTTATTCTTGGCACCTTATCAAAGGTATTTTCCATTTACAAAACTTATAAACTCATTTTTGTTATATTCTCATGATTTCTCAACTATTTGCCTTAAAGTAAAAATCTTTATTTGGCTCAATCTCTATTTGGCCAAATAAAGTCAATCTCTATTTGGCTTGAACTCAGCTGATTCTTTCCAAAGTTTCCAATTCACACTTTCTGTTAACCTCATTTCAAGCATGCTTGTATAAATCTTACCTGGAACACACAATACAGAAATTCCACTAACTGTTACATTATTCAGTTTGACTTCTCCAATTATACAGGGTGTCCCAAAATTCACGCAAGAAGTAATTTTGATAGAAAACACAGGTTTTTAATTAAAAATTGTAATTTCTTATTGATTCATAAAGTATACAGTATAGGGTTATGCATGGAATAGCATATCGGGTAAATGGCCTCCACGGTTTTGCTTGCACATACACACTCTTTTGTCGAAATTTTCCATGACCATTTTGCATAAATGTGGCTGAATTTCGTTGATACAGCACTCAATTTCCTCCTTCAAGGCGTGGGTGGTCGTGGGCTTGTTGGCATAAACCTTAGACTTCAAAAAACCCAAGAAAAAAGTCCAACGCCGTTAAGTCACATGATCTCGGCCAATTCTGATCACCAAAATGGGAAATTACATGACCAGGAAATGACTCATGCAGTAATCGAATTGTTTCTCGGGCTGTATGGCATTTGGCACCGTCTTGTTGAAACCACATGTCGTCCACATTCATATCTTGCAATTTAGGCACAAAAAACTGGATTATCATGTCGCGATAGCAAGCACCATTAACCGTTATTGCCTTACCAGCCGCATTTTCGAAGAAGAAGCCCAAAATCCGTACCAAACAGTGACACGTTGTGGATGCATTTGTTTCTGAACAATCACTCGTGGATTTTCTGAACCCCAAATGCAACAATTTTGTCGATTAATGAAGCCATCAAGATGAAAATGAGCCTCATCACTGAAGATGATTTTGTTCAAAAAATAAGCATCCACTTTGTTGTTCCATAATCCATTCAACGAACTCTTTTTGCTGTGTGTGGTCATTTTTAATAACCCTGAACTGTCAGCTGTCACGCTGTCTTTTTTTTTCTCGTTGGCAACACTTTACCGCACAAATGGCGCTAAATTTAAATCTTGCGTGAATTTTGGGACACCCTGTATATATAAGACTAACACTACAACATTTAGAATTTCATCTCCTGAAAAACCTTCTAAAATAATGCAGTGTAGCTACTGTAAAACTTTTATACTGCTGTATGGTTCTGATCTTAAATCTTGAACTGCCTTTCAGATTTCCAAAGCATTTTCTACTTCCACTACCGAAATATACTCATGACTATATTCTTCTTGGATATTTTCTACTACTGTTTTATCACTAATTTTTCAAAATAATTACTTCAAACATCTGGAATAGCCTTAAGTTCTTCTTCCATCTTTGTCATTTCCAATTTACCTTCAGAATACTCATTTTTTCCATTTCTAAAAATGAGTAGAGTGATTGAGGCATTAGATATGAGGAGGGAGCGAGCAAAGGAGTTGATGGTTTTAATAGGTATGAATGACTTGACAGAGGACAAAGAGCATATCAGAATGGATATCAGGAGGCTGCTTAGATGGATAAAAGAAAATAGTGTGATAGGAAGGGTGGTAAGCATGTTGCCTAGGTATGACAGTGGTGAGATGAGGTGGAGAGCAAGGATTATGAACGATATGTTAGCTGAAATGTGTGAGGAGAAAGGAGTAGTTTGTTAATGTGTGGAATGAGTTTGAAGGACGAAGTGAACTATATAAGAGAAATGGACTGCATTTGGGTGGTTATGGTGTGAGTCGCTTGGAGAGACTGCTGATGAAAAGTAGAGAAGTGAGTACAGAGAATGAGTCAGATCAGGTCGGAAGTGATGTGAAAGAGCGGTAGAGTAAGACAGGAGAGACTGAAGAGGTGCTTAGGAATGAGGAAGTGAGTGGCATGAGTATGGAAAATGAGAGAATGGGTGTGCAAGAGGAACAGGGAAATGGGGAGGCTCAGGGTGGATGGGTACACAGTGTGAGAAAGGTGGATGCTCCAAGAGGATGTGAAAGCATGTGTAAACAGGAAAAGAATGTGATGACCTGGGATCAAGATGAAACAGTTGAAATTGAAGAGGGTTCTAAAATGAATAAGCAGAAAGGGAAATGGTCCCAGCTGAACATAGAGAGATCACATCGAATGAGTCTTATCAGTGTAACAAGCTGTAGATCCAGGAATGAGCTGTTGTGTTTGCATACAAATGCTAGAAGTGTAAGAAACAAGCCAGATGAAATGGTTGCACTAATTGAGTCTGTTCACCCAAAAATTGTTGGAATAAGTGAGATATGGTTGGATGAGGACGACATCCTGGCAGGAATAGAGATGGAAGGGTAAAAAGGGAGGGGGGGAGTGCTATTGATGATAGAGAAAGATTTATGTCTATACAAAGAAGAGATGCAAGGGGGAAATAGTGCCAGTGGTTTTGAGGCAGTATGGCGTGAGATAGAGGTGAATGTCAATGAAATACTTGGTTGGATGTTGTTATAGACCAGGTAATGTGGATGGTGGTGATAATGAACTGTATAATCAAATTACCCAAGCAAAGAAGAAAAGAGTGATCATTATAGACGATTTTAATTATGGCAATATAGACTGGAATGATGAGATAGCAACTGGAAATAAAGAAAATTCTTGAGGGATAACTACCTCAGACAGTATGTAACAGAGGGCACGCAAGGATTGAGGGTCTTGATTTGGTCATCTCATCACATTATGTAATTATAAACGAGGTACCAAATCACCCACCAATTGGCGAGTATGACCATGAGGTGATTACCTGGGTGGTTGCCAGCAGTGTGAGGACGTCTGTGAGAAAAGGGTATATGTGGAACTACAAGGGGGGGATGATTATGAAGAGCTAAGGAAACAGCTTGTGGGTATAGCATGGAATGAGGAATTAGCTGGAAAAGAGATCAATGCAGCTTGGGGGATTTTCAAAAACAATCTAGTAGATGCAATGTCTGAATGTATTCCAAGGGTGAGAAGGTTAAATAAGGTAAGTGTGAAATGAATGAATAAAGAGATTAAGCATGCAATAGAAGAAGGGCATTATGGAGGTAGCATAAGAGAAGTGGAAATAACCAATTCCATGAGGATTACAAAGATTAAGCAAGGCAACTTGGTTGGTAACGGTAGCAAAAGTGAGGTACGAACAGCAGTTAGCTAATGGAGCCAAAAAGAATCCTAAGGATTTCTTTCAATATGCAGCCAACAAAAGAAAGAGCGATTATGGAAGGATGACACTGATTGTAGAAAATGGTATAAAGACAGCTGTTGCAGAAGATATAGTGGAGATACTTAATGAGCAGTTCATAAAGGTCTTTCAATCTTGTGAATGTGACTTCATGGAGAGATTGAGAGCAGTTGATGATGGAGGAGGAGAGACTGACTGTAAGTGAGCAAGAGGCGTATGGGAATTGAGAAAACTTGATGTTAATATGGCTGTCGCACTTGATATTTTTTTAATACGAGTCTTGCACTTGGTCAAGTTCCTAAGGAGTGGAAGGTGGGCAAGATTGTGCCACTTCATAAAGGAGGTGATCAAACTCAAGCATCAAACTATAGGCCTATCTGTGTGTCAGGTGTTGTGATTAAGTTGTTGGAGAAGCTTGTGAGAACTAAGATCCAGAATTGGATTGACAACAATGGTATTATCTTTAATGGACAGCATGGATTTACTAAAGGGAGGTCATGTTTTAGTAATCTACTTACTTATTACAATAAAGTGACTGCTTCCTTGGACAGAGAAGAAGGAGACACAGTAATATACCTACATTTCCCAAAGTCTTTTGATGGATTACCGCATGATAAGTTGATAGTCAAACTAGAGCGGATGGGATTGGATATTAGATTAGTGCATTGGATTGGAGACTGGCTATCCGATAGGTATCAACAAGTTCTGTATGGGGAAGCGATATCCAGGAAAAGGAAAGTCACTAGTGGTGTGCCTCAGGGGTCTGTTTTAGGGCCATTACTGTTTAACTTGTATATTAATGATATTGGAGAAGATTTGGATGGAGATATTCAGTTGTTTGCAGATGATGCAAAGTTGGGACGAACCATGAAGAGTAGAGATGTTGTGGCCTTACAAGAAGACTTGAATAAATTGAGTGATTGGGCATGGGAATGGGGATGTGAGTTCAATGTTGCAAAATGTAAGATTTTAAAATTTGGAAAACAAAGATGGGATGCAGAATTTATGCTTGGTGAGAATATATTGTTGGAGGCGGATGAAATAAGAGATCTTGGGGTAATAGTGGATAAGGATCTGAAATTTAGGGGATACATTGCCAAAATTGTGAAGACAACACAAAGGCTTCTGGGACACTGACTTGTAGATGTAGGGAGATTCTTGTTCCATTGTAGAAGGCTTTGATTAGGCCACACATGGACTATTGTGCTCAGATTTGGTCACCTGATTTTCAGAAGGATGAAGAGATGTTGGAAAGGGTCCAGAGGCGACTGACTAAGGTAGTTTTTAATCTCTGGAATGTCAAATATACGGAAAGATTGAGAAGATGCAATTTGCAGAGTCTGGTGGACAGGAGGAAGAGCGGAGATATGATAGAGACCTACAAGTTAGTAAGGTGTTGTTATAGGATCATTGCTGGAGAGGTTCTACAGAAAACAGTTTGAGATCAGGGGAGAACCAGAGGTAATCCCTGGAAATTGTATAAAGAGGGTATGAATAGGGGAGTGAGAAGTAGGTTTTTTTCATGCAGAGTTGTGAATGATTGGAATGCCTTGCCTGAACGTGTGGTGTCTGCAGAGAATTTGAGTTTGTTTAAAGCACAGTATGATGAGCCGTGTGTATGATATAAGGACCTCCCAGATGAGTCTTTGACTCCATGGGTTCTTGGGTAATAATAATAAACTTTATCAGCAGACTCTAGAAAATTTTTCTGCTTTTATGACATTTACTTTCTATATTCTTGTGAGCTCTGTATGCCAACATCTACTTGAATTTAGAAAGAATAATAGTACTGAAGCCAATGGATTTCCACTTAACAAAATCAACAGAGCTCTATCTGCCCATCTTCTCAACCTAACCCTATCCTCCAAAATCCAAAACACAAAAAATCTACTGCCTTTCCCTTACATCTGGGGCACCTCAGAAAAAATTGCACACATTCTTAAAATGTATACCATACAAACCTCATTCAGACCTAACCAAAAATTAGTTACCCTCATCTGCTCGCCTAAAGATCCTCTCCACCATCTGGACCATCCTGGGATCTACAGTATCCCTTGCTCCTGCAAGCTTATATACTTCAGAAAAATTGGAAGAACCACCAATATCTGTCCAGAAGAACACAGAAAATATGTCATATACACTAGTCATTTCAGAATGGAAAACCATGGAATGGATACAGATAACCAGATCCAATGAAAAAAAGCCTCACTCCTATACTCCTGTATAGGAGTGAGGCTTATGTTTCTGGAATCCACTACAACATCATGTTGGACGTTTAATGGAATATTAACAGGACTGGGAAAGGATTAGAAACTATTTTAATTCTTCCAATATTTCATTTCAGTCACTGAAACATCTTTCAGGAGTAGAAACTAACATACACAAACAGACTTTCCTTCTCCTCTCTCAACAATATGGTATCATTCAAACTCTAACCAACAGAGCTTATAATCTTTATTAAAGTGGACCCTCTCTTACAACAGAACTCAACTATATATACACACCATCTTCCTATCCAATGGCTACAGGATTTAAAAAAATAATCAACCCCATGTCCCAATCCATGACCATCTCTTCAGAAGGATTTTATGAATGCCATCACCATTCCCCACATCTGGCATACATCTGAAAAATAGCCAGATCCTTAAAAAAATACAACTTCTGCACAGCTTTTAAGTTCCACCTAAAACATGCTACCCTGATCTATTCCACTAAAGATTAGCTCTCCCCTCTCTATCAGTTCCTGGAGTATATTAATACAGCCAGGTTGATCAGCCATAATCAGCATAAATGAACACAAAAAATACATCTGCAGTCACAATTATGGTGAATCTGGTCTTACGGACTATGCACTGGATATTATCCATAGGATCTTCTGGGAAAATAAAAATAAAAAAAACACCATGCTCCATCACAATAAATTTAGAAAAGAAAAATTGTTGTTGGAATCTGCAGCTGCACTCAGAAATCAACGGAATTTAAATGATGTCTTAGTGACTGAGATAATTACTGGAAGAATTAAAATCGTTTCTAATCCTTTCCCAGTGCTATTAATACTCCATTACACCTCCAACATGATGAAATTTGGTTACATTACATTGCCAAAAATCTGGGAGACCATCATTTTGAGACCTTCAGCAAGTGTCCATCACTATAGCCATAGAGGGTGCCAGTTAGGACTGTAAGCAGCCACCTTTTACAATCAGTCTGTGTTTGCCTTCCTACTAGTGAGCCTGTGTGTATGTGCTCAATATATTTCTTTGGGCCCATGAAGATGCCTTGGCGACCAAGGTGAATATTGGCTTATTAATCTAATCAGCTAAATAAATTTTGTCAGGTAATTGTTAGCTTTATTCATCTGTTTTTCTACTGAATATATATCATAAGTGATAATCAATGTACAGGCATCCATGCTAGGTTGTATTTCATACTCGTTTATATGAAATTTAAGCATTAAGTTTAGAGTTAAACCTGTATAAAACATGAAATAAATCAAGACTTACCTGCTATTTTCCTGCACTTTAAAATTCTTTACTGCCTTGATTGCTAATGATCTTTTAGCAGAATTATTTGGAACACTGTCTATTTTCTGTTTGTTTAATATTTGCTTATTATTATTCTCATACCCATCACAATTACTTATTTTTGATATTTTAGTATGATTTGGCAATTTACTTCTCTTTTCTTTCTTTAGCTCTTCTAATTTTAATGCCTATAAGAAAAATGCAAGGTAGAAGTCTTAAAGTTAAGTTTTTCTAAGTGGAAAAGAAATAAACTGTTTTTGACAAAAACACTTGCCTATAATTGCGCTTAAAATATGCAAACATTTATATACAGCAAAGCCTGTTAAGTTGGCTACTTATAGTATACAATTTGCCACAGGTGAACCAAAAATTTCTTTGTTTTATTACAATGAGGGAGTTAATAATACTGTAATCTTAATCATGTGGTAATATCAAAGTATCCTGTACACCCTTGAAAGCATATATCATAAATTTAATGATGATGATATTACAAGGGCAACCCAAAATTTACATTATATCTCATTTCGATGTTTTATTGTCATCATAAATCATTTTTATCTGTTCTGTATATTAAATTAAAGAGCTTGTTCCTGCATACAAAATTATAAATGAATCACTCTTATGCTATAATTTAAGCAGCTCAAAACATGTGCAAAATGAAAGCCAAGAATGCTGTGAAGAAGAGCAGCCTCTATGATTGGTTCAAAAGTTTAAAGCCAGTGACATCACTGTCAAGTGATGTCACTAGACTATTATGGACAATTACTTCCAACTGACTTCAAATCATTGCGTCAAGTTGCTGACACTGATCCAGACATAATCACTCTTAGACAGCTAAACTCCAAGGAAAAGTTGCTGAATGTGAGATTGGAAATGCAAAATCAAGGAAACTAAATGGGAGAGGGTACATCACTGAGGTTGGTGGGTGAGTTTGAGAATGATCAAAAAATGCTGAATATTGTTCTTCAGGTAAGAAACAAAATCAGAATAGGATAATCAATACAAAGTAAGGATAGTGTGCACACTTTATATATGCTAATGCCAGAACCATCTGAAATTGGTCAGTTCGACTTAGCCAAAAGTTATCACTAGTGAGATAACTGACAGAAAATGATATAGTTATTGAGAAAAGATGTAAAGAATATAGTATTTTCAGAAAGAATAGAGAGAAAACGATGAGGAAAGGGGCATTAGTGATAACAGATGAGATGCAGCCAAACACAGCAGGAGGTTAGAAAAGCAGAAGGCAATACATCTGAGGCTATCTGGTGTGAGATAGATGCCAAGATAAAATATATAGTCAGTTGCTGCTAAAAGCCAGATCATGCATAGGAAAATAGGGATGGTAAGCATTGGCAAATAAGCTCAATGAGTACAGAGTAAGAAGTTATTATAGGGAGTACTTCAACTAGGAGACAGAATGGAAGGAGGAAAAGATAAATGGGCAGAAGAAATTTATGCAGCTACTCAGTAATAATTACTTAACGCATGTGATGGAAGGTAGAAGAGGTTTAGGGGTGGGAATGCTAGCAGTGGAATTAGAGGATAAATGAAGGCAGAATTAAAGGGGTGAGAAACATAATTAAGTAGGCACTGCAAAAAAACAGTTATGGAGGAAATTTATAGATTAGTACAGTCATGAGTAGTAAAAAGAATGAAAGAAGAACTATTAGCATTGAAGGAAGGAAGAAAGGAAGGCAAAATCAGAGTATGAGAGGAAATTAGCCAAGTGCTCCAAAGGAAATATCAAGGAATTCTTTTGTTGTTTCAAAGCAAAAAGGAGAATGACTATGGAAGGATAAATGTGATGAACTGATGGCAGGAAGATGACAGAAGAAGACAAAATAGTTGAATTACTGAGTGATCACTTTTCAATAATGTATCATTCAGGTGGAGATACTGCAGTATCAGATGTAACAGTGACTGATATGAAAATAGGAGTAGATATGCTAGAGGTGATAGGAATATTACAGAATCTTGATGCAAATATAGTTATGGGATCAAATAGGATATTACCTCAAGTTAATCAGCTACATTCATCTGTTGCATTTACTGGTCTCCAAACTCTGAAAACCATTTGGATCTCTTCACCTTCCTCTCCAAGCCCAACCAATCTTTAATCAAGCTACCCAAACAGTGAAGTCATCCTCCTAGATGATATGAATGTCTACAACTCCAACTGGCTCCCTTTCTCCAACACTACTGATCAAGCCAGATGTGATGCAGAAGTTTTTACTATAAGCAATGATCTAATTCACTTTCCAAATAATCGTTTTTTTTTTAAACTAGTTCTCCTTCCAGATACATTGCTGAGATTACCTCTCCTTTTGCCAACTCAGACTAAAATCTTGTGCAAGTGTCTAGTCTCACAGAATGCCCCTCCTCATGTTCTTTGGCACTAAAAAGATACCAAGTGGATTTTTTTATTTTTAATGTTGGGCCCATATACGAGAGGTTGGCTGGTCAACCCATATACTGTACTAACGTACTATAGGTTTAGTACGCTAGTACCGTATATGGGTGATGGGTTGGGAAAGGAGAAACTTGTTTACATTTGACTTAAATGCCTGTATGTTGTATTCCTTGGGAAATACATCAGGGGGAAGACTGTTCCACAGTCTTTCTCCTGATGTAAGGTACCGCAGTAGCAGGGATGAACGAGGAGGAAAAGAAACTTGTTCTGTGAGTTTCAGGGTGTACTGATGAAAGGACAGTACACCCTGAAAATCCTTTACATCCTTTCAACCCTGAAAAGTTTCAGGGTTGAAAGGATGTTGGGCGGCAGCTGTATGTGTTCCAATGGGCTTAGTACAGAGTGGGGGGATCATTGATGTCGTTTCAGATGAACATTTCCCATGGAAATATTTATAGAATATACAGATTGCAGAAACCAAGCGTCTATGTGAAAGTGAGGGGAGCTAGTTGGTGAGAGATGGGTCATTTATTAGTCTAATTGTTTTCCTCTGTATTGAGTCAAGCATTTTAAGGGAGCAGCTTTTAGGAGCCCCACTCCAGATGTGAGAGCAGTATTCAATAGCAGGATGGAGTTGTGACTTGTATAATGTTAACAGCTGTTTATAGGTGAAGTAGCATCTTGAGCGAAAGAGAAAACCCAGTTTTTTGGAAGCTGAGGATGCAATGGTTGGTGATGTGTTTATGCCAGGAGAGGCTTGATGTCAGGGTAATTCCAAGAAGAGAAATTTCATCTTGTCTGGGAATTTGAGTGTTATCAAAAACCATGCTGGGGGGGAAATGGTTCTTTTTTGTGAGAAATAAGACAGAACCGAGTTTTACTAGCGTTGAAGTTGATGAGGTTATCTGAGTCCCATTGGCGGATGGCTTGGAGGTTGGAATTGAGGGCAGTGGTGGTTAATGTTCTGTGGGTTGAAGTGAGTAGGGTTTGTCAAAAGAAAGGGAGGAATGTAATGTGCTATCATCTGCAAAACTGTGTATTCGGTTAGAGGTCAACTGAAGTAGGTCATTGATATATAGAAGGAAGAGGGTCGGTGAGAGAACTGAACCTTGTGGGACTCCAGCATTAGTTGGATGGTGAGAGGATAGGGAGCTGCCTACCATCACACATAGTGTGCATCCAGACAGGAAGCTGGCAATCCATCTGCAGAAGTCCTGAGGCAATCCAAATGATGTGAGTTTGCTTAGTAAGCCTTTGTGCAAGACTTGGTTAAAGGCTTTAGAGATATCAAGTGCAACTACTTAGGATTCACCGAATTTCTCCATGGCGTTTGTCCAGTGATGTATGAGAGTAGATCTCCTGTTGGACGGCTTTGACAGAATCTGTACTGGTGGTCGCTTAATAGCCGGGTACCTTCAAGGTAGATTAGGAGTTGAGAGTTGATGATTTTCTCCATTACTTTAGATAGGACTGAAGTGAGTGAGATAGGGCAGTAGTTAGATGGCAGTAATTTGTCACCCTTTTTTGGAATGGGTTGAATATAGGCCAGTTTCCAGGCTTTGGGATATATACCAGTGGAGTAAGGAAGTGTACAGATGGCATAGGATAGGAGTCAATTCTGGTGCACAGACCTTCAGGATAATTGGAGGAATGCCATCAGGGCCAGGAGACTTTTTTGTGTCTAATTTAGACAACAGGTTTGTGATATCTTTTTGGCAAAAGGATACAGGGGGCATTGTATGTTGGGCAGTTGGAATGACTGGAGGGCATTTGCCATCGTCAGTTATGTGTGCATTGGAGACAAAGTGTGAAGCCAGGAGGTTAGCTTTTTCTGTGGGTGATGTTGCAATTGAGCCATCTGGGTATGATAGAGGTGGGAATAGTGTAGGGCAAAAGTTAAACGGCCAATTGCGTTGGCAAGAGACCAAAAGGCATGGCTGCCATTTGGACAGGCTGCAAGCCTCTTGCTTTTTGCCCATTCAAATTCTGTTTTAGAAGTATTGATAATTTTCTTGCATCTGCTTCAGGCTTCAGTATAGGCTTTGAATGAGGATGGGGTTCTTGATTTGAGCCAGTTGTGGTATATCTGATTTTTCGTTTGTACAGCCTTGGCACATTTTTTGGAGAACCAGGGTTTAGATAGGGGACGACAGTTCTGAGTAATGTGGGGAATATATGTTTTCATGCCAGTGAGGATTACTTTGGTGATACATTCAGTGCATATGTTTGGAGTTGAAGACTGGAAACAATAGTCCAACCATGGGAATGAAGCATAGTAGTTTTGGAGACTGTCTGCCATCTGGCAGTGTTATAATGCCAAACTACTCTTGTGTGGGAGTGACTGTGTAAGTGTTGTTGCATGGGAGGAGGGGGGGGGGATGAGCACTAAGTTGTGGTCAGAATTACCCAGGGGGCTCACTACATTCACTGCATATTTGGAGGGATCATTAGTAAGGAAGAGATCTAGGGTATTTGGGGAGTGGTTCAGGTTATCTGGTATTCTGGTCGGTTTTTGAACAATTTGTGTATGGTCATTAGTCAATTGGTGTTATGGACATTGAAATCACCCAGGAGGATGATTTCACTGTTGGGAGAGTGGGACTGGAGAAAATCAACTTTTAAGGAGAGGAAATAAAAGAGCTCAGAGTGATTGGTGGTATTAGGAGAGCGATAGAGACAGCAGATGAATTTGACTGAGTGGGGGAGGGATATCTTCAGCCAAAGAAGGTCGAAGTTGGGCGATTCTAAGTTAGTTGCTCTCTGGCAGAGCAGATATATGCACGACGCCACCCTTGAGTCAAAAAGAGTTAAATAGTGTATAGTTAGGAAGGTTGAGATGAATAGTGCTGGGGGAAGGTGAGATTTGGGTTTCTGTTAAAAAGAGTAGGTGGGGTTTGGTGGACTGCAGATGGTAGTGGATGCTATTAAGGTTGGAGTTGAGGCCACAGAATTGGTGAAGTGGATATGCAAGGTTCTGTGAGGCATGGATTTGACCCCAAGGGTCTTGCAAGTTTTCTATGCAGTGCCTGCATACTGGTGTCCTTGGTGGTGTCACTTGATTTTTGAACTTAGTTTGGTTTGTTTGTAGTCTATTATCCAACTGTTGTCTCCATTTTGGTGTTTTTCTTCTAGTTGTGATCTTTGTTCTCTCTGGGCAAAGATTAAATCAGGTCGAGCACGTATGGGGACTGGGTGCAAGTATCCTTTAGCTTATTGTTTATCGCTGTTATAAATTTGGATGTGTTTATTGCTGAGTCGCAGGTCACTTTCACGAGACGTGGAAAGTTCGTTTTGTCCTTTCTTTTGTTTATGAGTCCAATACGATGGCATTCAAAGATATTTCTGGGATCGAAATTGCATTCTCTGCTAGTTTGCCGACGTCTTCTTTTAAGGATTTACCGTTTTCCGTCGGAAAGTTCAGGATAATGGCGTCGAGTTTCCTAAAGCAAGCATAATGATATGCTTGTTTTGGTATACCTGCCAGTATCTGTAACTGGATAGCCACCTTTCTCTGGTTTGTTTGCTGTGTGTTATGGTGGACAGCAGTCTCTCTTCAAGCTTTGCCACCAATGCAGGAGTGCCTCAGGGTTACTTTTTATCACCTACCCTCTTTCTCTTATACATAAATGACCTACTCTCAATCACTACTAATCCTATTCATAGCTTTGCTGATGATAGTACTATCCATTCATCCTACTCAGCTTTTTCTTTGGGTGCTGTAACAATAGTGCCATCTGGATCGGATGTTTATTGGAAGAAGTTGGTTAACAGCCAACTTCTTCCATGCTGAAGGCCTACCGATTAAATTGGGATGACCACCAAAACTAATATTCTTCTCTTCGATGCCATGACTACTGCTTCCACTGTTCTGACCTAGATGCCAGCACACAGCAAGTCACAGAAATCATCCACACTGATATGAAGGCATTCATTCATCCCTCATTCATCCAAAAGTCCCCTCCATTTTTCCAAGCCCTGGTTCAACAGAAGATGTATGAAAGCAGTCGGAGATAAAAACTCAGTTTATCATAAGAGGCTTGCATCAAGAACCCCAGCTTCATACTCAACCTATGCAGAAGTAATAAATAAATATAAAACATCAGCAAATCCAAATCCAATTTCATAAAGACCAACAACAGAAAACTTGCCTCTTGTCCAAACAGAATACAACTACTGCTCACCTGTGCTTCTACCTCTCTCTCTCTCTCCCATCCAGATGGCACTATTGTTACAGCACCCAAAGAAAAAACTGAGTAGGATGAATGGATAGCGCTATCATCAGCAAAGCTACGAATAGGATTTGTAGTGATTGAGAGTAGGTCATTTATGTATAAGAGAAAGAGAGTAGGTGATATAAAGTAACCCTGAGACACTCCTGCATTGGTAGCAAAGTATGAAGAGAGACTGCTGTCCACCATAACACACAGCAAATGAACCAGAGAGAAAGGTGACTATCCAGTTAAAGATACTGGCAGGTATACCAAAACAAGCATATCATTATTACATCTCCATGGAGATGTAATAATGATATTAAAGAACTGGACATAATCATCTTTCCCTGCTCAGCAAGATCAACAGAAGCTCAACACCATACTGATGTCTAGAGCATCCTCAAGATAAACATTTCATCAAATGAATTATTTGATTAACAGTAACACAAAGTGTTTACTTCAAAAATCGAAACACACAAAATCAATGGATCAACTGAGGTGAAGCAGTACTTCTGATCCTAAAATGGGCAGGTTCCCACTTTACGAATTCTCAGGTATACGAATTTTTGACTATAGTTCCATTGCATAAAGGTGTGATTAAGCCAGATATGTATTACAGTGGTTTGAATTTGTAAATAATGCCATTTATGGAGCCTTGCAAATAGGAGAGAGGATATGAATATAAGTTGGCAAGGTTTTACCAGATTAATGTGGAGGATATTTTGCATAGAATGGGCAAAGACAGAGGTAAAACAAGAGGCCATCTCTGGAATCTGTATAAGACAGGCATGAACAAGGGAGTGAGAAGCAGGTTCTTTGTATGGAGAATGGACAGCAGGTGGAATAGATTACCTGAGAGTGTGGAGTGCAGAAACCTGTGAATGAGTCTGACGAGTCTTTGCCTCCATAGACGTCTAATGTTAATAATTTATTCTGATATCTGCAGTCTATTTACTCAAGCAGCAAGTTCATCTTCTTCAGGAACTTGGAAGTTACAGTTGTTCTTACTTCAGTTCTCTCAAGAAGAATGAAGATCGCTAACAGCCAACTTCTTCCATGCTGAAGGCCTACCGATTAAATTGTGATCAAGAATATGAATTTAACTTATCAAATTACTCCTTTCTTATATTCACTTCAGTCACATATACTTTTTCTGCATTGTGTCTTTATACTATAGGCATTTCTACATCAAACTATCATTCCTCCACTAAGCATGTAAAAAACACAAACTGCTAGTAAAGATGCTAGTAAACTCAGTTGTTTATATGGAACTCAACTTCTCATCTAGCTCATTCATTCCATCTACCTTGGTTCCTTAGAACAGTTTCCATCACACTGTTTTCCCCCAAGAACTATGAGTTTCAGCTGTTCAGCAAACATATCAAGAGGTTCCTTCTTTCTCCTTAATATATTATCATCATCCTGTGTTGGTACTACATAATTAAGTTTGCATCATCACTAACTTCCTATCAATAATATTCTAAATTAATCTATTATTTGTCAGGACCTAATATATAATCCTATTTTCAGCCTTCTAAAGTACTACTAATTACATCAATCCATCTAGGTCTTCCTCTGGGATTTTTTCCTGCTATCAAACTCCCAATTCATT
The DNA here is from genome assembly GCF_054136105.1 of Typopeltis vanoorti. NCBI lineage: Eukaryota > Metazoa > Arthropoda > Arachnida > Uropygi > Thelyphonidae > Typopeltis > Typopeltis vanoorti. The sequence goes on from NC_143560.1 coordinate 28,879,406, forward strand.
TATTTATTTTTATTCGTATGATGATACAATGGCCATGAGGCCCCTTGTACGGGGAGGCACTATCTCAATCCTACCAAATTTTATCCAGGCTTGGGACCGGCATAGTTGATGAATCAGGCCTATGGCTGGGTCTTAAGCATTCCTGTGTGTGTTCATTTAGGTTACCTCACCACCTTAGATTACCTATGCTCACATACTCTTGAATGCTAACAACATTAAGTTCTTTTCTCATATACCTTCTTTTTTTAATATGATTCTGTAACTATTTGTTTCCTAATTTTTCTCAGAAATTTCATATTTGTGGTCTTTGGCTTTGATTACCTGTTCTATCAGTTTTGCTTATTTTATTATCTATTTCTAAATTAAGTATGTCACGTTCACTAAACTTTGTGCCTAAATGGTTGAATACTCTGCATGTTCTATAGATTCTCCATTCTGAATGCAGTTAATGTTTTCCATTACTGCCTTTTTTTTTCATAGTTTACATCTTTTAATTGCTAATTCAAGGTGAATTACAGATCATTCAATTCACTTTAATTAAAGAATCCTGTATTGGATTTACTTAAGATTATCCCATAAAGAAAAGAGCTGAGATTCGTATCTGTAATTTGACATCAGATTTAATGCCACTTTCCATCATAATGGTGTCATTACAGGAGAGATAGCAGTGAAGATAGCATTGCTGTCTCCTTCACTTCTAATTGCTAACTTACAAGTTAAGTATAAGCTGTTGCTGTATATTCTATATACAGAAACAGTGGCATACAGAGTATAATGTCTCACTTATGCCCTATATAGTGCTTTAAAAGCTTTTCCATTGCATGCCATTTCGGGATCCAAAAAATTTAAATACAGATCCATGGTCTTTATTGCCATGATTTCTTGACTATTTGTCTTAAATAGTCAAGAAATCATGAATCCTCAGCAGAGAAAATCATCTAATTTTCATAATTCTCACATTTCAGTTTTATTTCACTTTTTATAATAGGTACTAGGTACAAGGAGAGTTCTACTCCAGCCATCTGGATTCAAACTTTTATGCCTTCACATGTGAATATTTATGGTAGAATATTACCTACTCTAGCTGCCTTTTTACATTTTGGATTTCAAATAGCTTTTTCTGCCTCAAATATCTCAATTAAATATCTTTCAAAGTAATTACTCCTTGCATTGAAGTACTGGAGATGCAACAAGCTGAACCTTAAAGCAAGAAGAAAAAGAAGAGTAATTACTCGAAATATCCAGAATATCTCTCTCTTTAAGTTTTAGGCCACCTTTTATCTCTGATTTCGTTCACAGTATTCTTCCCAATTTAAATTTTTTAACAGCCAGCAAAACATCTTTGCATCTTCAGTGATATTTATCTCGCATATTATTAAAAAAAAATCTTCCACTGACTTCTGTTTAGCTACTTTTATAAAGAGCTTAGGTTTCTTACATTTTTTGCTTTATTCTGAGAGCACCTGTTGACTTGTCAGAACTCTGGATGCGAATTGTTTTCCAGGACTATCACCTTAAACTTCTTGAATCCAATACGAAGTTCGAATTTTTCTATCCTTAACAACTTCACTACATGTCTCCCTTGCTGAATCAATCAACATTTTCTTCAAATTTTGCCAATGGGTGTTGTTTGGTTCTTATTTTCAAGAAATAAGAACCCCATTTTTTTACTGCCTTTTTTTTTTTGTCCAATAACATTTGGATATTGTAGTTAGCATTCACCTATGAAAGCTGTGGAACACATATTTTTCTTTTCTTAACATTATACCAAATTTTTCCCTGTTCAAAACTGAATGGTGATCATTTCCTACTCTTGGACTGTGAACTAATCTAAAGATATCATTATCAACAATAACACTAATTCTCTCTCTGTCTGTCTGTGTGTGTGTGTGTCTGTGTGTGAGCGTGCAAGAGTGTGTGCATATGTATTCTCTTCATGTGAATTTATGGACATCTTTATGTTGGAACAGTGTTATTAATGACTAACCCATGTTCTGAAAAGAAATTCATCAGATACCATTATGTATGGTATTCATCTTAATCTGCTATGCAGCTCTCTGTCAAGAAATCGACATATTTCCCATGTCCAATTTCCCATTTTGAAATCTGCTCACATCACCCTATCTTGAAACTGCTTACCATTCAAGAAATTTATCTTCACATTTAGTGTGGAATAATGATCGGGAAGCAGTAGCTTCCCGATCACTTCTCCCCCTTCCCTTGTTAACACCTATCTTCAATTCCACTAAGGATAAATTTAGGTGCAGGACTATTCATTGTTCATCTGCTTGCCAGACAAAATAAGTGAGGAATTTGTTTAACTAGGCAATGCCTCAACTAGTATAACATTTCACCATTCTGTACCATTTTGTTACTGTGGTTTAAGCCAGTGCACTTTGGTTAGCTAAGTCCCAAATTGCCAGTATATCATTTGTTCGGTATCCAATTGATACCTAATAACAGAATACACACACACACTATAAGAAGGTAGGATTGGACAGGTGACCCTTAAGTGATGATTCCCCACCCCCAAAAAAAGCTGCTGAGAATATTGGTTGTGAAGCAGCAAGAAATGAAGTAATGAAATACTTAGTATAGTTAGGACTAACAATGTCCTGGATTTGTACAGTGTACCTAAGGAAATTAGTAGGAAACGCCTACATGTTAAACTCCTATTTAACATGTTCATGCCAGGGCATGTTTAGTACTGCATTAGTGTGTGATATAAAGCACAAAACAGCCCAATGTAAACATGGCTTTAGATGGCAGCGTGTTTTTGTCATTTGATGCAAGGCCACCACCACCATTTACTGGAGGCATGCCATGACTTTAATGAAAAAAAAAAGGGGGGGGGTGATTACCATGTTTGCAGGAAAACCACATGATCTAACCTTATATTCATGATATAAGGTTAGATCATACTCATGCTTTATTAACCCACATGTCATATAAGATTGCAATCTTTCATTAAAAATGCATTATATACATCCTTTTACAGCTTTCACAGGGATGGCCTGATGGATATATCATATTACAGAACCAATGTTCCAATACACATATACTCAGATAATACTGCAAGTGGACCATATCTCCTTTCCATGCATGCAGGCTGTGGTTTCAAATCCTACTGTATTATTTGCTTTAGTGGAAGATGACTTATGAAGATGATTCTCGGCAAGCAGTGAAAGATCAAACTCTGCTAACTGAAATACTATTACTATTATTACATGAAACCTCCAGGGAGTCTAAAGACTCATCAAGGGAGGGCACCTACTCTACAACTCTCTGTCTCTACCAACTACAACGAACAACTACACCAACGCCATCTACCCCCCACCACCACCACTAGTATTTTCACAGACAACCACAAAATCCATGTCCATGGTGGGATTCGAACCAGCAGCCTTTTGGCTGGAGAGCGGATACGCTAACCACTCGGCCAACCAGGCCAGCATACCGAATGACATATCTTGAAAAATATTCTTTCGTATCTATAGCATGCATGTACACATGTCCATACACAAATCACAAACAGATTATTATTATTATTATTATTATTATTTGACACCTCCAGGGAGTCCAAAGACTCATCGAGGGAGAGTGTGCCAACAGCATCAAACGATTGGCCCCCTTCCAATTACTAACCGTGCTCAAACTTACTTAACTGAGCCATTAGTAGCAGAGGCTCTACCAATTGACCAACCTTTGCCGGCAATGTTGCCATTAATATACAAACTTGCTGAAATCAGAAATAGATAAAAATAAAATTTAAAAAATTAGAGAAAATAAAATTCTGTAAGTAAAAAATTACTTCTTGTTTTTTTTTTTTTGGAAGTTTTTCCACTTGATTATACTATAAATTAAAGATACCAAGAAATTGTATATTTGGTTTAATCTTTTATCCACGTATAAGCAAACAAAGTTTGCACCTGAAGTATTTTCAGGACTGGGACAACTCGTATATAGAAGCCAACAACTTCAGTTCTGAAAATACTTCAGGTGCAAACTTTGTTTGCTTATACTTGGATAAAGGATTAAACCAAGTATACAATTTCTTGGTATCTTTAATTTATTTATATATACTATAAAAATAATTTATAGTATATATAAATTTCATAAATAGTACATATAGTATATATAGTATTTATAATTTATAGTATATAAAATTAATTTATAGTATAACCAAGCGGAAAAACTTACAGCAACTGTTTCTAATCTATATATAAACTTCAACCTTGGTATCATTTATTGATACCAAGGTTGAAGTAATTGAGGTCTCCCACTGATGAGACCTCAATAAAGGTCGAAACTGGTCTGGGTTGTGATCCTTCCCATAATGCATAGCATTATACATCATCATCAGCCATTGTTGAGCCACTGCTGGGTGAAGGCCTTTCCAAGATTACTCCAAAACTCTCTGTCCATAGCTCTCCTTTTCCAAGTCACTCCTGCAAATCTGATGATATCATCAATCCACTGATTTAGGTTGGCATCGTGGTCATTTTTCCTCTTGTGGAATCCAACCAGTACTTCTTTTGTCCATTGTTGATCTCGTCTTTGAGCAATATGCCCAGCCCATTGCCATTTCAGATGTTTCACCCTTCCTATGTCAGAGACTATGGTTTGATTTCTTATCCATGTATTCCTTTTGTGATACCAAGCATACTTCTTTCTATACTAAATTGCGTTGTTCTTAATTTTTGAATTTCTTTTGCATTCAGTGTCCATGTTTCACAGTCATATGTCGGTATAGGAAGAATACACCGGTTAAAAAACATTTCTCTTCAGGCATAATAGTAGTTGGCTTTTGAATATTGAATGCAATTTTCCAAATGCTTTCCACCCAAGTATCGTGCGCCTTTTAATTTTGTTCCATTAATATCTGTTGTCCTAAGTATATGTAATGATCTACTTTAATATCATCATTATTGATTTTTATTATTTCTGGTTGGACATAGTCACATAGCTATTGAACATAACCAGCATTATACATACCCATAAGGATATGTCCCTTGCATTATGGGATACTAAGGCAAGTGATGTGAAGTCATTAGCTACTATATACGAGTTGTCCCAGTCATGAAAATACTTCAGGTGCAAACTTTGTTTGCTTACACTTGGATAAAGGATTAAACCAAGTATATAATTTCTTGGTATCTTTAACTTATACTTTTTTTTTTTTCACCATTATAACAGCACAAAGTAAACAGACCAGTCCACTTTGATAAACTGATGAGTAATTCCATTCAATCGTCTATAATGTATCATCGCATATTTTATTTTGGATCACAAAGAATCAATAGCCAGCAAGGGTGGTCGATTGGTAGAGCCTCTGCTACTAATGGCTCGTTGAAAGTTAAGCAAGTTTGAGCGCGGTTAGTAGTTGGAAAGGGTTAATCGTTCGATGCTGTTGCCACACTCTCCCTCGACGAGTCTTTGGACTCCCTGGAAGTGTCACATAATAATAAAAGGTGATGTAACACAAAATCTGCAATTTACATATTCCACAGTATTTCATTTTGGCCATTAGGAAATGCTTACTGGTCTAGAAATAATTTGTTTTGGAAATACTACATTTCATAAGTTACATTAAAATAAAAACAAGAATTCAAATAAAATTGAAAATGCACTCCTCTAAGAAATATACTTACAGATGCTAACATAGTCCAATTTGATGAAATATTCTTATTTTTCGTTGGATAAGAAGCACATGTATTAACTGTTATAGAAGTATTTTCCTTACACTTTGATTTCTTAGGCATATTTCAAAGAAATTTTTAAGGTAATGATTTCAAAGATGCACTTTTCTTTCACTAATTAACAATACGACTGTGGAATGAAATTTTATGGTCTAAATATGAGTCTTTGACTAGATGAGGTCTTGGGTAATAATAATATACACAGTCTCAATGAGGCAAAAATGAATGACATGAAACAATTTGATGTTCTTGATGTCGATATGTTTTTACGTAAACAAATCGAAATTTAGCGAATTCTCTTTAATTCTGAATTCATAAAATTAAAAACGTATGGAATTTAACCAAGAATCACAAAGGTACACTTTATGATTTTAACGTTTAATACATCTTCTCAAATAATTATAACCCACATGAAGCGTGAAATTTATCTCTAACTTTTTTTTTTTTTGGCTATGGTTATTCAGGGTCATTCCTCTTTAAATACGAAACGTAGCATATCAAACAATTTCTTGCCTTTCGATAATTACAACACAACTCATAAAAAGTAGCGCTCATTATTTATTTTTTCCAAAAATCCATTTTCAAAATCGGAACTCTTTCCCTGCCAACGGACGATTCGTTAACATGGCAGTCTACGGGAGACCAGAGCGGACGCATTTTTGCGTGAGCAGTTTCCGCAACTTCCTCACCACGTGTGCAAGTATACGATTATTCAAAGAAACAGAGCATATCCACTACTAGGCAGGGTGACCACATCTAGTACTTATAAATTTTTAGTGTTCTAGTACGTTCACCAACAGATCTAGTACTTTTGATAAATTTTTAGTGTTCTAGTACGTTCACCAACAGATCTAGTATTTTCTTTCTTCCAAATAATAATTAAAATAACAATAAATATAAATATATAACAATATATAAAATAACAACAATAGGGGTGGACCGGTGAGATGTGGTGATTAATACCCTTGGAGGGTAATGGATGGCAATGCTTTTTTTTTTTTCGAGCGCAACTGGAAGAACGACGGTACGTTGCGCCCTTCGATTAGAAAAGGCCTAAGTTCGATTCTCGTCATGACGGGAGGAATCTTTATATGGACTTTTTCAATCGAAGATGAGTTAGCCGATCTCATAGGAGGTAGCAGGGATTTTTCTCCCGCATACAGACAAATCAGCCCTTCAGAACACACGCAATTTACAGACAAAAAAATACTAGCTGTGGTGGTTGTGGGCAGTAGATGGCGTTGATGTAGGTGATTGGTGGTGGAGACGGAGAGTTGTATAGTAGGTGTCCTCCCGCGATGAGTCTTCAGACTCCTTGGAGGTGTCACGAATAATAATAATATGACAGTTAGACATATGAGTTTAATATTTTTGTCTTCTCCCACCTCCCTATATGTCACATTCAGTGACACAAGCATGATTTCTCTTTTTTTTTTTTTTATCCCCTTCTTACTGTTCGCTAACCTTGTCTTCCACCCCTGATCCCATACTCACGCAATCCGACTGGTATTAGCCAATGGAAATATATTCTTCACTATTCAAATACTTCTCGGCGTTATAAGATCATTATAACAATGAAAACAAGTGGAAAAATTAAATATTTTAACATGAACAACCACTTTTTATTTATGCACAGCATAATTTTGACCCCATTGAAAAGAGAAATCCAGTCGACAATGGTCAGTTTTTAGACATAGAAAATGTATATAAAGAACGGCAACTTTGAAAACATTGAATAAATTATTATTATATATAGCACCTACAGGGAGTCCAAAGACTCATCGAGGTAGGGCACCTACTCCCCATCTCCACCACTCCATACACCAACTACTACTATGTCCAACATCTAAGTCATCTACCGCCGACCACCACCACTAGTATTTTCACAGACAATCACAAACATCCGTGCCCACAGCGGGATTCGAACCCGCAGCCTTTTGGCTGGAGAGCGGTTATGCTAACCACTCGGCCAACCAGGCCGGCAGTATTCATGGTATTTTGGAATAAAGTTTTTGAAATGAAAAATGCTCTGGAGAACAAATGTTTCCTAATTTAACAACATTAGTTAAAGCTGTACTGTGCCTCCGTCATTCATCAGCAACAACTGAAAGAATATTTTCAGCAAGGAAAATAAATACGAATAAAATAAGAAATCAATTACAAACTCCCTTGATGAATAAACTCCTTTTGACAAAAGAAAAATTGAAATATTCATCAGCTACAGCTTTTACTATTTCTGAAGAGTTAATTAATTTAGCAAAATCTGTTAAAAATAATGAATAAATACTTCCAGCGTTTTTCCCGTGTGTCGGAACTCCCGTATATATGTAAATATCATATTAATTAACTGAAAATTTAATGTTACATTATTTTAAACACTAAAATGAGACAAAAATTATATGGAAAATTAATACACATGTTAAGAGCAAGAGTTACAACAACTGCAGTTCTTGGATTCACAGATGACTACAGTGAGGTGAGTTTGACTTTTGTTTTTCATATCAGTCGTACATGTGTTAATTTAGCAGTTTTATATTGCGTTCATCTATGATAATAAGGTACTAATACCGTATTTGGGAACATTGATCAAGTGTAAACGGATAAGTATTTTAATACCGACTAGTTTCACCAAACTTAAGCTGTTGGCATCGTCAGGGTACAAGCACTGAGGTTAACACATATCACAAAATAGATCCTAACTGTAAATTCTAAAAATTATAGTTACAAACTAAAATAACATTGAACATGAATAATACATGTATCGCGTGTACATGATTTACTAGTTGTTGCTAAGGAACGTTCTAAAGTTAGCATTAAACTTCATTTCTTGTTTGTTCAGAGATCTAATTAGGGTTTTCCATATCTCTGGAAGTATTAAACCTTGCTTCCTGTTAAGGTTATCTGTAGTGTGTGCGACTGTAGCTACTTCTTTAAACATTCGAGAGTGGTAGTCTTCTTCTATGTAAGGGGTACAACTTTTGTCCCACTCAATGATATGGTTTGTTATGGAGATGACAGGCCTTATAGGTCTTGTCTGTTATTTTTTAACATAACCAATGTGTTCCTTCTGTCTAATCTCGAGGCTTCTCGAAGTCTGGTCGATGTAACTTGAACCACACGAGCATGGAATATTGTAGACTACAGCATACTTATAGAAAGGATGGGTATCTTTTGGAGATCGTAGTAGTTTACGAATTCTTTCTATAGGTTTGAATGTCACTCTTATTTTGTGTGGTTTGAGGAGATTAGCGAGCTAGTTAGAGATACTGCTCACATACGGAATGGCGATTGTTTTAATATATTGTCTTCTCGTTCTCTTTGTGGTGGCTCAGATAAAAGGATTTTGTTGACGTGTCTTCGTGGGTAGCCATTCCAGGCGAGTTTATTAGATACCAATGTTAATTCATATTGGAGGTCTTTTTCATCTGTTGTAATGCGGACAGCTCTTTTCTTTAGTATGTGTACTATGCTGAGTTTGTGAGAAATGCGGTGTGAGGAGCTGAAATGTAGATAACGTCCTGTATTCGTATTATTATTATTATTATTATTATTATTATTATTATAACGATGTCTCCATGGAGTCAAAAGACTCATCGCGGGAGACTTCACATTGACACTAACCATTATTTACACGATACCTATCATACTTCTCCTTAAATTCATTCACAGATGAAACATTCACAACCACCTCTGGCAATGCATTCCACTCCTTCACAACCCTCCAAGTAAAAATCTGGTCCTAACACTGTTGTTAACCACACTCTTAACACTTTCATTGCCAAGCTGAAAATTGGAATTTCGTGTGATGGCCAATTTTTTTTAATTTTTTTATTTAGTTAGCGACGTCCACGTGATAACGCGTGATCGGCCGTTTGGTGAGAACTCGCATCACGCGATATCGCTTGATTGGCAATGAACATAACTAAGAAGAAAAGCCAAAACGGCTATTTTTTTTTTTTTTTTTGGCGAGGTTGATAAGTTATAAAAAAAAAAAAAAAAAAAATCAGCTAACGCCTTTTTATTCCCGTATATACGGGAGTAGGCGAGGCCATTTAGCCCTATCTAACTTTTGGAGACTGAGTGGGCAGTTCAATCTCCACTCGTACCCAATCAGAGACAGATGGCCCAAGGCTATCACTAATTAAGCGGTACGCAGTGAAGAGAGGCGGCTCAAATGTGCCGCCATCTCGTGGTCTCTAACCCTAACACAATATATTTAATGTCTGAAATAATGTGGGTTCTACGGTCGATTTTCTTGAATTTACAGGACGAAAAACCCGAGTTTCCGGGAGGAAAAACCTGCTTGCCCGTGCCAGAGATCGACTAACTCGGGAACCGGTCGAAAAAAGGCTTAGAAAAATTTCCTCTAGTCGCCGACTAGACTCGAAACCAAGACTTCCTTCGTGCGGCCTAGCGCGGTGATGTGCAAACGCCACATCCACTGAGCTACACGGGCACGTTGATAAGTTAAGGGGGTTAAAAATAGTTGCCGTGGTGTGGCACTACCAAGTGGTCACTTACGTTGGATCCACCGACGGTTTGTCGGCATGAAACGTTCAGATCGTAGTTTTCGATCTTAGTTTCGCTTACTGGCTGAAAAACAATAAGGGATTTTTACCCCCTTAACTTATCAACCTCGCCAGAAAAAAAAAAAAAAATAGCCGTTTTGGCTTTTCTTTTTAGTTATAATATGTTATAATATAATATAGTGACACACCTTTCTGGCAATCGTATAGCAAAAGTATGTAAGTTCTTTTGTTCTTTTCACTTAAACTCACCGGCTGACGTAATTCCCATACATAAGCCAGGCAAAGACTCACACCTACCCCAAAATTATCGTCCAATCAGTCTCATCTCAAATCTGGGTAAGGTTGCAGAGAAGGTCATCCTCTCACGACTTCAGACCTCAATAAATGACCTAAACATCCTTCCAAAAGAACAGTTTGGTTTTAGGCAACACCATAGTACTACCCAGCAAATCCACAGAATTGTTGAATACATCACAACCAGCTACAACTGGCGCCAGTGCACAGGCGCTGTTTTCCTAGACTTATCCAAAGCATTTGACAAAATCTGGCATTTTGGACTCCTGCACAAGCTTATCTCAGCCGGCATCTCACCTAATATGGTTCATTTAATCCACTCATATCTTCAAAATAGATCAATGCAAGTAAAAATCAACGGTTCTACATCCTTCCAGGGCCACATCTTTGCTGGAGTGCCACAGGGATCTCTACTGGCTCCATTGCTGTTCTCTGTATACATGTCAGACATCCCACACAATCCGATGACTTCCATTTTGGCCCTATATGCGGACGATACGGCAATACTAACGAGATCTCTCATACCCCTTTTCATTACCAAAAAGCTTCAAGAAAACATTCTAAAGCTGGAGGGTTGGTTCTCTAAATGGAGATTGGAAGTCAACCCCCAGAAAAGCTCAGCCGTTCTTTTCTCAAAAAGGCCAATGTCTCCTGTAGGAGATTTGTTACTATTCAATACTAAAATTCCTTGGCAGTCAGAAACAAATTACCTGGGTGTAATTCTCGACAAAAAGCTATCTTTCAATCAACACACCAAGTCTGCATCCACAAAGGCATCTAAAGCCATAGCACAGATCTATCCGCTAATTAATAGAAATAGCAAGCTCAGCAACAGAATCAAATTGCAGCTATACCAGTTGACGATTCGTCCTATAATCACCTATGCCTCTCCGGCCTGGAGCCACACCTCTAATGCTAACATCATCAAAATACAGCGAGTGCAGAACAAGTGCCTGAGAATGATTTTGAACGCCTCGTGGTATGTTAGAAACGCTCAACTCCACAGAGACACAAATATTCCCTATATTTTCTCTTTTCTACGATCCTTAGCCACCAAGTTTTTCCTAAAGACGTCCACACATCCCAACGATTTGGTTCAACAAGCTACAGCATACGATCCAACGGACATATTCAAATATAGAAGACCAAAAGCTATATTGGCCTCCTTTAGTGATGCATAATCTCCATGCCCAATCAGGGCGAGCATTCTGCTCATAAATTTTACCTTCACTGCAACCACAACAGATAGCAGGGAATATGAAAAGCATCTTGCTTCACCCCTAAAGACATAAATGTCAATTGTCACTTAAACTCTGATATTCTAGGTCTAGCTACTCACTGATGAGACCTCAAAAAAGGTTGAAACCGGTCTGGGTAGTGACCTCTCCTCATAATGTAAAACAGTACTACATCTCCTAGGAGCTGTGTGTTTTTACATTATGAGAAAATATCAAGAATAGTGAGGGAGCTTGCTTCCACCTTTGCAACGAGTTGCCGTGGTGTGGCACTACCAAGTGGTCACTTACGCTTGGATCCACCGACAGTTTGTCGGCATGAAACATTCAGATCGTAGTTTTCGATCTTAGTTTCGCTTACTAGCTGAAAAACAATAAGGGATTTTTACCCCCTTAACTTGGCAATGAACATGTTAAATAATCTCCAGGAATGGCCCCTCGTTCTCTCCCTTCCCCCACTGGTCTTAAAAATGTCATCAGTATCAATCCTGGAAAATCCTTTTAATAATTTATATGCTTCTATCATATCTCCTCTCCTACATCTATCAGCTAGTTTTTGGAGCCCACATTGCAGCTCGACTCGCCGATATTCGTTTGCGCATGTCATTGAACGTAATAAGTGAATCTGACACTGCTCGTTTGAGCAGTGAGCAGTGTCGCTACATATAAATAGTATGTTTGCGCGCGCTATTTCTGTGAGATACGAAACTTTTGTTATTGGTGTGTATTCGTGGTGAGGGTGAATAATTTTTTGTCAATCTTATTTTATTCTGTTAAAATAACATATAATTATTTATTTATTATAGATACAAGGCTGAATTATGACGAGTGTCACTGTTGAAAAGATGACTAGTGTCAGATTCACTTGTTAGTGAATATGACTGCTCGTTTGAGCAGTGTCAAACAGATCAACTGTATGCATGCGCGCGTTATTTCTGCGAGATACGAAACTTTTATTATTGGTGTGTATTCGTGGTGAGGATGAAATATTTTTAATAAAGCAATTTTTTAATATGTAAATTTATTTATTAATAAATTGGTTATTGATTAGGGAAAAAAATAATATTTTTTATATCCAGCATCACCGGCCGCCGCTGGATTTTATAATGCCATATTTTTGAGATGGATGGTGAGTGGATGTGCTATGGATATAACAACCTGAAAAAGTTGGTTTCTATTAGCCCGCAGTGTAAATGGAACCATCTTGTTTACGTTCGATATGTATATCAAGAAAGAAAATACCTTTTGATTATTCTTTTTCTAGTCTGAACTTGATGAGAGGATGTAGATTGTTGATATTTTTTTTAAAAATGAGAAGGGTTCTTGTTCTGTGTGACTCTGACAGCAAAGAAGTCATCAATATATTGTAGCCAGATTGCTAGTTTAGGACGAAGAGCGAAAATTTTATCTTTTAAGTGCGAAAATTTTATCTTCAATTAAAAAGTTGTCTAAGTTAGGTGATAAAGTGAGCCTATCGCTGTTCCTTCCTCTTGTTTATATATTTTCTCTTGTGAAGTAATTGCAAATTTGAATAAGTCAACAATATTGGGTGGAAACGTTCGCTGTATTTTATTCTTGTAAGGAATTCTATGGACTTTTTTTACTGAAGAAGCTGAGTGGCCAATGAAGGGATGGAGAAGGTTAGAAAAAATCTTGATATTTTATATGTGGGACCGAATATAGAACAGGCCTAAGTTACTATTATGTAATTTAGATGAAATTCATCTTCCCTTTCTTTCTTGAGTTTACAGGACAAAATTCGAATTTCCGACAGAAAACTCCAGTTACCAGTGCCAGAGATCAATTAACTTGGAAATCGATCGTAGGAAGGTTTTAAAAAGTTCCCCTATACGGCACTAAAATTGAACTTAGCTGTTTCTTCCATTGGCCTTGTGCTATAGATGCAAACGCTACTTCCACATGAGATACACACGCCTTTAAAATTATTTAAATATTTAAATTATTTAAGTTGCAAGCATGTGAAAATGGCTATCAGTTCAATGTCAGTGAATGAAAAGTTATGCACTTTGGCATAATGATTTAATTTGGCAAGGAATAGCATGAATTTTAAAGGGAAGTAATGTCTGAACAATTTGCCCATATTTTATAACAATGTTAAAGCTGAGTATGATAAAGGGAATGGCTACACGATGATAATATTGGAATTTGTTAAAGAATTTGATATAGAGAAGCTCTAAAGAAGAGCTATATATATAAAAAAAAAAACTATAAATAGCAGAAATTACTTGAAGGTTGCTACTTCGAATGTAAGAGGTTTGAATAAATCCGGGAAATTGGCTAATGTGATAAGAGAAATGGAGGGACTGAATATTGGTATATTGGGAATAAGTGAAACCTTTTAAAAGGATTCATCTGACTTTGAGTCAAAACTTCAAAATGATCAAACATAAATTTTAATCTTCAGGTGGAGAAATATCAAAGAGAGGTGTAGTGTTCAATGTGGAGAAGAAAATTAGTAACAAAATCACTTATGTAATTAAAAATCAGTTACAGTAATAGCAATTCTAGTGAATGCTAAGCATATCTATGGGCTTGTAAATGAAGTGGTGTATGAAGGTAGCTGGAGGCAAGAAAAACCGAGTTATAAGTGTAACAGGCGACTGGATTCCAAAAGTTGGATCAGAGAGAACATCTAAACATGTGCGACCATTTGGACTTGGAATTCGGAATGACAAAGGACAAAAATTAGTTGACTTGTGCAACAAACACAGTCTCATTAAAACTAACACTTATTTTGAACAAAAACCAACAGCAAGATACACCTGGGAAAATCCTGATGGAAGATATAAAAATTAGTCAGACTATATTGTGATCAATAAGCGCTACTTCAATGGAGTAGGAACTCAAAGGGCATGTCAAGTGCTGACTGTGGATCTGATCATAGACTAGTCCTAGTAATGATAAATATTCGTCTAAAAACAATAAAAATTAAAAGGAAACAAACCTCTAAATGAGATTTACAAATGCTACAAAATGCAACAGTAAAATCAAAATTTAACGAAAATATTTCTGAACAACTGGCTGCATAGTTACAAAAATCGAAGTGAACCTTCCCAATGGAAAAAACTACAAACAGCTATCATTACTTCTGCTAAGAACCATATCAGTAAACATGAAGAAAGAAAGGGGAAAAAAAAACATGGATAACTCAAGAAGTAACTGACCTTATCGATGAAAGAAGAACGTGGAAAAGAAGAGCAAATGAAAAAGAAAGATTAAGATATAAAACAATGGATAAGAGAATTAAATTATGCAAGAGATTGAAAGAAGAATGGATAAATAACTAATTCGCTGAGATATAAGTGCTACAAAAAAAAAGAACAAAACCAGAGAATCATTCCTGAAGGTGAAAGAACTTAATGGAAATGCAAAACGAATACAATCTAACAGCATGAGAGACAAAGAGGGAAACATAGTCGTCGATAATGAAAGATAAATGAGAGGTGGGGGAATATTTATCAAATTTCTATGATGATGAGAACCTGAGCGACGATATGCGACACCTTAGGTTATGTGCAGCAACAGATAACACTCTACCTACAAGAAATGAGATACAACAAATAATCAAGAATCTTCCTAATAATAAATCCCCTGGGCATGATAACATCCCTGTAGAACTGCTGAAAGCTTTGACTGGTTACAATAACACCTACTTAGTAGACATCAATCAGCACATCTATAAAACGATAGAATTATCTGAATCTTTTACAACATCGCTCTGCATACCAATGACAATTTTCACCCATAATGGTGAAGATTACAGAATGGTGAGCCCAATCACTCATGCATCTAAAATCATTTTAACCGCTGTTAGAAAAAGTAATCGAAAGCGCTTTAAACGGTGAACTACGTGAACAACAGAAAGGCTTCAGAACAGAGCTGGGATGAGGATGAGGCAAACGAGGCACTTGCCTCAGATGAACAATGAGAAAGGGTGGCAAATTGGTGAAAAATAAAAATTAATAACTTGCAAAATAAAAAAAATAATAAAAAGCTAAATGTATCTTGCAATGTTCGTCATATACTTTAAGCAAACTAACGATTTGCGTCGCACGCTCTCGCTCGATACACTCGTATGATATCGCCCTAGTAAGCAGTATGGTAAGCGAGTTTGGGCATGTTCGTTGTACATTAATGTGCATTATTTGTGCAGTTTGTTAGTATGACAGCGAACAGAAGGTATTATTTTAAATACGTTAAACTTAAGGTAAGTTTTCTATTATATAAATTTGTAAAAATGTTTCATTGTATGTTACATTATATTATGACTGCAATATTATTTTCCATTTTTATTTGTAATGTAATCAAAAGTGATTACATTACAAATATATAATTTTTCTTTTTCAGATGAACTAATGGCGTCAAGGAAACCCAGTGGTGCTGGATATAAGAAAAGAAGAAAATTGAGAAATGAAACAAATCAACATAGTGTAATACAGTTGCAAAATTGGCTAAAAAACGGAGTACTTTAAATACAAGCAGTTCACTCGAGACAATACCGGTCGAGGCTCAAGAAGAGACGATTGAATTTGAAGAAAACACTACCATTGAAGATCAAGAAAAAGGAAGGAAAGTTGAAGAAGAAGAAATTGAAATACGAGAAAATTCGACAGAACAAGAAAAAGAGGTATTTAATTCTATTAATTTCAACGATCCTCCTTCATGGCCGCCTATTACGGATAAAATTAGATGTGTTCTAATTGAACATGGACCAGAACAAGGAGAAGACGCAGATTTTAGGGAATCTGCTTCAGAGGATGGCAGGAGATTTTCAAAGGAAGGGTTTTTTAAAAAATGTTCCAATGGAGAGCGAGTCCATCGTAACTGGCTCATTTTTTCAAAAATATCTATGTCGATTTATTTTCCATGTATCCTTTTTAGTAAAGGAGGTAAAACGGATTCTGCCATCTGCAATCAAAGTCGAGGATTTAAAGATTGGAAAAAATCTAAATCGATTTTCCGATCATGAAAATTCTGTATTTCATCGCGACACGTATCTCCATTGGAAATGCTTTGAAAAGAAACTTAAAACTGGTGGTTTTATAGACGATTTGTTGCAAAACGCAATACAGACAGAAAAGGAAAGATGGCGAAATATTTTACGTGTTGTGTTGGATGTAATTTTATTTTGTGCAAAGAATAATTTACCTCTTAGAGGTACACAAGAAATTATTGGAAATCCGAATGCAGGAATTTTTCTAAACTTGATTGAATTAATAAGCCGAAATTTCATACTTATCTAATAAGATTCAAGACGAATTTCTTTTACTCTTAGGGAACCATGTTCGAACTGAAATTCTTTCTAGAATTAAAGAATCGAAATACTTTTCCTTGATGTTTGACTGTACACCTGATATATCGCATCACGAACAAATGTGCCAAATTATTCGATATGTAGTTATTAGGAACGATTCTATTACGATTGAAGAAAGCTTTGTAGATTTTATAGCGATAAAAGAAAAAACTGGTAGCGGTTTAGCCTATGAAATTATCAATAAATTAGAAAAAGATGGACTCGATATTCTAATCGTTAGAGGTCAAGGATATGACTGTGGCGAACATGGCGGGTTTATAATGGAGTACAAGCCATAATTTCTCAAAAAAAATTAACAAGCTATGTACATTCCTTGTGCGGCTCACAGCCTTAATTTGGTTTGTAAAAATGCTGCTTCTTCAAATGCTAACATCATCACATTTTTCGGAATCGTTCAGTCGACGACTAGATGGGACAAACTAATGTCTGTATTAAAAACAACTTTAAAAGGTCATACAGACACACGATGGGCCTCAAGAGCAAATGCCATCAAGGAATTGCACCAACAAATACTCCAAGTGTATAAGATATTAATTGATTTGAAAAATGAGCAATCATTGCAATGTGCTGAAATTAAAAGCATATTGAAACAAATAAATTTTAAATTCTTATGTATGTTATCTACATGGAATTTAATATTGCAAGAAGTTGATAAAATAAACAAAACTTTGCAATCAAAAACGATAACTATAATTAAAGCTTCACGTTTAATAGATGGATTATCGAATTCCTTGCAGCAAATGAGAGACACCATATAGAAAAATATTTTTCTAAGAGTGAAAATTCGGCTTCAGAAATGGAATTGTCTACAGATTCTGAAAGCAAACGAAGCCAAATTATTAAATTAGATGATCAATCTCAGCAATCAGTTCCTTATAATGATAAATATTTATTTACAGTAGAAATGAAAGGAGTAATAGATATTTTAATAACACAACTTAGATGGAGATATGAAAAACTATATGGGATTTCCTCTGACTTCGAATTTTTAACAGGTGAAAAATTAAAGTCGATGGATACAGAAAATTAAAAAAAAAAGCAGCTTGTGATTTATCCCTTAAATATCCAAACGATATAAATTCTGTAGAATTATTATCAGAAATAATCCGTTTCAAAAATCACGCAATGATGTTACTTCCAGACCTTAAAGCAGCTACAAATTTAGATCTTTTAAAAGCGATTCGTGAATATAGTTTAGAACACACGCAATTTACAGACATAGAATACCAGTTATGGTGGTGGTGGTGGGCGGTAGATGGCGTTGATTCGTAGTAGAGGTTCGGTGTAGTGGTTGAGACAGTTGTAGGCATCCTCCCGTGATGAGTCTTCGGACTACTTGGAGGTGTCAGGAATAATAATAATAATATTTAAGATCGTCACAGATATGGCAATTTTATCAATCGAACAGGAATTTACAAAACAAATTAATTTTGATAAAATAATTGATGAATTGTCTTCACTAAAAGCAAGAAAATTAAAAATTTAAAAAAAAGATTTTATATTGGGCATTTATTTATATAAGTATTATTAATATTATTTTATCTCTATTATTAAATTAAATTACTGAAAAATTTGTAATATTCTGATTCATCTCATGTGTAATATTTATTTTGTTTTTCTTTTCTTAAGGTTGGAATGATTTTATTTTTAATATGTGTAATTTTATGTTCCTACTACTATTGTACTATTACCGTTCTGTGACTTTTTTATTTACTAATTAATAAATTTATTTTGTTCCCAAAATCATTTATTTATTTATTTTCTTTTAAATACTTATTAGAAATAAAAACTATATACATAGGGGCGAAAATTTATCCTCCTGCCTCAGGTGAAAATTCACCTGAGGCAAGAGGTTAAAAATTCACCCGGCTCTGCTTCAGAAGAGGAATGGAAAGCATTAATGCTATCCTAACATAAAAATATTACCGGAAAAAAAAATCACGTAACGCTTTTTATTCCCTTATAGAACACAGAACAATACTGACTGATGGGTGAAGCATAAATGCTTTTCATATTTATTCCCCTCCATCTGAAAAGGAAAATTCTTTGAGTGGAGAATTATTGAGCTTTAAGCTTGCCCTGAAAGGGCAGTGCGATTAACTGTGTTCAGCTGAGCATAGAATTGATTTGGGTCTCTTGTGATGCAGAAATCTGCATCATTATAGTCTGAAGCTTGCTATCAGTGGATTCGGATGATTAATTGTCTTGATGAAGAACGTTTCAGCTAGGTCGTGAAGGAGGGCTATGATGTAGGGAATGTTGACTTCTCTGAGAATCTGGGAGTTTCTGATAAACCACAGGGCATCCAAACTCGTTGTCAGACATTTGTTCTGTATTCTCTGCAGCTTTTGAATATTTGTGTTCGAGGTATGGCTCCATGCAGGAGATGCGTAAGTGATGACTGGGCGTATTACCATCTTGAATATGAGTAGTTTGTTCTGAGTATCGAATTTACTTTTTTTGTTGATCATTGGGTAGAGCTGCGCTATTACTTTGGATGTTTTTGAACTTATGTGTTCTATATGATTGGTAAATTGTAGTTTTTTTTATCGAGAATTACGCCGAGATATTTGACTGTATTCAGCCATGGGATTTTAACCTCCTAGTAAATGTATATCTTCCTTGATTTGAGGCTTTTTTCTCGTGAACAGTATGGCTGAACTCTTCTGTGGGTTGGCTTGGATTCTCCAGTCCATCAACCATTTCTCTAGTGTGTGAATACTGTTTTGGAGTCTTTTCATAGCTAGTTTGGGGTGCATTATTAGCAAGACCTGAGAGATCTTGCTAATAATGCAGTATTATCTGCATATAATGCAGTGATTGTTGAGCTTGGGTTTTGAGGGATATCAGCAATATAGATAGAAAACAGCAAGGGGGACAAGAGTGAGCCCTGTGGCACTCCTGCCAGAACCTTGCGTCTGGTTGACACAGTTTCGTTTATTTTGACTTGCATATATCTGTCTCTGAGGTATGAGTGAATTATTTTAACTAGATTAGTAGGCATACTGAATGTGATGAGCTTGTAGAGAAGATCCTGATGCCTCACTTTATCAAAAGCCTTTGCAGCATCTAAAAAGACTGCAGCTGTATGAAGGTTCCGGTTGAAGCCTTCGGAGATGAATTCGATCAGCCTGTAGCTGAACGGTGGAGTGGTTTTTTCTAAATCCAAATTGCTCATTTGGGATTATACCTAGTTTATTCGTTTGCGATTGAAGTCTTGTAAGCAGGACCGGCGGAAGCGGGCAGGCAAAGCATGCGGGCGCCGTCGCTGGGGGCACGGTTCATAAGTTCATTTAAAAAAAAAAAAAATTTATCATAAAAACAAAAAATTCTTAGAATGATCAATATTAAAATAAGTAATGCCGGATACACCGAAATAAAAATTTAAACAGTCGGCTTGTTTACAATTTTGCAGCGAGAGCAGGCTAAATGCTTGCCTGCAGATTGTTGTGTCTACTGCAGTCTATCTAAAGTGAAACGGTGAACGGTTTTTATGCGCAGAAACGAATTTTCGTACAAAACATTTGTTGCTAGTTAACCAGTCATATGGTACGCATCTCAGTAGGCTACTGACAGTAGCGTAGTGTGGACTATTATTTCGTATCTGTGTCGTGTTGTGTAATAATTTCTTGTGGGTATAAAATAGAAATGGAATCAAAAATTAAAAAAGTTATCCGGTGCACAAAATCGTAAGCGTCATGCTGCGAAAGAAGCAGATATTAAGAAACAAACTGGGGCTCTTAATAAATTTGTTAAAATATTAAAATATTCTGATGCAGATTGTAACCAACTCGATACATCAGAAATTAGAGTTGAAGAATCATGCACATCATCCAGTTTGCATGAAAGTACTATAGCAATTGTTGAACAAGATAACAAGATGCATGATTTAAGTGAAAAACAGTTAGGAGAAGATTTAGTTGTAGCTGACCACGAAACTAACATATTGTTAGTCTCTGTAAATTTAGAACATCCAGGTGAATGGGGAAATATTGATGAAAAATTACGAGTTGTTTTAATTGAAATGGGGCCTGTTCAAAAGAAAAACATAATATATCCCAGAGATACATAGGGTCGTAAATTTGGCAACACGTATTATAATAGAAAAATGGAAAACGGGGAGCTCGTGCCAAGAACATGGCTCATTTATTCCGAAACTTTAAAGTCTGTTTTTTGCTTTTGTTGCAAATTTTTCGCACCTACTGCAAGTAGTCTTGTAGAAGGTTATAACGATTGGAGAAATGTCAGTACAACTTTGCTTAGATATGCGACTAGCTTAACTCACATGAAAAATTTCTTAAAATGGAAGGACCTTGATAAAAATTTAAAAAACAAAACTACTATTGATTGCAAGACTCAAAGCATGTATGAAATGGAAAAGAAACATTGGACGAGTGTTTTAGAACGCGTGATTGAAATTATAAAATTCCTTGGTAGCCAAAATTTAGCTTTTCGCGGATCATCTGATAAATTATATGAAAGGAATAATGGCAATTTTTTAAAATTAGTCGAGCTGTTTGCGAAGTTTGATCCCGTTATGGAAAATCATGTTGAAAGGGCCCTAAAACGAAACAATAGAGTACACTATTTGAGGAAAGACAGTCAAAATGAAATATTGGAAACTTTAAGTAACGCAATCAGGGATACAATTTTATTATCCATTCAAAAATGTAAATATTATTCCATAATTTTAGACTGCACACCTGATCCAAGTAAAACAGAACAAATGACCATTATTATTCGCTTTGTTTCCTGTGACAATGGAATTGTCAAGATCAGGGAAAAGGTTTTGCAGGTATATCAGATTCGAAACGGACGTGGTTAATGTGCAACAATAATGGAACAACTGGAAAAATGGAACATTCCCATTGAAGTCATGCGAGGTCAAGGGTATGAAAATGGGGCAAATATGAAAGGGAAAAAATATGGGCTCCAAAATTTGCTTTTGAACAAAACTCCTCGAGCGTTTCACGTGCCATGTGCTGCTCATACTCTAAATTTAATCATTAACGATGCAGCCAAAGTGAATGCAGATACAATTAGTTTCTTTGCAATTATTCAAGAAATATAAAATTTCTTTTAATTCTCTTACAAACGTTGGGCAATCCTTTTAAAGTTCGTAAAAAAACTGACATTGAAACAGCCATCAGAAACGTGATGGGAAAGTAAAATTAATGCAATCCGCCCTCTACGATATCAGTTAGGAGAAATTTATGATGCACTTTTTGAAATTTTAATAAAGAAACTCAGCATGAAGCACAAACATTATGTGCTAAAATAAAGGACTACAAATTTATTTGCTCTCTTATAATTTGGCATGATTTACTTAACAGAATAAACTCTGTGAGTAAAATGCTTCAAGACAAAAATATGAACATTACACTTGCTTTAGAATCTATCGAAAACTTTAAAAATGTTCTTACAAGATCAGATACAAATTTTAAAGAAGTTCTAAAAACGGCAAAAGAACTGAGTGAAGAGGTGGATGGAGAACAAGAATTTAAAACTGGTACGGAAGTTCGACGACGAAAGAAGACACGACAATTTGACTACAAGCATCACGACGAAACGCCAGAAGATAAATTTAGAGTGAATGTGTTTTATACACTTCTAGACGTTGCAATGTGTTCGTTCATAGAACGTTTTGAACAACTAAAATCATATTATGATAATTTCACTTTATTGTATAGATTACTACAAATTAATAACGAAGATTTACAAAAAAATTGTGACGATTTAGAAATTCTCTTGAAGGACGGCGACAATAAAAAAGTAAATGCAATAGAACTATATGACGAGTTATGTGCTTTCCGGGATATTTTACGGAAGGATAATTTAAATATTAAATCCTTTCGATATTCTTAATTTTATTGTGTCCAATAATTTATCTTTCCCTAACTTTTCAATTGCTTTAAGAATACTATTAACCTTACCTGTTAGTGTAGCAAGCGGTGAACGTTCCTTTTCCAAGTCAATTGATTAAAACCTACTTAAGTACAAGTATGTCACAAAAAAGGCTTGTTAGTTTGGCGTTAATAGCTATTGAAAATGATATATGTGCGGAATTAGACGTTAAGACCATTATTTCTAATTTTGTGAATATGAAATCAAAAACCCTAAAATTTTAATTAAAAAAATTTCAAGTATATTTATGTAATTTAATTTATTCTAATATGTTCTAATTATTTCTGAATTCTTTTCTTATTTTCTCATCTATCTTGAATTTCTTTTATTTTCCTAGAAGATAGTTCCACTTATAAAAATTATTAAAAAACTTTTACAAGTTACTAAGAATTTAATTGTTGTTGTTGTTGTCTTGTCCTTTGAAGAGTCCTAGATGCCTCCATGTGCTCCCCACACTGCCTTGGCCATGTCTATGATTCTGCTTGTATAGAGCTGTTGTTCAGGATTAGGATCCATTTCTTTCAAGGCCACTGCAATTGCTGCACAGGCAAAGATGTGAGTGGGTGTCAGTTCAGTATTGGGGCGACTCTTCATTAAAAAATTGGATGGCGTTGCCACGTTAGTCATCTTGAAATCGGACCATAAGAAATTTGGTCAAGAGCTTCAAGGGTTCAGGGGAGGGTGCGAGGAGGTGTGGTCGGACTCCCCTCAATAAGAATTTAGTAACTTGAAAAATGCAAGAATTTTTTAAACTTTAGTTGAAATAAATTTTAACTTTCATTAAAATTCATTTTAATTTTGTTAGCGATTTAGGTCGGTGAGAAAGCTATAATCCCTGTATCATTATATTCAACGATTAAAGTGAAGTGGCTTTATCAAAATTTGCTTTAAATTTTGAGAATTTTTTAAATATTCGGGTTTTTAACGATTATCCCGCCTAGTCAACACCCATTTGTTCGTTACATTTAGCGAACCAACATGTGGCTGTTCTGTCAAAATTTATTTAAGAAATTTCAAATAATTTAATTTTTTATTATCATAAAAGAACCACACACGCCCGGATTGTTACAGGGGCACTTAGATTGAAATTGTATGCGGGCAGCAAAGACCCTAGTGCCGGTTCTGGCTGTCTCCATATTGTGCGTCTAAACACAAATACTGGTATCGTCGTCTAAAAAAGTGTCGATTTTTTCTCAAATGGAAGAAAAAGAAAATTTACTTCTGAAGAAAGGTTTCGAAAGCTATCCTTTAACTGACCACTAAATCGAAAACGGTCTTTGTTAGGGCAGTTTAGCATTATGGTAGCAGACACGTTACAAGATTTCGCTCGCTCTTATTGTGAAGGAGAGCATAATATAATCTTATATCTAAATCGAAGATTTTTCATTTGTAAAAAAATAAAGTTAGAAATTAATTTATTATTGTTTATTTTATGTATTATTATTATTATTATTATTATTATTATTATTATTATTATTATTATATTTGCTTTCAAAGAGTCCTTGGACTTATCGTGAAAGGGCACACAACTCACAGTCTCCTCCACTTGATCCTCTTACTACACATTGCCATTTACACACAGCGACATCTATCCACCACTAATAGTATTTTTGTCTGTAAACTGCATGTCCACACACACACACACACACACACACACACACATTCCCCTATATGAGAAGAGAGAGCATGGTAGACAACTACTGCCATCTCGTGGCTCTAAATTACAACACTCGTATTATTGTATACTACTGTGAGTTCTAGGATCGATTTTCTTCAAGTATGGAGTTTTAAAAATAATAATAATAAAACATGTTTCTGGGACGAAACATCATACTATGATGCATTTAGTGGCCATGTTAGAGCATACACACATATGCTGACATCTGATTAGTGAGATATTTGCCTGCTGGTGAGCCAACACAACATTTTTTCAAGCCTTGTACAGTATAAGTGAAATTTTAAAAATCACTTATAATATTGTGGTTTGTTTTTCTTTAGCAGATTATGACTGAAAACGTCGAAAAACAGCGGTATATTTCTTTGTTAAATTTAGTTAAGTAAAAAAATAATCCTAAAAAAAAAAAACAGAATTAACCTAAATTCCCTCCCCTCCCCGGAGCGAAAATGTGAACCTCATAGAAAGTAGAGTTCTCGCTTATTCTGACGTCATCGAGGTTCTGAAGAACGAAGAAGGAAAATAATACAAGACATCAGCAATGAATTATAAATAATGTAACGAGGACATGTTATTTTGTCTACATTTCTTTGTGTACAGTTTCTCTACATTTTGCTAGTTAGCAAAACATGTATTAAGGAAAGGGTGAAATTATCATCTAATTTTTAACAAGTCGATACTGCCTTACTCTATTACTTAATTTATTTTGTTTCACTAAAGCGGCGTAGCTATGATCAGTGACATAACTAGCTTTTAATGGGCTCTCTGCAAGATTTTATTTTTGCCTCCCTCCCTTCTTTTGAAAAAAAATATATATATATATATATATATATATATATATATTGGGTGTGGTATTGGAGAGAATATGAGCAGATTGACCTTGAGATGCGGTGATTAATACACTTGGAGGGTAATGGATGGCATTGCTGTAGCCAATGAAGTTCTAACTGAGGCTCGGCTATTGCTGTTACCCTCCTGCCATGATCAGAGCTTTAATAGCTTAATAACACCTTATCCCTACACTATCCTCTACAGATAACGGGAAAGATGGAAAGCATTCTTGCTTCTTTGTATGTGGACTCCTTGGAGTTGCCCATAATAATAATAATAATAATAATAATAATAATAATAATAATAATAATAATAATAAATACGACAGAAATAGATCGGTTAATTTTTAACTTTAACCAAAAACGTCACGGAATCGGTCCCCGCGGCCGATTTAAAATTAGAAAATTTAATTTTTCAAATTTTAAATCAGCCGTGGGAGTCGATAATAATTTCAAAATTAAAAATTTTTAAATTAATATAATACTGTTTTTTTTTTTTTTTTTTTTTTTTTTTTTGATACTCCATTTCAGGTCCCCTTCGTCCTGGGCGTCTGCACTGGCTATGATTTGAGACAGCTTCCTATAAGACTTTTCCATAGAACTCACTTAGTGAATCGTGCTGAAAATTTGAGCGAGTAAAAAAAAAAACAAAAAAACTTTGGGTTTGTTGAAGGGGAATACGGAGGAGATTTTAAAGGTGGAACCACTGGTCACTTTAATTTCGCAACACTGGTTTCGTTTTCTGTTGGAGAGTACTGATGTAACTAGCAAAAACTGATACTACACTGCGTAGCGAAGCAAAATCAAAAGTTCATTTTATCATTATTTTATTTTTTCTAAGAAAAAGAAAATAGAAAATTTTAACAGATACATAATTTATAATTGACAGATAGTTCTGGGGTGTGTCATGTAGTAATAATAAATAAATAACATGATTGAGGTTTTAGCATCCACACATCAATGTAATTCGCGTTGCTATGAGAGTCAGTAGTGCAAATTGTAGAGCGAGCAACTATTGTCCTCTTTATAGATTACCTGTACTTTATCCTGGCGGAATTTAAAAGTGACCTTCTTTGGCACATGTACCTAACAAGTTTATTAACAACAACAAAATTTCATTGCAGTTGCACCACAGCTCAGGAAAGGCTGTTCCAAAATCGGCATTCTACTTATCATTACGCTCACTTAACCCGTGGTTAGAGTTGTAGCAAATAAGCCAATATCGTATACGTAAATCGTTACAAAACAAGGTAACGTAAACAGTTATAAGTCATAGTTTAAAATTTCGTAATTTGAGTTCTTTACTAATCAGCAATCTGGGGTGTGTTCAGGGCATTTCGTCCAAGCGCACCTTTCATGTGCCCACTGGTGAGCTTGAATGTGCGGAAGTAACAGGTAGTCATTTCGAAATGCCCGGAGAGGATAATACTGTGACATCGCAAGGCATTGCCTTGATTAAGGAATCTATCAATCAGTTAAGAAGTGATTTTAAATCACGTGGTTCATGTTATACATTTGTGATTTTGGGTGCTTCGGTAAGTATTTAATTGAAAACTTTTTTTTTTTAAATCGTCAAAGGAATGAATTTAAAAGTTTGTCTCATATTTTAAATATATGTTTTAGGCATTACAAAAATATTAGTTACAAAAATGGTAACAATAAATATAAAAATAAGTCAAGAAAAATTAAATTGAAGTTAAATTAAAATTTAACTATTATCATTAAAATTTATTAAATATAATAATAATAATATTATTATTAAGTGACACCCCAAACTTAAGTTTCATATGTCACATTTTCACTGAAATGTTCATTTGCTATTTATTTATATTTATATGTTGTATAATGTATTTAAATTGCTTAAATTAATTGTTTATAGAAGAAAAGTGCCTAAAACAACTTTAGTCTTCATTAAAGTTATTAAAAGAAAGAATAATAAATATATCCGTTATTGTTTTATAACCAAGTAACAAAACGATGTTTTCTTTTGAAACTTAAAAATTTGAATTTTTGAACAGTGAATACGACCTCAGCATTGCTCTTAAAAAAGAAAGAAAAAATCAAATCCCATATATTCACCTTTTAGTTGGTCCTTTTGGTTGAGATTTCACTTCCCGACAATCGCTCACCAAATATTTATGAAGCAAAACTCTCTCTCTATCTCTTTACTACTATAGAATGATCAGTAACAGTATCCCACTGAAGGACTCATTTAATGGGATTTTATACTACGATACACGGATTCTGCCGTGTCTGTCTGACAGTTTGGTCATCTTTTAAGAAACGCAATAGTCAGGAACTCCCCATCATTTTCAAAACTTTTAAATTTCATATACAAACATTTGCCAATGAAATATTTATTGTCCTTTCTTTGAATAGTTATTTATGTATTGTACGATGCTGAATTATGTTATTTACTTATGTATTTATTACATAATGTTGGAGTGTGTATTTAATGCATGTATATGTATTATAACACAGTGACGGCTGAACTGGATAAGGGTAATGGGTTTACGGTGATTCTACTGGACCTTGCCAAGGCCTTTGACAGGATACCACATGGAATTCTAATCAGTAAATTGGGGCATATGGGGATGGACATAGGGTTGGTGAGATGGATAGGAGGGTGGTTGACAGAGAGATATCAGAGAGTGGTTTACTCAGGAGTAGAGTCCACAAGACGGCCTGTGACTAGTGGTGTGCCACAAGGATCTGTTCTTGGACCACTGCTGTTTAATTTGTTCATAAATGATATAGGAAAGGATCTGAGAGGAACAGTTCATTTGTTTGCGGATGATGCGAAGTTGGGTAGGGCAATAGTGAATACAGATGACGTCAAATTTTTGCAGGATGATTTGGATAGATGTCTGGGCTAAGGAGAATGGATGTCAGTTTAATGTGGCAAAATGTAAGGTTATGCATTTTGGGGTGAAAAGATTGGAGGCAGTTTACTGCATTGGTGGAACCGTGCTCCAGGAAATTGATGAGGCATGAGATTTAGGAGTGTTGGTAGATAAGGAATTGAAATTTAGGGGACACATTGCAAAAGTGGCCAAATCAGCTCATCAAATCACTTGGTTGCTGAAGAATACGTTGACAAGCAGAGACAAGCAGGTTATTGTTCCTCTGTATCGAGCCTTGATAAGACCCCATCTAGACTACTGTGCTCAGATTTGGTCACCTAGGTTTCTTCTTGATGGGGAGGAGGTGGAGAGGATCCAGAGGCGAGTGACCAAGATGATAGCAGGTCTGTGGAATGAACCGTATGAGAACAGGTTGAGGATTTGTGGGTTGCAAAAATTGGTTGATAGGCGGAGGAGAGGAGATATGATTGAGACATTCAAATTACTAAAGGGTTTCTATAAAATTAATTCAGAAGATATTTTTGAGAACAGGGCTGGTTGTGGGAGGACTAGGGGACATCCATGGAAACTGGGCAAAAGTGTGGTTAGTAAAGGTGTTAGAGCTGGGTTCTTTACTTGTAGAGTAGTGAATGAGTGGAATGCGCTCCCTGAGTCTGTGGTGGATGCTGTGACAGTGAATGAGTTTAAGGCGAGGTATGATAGGTACTGTATGAATGTCAAATAGTTGTGATGAATATGATTTGGGGCCTCCCTCGATGAGTCTAATGACTCCCTGGAGTTGCCCGTAATAATAGTAATAATAATAATATGTTAACCCAAATATATTTTGGGTTAACATATATTGGATTTATGAACATGTGGCTGGATAGTTGCAAACTTTATTATTGGAATTGCTTGTTCATTCAGCAATAAGAATAAATAAATAAATATGTATATATCAATAAATAAATATGTATATATCAATAAATAAATATGCATATAAATAAATATATGTAGTCAATAAATAAATAAATAAATATATGTAGTCAATAAATAAATAAATATATGTAGTCAATAAATAAATATATGTAGTCAATAAATAAATAAATAAATATATGTAGTCAATAAATAAATATATATATATGTCAATAAATAAAATAATATATTTATATGTATATAAAGTACATTATTTACAGTATATATAAAGTAACTCTTTCAACACATTTTAACTCAGAATGTCTGTATTATTTTTGCAGAATTTATCCGATTTTGTGAATCTCGTTTATTTTTGCCTATTGTTGTATGAGTTTATATTCAGCTCTATTATTATATGTACAGTCTTGTTTCAGTTTTGTAGCATTTATTTAACATACAACATCAAGATTATTAAGTGCATTTTTCTTTTTCTTATCCCATATTAAAAACAGCAACAACAAAGTCAAGTTGCTGCTACTCTCTATTCTTGATGACTGAAATTATCAGTATTATTATTATTCGTGACACCTCCAAGGAGTCCGAAGACTCATCGCAGGAGGATACCTACTGTACAACTCTCCATCACTACACCAAACCTCTACTACCAATCATCTATATCAATGGCATCTACCACCCACCACCACTAGTATTTTTTTGTCTGTAAATTGTGTGTGTGTATGTGTGTTCTGAATGGCCGATTTGCCTGTATGCAGGATGAAAAACCCAAGTTTCCAGGAGGGAAAAACCCTGCTCAGCAGTGGCGCACTCAGGATTTAATCTTGGAGGAGGCCGAGCGCTCAGGATTTAACCTTTGGGGGGGGGGGGGAGCGAGTTGAGTAGACGTTTTGCGAATACACACTACACATCGCATACGACCTATAACTGAGCATCTGCAGTGATCGCTAATTCATAAGTAGCACACAACATAATAAAAAAAATGAATTTTAATTAGGAAAAGATTTTTGGAAATTTTTCTAGTGTTTTTTCCTTTTCTTTGGGGTGTGCCCGGGCCCCTTGGCCTCCCCTCTGGGTGCGCCACTGCTGCTCAGTATAGTATTATTTTTATGAACATGTGGCTGGATAGTTCCAAACTTTATTATTGGAATTGCTTGTTCATTCAGCAATAAGAATAATAGAAGGCCCATCTCCAATTATTTCGTTTATAATTTCTTTTATTATATATCCATTGATGATGATATTCGGCTTGTATCTTCCCCACTGCTGGGTGAAGGCCTTTCCTCATTGTAGTAGGGTTAAGTCCACTTCTTCCATAGTGATCCCATATTGGGTGAGAGTATATATATATATATATATATATATATATATATATATATATATATATATATTTGTATAAATGAACGTATGAAAGTGAAAGACAATTACAAACTTCAATGCCACAGATGAGATTTGAACCTACAGCATTTTGGTTGGAGTGTGGATATGCTAACAACTCGACCAACTAGGCTGTCATATGCATTGTTTGACTAAATAAGACGTGTCACCATCATCGTAGACCAGATAATAACTAAAAATATTTAATTATTACTTCTTATATTTTGCTGAAGTTAAATTTGCTTCTTCAAGGAAATCTATTTGTTAGACTCTGAAAATTGCATTCCCTTAATCTCTCTTCATATTCAGTATTCCAGATACCAGAAACTATCTTAGTCAATTGCCCCTTTAACCTTTTCTAACATCTTTTCATTCTTTGAATACCAGGTGACCAAGTCTGCACACAGTAAGTCTGATCAAAGCCTTATATAATGGAATCATAACATCCCTACTCCTGCATGTCATTGTTTGCCACATCATGGACATAATGTGCTGTGCTGTCCTCACAATTTAAGTAAAATTGTGAGGACAGCACCCACCAACACCCACCCCCCAGATACCTCATCTTCTCCACTTCCTCTAAGATATCATCACCAATCATGTGCTCTGCATCCCATCTGTGCTTCCCAAAATTTAAAACTTTACATTTTGCTACATCAAACTGATTGCTCAACTCATTTGCCCATTCACCCAGCATATTCAAGTCCACTTACAAGGCTACAACATCCATTCTACTCTTCATAGTTCTTAACTTTACATCATCTGCACACAACTGTATACCACCATTCAAGCCCTTCGCAGTATCACATATATACAAATTAAACAGCAGTGGTCCCAAAAACAGATCCTCAGGGCACACCACTAGTGTCTTTCCTCTTCTGGGATATAAACACCCCATACACAACACTTGCTGATACCTACCAGACAGCCAGTTTCCAATCCGGCATACTAATCTACTATCCAATACCATCTCTTCCAATTTAATTATCAGCTTATCCAATGTGTTTATGACCTTGTTATAATAAGTAAGAGGATTGCTAAAACATGATTTTCCTTAGCAAATCCATGCTATCCAATAAAAAGAATGCCACTGCTGTCAATCCAATTCTGAATTCTGATTCTCACTTTCTTGGAACATAAATTGCAGGTATTGTTCAGAGAACTAAACTCTAATCCATGTAACCAGTCTGTTATTCATCACTATCTTCTCTTTTTTTTTTTTTTTTTTTTTTGTTGTTGTTGTTTTATATTTATCCCATACACAAGTTGTAGAAGAACCTATTATCAGTGTCTTCTATGGAATGAAGGTGAGTATTGAGAAATAAGAAATCTGTTGACATTTTTCTTGAAGAATTGGAGGTTGTAGTTGTTGGGAAAAACTTTATGAGAATAGCTGTTCCAAAAAGCCGGCCTGGTTGGCTGAGTGGTTAGCATATCTGTCCTAAAACCAAAAGGCTGAGAGTTCAAATCCTGCCATTAGCATGGATATTTGTGATTGTCTGTGAAAATACTAGCTGTGGTGGTGTGTGGTTGGCCTTGGTGTAGATGATGATGATGGTAGTTGCAGTTTGCTGTTGTTGGATTGAGTGGTAGAGACAGAGAGCTGTAGAATAGGTGCGCTCCCTTGATGAGTCTTTGGACTCCTTGGAGGTGTCATGTAAAAGATCAAGGATTCCTTCAAGCAAACCTGTTCAGCAAAAAAGAATGTTGCTGTTGTCAATCCAGTTCTGAATCTGAATCCTGGCTCTCGTTTTTTTGGAACACAACTTGCAGGTTGAGACCAAAACAAATTTTAAAAAAAATCATCAAATTCTTGATATGTATTCTCAGAGTGTGTACAGGATAATTATGATAGTACTACATGAAAAAAAAAAAAAAGTTATACCATTTCTAACTTCTGATCACAATTTTCCTCCAAATGATTCTTTTATCTGTCAAGACTCCAACATTATCAGATATTATATTTCTGTATTTTAAGGCACTTTTTACTGTATCAATCCATCTACATCTTGGTGTTCCTCTGGGATATTTTCTAATATCCTCAAAGAGCATTTGTTTTGCTAAAATTTCCTCTCCTACTCTATTTAAGTGACCATACCACCCGAGATTAACTCTACTAATACATTCCTGAATTTAACAATGAAAAGTTTTTTTCCGAATATCCTCATTTTTAATGTGATACTGCCATTGATGTCATCTGCTCATTCCACTAATCTTTCTCAGAATTCTCATATCAAAGGTTTCCAGTCTTTGATCAGCTGTTTTATTTCTAACCCAGCTCTCAGATCCATAAGTTAAAACTGGTTTGAACAGTCTTGGATACAGCTAATTTAGCTCTTCTTCTTCCTTTTTTTGTATTAGGCCTATTGGCTTGTTAGGGTGGCTAGCCCTATGCCTCCCAGCGTGTCCTATGTCTGTAGATGCATGTGTTCACACGGCCGGTTTGCCTGCTTGCAGGAGGAAAAAACCCCAGATAAACTGGGGAGAAAAACTCTGCAGTCCACACCCAAGACCAGCTAACTTGTCTATGTCTGAGAAAGATCCTTAAGCTCCTCATGTTAGCGACAGGAATCGAACCCAGGATACTCCTTTCCCAGGCATATGATTTTGAAGCATGTAACCACTCGGCTAACTGCATGGACCAGCTAATTTAGCATTTTGACTAATTTCTTTTTTATTCCATATAAATTTTTTCACTTGACTTCCTACCATACGAGCTTTACTAATTCTGTTGTCTATTTGCATATTTAATTTCCATCTTTCCATCATCATCTAAAAATTGTGCTTAAATAGCTGAAATGTTTTACTTGATCTATAGATTCATCATTCACAATACAGTTGATGTTTTCAATGTTTCTGCCTATTTTCATTGTCTTTGTCTTTTTAATGCTGATTCTCATACCAAATTTATTACAACAGTTATTCAATTTAGTCGGGGAATCTTGCAGACTTGTGCTGGATTTATTCAGAAGTATAACATGATCTGCATAAAGTAAAGAGCTAAGATTAACATTGCTAATTTTGATATCATATTTAATACCACTTTCCTTCATAATGTGAACAGTCTCGAGAACTCATTTCCAAATACTGTAATAATACTTCAAATTTTCCTCACAATTGCTGTAAGTGTTGCTAGTTGTGAGAGGAGTTTTTCTAAATAAAGTTGATTACAAATTACCTACATTACTATGAAATAGACTTCGCCAATGTCATCGAAGATTTTGCTAACAGAAAAGCAAGAAAAGTAACATTTTAGAATGTTGAAATTAAAGTTTTACTTAAAAAAAAAAAAAGTGTTTTAATTTATTAATTAATGAGGTGGCAGGGTTTTCATGCTTGAAACTCTGCCACCTCCATTCATTCTGCAAAACAATCAAACTAGCAAGAGAATACTCTTAAAACTGCTTTTCTCTCTCTCTCTCTCTCCCCCTCTCCGTTTTTTGCTATAACAGAGGGAGAGAGGAGGACAGCTTTCAGCTTTTCAAGTGAAGGTAAGTTAATCAGTCCCAAGTGAAAGTGACAGGATTTTTCATCCCGAAAAAGAAGGAAATTAAATTAGTTTTCTTTGTTTTGCCTGTAATTCCAATCCAACCAAACCTTTCTCTTTTCAGTACTAAACAGCTGTCTATAAATGCAGACCTGCTTTGGCAGGATTCTGTATTTACAATATTGGGGATCCACTTTGCTCCCAGTTTCCTAAGTATTGTCCATTTTTCTTTCTGCTTAAGGCCATGTGTGAGATAGTCTATTTATGCTTCTCACTAGTTATTTGTGTAATTCATTGTTTCCATCCATTATTGCCATATTTGCATTCTTTTTTTTTCCCTCACTCTTAAATTAGTCTTATAGCATATCCAGTATATTTTGTTTATGTAGGTATTTTATTTCAAATGTAATGAGTATTTTCTTGTCTCTAGCATATTTAGGTCCCAAAGATTTATAATTGTCATTGGAATTATGGTAAGGTCTTTATTATTATTATTATTATTATTCAGGCCTTCATAGAGTCAAAAGACTCATCGTGGGAGGTCCTTCCTAAGAAACACAGTTTATCAAGACTCATCAAGGGGGGGGGGGAAGGTCCCCCCTAAGAAACACAAAGTCTATCACACCACTCCTTGACCGTTCTCGCTCTCACCACTCCATCAGGCAATGCATTCCATGGTTCAACCTCCCTCTATGCAAAGAAACCACTCCTCACCCTCTTGCTCACAGTTTCCTTTCGTAACTTCCAGGGATGGCCTCTTGTCATCACTCCTTCCTGCTGTTCAACCAAGCGAAATTATTGATTTCAGTTCATGAAGAATTGATACTTCACCAGATCTTCAGTAGTCTTCAATAATATCAAATTATGTTTAACCATTTCTAGGTAGGTTTCCATAATTATTCATTCTAAATAGT
This sequence comes from Typopeltis vanoorti, assembly GCF_054136105.1. Lineage (NCBI taxonomy): Eukaryota > Metazoa > Arthropoda > Arachnida > Uropygi > Thelyphonidae > Typopeltis > Typopeltis vanoorti. Next base: position 28,914,458 of record NC_143560.1, read on the forward strand.
TGAATTTCTTCATAACTTGTTTGGAATATTGTTCCTCTGAGTTGATTTTTACAGAGTATCTTGTTTGGTTTACTGATTTTCATTAGTCCTGGTTGAGTTTATGGGCTGTTCTTAAACTTGTGCTTTTTTTTAATATTTTTAATCAGTGTGTAAATGTTTTATTTGATTTAGATAATTTTTCCTTTATTATCTTGACTTTTCCTGATCAGTATCCACTATGAACAACAAATGGTGAAAAGCCAAAGGAGAAAATAAACATCCATACGTCACTTGTATTAAGGAGAACTTGCAAAATCAGAAAATTTTGGCAATGGAATACGATGAGAAACTTTTGATGCAATCTCTGATCAACCTTTGAATGCCTCTGATCCAATCATATTGTTTGTTTCACCCCCCCCCCCAACCACCACTAATTCTCTTGTTCGTTTACTCCTCGTAGTCAAAGCGTCAGTCACCCTGTTCCTTTTCCATCCTGTAAAACAGACCTTGTGAAGAATGATCAGCATGGTAAGGAACTTCAACTTCCTGTCTACTAAAACTCCAAGATCCCTAGGCTCCATCAGTTTCTTCAAGCATAATTCCATCACTATAATACAACATTAGAAATCTAATCACACCAAAGTGCATTACTTCACATTTATTAACATTGAAATCACATCCAGTTTCATATGTCCACAATTCCAGCTTATTCAAATCATTCTGCAAGTACAGCATATCAGCAGCACTACAGATTACCCTACCTATCTTTGCATCATCAGCAAGTTGCTTATGTCACATGTCAAATCCTTCCAGTCATTAATGTGCAGATTGAATAACAATGGACCAAGGACTGATCCTTGAGGTACACCACTGGTTACCTTGTATCTTGGATTTGCACCCCACATATACCACTTTTTGATATCTGTCAGTCAACCATCCTCTTATCCATGCCAATAGTTTATAATTCAATCCCATATTCTCCAATTTATGCAACAGTCTTCCATGTTATATTCTGTCAAAAGCCTTAGCAAAATCCAAAAGCATCATAGTATATCCATTCCCCTTGTCTGAGTGGTAACATTATTATAGAATGTGATCAAGTTGATAAAACACAACCTTCCCTTAGTAAACCCATGCTATTCGTTGCAAAGTGGAGATTCTCTGTCGACCCATTTCTGAATGCAAGCCCTGACCAACTTTTCCAAAATCTTCACCACCACACCCGAGATACTGAATGGTCGATAGTTGGATACATCAGTCTTTGCATTACCCTTGAGATGGGATTACCATACATTCTTTTCACTCCTGTGGAATCTTCCTTGTTCTGAGACCCAAATTATATAGCCTGGTCAAAGGAATAGCTAGTTAAGCTGAACACTTATTTAGCATCCATACTCATATCCCATCAGTTCCCATTGCAGAATTTTTATTCAGTTTGCGCAACAGCTCTAGTAACTTCCTCCTCATCCACATGAGTTTCATCGTATGGTGAAAAGATAGTGGTGAGCTCAATGTTGCATATACCAGGCTGATTGCTTTAAAAAAAATAGCTGCTCATTAGTTGAACAATCACTTCTGCATCAGTCACCTGCATACCATCTGCATTCAGTTGAGTTATTCTTTCAAATTCATTCTTTCTTTTATTTGCATCATAATGATAAAATTATTTTGGGTTTGTCTTTAACTTGCAGAACCAGTAACTCTGTTGCTCATTTATTTCTTATAGTCAAAACATTAATCAACCAGTTCCTTTTCCATCCTGTAGATTTAGAAACCAGCTTGTAGCAGTGCAATGGATGAATGAATTTAAAGGAAGAGGTGTCGTTAGTGCATGGGAGATATTTAAGAAAAAAATTGTTGACAGCAGCGATGATAGATTGTATACCTTGAGTGAAGAAGATAAAGCAATTTGGAGCCAAGTGGATGACAAAAGGAATAAAAGTAGAATTGCAGAAGAAAAAGAGATTATGGAAGGCATATAAAGAGAGAGATGGAGAGCAGTTGCATGAGGAATATAAGGCCTGGTCTAGGAAAGTGATTAGTATAGTAAGGAGAGGAAAATTAGAATATGTGAGGAGACTGGCACTGCAATCCAAGAAGAATCCCAAGGAGTTTTTTCAGTATATGGCAAGCAGGAGGAAAAATGATAATGGGCAGATTATCTTGCAAGATGGAGATGGAAATTGGGTGATCAAAGCAGATGACAGAGTTTAGCTATTTAATTATCACTTTATTAGAGTGTTTCATCCTGGTACTACAGGCTTTATTCCTAAAAGGATAATGAGTGGTGAAGTGTTAGAAATGAACGAAAAGGATGGGCTAGATAGAATTTCACCACATGTTTTAAGGAAATGAACTGACTGTGCTGTTAACTTGGCTGTTTAATGAAAGCCTTGTAATGGGGGTCAGGTTCCTATAGATAGAAGGAGGGTAAGATAGTACCATTGCATAAGGGTAGTGGTAGAATGGAGGTATCAAACTATAGGAGAAATTGGTAAGAACTCATATATAGAATTGGGCAGATGAGAGTAGTATTATGTATGCAGGCTAGCATGGATTTGTTAAAGGGTTCTCTTGCTTTAGTAATCTGGTTACCTTTTACAATAGAGTAACAAGAGCAGTGGATGAAGGTAAGATATTCACTGTCATTTTTTTTTGGATTTTTCCAAGGTATTTGACAGGGTGCCACATGACAAGTTGATTCTCAAGTTGCATCATATGAGTTTGGATATCTGGTTATTGGATTTGGTTGGTGAATGGCTCTCTAATAGATATCAGAGTTATATATTGGGAAGCAGGGAGTAAGAAGGTTACAAGTGGAGTTCCACAGGGTTCAGTCCTGGGACCATTGCTGTTCAATCTTTACATCAGTGATATTGTTACCGGACTACAGGGAGAGGTTTAGTTGTTTGCAGATGATGTCAAGCTTTCGAGGATTATTAGTAATAGTGCTGAAGTTTTAGCTCTTCAAAAGGATTTGAATACGCTGGAAAGGGTGTGCAAATGCATGGGGGATGTCAGTTTAATGCAACTAAATGTAAGGTTTAAAATTTGGGATCCACAGAAGGGATGCTACATACTCATTTGGTGGAGTTATACTGGAAGAAATGGAGGAAGCTAGAGATGATTGTGGATAGATATTTAAAGTTCTGGGGACATGTTGCATAGGTTGTGAAAATATCTCAGAGAATTGTAGCAATGTTGAGAAGAATATTGACCATGAGAAATAAAAGTGTGCTGATCCCATTGTATACAGCTTTGATCAGACCACATCTGGATTTCTGTGGTCAGATCTGGTCACTGGAATTTGAAGGTGATGAAGTAACCTTGGAGAGGGTGCAGAGACGGATTACAAAAATAATGTCATAACTGTATAACGTTGATTATAAGGATAGACTGAGGGCATGCAGACTGCTGAGTTTGGTGGATAGAAGGCAAAGAAGGATATGATTGAGACATTTGTTGAAGGGTTATTATCATATTAACACTGAGGAGATTTTTCATATGGTATAAGGACAATAGGCCATCCCTGGAGGTTGGAAAACGAGGTGGTGAGTAAAATGGCAAGAAGTAAGTTTTTTGCATGGAGAGTGATAGGAGCATGGAACGCATTATCTGAGAGAGTGATGAATGTGCAGACTGTGAATGATAGACTTTGTGTTCATTAGTGTTGGCTCCAAGGGGGACAAGAAAAGAATAATAATAAAAATAAAACAGACCTTATGCACCTTCTCATTTACCATTATCTTGAATAATGGCTTCTATGTACATCATCCATCTTAGTCATTCATTACCTCTTTGTCTCTGCTATCTTTCATTCAATTATTTTTCATCCTTCCATTTACATCTATCATTCTAATTTCATTTTCAAAAAATTTCAACTCCCCAGGTGAGTTGAAGGGTTTTAATGATTTTTTGATGAGTGAATGAAGAGTTAATGAATACTATCCTTTATAACTGGCTGTGTGTGTGTGTGTGTGTGTGTGTGTGTGTGTGTTCTACACATCTTCCACATGCAAGTAGCATAGCATTTTTAATTAATTTTTAGAATATGTTTAAAAGGCCTGGCAATGATCTTCATGACAAATCAGACTTGTAATGCTTTATTTTATTAAGTGTTTTTTTATACTGATTTCGTTTGGAGATTTTAATTTTGCAGTTAATTTATATGTTTTGCTTTTTTTAATGTGCTGTATTTTGTACCTATCAACATTTTAGTGGCATACTTCTAATCTACTCATGAGGACTGAAAGAACAGAATGTCTTTATGGATTTTTATTTCTATTTTTTTTTTCTTTTAAATTATAGGGTGATCTGGCAAAGAAGAAAATTTATCCAACAACATGGTAATAACTTAATTGTATGGTAATAACCTAATTGATAAAGATTAAAAGAAATTAAGCACCAGCCATATTTAATTTTGTTTAATTTTTTTTTATTTTCATTCAAATTATGAGTATTTGTTCAATGGATCAATATGATTTAGATTTCAATGGTTGCAAAATTAATCACACCTCCATAGAATTAAATGACTCAGTGAAGAAGTTTCCACAACCATCTACATTGGGACAGTGGCACCTCTCACTGTCGCCTGTATACCTCATCAAGCCATCTTAAACATATTCACCATGTTCTCAGGCAATGTGTTCTAATCATCTACCACTCTCCATGCAAAAACCTATTCCTCCCATGCTCCACCCTCTATATAAAGCTTCCAGGACCCTGTCTCTCCCCCCATTCAATGAAAAATGTCTTTCACATCAATCTATTAACAACCTCTTACCAAAACTTATATGTCTCAATCATCCTCCTCCCCCCCTCTTCTATTCTCTGAACCTGCAAATTGTATTTCCTCAAGCTGTTTTCATATCCATCATCCCAGAGACCATGAACAACTTTAGTTAACTGTCTTTGGAATCTTTTCAGATTCCAAAGACAGTTAACTAAAGTTGTTCATACTTTTCAGTATATCTTCATCCTTTTGAAATCCAGGTGACCAAATCTCTGCACAGTAATCTCCGAGTATATGTAGGTTGATCAAGACCTTGTTGTCCTCCATACCATTGGATTGCAGTGGTGTTGAGGACATCATAATCCATTATGCTGTCTTCTCAATTTTAGCAGTCTTTCCTAAATTTTAGGTCCTTATCCACCATCATCTCCTCCACTTCCTCTAAGATATCCCACCAGTTGAATACTCTACATCTCATCTTTGCTTCCCAAATTGTAAATTACACTTCTATAGTCTAACCAAGTGCAAAATAAACTTCCAACATCTTTTTCTTAATCCAGAGTAATTTAATAATAGGGTGGTATACCTGTTGGCAACTTGTATAGGTAAATTACAATTCCACCTCTGGGTCTGGCTCCCACTGACGAGACCTCAATAAAGGTCGAAACTGGTCTGGGTAGCGGCCCTTACCTTAATGCATAACATTATACATGTCTGCAAGGAGATGTGCTGTGCATTATGGGAGATACTGAGACCAGGAGTGATGAGAGCTTGGTCCACCTTTGTTGTGAGTTGCCAAAGTGTTGTACCTTACCTCATTCCTGAAGCTATTTTCAGGTGCAAACTTTGTTTGCTTACACTTGGATAAAGGATTAAACTAAATTTATTATTGTAAATTACACTTTGCAACAACTGTTAACCTCACTCACATACCCGTTCATCCAGTCTGTTTGAGTTCTTGTAAAGAAACAGCATCTCCTCTGTTCCTCATACATCTTCCCAATTCTGCATCATCTGTGAAGATCCATATCACTATTCAAATCTATCTCAGCATCATTAATATACACTGGCACACTCAGAATTTAATCTTAGGGAGGGGGGGGGACGAGTTAAGTATACGATTTGAGAATACACACTATGCATTGCATATGACCTATGACTGAGCATCTGCAGTGATTGCCAGTACATGACACCCACGATCTCCTTTGGCCCGCCTCACGTTCAACAGTGGTCGTGATTCTCGAGAGCTATAGGGTATTCCCACCTTATGCGACTGCTAATTCATAAGTAATATAGAAATAGAAGATGTGATCACAATATAAATATAATATGCATCATCATCATGCATATCAAGGATTTAGGCCTAGCATGGCCTATTACGGCCTTAGAGGTCATCGTTGAATCGTTTAAGAGGGCGTCCTGGTTTTCTTTTTCCTAATGGCTTGTATTTTAAGGCTTGTTTTGGTAATCTTTCTGTTTTCATTCTTTGAACGTGTTCCATCCATTTATGTTTATATTTTTTAATTTTTTCTATTACTGGTTCTTGGTTTAATTCTTTCATAATTTCTTCATTTCTTTTGTGATCAAATAGGGTATGCTTTGCAGTTTTTCTCATAAATTGTTAGTCTTTGTTTGTCTTTTTGTTTTATTGTCCAGATTTCGCTTCCATACATTAAGACTGGTTGGGCTAATGTATTGTATACTTTTAGTCTGGTTTGTTTTTGAACTAGGTTTGGTTTAAATATAGAGTTAATTACACCTGTTATTTTTAAATATTTTGCAATTTTTACGTTTATATCTTTTTCAATTTAATATGTGATCGTACATCCTAGGTAGTTAAATGAATTCACCTGTTCTAAGATCTTGTTATCTATTACTATTTTAGTTCTTGCTGGATCTTGTCCTTTAAAGGCCATAGTTTTTGATTTTTCTGTTGATATTATCATACTATAATCTTTGGATATCTCATTTAGATCTAAAATAGCTTTCTGTAGTTTATCTTCAGAATTTGTAATTATTATTTGGTCATCGGCAAAGAGGAGAGTGTTTAAGTTTACTGTAGGAGAAAGTTTAATTCCTTGATGTAAATTTTTATTCCATTTTATTATTATTTCATTTAAGTAGATATTAAAAAGTGTTGCTGAGAGGGGACATCCCTGTCGGATCCCTTGGTTTATCTCTCTCGTATGTGATATCTCGTGATTTAATCTCATTTGTATTTGATTATTTTCATATATACTTCTGATAGCTTTTAGGATATTATTTGGTATTTGTCTTTCTTTTAATATGTTAAATAATATAAATAAAATAAAATAAACAATATAAATAAAAATAATAATTTTAATTAGCAAAAGATTTTTGGAAAATTTTCTAGTGTTTTTTCCTTTTTCTTTTGAGAGGGGCCAGGGCCACCTTGTAGTGGTGCACCCAGGGCCACCCCTTCCCTGGGTGCACCACTGAATATACAAGTTAAATAGAAACAACCACAAAATAGATCATTGGGTCACATCACTGGTGACTTTCCTTTTCTGGGACATTGTTTCCCTGTATGTAACTTGCTGATACTAGATAGCTACTCTCAAATCCAGCACACTAATCTGTTATCCAACCCCATCCATTCCAGCTTAAATTACCAACTTGTCATGAAGAAACGTATCAAATATCTTTTCAAAATATAAATACAGGTAACCCTAGTATAACACGGTACTCATACAACGCGGTTTCAATATAACACAGTGACAGTGTTATAATTTGTATATAAAGGGTAACTATAATGTAACTGTTATAAAGGGTAACTATAATTTGTAGACCGTGTCACGATCTACAAATTATAGTTACCCTTTATCTTCATATATATTTTTCACTGCGTGACTTAAAAATCAAATTTTATCTTTGTTAAATTTGCTTCAGCTCTATCGCGCATGTAGTTATAAGTTGTGAATTTTTAGGTGAAATACCCTTTAGCATGCATGTATCTTTCTCAAGCTATGTGTTAATCGCAAGCTGAGCACTTTATTTTCTAGTGAGTTACATATAATATCTGATGCTTTTTTTATGTAAAAATTTTATTTTTATAATAATGGCCACTTAGAGGGCTTTTGCGATATAGTTGAAAACGAAATTAGTGAATTAATTGATGGGGAAATAGATTTAAATTAGGAGGAATTGGTACAGTTAATAGGTGATCGAACTAAATGGCGGGGAAAGTTCTGCCGAAGATTCTGATTGTGATGAATCCGTTAAAGAATTCAGTTTAAAGAAATTAGCAGGATTGGACTTGGCAAGAAAGTTAGGAAGTTATTTTATGAATAATAATCCCTCAGTGGAGCACTTTGGAAAATTCACAAGACAATTGGATATTTGTTTAGCTCCATATTATGAACTTAATAAAAAATTGCAGCATAGTAGTAAGCAAGATCTTATTACAGACTTTTTGATAACTGAGCCAGACAAAGTATGCAATGAGAATTATACAAATGTTGTCTAAGAGATTTCAAGTGATGACAATGTCCGGCCACTCGGAAATAAAGAACATCTACGAAATGTTATTTTTGAAGACAGTGATGACGATTAAAATATGCATTTTATTTTATTTTGCCTAAAACATTTATGTATTATGCGCAATAAAGTTTACGTACATTTTGTAATTTTTATAATTTTATACTATGTATTTGTTTCATATATGTTTTTATATGTTTTCTTAACTTACATGAATTACCTGAATTAAATAAAATATATTTTTGTTGGATATGTCGCGATATAATATATTTTGGTTGCCTTCGGAATCGAATGCATAACGATGGAAGACAAAATGAAGCTAAGTTTTCATTACTGTATTTAGTTATATTTCATTTTATTTAGTGTACTTAAATGTTTTGTTTTGCTTGTAATTGTTTGTACTTTTTTTCTATTTATTTAACGGAATTTATTAATTGAATAATTAACGATTACGCTACTTGGCAGTAAGTAATGATGACGGATTCAGCAGCAGTCGCAAGTGGTGTATTGCCAAGTACTCTGCCATTTAAGAACTTAATTATTAGCAATATCATAAGGGACTCAGTGGCATGCAGTACTTGCGGTATGTATGCATCTCGGGAATTGGATATGTGGCTTGTGAAAGAGAGCGGAGAGCCTATATGCGCAAAATGCAGGCAGTTGGAGGAAATAAGTGCATTAGAAATATCGATATCCGACTTTGTTGCTCCAGGAATGGGGAATGAATGTAGGAAGACAAGTAGTGTGATAGGAGAGAATGAAAAAAAGATATATATGAATGAGAAAATAATAGTTGATAGTGTGGAAGGTGTGAGTGACTGTGAAAGTTTAGGAGATGGTTTTGTTTGGGAGAGTGAATTTAGATTAAGAGTTACTGACCTGCAGAGGGAGATAGATGAGTTGAAAGAGGAGGTGGAATGTCTTGTGAATGAGAGCAGAAGTATGAAAGATAAGATTAGGAGAATGGAAGAGATAAATGCAAGGAAAATCAGAGCAGGAGAGAGAGAGAATTTAGGGAGTATGAGTGAGAGATTTGGGGGTGCTAGAAGAGGAGAGAATGGAAACAGTAGAAGAGAGGGAATGAGAGAGAGGTATGGGAATGCTAGCAGATGAGAGGATGGAAACAGTAGGAGAGACGGAATGAGAGAGAGATATGGAAGTGCTGGAAGAAGAGAGAATGGAAACGGTAGGAGAGATAGAATGAGAGAGAGGTATGGGAATGCTAGAAGACGAGAGGATGGAAACAGTAGGAGAGACAGAATGAGAGAGGGATATGGAAGTGCTAGAAGTGGAGAAAATGGAAACAGTAGGAGAGAGGGAATGAGAGAGATGTATGGGAGTGCTAGAAGAGGAGACAATGGAAACAGTAGGAGAGAGATGTATGGGAATGCTAGAAGAGAGAATAGCAGTAGAGGAGAGAATGGAAACAGTAGGAGAGAGGGAAAGGTAAAATGTATAATATATGGCGACTCAATGATCCGTGGTGTTCAAGATAGGATGTGTGAGGAGTGTTTGCCAGGAGGAACAATAGAAAGGTTGGCTATGGCAATTAAGAGAGGTGAATGAGATGATTGTGATGGTAGGAACAAATGACTTGAGTGGTAATGAAAGTCAGGCAGCGAGAGATATGAGGTTTTTGCTTGAGACTGTACGGAAGAAGACAGAGAGAGGAAAAATAGTGTGTGTGTTGCCTAGGTATGATAATGATGAGCTGAGCAGAAGAGCGGTGATATTGAATGGCATAATAGCAAGAATGTGTGACAAGAGAGGAATGGTATATGTGGATGCTTGGAGTGCGTTTGAAGAAAGAGAGGAATTGCATGCGAGAGACCGTTTACATTTGAATGAGGAAGGACATAGGCATCTGGAGAGATTGCTGTTCTGAAAGAGTCAGTGTGTCCCAGGGAGGATGATAGCAGGGGTGGCCTCTTGTGGGAATGGATGCTTGGGAGAAGGGAGACGATGTCAGGTAACACTGAGCCCAGTGGAGTCTAGAAGGGATAATGCTGGGTATAGAAACAATGGCATTTATATGCTTTATACTAATGCCAGGAGTATCCGGAATAAGGGAGAGGAATTGGTGGCGCAGATAGCATGAGCCTGGCCAAAAATTATTGGGATCACTGAGACGTGGTTGACAGAAGGGGATATAATAAGAGGAATAGAAGTCGCTGGGTATAGCATTTTTTGTCAGGATAGGAGGGGAAAGCGTGGTGGTGGGGTACTGCTTATGATAAGTGATGACCTATGTCCTCTAAGAGTGGAGGCTTTGGAAGGAAGTGAGACAAATGATTTTGAGAGCATATGGTGTGAGGTAGAGGTGGGCAAGACAGGATATTTAGTGGGGTGTTGCTACAGACCCAGGAGCACGGAGGATGGGGACCAGGAGATGTTTAGACAGTTCAGTTTGGCAAGTGCAAGAAATATGATTGTTATGGGAGATTTTAACTGCAGTAGTATAAATTGGAGAGAGGAAGATGCATGTAGCAATAGTGGAATGGAATTTCTAGAATTCTTGAGGGACAAATGTCTTAGGCAACATGTAACAGAGGGAACAAGAGGTTCAAGAGTTTTAGATTTGGTTATAGCATCAGAAGAGTTGATAATAACTGAGATGACATTTCTCCCACCAGTTGGAGAGAGTGACCATATGGTTTTGACTTGGAAAATGAATAGACATGCAGGAGTATCAAAGAGACGGGAACTTATGTGGAATTATAATGCAGGTGATTATAATAGTCTTAGACGTCAATTTCGGGAAGTTTCATGGAGGGAGGAATTGGAAGGCCGAGATATTGTTAGTGTGTGAGAAATTGTGAAAGAATATTTGTTAGCAGCAATGGTAAGTTGTATACCACGAGTGAAGAAGAGGACACAATTTGGAGTAAAGTGGATGACAAACAATATTAAATAGCAATTGCATGTGAAAAAGAGTCTATGGAAGAGATATAAGGAGAAAGGTGAAGAGAGGATGCGTGAAGAATATAAGGTACAGGCCAGAAGAGTGACTAGTGTGGTAAGGAAAGCAAAACTGGAATATGAGAGGAGATTGGCCCTAAGATCCAAAGAAAATCCTAGGGAATTTTTTAGCTATGTATTTTTTATCCCACAATATCATTCTGTGGAAGAATGATATTGTGCGATAAAAATGGGAATAGAGTGACTGATGCAAAGGACATAGTGGAATTGTTCAATGACCACTTTATTGGAGTATTTCATCCTGGAGGAGTCAGTTTTAATGCTAGAGGGATAGGGCAGGTTTAAGGTTTAGAGGTACAGGAGGAGAGTGTGTTTCAGATACTGAGAACTCTGAATGTCAATAAAGCTTTTGGACTGGATGGTATTTCACCACGAGTTTTGAGAGAATGTGCTAAGGAACTGATAGTGCCTTTAACTTGGCTTTTCAATGAAAGTCTGGCTTCGGCAAAGGTGCCCAGGGAATGGAAGGAAGGTAAGATAGTGCCATTGCATAAGGGTGGTAACAGACTGGAAGTGTCTAATTATAGACCAGTCTGTGTGTCATCAGTAGTTGTTAAGATCTTGGAGAAAGTAGTGATTGACCGTATACAGCACGGGGCAGATGAGGATAATGTTTTCTGTGAGAGTCAACATGGATTTGTGAAAGGACGCTCTTGTTTTAGCAATATGCTAGCCTTTTATAATAAAGTTACAAGAACATTATATGAGGGAAAGGCATATACTGCAATTTTCTTAGACTTAGCAAAGGCATTTGACAGTATGCCATTGATAAACTGATATTTAAGTTGCAACACATGGGTCTGGATGTCAGATTGGTCAACTGGATTCAGGATTGGCTGTCTGATAGGTATCAGAGAGTTGTGTATGGTGAAGCAGTTTCAAAGAGACAGAAGGTTACAAGTGGGGTCCCACAGGGCTCAGTACTAGGACCTATATTGTTTAACCTTTATCAGGATTGGCTGTCTGATAGGTATCAGAGAGTTGTGTATGGTGGAGCAGTTTCAAGGAGACAGAAGGTTACAAGTGGGGTCCCACAGGGCTTAGTACTAGGACCTATAATGCTTAACCTTTATATCAATGACATTGCCAGTGGATTGGAAGGGTGGTATTCAGTTGTTTGCAGATGATGCGAAGCTGGGAAGGATTATTAGTAATAGTGCAGATGTGATAGCCCTGCAAGAGGATTTGAATAAGCTAGATAGATGGGCAAATGAATGAGGGATGTCAGTTTAATGCAGCAAAATGTAAGGTCTTGAGGTTTGGGAAACATCGATGGGATGCTGCATACTCTATGGGAGGTGTTATACTGGAGGAAGTTGGGGAGAGAAGAGATCTGGGGTTGATGATTGATAGAAACCTGAAGTTTAGGGGACATATTGCAAAGGTGGTGAAGGTAACACAGAGGATTGCTGCAATTATGAGAAGGACACTGATCTGCAGAGATAAGAGGGTTATCATTCCGTTGTATAAGTCTCTGATCAGACCACACTTGGATTATTGTTCTCAGATTTGGTCCCCAGGATTTGAAGGGGATAAATTAACTGTGGAAAAGATACAAAGACGGATAACAAAGATGGTCTCAGGACTGTACAAGGATAGTTATGAGAATCGGCTGAGGGAATGTGGACTGCAGAGTTTGGCAGATAGAAGAAGGAGAGGTGATATGATTGAGACTTTTAAACTGTTGAGAGGTGGTTACAGGGTTGACACCGGGGATTTCTTTCACTTGGTTGAACAGCGGGAAGGAGTGATGACAAGAGGCCATCCCTGGAAGTTACGAAAGGAAACTGTGAGCAAGAGGGTGAGGAATTTTTTCTTTGCATGGAGGGTGGTTGAGCCGTGGAATGCATTGCCTGATAGAGTGGTGAGGGCAAGAACGGTCAATGAGTTTAAGGAGTGGTATGATAGATTTTGTGTTTCTTAGGGGGGGGACCTCCCCTCGATGAGTCTTGACAGACTTTATGTTCTTAGGAAGGACCTCCCACAATGAGTCTTTTGACTCCATGGAGGCCTGAATAATAATAACAATAATGTCATTGTTGTTTATATACTTAAAAAAAAAAAAAACGATTTTGGAACATAATCCTACTTTTTCTATGTAATCTAAGTAAGTCTCAGATAACGCAATTTATATAGCATGGCTTTGTGGAACCTAACATCCGCGTTATACGAGGGTTATCTGTATACCACTCTGTATGCTTCTCTGCAGTCCAGTGCATTTGTCACCTTGTTATAACAAGTAGGTAGGTTGGTCAAACATGAATCTCTCCTTTAGTAAACCCATACTGTCCATCAATTTAAAGCCTTAGGCATTAAATTATAAGCCAAATTATAAATTTAAAGCTTATCACCTCCGTTATGAAGTAGAACAATTCTGTCATCTTTCCACTCCTTTGGAACTTGACCCAGTGTAACACTCATGTTAAAAAGATTCATCAAAGCTATTGTTGACTCCCTGGAACATTCTCTCAAAACAAGCAGTGATATCATTGCAATTAAAAAGTTGATCTGCTATGGGTTTTGCCAAAATATTGATTATATCAAGATTCTGCTGCAGAAGAACAACCATTCTGTTTTTGTCCATAGGAAACATATTTAAAACCCAGTGAGGATCCCACTTAAGGAATTTCACTGTTATTTGTAAGTACAGAACTGGAGATGGTCTTGCTCATGGTGGAGCAGCTAGCCTAATGAACAATCATACTCTCTTCCAACAGGTCCAGCTTAATGCTACTCTGGAAGCTGCAGTGATGTGCATATTCCTTGGGATTTCTTCTTACATTATGTTCCATTTATTTACCACTAGGTTATGTGTTAAATGAAATCGATCTTGATAACTTTTATCTTTGGAGTGTTGGTGGATAGGGAGTTGAAGTTTAGGGGACACATTGCAAAAGTGGCTAAATCAGCTTATCAAATCACTTTGACGAGTAGAGATAAGCAAGTTATTGTTCCTCTGTATCGAGCCTTGATAAGACCCCATCTCGACTACTGTGCCCAGATCTGGTCACCTAGGTTTCTTCTTGATGGGGAGGTTGAGAGGATCCAGAGGCGAGTGACCAAGATGATAGCAGGTCTATGGAATGAAACTTATGAAAACAGATTGAAGATTTGTGGGTTGCAGAAATTGATTGATAGGCAGAAAAGGGGAGATATGATTGAGACATTCAAATTGCTGAAGGATTTCTATAGGATTAATTCAGAGGATATTTTTGAGAACAGGACTGGTGGTGGGAGGACAAGGGGACATCCATGGAAGCTGGGCAAGAGTGTGGTTAGTAAGGGTGTTAGAGCTGGGTTTTTTACTTTTAGAGTGGTGAATGAGTAGAATAAGCTGCCAGTCTGTTGTGGGTGCAATGACAGTGAATGAGTTCAAGCCAAAGTATGGTAGATACTGTGTGAATGTCGAATAGTTGTGATGGACATGATGTTTAGGGCCTTTCTCGATGAGTCTAAGGACTCCTTGGAGTCACCCATAATAATAATCTTTAAACTTCCTGAGCCATACTTGTTATGAGTGATTTTAATGGGCACAACAGTCTGTGGGGTAGTACCAACACAAGTGGACAGTTTTGTATCATTTGAGTGAATGCTTGACAATAATGATCTCTCTCCCTTCTGAATAACAGACTCAATACTCTCTTCCATATGCCTCTCTGCTTATATTCTACAATAGATCTTACAGTCTGCTCCCCTGCCATTTTTACACTGCTTGTATGGGATGTCAAAGAGAACATATATGGAAGCAGTCATTTTCTTGTGATTTTCACTACATCCTCACAGTAACCATGTTATTCTACAATAATGGCCATGTGGAAAATTGACCAGGCTTTTCGAAATACTTTTTCCCCATCTTGCAAAATTTTATGCTGAAGCAGTCAGTCAAACACCTTGATATTAATGAAGCAGTGGAGTATGCAATAAATTGTATTATCCAAGCAGCAACAGTTCACAACCACAATTCCAAAATCATTGTCTTGATTTCCACTCTATCCAAAGCCTGGGTGGAATCCTGAGTGCCAAGCAGGGGTGCGGCGATCATATGTGCAATGTATGTGATGCACACAGGCACCAAAGAGGAGGAAATACTTAAAAAAAAACGTTTTTTTACGTGATTTTTTTATTGGAGGGGGATAGGGGCGGCAACTAAGTTTTGCACACAGGCGCTAGACACTACTGGCATGCTACTGGGTATAGGGGCTTCAACTAAAGTTTTGCACACAGGTGCCGGACACTACTGGCGTGCCCCTGGTGCCAAGCAGCCAAAAGAGATCAGAACAGAGCATAGCTGTATATTTTGTAGATATCTAACCACATCATATCTCATTGCTTTCATATGTGCTCAGGCCAAAGCATATGATGTTAGACATCAGAGTCATTAGCAATCTTGAATCCAATTTACTTCATCTGATAATTAAACAAAAGTTCAAAAATTGTATGGCCTAAAATCCAGAAAATGAAAGGTAGATATAGAACACATTTGTCTACCTTGAATCTTAATGAATGTATTGTTGCTTTTGGAAGAAAATTTTGCTAAAATCTCAGTGACAGTTTCATATCGTTCTGAATTTTTGATATTGAAAGAACAACATTAACAACAGCAGCTAAACATTTTTACAAATAGACTAGAGCCATACACTCAGCAATATGTTAAGGAGGAACTAAAAAGAGCACTGTTACTCTCTCTCGTTCCAATTCAGTAGGCCCTGATGATATTCATTATGAGATGATAAAACATTTTCTATCACCTTCTCTGGATTTCTTTCTTTTACTATACAATAGATTACTTATAGAGGAAGAGTTTCTGGATTCTTGGCATGAGTTACTTATCATTGTCATCCAAAAACCAGGAAAGGATTCAACAGCAAACAATTATTGACCTATTGCTCTGATCAACTGCCTTTGTAAGATATTGGAGAAAATGGTAAATACCAGGCTTCTCTGGTACTTAGAAAGCAGTGAACTTTTTTTCAACACACAGCGTGACTTTTGTAGACACTGTTCAGCATTGGACCATTTGATCCGTTTAGAAGTATATATATATAAGAGACACTTTCCTGAAAAATAACATCTGGTTTCAGGCCTCTTTGACACAAAAAATGCTTTCTTCCAGCTGAATCTTCCAAGTCCGAATGGGAAACATGTTGTACCAACCATATCATCAAGAGGATATTCCTCAAGGCTCTGTCTTAGGTGTGATACTTTTTGCTATCTAAGTTAAATCACTGAACAGCTTCCTCCTATAGTAGGCAATGCCCTTTATGTTGAAAACTTCACAATTCACAATATGAAGGGTAATTGAAAGACACCTTCAACAAGCAGTTAATCCTGTCTCTTCCTGGGTTCTTAGTAGCGAGTTCAGGTTTTCCAGCGGAAAAGTCTGTGTACACTTCTGCTAAAAACATATTCTTCATCCAGATCCTGATTTAAGAATGGGACAGAGTATTATTCTAGTACCACCAGAGGCCAAGCTCTTGGGACTCATCTTTGATAGCTTATGCTCCTTACACACAAAAGGGCACTACACATTCTTTACACTCTGTCCTCTACAAGAGGACAGTGTTTGTGTGTGTGGGTGCAGATCAATGTTACTTGCACTTTCATGTACTTGTTTTCTCAAAGCTTGATTATGGGTCTCAATGCTATACTTCTGCAGAGAGTACTCTGTGATGGTAGGATCCTATCCATTATCAAGGTGCTACTGGTGTATTTGGTACATTACCCATTTAGAGTGTTTATGTTGAAAGAAATAAACCTTTCTTTCTCTCACTTGCTCATCATTTATCATGCACTTTTTAATTCAAGCTTGATTATGGATCTGAAGTTTAAGTTCGGCAAGGGAGAGCATGCTCCAATGGTTGGATCCTATTCCTCATCAGGGTATACAACAGCTACTTGTGTTTTTTTTGCACATCACCCATTCAGAGTCTTTATGTTGAAGCAAACAAACCTGCTCTGTTGCTTCAAAGAAAACATAGTTGTCTCTTAATTATGCCCTAAAACTATTTTTTTCCAAAACATCAAACATGGACTAGTATTTTTTCTCTTTAGTGTGCTTGTAAAACAGATTATGCAATCTATTGGCACAGATGTTGACATTACCAGCACCAAACATTACAACATTCCTCCAGTGCAGCTGGCCTAGTTGGCTGAATGGTTAGCATATCCTCTCTCCAACAACAGGTCACAGGTTCCAAGCTGCTGCAGGCATGGATGTTTGTCATTGCCTTAACTTGTGTACAGCTATAACCTTTCATTTCAGTAAAATTATAGCTACAATGGTGTTAAGAATAATTACTTTAATTTCCTGACATTTTGTCCGTCATATAGTTAAAGCATACAAACAACACAAATACATACAATTCACAATTGAGATTGAAAAGCAAAACAAACTTCCATTTCTAGATGCACTTATCACACATCTTCCTTCTGGCAGTCTTTCCTTTGCTGTTTACTGGAAACCAACACATATTGGCCAGTATATACACATAAAATCCTACCACCACCCAATACAAAAACTAGGGGTCATTAATACGCTAAAAAACAGGGCTTTAAAGATTTGCTCCAATGAACACACGCTTAAAGATGAATTAAAAGTTATCAGCAATACCTTCCTAAAAAATGGGTACAGCCAAAATACTATCAAAAATTCTGTACAAGACCTCACTTAAAAACAAAAATAAACTATATTATAATAAAACTGTAATTATTCCACAGATTAAAGGGATATCAGACAAAATAAACAGAATACCACAGAAATACAATCTTAAAGCCACCTTTAAACCAAAATTAAAGATAATAAACCAAAAATACTACAAAATTAAAGAACTTGGTCAATTCATTCAAAGGTTCCACTCCCTCCGCTGGCCCACCCTGGAGTATACCATATTTATTGCACCTGTAATTTGCCATATATAGGGGAAACAGGACATACAGTTCCTATCATAGAAAAGGAACATAAACAACACATTAAATATAATAACTGTTGTCTTTCTGATCATGCCCTGAACACTTTACATAGAATTAACTGGAAAAGCACCTGTTGTTTACATCACACTAAAACATGATATTATTATTATTACGTGACACCTCCAGGGAGTCCAAAGACTCTTCGAGGGAGGGTACCCACTCCACAACTCTCCATCTCCACCACTCAAATTCACTAACTTCCACTGACCATAACTACACCAATGCTATCTACTGCCAACCACCATCACAAGTATTTCCACAGACAATCACAAACATCCATGCCCACAGCAGGATTCCAACCTGCAGCCTTTTGGCTGGAGAGGCTAACCACTCAGCCAACCAGGCTGGCACTTAAATTTAAGGAGGCCTGTGAGATTCTTATCAACCACCCTAATCTTAACAATAATGATGGTCTACAAATCACAAGAATATCACATATTCTACCCACTTAACCTTTCTCCCTAAGAGTTAACTATAAATAGGATCATAGGTAATCCAGGATCTTAAATCTAATATAACAATTGTCATGTTAAATTAGGACATCATTTTTACTGTAACAAACTATCTATATGAAAGAATGTTTCTCTGATATTGTCTTAAATAGAATATAGCTTTGATGTAGTTATTTTATTTCATTTATTTATTGTAATTTTATTTTATTTTCACTAGAGGTCAGGCGAGTAAAATAACTGTTGATCAATTCATTGTCTCTTTAGCATACTATGTGAAATGTAATCAATTTCCGTCATATGCTGTCCAGAATACTTATATTTTTTTTTGCAGGTACATTCCGAATAAAGTTATCCCTTTCATTTTCAAGCCATATTACATTTCAAAGAGTCAAGGTGACAATGATTTGATCAACTGTTATTTTACTGGCCTCTAGTGAAAAAAAAAAAGTACATCAAAGCTATATTCTATTTATAATTTCATCAGAGAACAAATTCATATAAATAAATTTAATACAGCAAAAGTAAAGATGGCTTAATCCATAATTTAACATGAGTGTTATGTTAGAGTTCAAATCTTAGATTACTTACAGTCCTAATTATAATTAACTTTTAGACCAAATGATTAAGTGAGTAGCATTGGTGCACCCAGGGAGGGGGCCAAGGGCCCACCCCCCCAAAAAAGAAAAAGACTAGAAAATTTCCGAAAATCTTTTCCTAATTAAAATTCTTCTTTTTTTATTTATGTTGTGTTCGTGTTTTCTATTTCTATACTACTTATGAATTAATGGTCATAAGGTGGGAATACCCTCTGGCTCTTGGGAATCACGGCCATTGTGATCGCAAGGCGAACGAAGTAGTGCTCGGGCGATACTTTGTTTGCCTGAGCCAGGCCAGAGGAGATCACGGGTATCGTGTATTGGCGATCACTGCAGATGCTCAGTTATAGGTCGTATGCAATGCGTAGTGTGTATTCTCAAATCGTCTACTCAACTCCCCCCCCCCCCTCAAGATTAAATCATAAATGCTCGTCCCCCCAAGATTAAATCTTGAGTACTCGTTCTCCTCTAAGATTAAATCCTGAGTGCGCCACTGGTGAGTATAATATGTGCCATCCATATTCTTGGGATTTTTAGACTACCATTATTGTTAAGATTTGAACAGTTGATAAGAATTTCACAGGCTTCCTTAAATTTATGCTTATACCAAGTTTGGTGTGATCTAAACAACAGGTGACAAGAAAAATTGATGCATTTGAAATGTGGTGCTGGTGGAAACTGTTACAAATATCATGGACAGCCAGGGTGACAAATTCAGAATGCCAGAGCTCATAAAACCAGTGACATCACTGGAAGCTAAAATCGCTAGACTATGACTAACTTACTTTGGCCACGTTATGCATACCAACTCACTAGAGAAATCTGTGATGTTGGGAGTGGTCAGTGGAACCAGAAGAAGGGACCAACAAAGAACACACTGGCTCGATACCATTTGAGCAGATATCAACATGAACATCAAACAGCTGAAAGAAGCAGTGCTTGACAGGACAGCATGGAGAACATTTGTTTACAAAGTCACCAAGAGTCAGACATGACTGAATGGTTAAATCAAACAACAGGTGCCTTTCCAGTCAATTCTATGTAGAGTATTCAGGACATGAACAGAAAGGCCAGATTTACCATAAATTTAATGTGCTTTTTTTTTTTTTGGATAGGAATTGTGCATCCTGTTTCACCTATATAGGGCAAATAATATAGGGCTTGACTAATAAATCACTTTTTTTTTATGTGATGTCTTTAATTTTGTTTACAATACAGTGAATATGGTATACTCTAGGGTGGATCAGTGGAAGAAGCAGATCCTTGGATAAGTCTAATAAGTTCTTTAATTTTGAGGGAGGTTTAAAGGTTCCATTAAGGTTGTATTTCTGTAGTATTCTGTTTATTTTGTCTGTTATGGCTACAGTTTTATTGCAATCCAGTTTATTTTTATTTTTAGGTGGAGTCTAGTGAAGAATTTTGTTGATAGTATTTTTATTGTAGCCATTTTTCAGAAGGGTATTGCTGATAACTTTTAATTCATGTTTAATTGCTTGTTCACTGGAGCAAATGTTCAAAGCCCTGTTTTGTGGTGTGTTAATAACACCTAGTTTTTGTGTTTCATGGTGGTAAGAGTTTATGTGTATATAATGGCCAGTATGTGTAGAGTTACGGTAAACAGTGAAGGAAAGACTGCCAGAAGGAAGACGTTTGACGAGTATATCTAGAAAAGGAAGTGTGTTCTGACTTTAAATTTCAATTGTATGCGTTTGTGTTGTTTGTTTATGTGGTTGAGGAAAGTGTCTAATGTCTGTCCGCATTGGGACCAGATAACGAAAACATCGTCAACGCCTAAGCCAGCCTTTGGATTTTAAAGTATAGGAATCTAGAGCACGTTGTTCAAAAGCTTCCATATAAAAGTTTTCAGTTGAGGGGGGGGGGGTGATAATGGTGAGCCCATGGCTGTGCCTTCTTTTTGCAGGTAAAAAGTATTTTGCCACACAAAATAGACAGAACGTAGTACATGGGCAAAGAGCGCTGTGAGTGGGATTTTTGTCCTATAAAAAAGAAGAATTGTGATTGGCACATTTGTGAAAGGGCAGAGACGTCAAAACTGACTAATAAATCACTTCTTTTTAGTGTGATGTCTTTAATTTTGTTTACAAAATGTGCGTCTTTATTATAGGAGGAATGACCTGCCAACTCTGATTGTTGACGTTAGTTTATTGGATAGATGATAATTGGGGATTATCAATACACTCAAACTATCGGCCGAAGCGTAGTTCCGCTTGTGAACAATCTCAGATAACAGCACCTATCAACTTGTGAACTATAACTCAACTAATTAGATTAAAAAGAAAACAGAAGAATTACTTAAATCAGTCGCATCCTGGCTCGCGGATTCAGTTAAAAAAGTACTTCGTTCGCCGAGAATTTATGGTTTGCCCAAAATTCACAAGCAAAACGTACCGCTTCGGCCGATAGTTGAAACCAAGAAACTAACGTCAACACTCAAGTTGGCAGGTCATTCCCCCCTTCTATATTAAAACACACTCCACACTTTGTAAACAAACTTAAAGACATCACACTAGAAAGAAGTGATTTATTAGCGCTCTTTGCCCATGTACTATGTTCTGGCTATTTTGTGTCTCAAAATACTTTTTACCTGCAGAAAGAAGGCGCAGCCTTAGGCTCACCGTTATCCCCGCCCCCAACTGGTAACTTTTATTATTATTTATTTGACACCTCCAGGGAGGGTTCACGGACAATTCATCGCGCGAAAATTTATCGCAGGGAAAATTCATTGCAGGAAAAAATCATCGCAGAAAAAATTTTGCTGAAAGCGTTATTCGCTAAAGGTGTGTGATATTTGATAATATATTTTATCTGAGAGATACCGCGAACTCCGATGTCAGTATAATATTGGTTTAGTTTTTTTTATTTGTTTCTTTTTTTCCCCAATAATTTCTAGGTGTATCCGAAAATAAATAAACCATAATGTATTATATATGTAGTGTTTATTTTATTTTATTTTATTTTTTATTTTTATTTTTTTTATCGCATTTCAGCACATACTAGTAATGAACGTATCTCTCGGATATGCGACCTAAGCTGCAATTTTTTCGATCGCGCACTTCCGCAGAGTTAAAGAAGGTACCAATGTACTTATCCATATTAGAAATACCGTACTTATTCAAATATAACTCGCATCACGCCTGATTTTACTTTTCGAAAAAAGGAATTAAAAAGTTTCGCATATACCTCGTACATGAAAAAAGCTTAAACACGTGCACGATAGTAACTGCTCCCTCGGTAATCAACACTCCATCCGCAATAGCAACTATATTGCAGGGGCAAGAAAAACAATTAATTTTATTATGTCAGTGAATAAGGCATGAGCAGTCTGTGTTTTATATTTCTCAACAAATAGTGTAATTAGAGGCAACTTGGATAAAAACGACACTAATGAATGAATCACATGTCCTTTCATTCAGAAACTATGCTGTATAGACTCAAGCAAGACCATATGGCAAACACAGTATCTAATTAAATCATCATATTAATTAGATGTGTGTGAGTTCGCAAAGCAGCAATGAAATTCAACCTAATGTGTTAAAATTCATGAACGTGCTAAAACTAAGAAATATATATATATATATATATATATAGAAACTGTTATGGCAGTTTCACATATGGAATTCGGTTGAAGAGAGTTAGCATTTCAACTCAACTGGCGACTTGCTTTTATCTTTCGATCGCGCGATCTTTTGTTAATACCGCACCAGTCATATGCACTTCTAATAACCTGTGTCCGCACGGTTAGCCTAGTGGCTATGCGCTTCACAACCATATGCTTGGGGAAGGAGTGTCCTAGGTTCAATTCCCATCGACGATGGGAGGAGCTCAAGGATCTTCCTCAGCCATAGCCAAGTTAGCCGGTCTTGGGCAGCAGGGTTTTCCCCCAGTTTATCTGGGGTTTTTCATCCTGCAAGCAGGCAAACTGGCCCCGTGAACACACACATGGATTACAGTCATGAATATCACCTTTAGGGGATTCAGCAGAGGAGTGGCGAACCAGCTGCATTAATATGCCAGAAACCCCCTGATTAGGAGGGGACTCAACCCGCCCTAGACAGATGAGAAGGAGAGAGAGGAATAACTTGTCATTGCTGTCTGTTTCCCATTAGGCTTAATTACCGTAAAGGGAGAAAAGTCACAAAACAGAAAAATGTTCCAGGGCCGGGACCCGGAGAGCCCTGGCTGAATTTAACCACTGGTTCCCAGAGTATAAAAGCTGCTGTTTGACTACTATGTTGGAGCTGCTACTGTGAATATATTCCTGCTTAGATATTTGAAAGTGAAGTTCTGTGCTGGAAATTTCAAATTAAACAGTTTTACATCACGTGTTCTCAGAAGTCCGATCCCCGACATTTTTTTCTTTTGGTAAGTGCTTAAAAGTTTGAAGTTTAAGAACCAATTTATAAATTAATTACAATTATTGCACGATGCCTCTGGAATTTATTTTAAGCGAGAAGATGAAGCATAAATTGATTGATAATGGTCATTTATTTATAAAAGACAAAGAAAAAAGAAAAGATTTTTTTTGGAAATGTGATCAGTTTCAAAAAATGCATTGCCATGCACATATTCATACAGCTGGTGACAGCATTTCAAACGAATTAACCAACATAATCATGCTGGTAACATGGCATGGGTTGAAGCAGCGAAGCTACTTAATGAGATTAAAGATCGAACCTGTACAACTAGCGATGGGACTCATCGCTAGTTGTACAGGTTCGATCTTATCATGGAATTATCATGGAAGCATACATAAAAATATCTCCTGCCATCATTGGCCAAATGCCGAGCAATGCCTCTGTAAAGAAGTCTATTTGAAGAACCCAAAATCAAGCAGGACAAGTACCTCCAAATTCGTTAAGTAATTTAATTATTCCACCTATATATAAAATCACCAATGGAAATGAAGAGTTCTTTTTGCATGACAGCAACGATGGCCGCAACAGATTGCTGATATTTTCTACTAAACGAAATCTACAGTTATTGTCGCAATCGACAACATGGTATGTAGATGGCACTTTTAAAACTACTCCACCTCTTTTTCAGCAGCTGTACACAATTCATGGCATTATAAACGATAAAGTGATTCCTGCTGTTTATGCATTGATGCCTCGAAGAAATTAAGATACATACTGTAGAGTTATAAACATGTTAAAAAATTTGGAACCAAATTTGTCACCAAATTTAATCATGACAGATTTTGAAGTGGCTTTAATAAATGCATTTTGTGAAGCATTTCCCAATAGTCAGCAAAAAGGTTGCTTTTTTTTTCACTTTTCCCAGTGTATGTTTTGCAACATTCAAGTAAATGGTCTTCAACAACGATACGAAACTGATTCCAAATATGCAATAAAAATGTGCATAATGTCGGCAATTGCTTTTGTGCCATCTACAAATGTTGTATATGCTTTTGAAGTGTTATGTGAAAATAATGACTATCCTGCTGAAGCTCAGTCTGTTCTGCACTGCGTGGAAGACACCTGGACTGGCAAACCTGATCGTCGATCACTTTGTCGTCCACCTCGCTTTCCCCATGCCTTATGGAATTGTTACTATGCTGCTCTGGAAGGGTTATCAAAGACAAACAACTCATGTGAGGGGTGACATTGTGCGTTCAGCGAACTAATTGGATCTTCTCATCCGACAGTATGGAAGTTTCTAAAAACTTTGAAAGATGAGCAACATTTCAACGAAGGGAAAATAGAGCAATATATAGCTGGCACTCAACCTCCTCCTGGTAAGAAACACTATCGAGATACTGCAAAAAGACTTCAGCTTATCGTTAGTGATTATGAAAATCGTGGAACTCTTGATTACTTAAGAGGAGTTGCCCATAATTTTTTATTTTGAAAACTTTGTGGCTGTGCATTTCACCTTTTTTGTTTCATTTTTTTTCCATACTGCTCAATTTTGAATTACACAATTCAAAATTGAGCAGTATGGAAAAAACAGTCCTTTTCAGGACTACAAATATTGATAGAGAGATGCCTGATTGTATTGATTCCAGTTCCTCTCGGGGATGAATTTTTAAGTTGTTTTAATAACAACAGAATAATAATTGCTTCTTTGAAGTGGCTAATAGTACAATTTTGAAGGAATAAAAACAGAACATCATGACATTCATGCCTTCTAGGTGCACAACACTTGTTTTAACGTGCTTTAGCAGATAACAAGCAGTTCAAATAATTTTAATTTTCACTAATTGATTTCATGTTATCTTTTCATGTATAACATTGTTTATGGTGTTCTTTTACCCCCTAAAAATAAGTCTCGATTATTACAACTGCCGATTGTTGTCAGAAATCTGACAACAATCAGCAGTTAGTTGGATATAACTATTCTCCCTAAATATTCTTAAATATAGTGCTCTTTCTCCCTCACCATCCTATCCTAGTTCTGTAACAATTAATATTCCATCTACAGAGCCTGTAGTAAGAAAGAACATGAATAACTTTATACGTAAATTTAAAAAAAAAAATTTTTTTTTTCACAATATATCCACAATGAATTTTCGTGCGATTAATTTTTCCCACGATTAAATTTCCAGCGATGAATAGTCTCCATGACGAATTTTCCTCCACAATGAATTTCTCCATGATGAAATTTTCCTCATGATGAACTGTGCGGACATGCCTCCAGGGAGCCCAAAGACTCATCGAGGGAGGGCACCTGCTCTACAGCTCTGTCTCTACCACTCAATTCACCAACTGACTGCAACTACACCAATGCCATCTACCGCTGACCACCAGCACTAGTATTTCCACAGACCATCACAAACATCCATGCTCACGGCAGGATTCGAACCTGCAACCTTTTGGCTGGAGAGCGGATACGCTAACCACTTGGCCGTGAGCTACATTCCTATACTTTAAAACTCAAAGTCTGGCTTTGATTATTATTATTATTACGGGCAACTCCAAGGAGTCCATAGACTCATCGAGGGAGGCCCTAACATCATGTCAAGAACAACTATTCGACATTCACACAGTATCTATCATAACTCGCCTTGAACTTATTTACAGTCATGGCACCCACAACAGACTCTGGCAGCTTATTCTACTCATTCATCACTCTCCAAGTAAAAAACCTAGCTTTAACACTCCTGCTAACCACGCTCTTGCCCAGCTTCCATGTATGTTCCCCTAGTCCTCCCACCACTAATGCTATTCTCAAAAATATCTTCTGAATTAATCTTAGAAACCCTTCAGTAATTTGAATGTCTCAATCATATC
The DNA here is from genome assembly GCF_054136105.1 of Typopeltis vanoorti. Taxonomy (NCBI): domain Eukaryota; kingdom Metazoa; phylum Arthropoda; class Arachnida; order Uropygi; family Thelyphonidae; genus Typopeltis; species Typopeltis vanoorti. Next base: position 28,940,913 of record NC_143560.1, read on the forward strand.
ACCCCTTTTCTGCCTATTGATACATTGACGATGTTTTCTTTATCTGGTCTCATTGCTGCCACACATTAGATACTTTTCTTAGCGACATAAACAAACAATACAAATGCATACAATTGATATTGAAAGTCAGAACACACATCCTTTTCTAGATACACTTATCACACATCTCACATAGACTCTTACCACCACTCAACGCAAAAACTAGGTATCATTAACTCATTAACACACTGAAAAACAGCTTTGAACATTTACTTCAGTGAACAAGCACTTAAACATGAATTAAAAGTTATCAGTAATACCTTCCTGAAAAATGACTACAACAAAAATATTATCAACAAAATTCTTCACCAGACTCCACCTAAAAATAAACGTATCTAAGCCAGCCTTTGGATTTTAAAGTATAGGAATCTAGAACACATTGTTCAAATGCTTCTAGATTGCAGTGGCTGGCTAGATTACAATAAAACTAGCCATTCCATACATTAAGGGAAATATCAGATAAACAGAATACTACAGGAAATACAACCTTAATGCCACCTTTAAACCTCCTGCAAAATTAAAGAATTTATTCAACTCATCCAAGGATCCACTTCCTCCGCTGGCTCCGGTGGTTGATAAGTACTTCAACCACCTTTTGGGTGGTTGAAATACTTATCAACCACCCAAATCTTAACAATAATGGTAGTCTAAAAATCCCAAGAATATGGATGGCACATATTCTACCCACATAATCTTTTGGTCTAAGAGTTAATTATAAATTAGGACTGTAAGTAATCTAGGATCTTAACTCTAATATCACAGCACTCGTTAAATTATGGATGAGGCCACCACTTTTGCTGTATTAAAACTATCTATACGAACTTCTTCTCTGATGATTTTATAAATAGAATATAGCTTCAAAGCTGTATAACTGAGAGGAGACCTCCACATAACCTTTAAAGGAATGAGGAGAACCGACCAGGGCTTCTGACCTAATGTCCAATCCTCACCTTCTCATGGTGCACCCTGTTGGGTATCTACCTGGATACTGAACGAACGAGGATGGGCTGGCAATTTGGGATTTAGCCGACCAAATTGTATTCGTATTGGTTAAACCAAATGGATGTTCCCTACTGAATGTTCCTGGTAAGATATATGCAAATATACTTGAGAAACGGTTGAGAAGAATTGCGGAAGAAAAGCTTGGTGAAGAACAAGCTGGATTCAGGTCAAATATAGGCTGTCAGGATCAGATCTTCACTTTACGACAAATAGTGGAAAAATCATGGGAATATAACAAAGATCTGTATTTAAGTTTTGTCAATTTGGAAAAGGCATATGACAAGGTGCCAAGAGAGAAGCTATTCAATATGCTACAGTTATATGGTGTCAATGGGGCATTATATCAAGCAATACTTAGTCTTTATTTGAGTTGTAAGTCAGCAGTTAGAATTGAAGGAAGTACAGGAAGATGGGTTAATGTTAAATCTGGTGTGAGACAAGGATGTACATTATCCCCGCTGTTATTTATTATCAATATGGATCACATTATGAAGGAAAGTGGTATTAAACATGATATCAAAATTGGAGATGTTAATGTCAGCTCTTTGCTTTATGCAGACGATGCTATACTTCTAAATAAATCCGCTACAAATCTGCAAGATTCTCTGACTAAATTGAATAACTGTTGTAATAGATATGGTATGAAGGTCAGCAATAAAAAGACAAAGACAATGAAAATAGGCAGAATCATTGAATCAACTGTGTTGTGAATGGAGAACCTGTGGAACAAGTAAAACATTTCAGCTACTTAGGCATGATTTTTGCTAAAGATGGTAAATTAAATATGGAAATAGACAACAGAATCAACAAAGCTGGTATGGTAGGAAGTCAATTGAATAAATTCATTTGGAATAAGAGAGAAATTAGTCGGAACACTAAATTAGCTGTATACAAGACAATGTTCATACCAGTTTTAACTTGTGGATCTGAGAGCTGGGTCAGAAGTAAAACACTTGACCAAAGACTAGAGACTGCAGATATGAGAGTCCTTAGAAAGATTATAGGTGTGAATAGATGGCATCAATGGCAATATCATATTGAAAATGAGAATATTAGGAAAGAACTTGACATTGTCAGCATCCAGGAATGCATTAGCAGAGTTAATCTCAGGTGGTATGGTCACTTAAACAGAATGGGCATATAAAGATTAGCAAAACAAGTGTTCTCTGCCAAGTTGGCAGAAAAACGACCCAGAGGAATACCAAGATATAGGTGGATTGATACAGTACAAAGTCCCTTAGACGATAGAAATATTAGATCTGGTAATGTTGGAGTCTTGACAAGTAACAGACTGATTTGGAGGAAAATTGTAGATAGGAAGTTAGTAATGATGTAAATTTTTCATGTAGTACTATCATATCCTGTACACCCCTTGAGGGTACAGGGTAGGAATTTGATGATGTAGTTATTTTTTTTTTCTTTTTTTTTTTTTATTAAATGTCAGACCAGTAGAATAACAGTTGATGAAATCATTGTCACGTTGGCATACTGTTTGAAATGTAATATAGCTTGTCTCTGTATATATATATATATATGTGTGTGTGTGTGTGTGTGTGTGTGTGTGTGTGTGTACACTCCAGATGATGACTTTAATATGAATGGTCGAAATGTTGGGAAATTAAAGTAATTATTCCTATTACAGTTGTAGTCTCCATAATTATACTGAAATGCATGCTGGTCACTATGTAACACTAAAGGGAAGGATGCTGTAACTTTTGATGTGATGCAGTATGATCTTTGCTGTCCTTGTGCCATTAAAACCATAAGTTGTCGTCAACATCCTCCAAGACAGGTTTGCACTCTATCCTGCAGTTTCTCACTATATCAACTACAGAAGTCTCATACTCTCTCTTTCTCTACCTGCAATTATTTAAAGTGCACAGAGCAGTTTACTCTGAATTCTTGCCCGTCTATACTGACATCTCAAGATCTCATTCCTCTTTGGTTTTGCTGCTATGTGATCTTATTATGTCCAATCAGCTGCCACTTAAATGCACCACTACAAAAAATGTATAATTTATACAGATTCATTGATTCTTTATAGGCTATCTCCTCTCCTTTGTATACTCCATGTCCAGTGCTTTAGGAGGTTTTGCAACTGTTGTACAAAATGAAGACCCTTAATTTTGATGGTTGGTTGTGCTGGATTCCCAACCACATTCGATTTAAGGAAAGTGAGATTGCAGATGCAGTTGCTAGATCAGTTCTACTTTTTCCATTTATTGTTTGGCAGTCCCATCTACAGACTATAGACAGTTCAAAAGATCAGAGCTAATTATCCATTGGCAGTCTTCATGGTAGGAAGCATTGACAAATTGCATGAGATTAAGTCTGAAATTAAGCATTGGCAGTCTAGTCATCGTAGAAGTAGAATAGAGGAAGTTGTTCTTGCTAGATTCTGTATAGGTCACAGTCATCTTACATATTCTTATTTACTGAGGACTGAGATCTATGTGCAAAAAAAATGTAGCATGCATCTCACCATTTGTCATATTCCAGCACTTCACACAAGAGAGGAATGAAATTTATACTAAATCTAGATGAATTTATTACTCAGATAAATTGGATGATGTATTTAACTATTTACAAAGAATTAATTGATTTAAACACATTTGATTATGAATTCTATTCATGTGTAGATACTGCATTGCTTGACTTAATTTTTTTTATACATAATACATTATGTACTAATTTATCTCTTTTTTGTATGGCACAGTATGATCTTTGCTGTTTTTTCAGCAATAAACCATAATTCAACCAACCAACCAACCAACTCAGTATAATGCCATGCATTATGGTATAAAATCTACCAGAGCTGTTACATAATAATATATGGTGTCCTCAAGGGGATATAATCAATACTTTCCTTTAAATTTGGATGTTTTTTTTATAGCTTCTGCTCCCACTTCTAGCAGGGTGTGATGTTATGGAGCTACAGATGGAATATTTGAGTTCTGTCCAACACATAGTGCCTTAATCAACCTAATCCCTCCTGTATTGTTTTTGTATCTAATTCAGCCTAATGATTTTTTTTTCTCCTGCTTCACAAACTGTTTTGGTACATTTTCATACCCCCATCACTGTGAAGGTAGATTTCCAGAAATAGTATGAGTTAATTTTACAGTTATCTCTAAAATCATGGGAAGGAGAGCCCATAGCAGTTGCAAAAATTATGCACCAAGTTTTGCAGTTTGCATTTCGCTCTCTCTCTCTCTCTTTAAGCATTTTAACTTCCTTTACTTGTGGTAGATATGCATCTCCTAGGACAGTGTTTCTCAAACTTCAGATATCTGCGGACCCCTTTTTAAATTTTCATTATTACCAAGTACCACCTAATTAATTAAGTAAAAACTTAATTAATTAATTAATTAAAACGTATAATTAATTAAAATTAATAAATTAATTTAAAATATTAAAAAATTAAATATCTATTTTATTTGAATTTATATGTTCATGTAAACAAAAATATGATTTATTTTTAATAGAATAAACTTTATAAAGATACTATAAAGTTTTACTTACTTGAAATAATTTATCATCAATGAGAGATGTGAAATTGCTTATGGTGAGATAAAATTTCAGCAAAATTTGGCTCTATAGTTGTTAATTTCAATCTCAGATGCGGTTCGACATCTATAATGCGATTCCTCTTCTTCGTCTTAATATCTACAAGGGCAAAAAATCCAACTTCGCACAGATATGAACTTGGAAATAGAAAAATGAACCTTAGAGCTTTATCTGCTAATTCAGGAAATTCATTCTATATTTGTAGCCAAAATGATAACGTATTCTCACTGTGTTTATTTTTTAGGAAACCATCAGAAGCTAGTTCTAAAAGTTCTTCTTCTTCTATTGACGATAGACCCTTTGGCATAAATTTGTTTTTATTGAAAGGGTATCTTATCCACTCATTATTAATGTCCAATTCAGGGAAATACTTTTCTAGATTCATTTGTAAGCTATTTAAATGCTGCATGATAGTAATTTTCACATCATCATCAATTTGTTCATTTGAACTTGCGTGCAGTTCATGAGGCGATGGAAACGCTTCAAATTCTCCATTACCAACCTCTTTTTCCATAACTTAATTTTTGCCAACGTGGCGTTCACTTTATCTTGGACATGAAATATAGACATTTTCTTGCCTTGTAAAGATAAATTAAGACTATTTAATACAGGAAATATATCTGCCAGGTATGCTAATTGACTGAGCCATTTCCAATTATGTAAATGTTTTTTCAATTCAAACTTTTCATCAAGAAAAACTTGTAGTTCATTCCGAAGTTCAAATAAACAAGTAAAGACTTTTCCACGAGAAAGCCAACGAACATCGGTATGGAAAAGAAGTTGTGTATAGTTGCTTCCCATTTCTTTGCAAAGTTGAGAGAAAAGTCTGGTGTTTAGAGGACGGCCTTTAATATAATTTATGATTTTTACAGCTTCATCAAGAAATTTTCTTAGGTCTGTAGACATCATATGTGTAGTCAAAGTCTCCCTGTGTATGCAGCAGTGTGTCGACTTTGCATTTGGTGCAACAGCTTGATTCCTTGAAACAAGCCCTTTTTTAGATCCGACCATGGATTTCGCTCCGTCCGTGCTTATTCCAATACAACTTTTTTAATCAAGCTTGTTTTGATGCATAAAGGTATTTATACTGTTGAATATTTCTTCTCCTGTTGTATGTTCTGGCAAGGGTTGGCAATATAAAAGGTCGTCATGAATTTTTTGATTTTTTTTCGTACCTAACGAACACTAGAAAATTTGCAAAATTTGTAATGTCGGTAGATTCATCTACCTGCAACGCATAATAATGACTCTTACGTATATCGGATAACAATGTTTGTTTTATATTTTCAACCATTTCAGTGATTCTTCGATGAACGGTACTATTTGAAAGGCAGATCCGATCAAAAGATCTTTTTGCATTATCTTCGATCATAATTTCCACTATTATTTTTGCTGCAGGCGTGACCAAAGTTTCACCAATTGTTTCCGCTGCACCACTTTTTGCTATTAATAGTGACACACGATATGAAGCTTCTAAAGCTTTCATGTTTTCACCTCCTGACCCGGTCGACATCACTTTTTGAGATTCTTTTAAATTTTAAGTTTATTTTGAAAAAATTTGACAGGTTTGTCCTTGCATTCATTATGTTTCGATTCAAAATGGCAATTTAAATTACATGGTTTCATGCTTTCATTTTTTAAAGTTTCACCGCAAATTACACAAATCACATAATGGAATAGGTTCCTCTTCATTTCCCGTCCATGAAAATCCACATTTCAAATAATTTATATCGTACTTACGAAGTTTTCTCATCTTCTTCCTAGTTGGTTTTTTAGAGATGTCAGACAACACACACTTATCAATTTCACTTGATCCAGGTACAATATCAACATTTTCTTGTTGCTGACAGCTACTTCTGTCTTCTATGTTCCTCTCTTTTGCGCATTTTAAAAATCCAGTCTTTAACCAGTGATCCATACTTAAGAATTTGAAAGCTAAAAAAATTACCGTATTTAACAAACAGTCCTTCAACAAATGGCTAGTGAAAGCAGAAATCAAAACAGACAGCAATGGTAGGCCAGTAGAGATAAAGCAGCTATGAAGACGTTCGTATGATTGGTGCGGTATTAACAAAAGATTGCGCTACTAATTGACAAAGGTAAGCTGACAGTTCAGTTGAAATGCTAATTCTCTTCAACCAAATTCCTTATATAATATCTGAAACACATTCACTATATATTTCTTAGTTTTAACACGTTCACTCAAACAAAACCATATGTTGCTGGTGCACCATATGGTTTTGATTGTGTACTATACAGCATTTTATGTGGGAGGGGTCATGCGATTCATTAGTTAGTTCCGTTTTTACCCAGTTGTCTCTAATTGCACTGTTTGTTGAAAAACATATTACACAGCCTGCAGATGTCTCTGTAGCTTATTCAGTGATACAATAGGAACGTTTTACGATCTCAAACTTAAATTTTATTCCATGCATTAATGATGAATTGCCACGGACCCCCTGAAGACCTTTCGCAGACTCCCGGGGGTCCGCATACCACACTTTGAGAAACACTGTCCTAGGAGATGACAATTGAATGAACCACCACTGGTGGAAGAGGTTTACCCTTCTCAAGTTTTGATCAGAGAGACCCTTCTCCATCCTTATTCAAACATATGTTTCAGAAATGCTGTTTTGTGTTAGTATATGAACAAAATTTATTTATTTTTTTTAAATCTGAGTGTGTTAATGTAAAGTGAGTAGAACATTATTTGGATTATTGACTAATTCTGATATAAGGTACAGACTTTTTTATATAGAAGAGCCTGTGGAGTATTCATAACTGTAAATTCACACTTATGCCACAGTAATTAACTTTTTAATAACATGTAATTACTGTGGCATAGGTGTGAATTTATAGTTAAGGTACAGACTTAACTTGGAGTATGCCAGTTTTCTGAAAACTCTTTTGCACCTAGATTTTTAAATTCCTGGTATATAAATCTCTGTATCAGTGTTGTATCAAAACTTGCTATATTGCTTTTATTTATTGTAATGAACTGATAATCTTCATGAAGTCATGGAAATTATTATGGAAGGGCCCACATTAATTGTTATTTGCACAGTGTCTATCATACATCTCCTTACAGTCATTCATTCATTCATTCACTGATATTGCAGTCAATAGCTACCTTTTGTCACTATCCAAGCAAAATAAATATAATCTTCACATCCTTGTTAGCCACACTTTTACTAAACTTCCAGAGCTGACCTCCTTTTCTTTTCTCTCCAGTTCTTCTTTTTCTTCAACCCGGATCAGTCCACTACTGGACAGAGATCTTCAGCTTTCTCCATTCCATTCTATTTTCAGCTTTTCTCATCCATTGCATTCTAACAATCAACAATTTCATCTTGCCATCTCTTGGTTTTTCCCCTGGGTTTTCATTCTGTCAGTAAGTTAGGCAATGTCCAGCCCATCTCCATTTTGAATGCATAATGTAACTAATGATGTCCTGTATGCCTTCTTTTTTTTTATCTTATTAAATGGGAAGATATCCTGTCTTTAAATATCACACCAAACATATCCCTTTCCATTTTTCTCTGGTAACTTTAAATTTGTGAATTATATTTTGAGTTAAATTCCATATTTCATTGCCATGTTTAATTTCAGGGAAGATACACTGTTCAAAAACTTTTCCCTTCAAACTAATGGAAATATCACTTTTGAAGATACCTTTCATCCTTCCAAAACCATCAAGCCTAGCTGTTATCTTTCTTTTATTTCTTCTATTTTTGTATCTTTAATGTTTATGATTTGTCCTAGATAAATATATGAATCTTCCTTCTCCTATATCTTCCAGTATAATTCTTTTTTGGTGTTCAATTGTTATTCATTTCCTTTTGTTTAAATTCTTCTTCAACCCAATTTGATTGGACATTTGAGCTAATTCTCTTAATTTTATTTCTAGGTCTCTTGCATCTTCTGCATTAGGTATTGAAAAATTTCCCCCACCTGTTTTATAAAATCCTTTTAGCAACCTATATTGAATAATTATTAAAGATTACGCTACTCGGCAGTAAGGAATGATGGCGGATTCAGCTGCAGTCGCAAGTGGCGTATTGCCAAGTCCTCCGCCATTTAAGAACTCTATTATAAGCAATATCATAAGGGACTTTGTGGCATGCAGTACTTGCGACATGTATGCGTCTCGGGAATTGGATGTGTGGCTTGTGAAAGAGAGCGGAGAGCGTATGTGCGTAAAATGCAGGCAGTTGGAGGAAATAAGTGCATTAGAAATATCAATATCCGACCTTGTTGCTCCAGGAACGGGGAATGAATGTAGGAAGACAAGTAGTGTGATAGGAGAGAATGAAAAAAATATATATATAAATGAGAAAATAATAGCTGATAGTGTGGAAGGTGTGAGTGACTGTGAAAGTTTAGGAGATGGTTTTGTTTGGAAGAGTGAATTTAGATTAAGAGTGACTGACCTGCAGAGGGAGATAGATGAGCTGAAAGAGGAGGTGGAATGTCTTGTGAATGAGAGCAGAAGTATGAAAGATAAGATTAGGAGAATGGAAGAGATAAATGCTAGGCGAATCAGAGTAGGGGAGAGAGAGAATTTTGGTGTTAGAAGAGGAGAAAGGAAACAGTAGAAGAGAGGGAATGAGTGAGAGGTATGGGGGTGCTAAAAGAGGAGAGAATGGAAACAGTAGAAGAGAGGGAATGAGAGAGAGGTATGGGAATGCTAGCAGATGAGAGGATGGAAACAGTAGGAGAAACGGAATGAGAGAGAGATATCGAAGTGCTAGAAGAGGAAATAATGGAAACGGTAGGAGAGATGGAATGAGATAGAGGTATGGGAATGCTAGAAGACGAGAGGATGGAAACAGTAGGAGAGACGGAATGAGAGAGGGATATGGAAGTGCTAGAAGTAGAGAAAATGGAAACAGTAGGAGAGAGGGAATGAGAGAGATGTATGGGAGTGCTAGAAGAGGAGAGAATGGAAGCAGTAGTAGGAGAGAGAGGTATAGAAATGCTAGAAGAGAAAATAGCAGTAGAGGAGAGGGAATGAGAGAGACCTATGGGAATGAAAGAAGAGGAGAGAATGGAAACAATAGGAGAGAGAGAATGGTAAGAGGTATAATGTATGGCGACTCGATGATCCGTGGTGTTCAAGATAGGATGCATGAGAAGTGTTTGCCAGGAGGAACAATAGAAAGGGTGGCTATTGCAATTAAGAGAGGTGAAAGGGCGGATGAGATGATTGTGATGGTAGGAACAAATGACTTGAGTGGTAATGTAAGTCGGGCAGCGAGAGATATGAGATTTTTGCTTGAGGCTGTACGGAAGAAGACAGAGAGAGGAAAAATAGTGTGCATATTGCCTAGGTATGATAATGACGAACTGAGCAGAAGAGCAGTAATATTGAATGACATAATAGCTAGAATGTGTGACAAGAGAGGACTGGTATATGTGGATGCTTGGAGTGTGTTTGAGGAAAGAGAGAAATTGTATGCGAGAGACCGCTTACATTTGAATGAGGAAGGACGTAGGCATCCGGAGAGATTGCTGTTCTGAATGAGTCAGTATGTCCCAGAGAGGATGATAGCAGGGGGTGACCTCTTGTGGGAATGGATTCTTGGGAGAAGGGAGATGACATCAGGTAACACTGAGCCCAATGGAGTCTAGAGGGGATAATGCTGGGTATAGAAACAATGGCATTTATATGTTTTATACTAATGCCAGGAGTATCCGAATAAGGGAGAGGAATTGGTGGCGCAGATAGCATCAGCCTGGCCAAACATTATTGGGATTACTGAGACGTGGTTGACAGAAGAGGATATAATAACAGGAATAGAAGTCGCTCGGTACAGCATTTTTCGGCAGGATAGGAGGGGAAAGCATGGTGGTGGGGTACTGCTTATGATAAGTGACGACCTATGTCCTCTAAGAGTGGAGGCTTTGGAAGGCAGTGAGACAAATGAATTTGAGAGCATATGGTGTGAGGTAGAGGTGGGCAAGACAGGATATTTAGTGGGGTGTTGCTACAGACCCAGGAGCACAGAGGATGGGGACCAGGAGATGTTTAGACAGTTAAGTTTGGCAAGTGCAAGAAGAATGATTGTTATGGGGGATTTTAACTACAGTAGTATAAATTGGAGAGAGGAAGATGCATGTAGCAATAGGGGAATGGAATTTCTAGAATTCTTGAGGGACAAATGTCTTAGGCAACATGTAATAGAGGGAACAAGAGTTTCAAGACTTTTGGATTTGGTTATAGCATCAGAAGAGTTGATAATAACTGAGATGACATCTCTTGCACCAGCTGGAGAGAGAGAGTGACCATATGGTTTTGACTTGGAGAATGAATAGACATGTAGGAGTATCAAAGAGACGGGAATTTATGTGGAATTATAAAGCAGGTGATTATAATAGTCTTAGACGTCAACTTCAGGAAGTTTCATGGAGGGAGGAATTAGAAGGCTGGGATATCATTAGTGCGTGGGAAATTTTGAAAGAATATTTGTTAACAGCAATGGTAAGTTGTATACCATGAGTGAAAAAGAGGATACAATTTGGAGTAAAGTGGATGACAAACAATATTAAACAGCAATTGCATGTGAAAAAGAGGCTATGGAAGAGATATAAGGAGACAGGTGAAGAGAAGATGCATGAAGAATATAAGACACAGGCCAGAAGAGTGAGTAGTGTGGTAAGGAAAGCAAAACTGGAATATGAGAGGAGATTGGCGCTAAGATCCAAAGAAAATCTTAGGGAATTTTTTAGCTATGTGGCCAGTAAGAGGAAAAATGACTGTGGGATAAAAATGGGAATAGAGTGACTGATGCAGAGGACATAGTGGAATTGTTCAATGAACACTTTATTGGAGTATTTCATTCTAGAGGAGTCAGTTTTAATGCTAGAGGGATAGGGCATGTTCGAGGTTTAGAGGTACAGGAGGAGAGTGTGTTTCAGATACTGAGTACTCTTGATGTCAGTAAAGCTTTGGGACTGGATGGTATTTCACCATGAGTTTTGAGAGAATGTGCTAGGGAACTGACAGTGCCTTTAACCTGGCTTTTCAATGAAAGTCTGGCTTCGGCAAAGGTGCCCAGGGAATGGAAGGAAGGTAAGATAGTGCCATTGCATAAGGGTGGTAACAGACTGGAAGTGTCTAATTATAGGCCAGTTTGTGTGTCATCAGTAGTAGTTGTTAAGATCTTGGAGAAAGTAGTGAGGGACCGTATACAGCATTGGGCAGATGAGGGTAATGTTATCTGTGAGAGTCAACATGGATTTGTGAAAGGACGCTCTTGTTTTAGCAATATGCTAGCCTTTTAAAATAAAGTTACAAGAACATTATATGAGGGAAAGGCATTTACTGCAATTTTCTTAGACTTAGCAAAGGCATTTGACAGGGTACCACATGATAAACTGATATTTAAGTTGCAGCACATGGGTCTGGATGTCAGATTTGTCAACTGGATTCAGGATTGGCTGTCTGATAGGTATCAGAGAGTTGTGTATGGTGGAGCAGGTTCAAGGAAGCAGAGGGTTACAAGTGGGGTCCCACAGGGCTCAGTACTAGAACCTATATTGTTTAACCTTTATATCAATTGCAAGGGGATATTCAGTTGTTTGCGGATGATATGAAGCTGGGAAGGATTATTAGTAATAGTGCAGATGTGGTAGCCCTGCAAGAGGATTTGAATAAGCTAGATAGATGGGAAAATGAATGGGGGTGTCAGTTTAATGCAGCAAAATGTAGTCTTGAGGTTTGGGAAACATCGATGGGATGCTACATACTCTATGGGAGGAGTTATGCTGGAGGAAGTTGGGGAGACAAGAGATCTGGGGTTGATGATTGATAGAAACCTGAAATTTAGGGGACATATTGCAAAGGTGGTGAAGGTAACACAGAGGATTGCTGCAATAATGAGAAGGACACTGACCTGCAGAGATAGAAGGGTTATCATTCCATTGTATAAGTCTCTGATCAGACCACACTTTGACTATTGTTCTCATATTTGGTCCCCAGGATTTGAAAGGGATAAATTAACTGTGGAAAGGGTACAAAGGCGGATGACAAAGATGGTTTCAGGACTGTACAATTTTGGTTATGAGGATCTGCTGAGGGAATGTGGACTGCAGAGTTTGGTGGATAGAAGAAGGAGAGGTGATATGATTGAGACTTTTAAACTGTTGAGAGGTGGTTACAGGGTTGAGACTGGGTAGTTGTTTCGCTAACAGCGGGAAGGAGTGATGACAAGAGGCCATCCCTGGAAGTTACGAAAGGAAACTGTTAGCAAGAGGGTGAGGAGTGGTTTCTTTGCATGGAGGGTGGTTGAACCATGGAATGCATTGCCTGATGGAGTGGTGAGAGCGAGAACGGTCAGTGAGTTTAAGGAGTGGTATGATAGACTTTGTGTTTCTTATGGGGGGACCTCCCCTCGATGAGTCTTGACAGACTTTATGTTCTTAGGAAGGACCTCTCACAATGAGTCTTTTGACTCCATGGAGGCCTGAATAATAATAATATATGTAGCTATCATATCCTCTCTCTCTTCATTTTACTGACCAATTATCATAACCATAAATCTTAATATTGTTTCATGACAAGTATTCACAGATCTGATGCCACTTTTGTCATCCATCTATGAATCCTCTCCACCACTTTCTCATCTTTAAGAAACTCAGGTGACCAGATCTGAGCACAATAATTCTGATCTAGCTGTATTGTAGCACACTTGGATGTTGAAAAACATCCAAGTGTGCTACTCTTGAGCATATTCTCAATTATTCTATTTACTGCAAACCTGACTTCATGGAGATGAAGTCTGTTAAATGAAAGTGACATTTACTGTTTATTCCAGATGGTAAATGTGACTGATGTAAATGGTTCATGAACCTCATCTTCAAAAAGAAGTTTGCTTATGTATTGCCAAAACTGTTTTCTTGGTCTTCCTCTGTGTCCATTAGTTGGCCTCTAGAGACAAATCTTATAACATCCATTCAGAAGTTTATTGACCTCTATCATATCACCCCTTTTTCTCCTATTAACAAGAGTATGTAGCCCACATACTCGTAATCAGTAATCATAATCTAAATTCCATAATCCCCAATATAATCTTCGCAACTTTTATGTGTACCATTTCCACAGTTTTTTTTTATCCCCTTTGAAGTCCAAATCTGCACAGAGTATTACAGGTGCAGGCTTATTAAGGCCTTTTAAAGAGCAGAATGATTTCTTCATCCTTACATTTCAAGGTTTGCTTCAACATTTCAATTATTCTCTGAGTTGTATTGGCAATTTTTGCTATATGACCTTTGAACTTCCAATTGCTATCCACCATTATGCTAAGATCCTTAGCCTCATCAGTTTCTTGTAGCATAACTCTACTACTATAATATGCTGTTGGGAATCTCATCATGCCAAAGTGCAAAACTTCACTTAATAACATTGAACTGATAACCATTTTCATTTGCCCAAATTTCCAGCCTATTCAAATCATTCTGTAAGTGCTGGATATCAGTATCTCTGATTGCCCTGCTTATGTTGTTCATCTATTAGATCTGGCTTCATGTATAGATTGCAGTGGTCTAAGGACCAAATCCTGGAGTATACCACAGTTCACCTGAAATCTGGAGGATTCACCCCACCATATACCACTTTTGATACCTGTCTGTCAACCATCCACTTATCAAAGTCACTCTTATGATAAGTGATGACTTATGTCCTCTAAGGTTTTGGAAGCATATGGTGTGAGGTAGAAGTGACCAAGACAGGATATTTAGTGGGATGTTGCTACAAACCAAGGGACACAGAGGATGGGGAATAGGAGATGTTTAGGCAGTTGAGCTTGATAAGTGCAAGAAGAATGATTGTTATGGGAGATTTTAACTACAGCAGTATAAGTTGGGAAGAGGAAAATGCATGTAGTAATAAGGGAATGGAATTTCTAGAATTCTTGAGGGACAAATGTCTTAGGCAACATGTAATAGAGGGAACAAGAGGTTCAAGAGTTTTGGATTTGGTCATAGTATCAGAAGAGCTGATAATAAGTGAGATGACATCTCTCCCACCAGTTGGAGAGAGTGACCATGTGGTTTTGACTTGGAAGATGAATAGGCATGCAGGAGTATCAAAGAAAAGGGAACGTATGTGGAATTATAAGGCAGGTGATTATAATAGTCTTAGATATCAATTAAGGGCAGTTTCATGGAGGGCAGAATTGGTAGGCCAGCATATTATTAGTGCTTGGGAAATTGTTAAGGAATATTTGTTAGCAGCAATAGTAAGCTCTATTCCACGAGTTAAGAAGCAGACACAATTTGGTGTAAATTGGTTGACAAACAATATCAAACAGGAACTGCAGTTGAAAAAGAGATTATGGAAGAGATATAAGGAGAGGGGTGGAGGGTAGATGCATGAAGAATATAAGACACAGGCCAAGAGAGTGACTGGTATGGTGAGGAAGGCAAGACTGGAATATGAGAAGAGATTGGCACTAAGATCCAAAGAAAATCCTAGGGAATTTTTTAGCTATGTGACCAGTAGGAGGAGAAATGATTGTGGAAGAATGACACTGCAGGATAAAAATGGGATTAGAGTGACTGATGCAGAGGACATAGTGGAGTTATTTAATGAACGTTTTTTGGAGTATTTCATCCTGGAGAAGTAAGTTTTAATACTAGAGGGATAGGGTAGGTTCGAGGTTTAGAGGTGCAGGAGGAGAGTGTGTTCCAGATACCATGGATGTAAGTAAAGCTGTGGGACTGGATGGTATTTCACCATGGGTTTTGAGAGAATGTGCTAAGAACTGACAGCTCCATTGACCTGGCTCTTCAATAAAAGTCTGGCTGTGGAAAAGTGATCCAAGGAATGGAAGGACTGTAAGATAGTTTCATTGCACAAGGGCAGTAGCAGACCGGAAGTGTTTAATTATAGGCCAGTTTATGTGTCATTAGTAGTTGTTAAGGTCTTGGAGAAATTAGTGAGGGACCATATACAAATGTTGGACAGATGAGGGTGATGTTATCTGTGAGAATTAACATGGATTTGTTAAGGGGTGCTCTTGCTTTAGTAATATGATTGCCTTTTATAATAAAGTGACAAGAGCAGTTGATGAGAGAAAGGCATATACTGCCATTTTTTGGGGGATTTTGCAAAGGCATTTGACAGGGTGATACATGATAAGCTGATATTTAAGTTGCAGCACATGGATTTAGATATCAGGTTAGTCAACTGGATGCAGGATTGGCTGTCTGATAGCTATCCGAGAGTTGTGTATGGTGGGGCAATATCAAGGAGGCAGAAGGTTACAAGTAGGGTCTCACAGGGCTCAGTACTGGGACCTGTATTGTTTAATCTTTATATCAATGACATTGTCAATGGATTGCAGGGCGGGTAATCAGTTGTTTGCCGATGATGTGAAGCTGGGAAGGGTTATTAATAATAATGCAGATGTGGCAGTCCTGCAGGAGGATTTGAATAAACTAGAGACAGATGGGCAAATGAATGTGGGGTATCGGTTTAATGCAGCAAAATGTAAAGTCTTGAAGTTTGGAATCCATTGATGTGAGGCTGCATACTCAATTGGAGGAGCTGTACTGGAGTAAATAGGGAAGACAAGAGATCTGGGGTGATGATTGATAGAAAACTGAAATTCAGGGAGCATATTGCAAAGGTGGTGAAGGTAACCCAGAGGATATCTGCAATACTGAGAAGGACGCTGACCTGCAGAGATAAAAGAGTTATTATAAGACCTTGATCAGACCACACTTAGACTACTGTATTCAAATTTGGTCCCCAGGATTTTAAGGGAATAAATTAACTGTGGAAAGAGTAGAGAGGCAGATAACAAAGATGGTTTCAGGATTGTACAATGTTAGTTATGAGAATTGGCTGAGGGAATGTGGACTGCAGAGTTTGGTGGATAGAAGAAGGAGAGGTGATATGATCAAGACTTTTAAACTGTTGAGAGGCAGTTACAGGGTGGACATTAGGGAGTTCTTTTGCTTTGTGGAACAGTGGGAAGGAGCGATGACAAGGGGCCATCCCTGGAAGTTACGAAAGGAAGCTGTGAGCAAGAGTGTGAGGAGTGGTTTCTTTGTGTGGAGGGTGGTTGAATCCTGAAATGTATTGCCTGAGAGAGTGGTGAAAGCAAGAATGGTCAACGAGTTCAAGGAGTAGTATGATATACTTTGTGTTTCCTAAGAAGGACTTCCCACTATGAGTCTCTTGACTCCATGGAGGCCTAAATAATAATAATAATAATAAACTTATATTCTCTACTTTATGCAACAGCCTTTCATGCAGTATCTTATCGAATCCTATCGAATGCCTTAGCAAATTTCAACCGTATCAGTTTATCCATTCCCTTTATCCAACTCAGCTATAGCAGTGTTATAATATATGAGCAAATTACTGAAACTGATGTTCCTTGCACAGTATAGCTTGTCTGACTACTTATTTCTGTATGTGCATTCTTACCAACTTCTCTAAATCTTCACTACCACACCAGAGGTATTGATAGGTCAGTAGTTGGAGAAATCAGTTATTGTCATCCTTATACCTTGGAACTGTCATATATTCTTTCCATTCCTCTGGTGTCTTTCTTGAGCTGAGACTGAAGTTATACAAACATGTCAAAGAAGACCTAGCCATTTTGGCTGAATATAATTTTAGCATATGTGCTGATATTCTGTTTGACCCTATCGCTGAATTCTTATCCATGTTATGCAACCGCTCCTCAACCTCATTCTTATGCACCTGTAACTCTTCATCCAATGTAGTAGTAGTAGCACTGTGCATCATGTTACATGCACCTGGTGATATCCCCTACAAAAGTGAGCACTCATTAACTGAACAATCACATTAGTTTTTGACACTTGAGTACCATCTGCATTAAGTAAAGTTATTCTTCGACATTCATTCTTTCCTTTGCTTGCAGCATATGATAAAATTCTTTTGGATTGTCTATAGTCTTCATAGCCAATTTCTTTTCAAACTCTGATTTAGCTTTCTGCACAATTTAGCTGACCTGCACTTTATACATTTCATAACTTCTCTTATCCTTATTCTCATGATATTCCTTCCACATGATCATCTTCATGCAGATCTCTTTCTTAATAAAGTTGTACATCCATTTTACTCTCACCCTATTTATTCTTTGAACTCTAGGGATAAATTCAGATACTTCCCTCATTTAAGTACTTTTTTCCAAGATTCCCATGCCCATCTGATAACTTTCCCATAACTGTTCAGCATGCAACCTGTCCTAATTGGAACATCAATATAATTAGCTAATTCCCAGGAAAATACTGCATGATCACTGTCACCAGTGAGTGGTAAAATAGTCATATTCTTAACAGAAACCCTTTTTGATGTTATGAATAAATTTAACACTCTTTAACCTTGAGTTCATTCTTTCACATGCTGCTTGAGAAAGTTGTTTCATAAAAACTCAATAAATTCTACTTCATTCTTATCATGAGATTTCTTGTCTATCCAGTCAGTGCGTGGATAATTAAAGTTTCCCATAATGATCACTCCTTTAGTACCTATCAGAGTAATTTAGCAATGCATTTCCTTGTTCCCTGCAACCGAGTTTCCAGGTCTGTAGCAACACCCCACCATATACTTCACCCTGTTAGCCTCCACTTCCCACTAGATAGCCTCAAACTTACTGCTACATGGGACATTATTGCCAATATTGCTTTCATGCATTTCTACCCTAACTGCACTCAAATCATTGGATATCATTACTAGTATTCCCCATCTTCTCCTTCAGTCTTCTGTCATTCCTAAAAACATTATACACATTACACTTGATCCTAGTTACAACATCTGATTCTGTTAGCTAGTTTTCACTAATGCCAAACATCTTAGGCCACAATGTATTCAATAAAGCAACGAACTCAGTTCCTTTATTCTTATGCTCCTGGCATTTGTGTATAGACATAACAAATTACCACCTGGCCTTTTCCTATACATAGGAAAATATGCAATCTTATTGGCCTTGTTGTAGAACTTTCTCTTTTCCCTCCTGAACACACTTAAAATACGAACCTAAAGCATGCCATCCTTTTGCCAGATACATAGCCATGTCAAATGCCATTCATATCTTTATCACATTGGCATACCAAAGCTGAACTTTCACACACATTCTAATTATTCCTATCATGGTGATTTAGTTTTCCTGACTCTCTGTATTAGGTCTCAACCCAATAAGTAATTTTTCCAGGCTTCTGATGCCAAATCCATTTAAAACTACATTAGAGTTACAAAAGTAATAAAGCAGATACTTATATATGCACTACTTGGAAAGAAGTCAATGGGCACCCCATGGGTAAGGTGCATCGTGCCATGTAATGAGTCATGTGCTTATAGCTGGTATAAATTGGAGGAATATGATGCTTCCAAGTCAGTGCAACTGTGTCCGTGTGAAATGGCTGTGAGAAGAGAATTGACGGAGCTTGAAAGAGATGTTGTGTTAAGATGCTATGTTACAGGCCTGTCTATTTGACAAATTGTTGACAAATTGGGCCATCCCAGGTCAACAGTCAGTGATACCATACTGAGATGGAAGTGCAGAGAGTCACCTGCAGTGGATAACCCACCACATTCATCAAACGTGAGAATAGGGTGCTATGAAGGATAATATGTAAAAACTGTCATTTGTTGGCTGACACATGGAATGCAGAGTTTCAGGCATTGATTGGAACACAAATCTGCACAAACACATCCAAGTTCACAACATAGATGTCCATGGTAGGAAATCCATGTTATGAACCAATTTAACTCCTAAAAGTATAGTCCTTTTAGGTGTTAAATTGCTATTCATCATTACTTCCATTTTGTTAATATTCATCTTCAGCCCAATTTGACTGGACATTTAAGACCAGACACTGCCAAGAGAAGATGCATATATAATTAATAATATAATATAATATAATATAAAATTTATATTATTATTATATACATTTTTAAAGAGCCTCCTTAGCTCAGTCGTTATTATAGACAAAGCCCTTTGGTCGGAAAGAGTTGGTTCGATTCCCATCAGTGACGTGAGGAATCTTTATCTGATCTCTTTTGATAAAAGGTGAGTTAGGTGTCTCCCTTACGAGGTAGGGGTTTTTTCACCTGGAAACTCCAGTTTTTCATCCCTCAGAACAGGAAAACCAGCCCCCATGAACACACGCATTACAGACATAGAACACACTGGTAGGAATATGGCTAACCACCTTATCCACGAGTTACAGTTGCAGTTACAAGAGTAAAAAATCCTTGACACCATAAAAGGTAAAAGAGGAAAAGATTAAGTAGTAGAAGAAGAAATAAATTTTTAAAATTCAAATGGTAATTCAAATGGTGATAAATGTCAGGAAATTTTGCTATTGATTCCAAATTGCAATATGTTTATTTTATAGGTCTTTATTCTGCAATGATCTTCTTCCTGAAAATACTAATTTTGTAGGCTTTGCAAGATCAGCTCTTACAGTGAAAGATATCAGGTCAAAAGTAGAACCATATTTTCAGGTATGTTTTAGGACTTATATGGTATATTTATTAAAAATATTTAAAAAAGAAATGTGAAGCAAACAATTTGAATATTCTATGAAAGATATAAGTTCTACTCAATACTGCTAATTGATCATTCTTAAACAAGGATCCCTATTTGATTTTGCCAGGGAACCAGCTACTGGAACCAATTCTGAAACACACCCCAACTCAACATCACCAAAGTTCAAGATCAGTACTATCAACATAAGAAGCCTGAATGGCAAAGAAATGGAAGATAAGTATCAGATCGACATAATAGAGGTGACTGAAACAAAAAAGACAAAAACTGGTGAGATGTTTCTAAGCAATAAATACAAAATGTTATATTCAGGCAATACAATCAGGGAAAAGAAGGAGTAGCTATAGTATTCAATTCTAAATATGAGGCTAATCTTCTTTAATGGTAGACAATATCAAGTAAAGTAATGTGGGCAAATATCAGAATGGGGAACTGGACAATTAGACTTATTTGTGCCTATGGTTCCACAGAAGGTTCTACTATGGTAGAAGTGGAGGAATTTTTCGAAACTTTAGAGAAAGCAACTGACATAGTGAAAAATGAAAAGTTGGTCCTTGTTGGAGATCTAAATAGCAGAGTAGGAAATGATTGTCAGACATACAAAAATATTTTGGGAAAATTGGAGAAAAGAGCAAAACTAATAATAATGGCAAATATTTCTTGGATTTCTGCTCAGGACATGGACTGATTATTACTAACACAATGCGACGTAAAAATGTGCACATTCACATGGAGGGAAGAGGCAAGGAATAAGAATCAAGTCTCATTGACTATGTTACTGTTGATAATGATGTTTTTTCACTAGTGCAGGACCCAAAAGTATACAGAGAATTTTAAATAGCAATTATGATTTAGTTTTGAACAAAATAAAAATGAATTTCATACTGGGTGGGGATAATGTACGAAAGTTTTAAAAAGAATCAAAGTGGAACACAAGTGGAGTATACAGAGGATTTGAAATTGGAAATGATCACCATTTAGTCTTGAGCAGGATACAATTGAATTTCATATTGAAAAGAAGAATATGTAAGAAATCTTTAAAGTGAATAAAAGTTGAGCAGCTCACAGATGTAAACTGTAGACTAAAATACACAAACATTATTCAAGAAAAAAATGCACAAGTTTTAGAACAGGAACTAAACACCTTGGAGATTCATTGGCTAGCCCTGAAGAAAACATTGATTGATTCAGCCAGAGAGGCATATGGTGAGGTTGTCTGCAAGGATAGAAAAATCAGAACTCCTTGGTGAACACAGGAAGTTAAAGAGACAGTGAAGGAAAAGAAGAAAGCATATCGAAAGTTCCTGTCAGATAAGTCAGCTTGTACTCATAGAGAATACAGAGACAGAAAGCTAATTACTGTGTAAAACTAGCTGAAAAAAAGTCATAGGATGACTTTGGTAAGAACATAGAAAATAAATATCAAGAAGGTAGCAAGATATTCAGGTTATTGAAGAAGCTCAGAAATGGAGGAAAGGGTGCTGTAAAAGGAATTAGAGATGATAAAGGTGACATGAAAACTGGAGAATAAGATATCCTTGATGTATGGAGTAATGACTCCAAAAAATTGCTACATGAAACAAGCAGTGATAGTACAGTGGTAAAAAAACACTCAACAGTCATGCAGTCAGGAATACATATCCATACTTGAAATAGAAAAACCATCAAAAGCCTGAAATGTGCAGCAGGAGTAGATGATATTCAACTAGAAATGCTAAAGTATGGAGGTATAAATGTCTTGCAGTGGTTTCATTGCATAATTCAGAAGGCCTGGATAGAGGGACGAACTCCAGTCGGTTGGAGTAGTGCTCTTATAGTACCAATATATCTTCTTCTTCTTCATGCATTAGATGTAATATCTGTTGCAACCAAGACTTCATCTTCTTTAATAGTATCTTTTAATATTTTTCTAGGTCTTCCTGTTCTTCTC
Organism: Typopeltis vanoorti; assembly: GCF_054136105.1. Lineage (NCBI taxonomy): Eukaryota > Metazoa > Arthropoda > Arachnida > Uropygi > Thelyphonidae > Typopeltis > Typopeltis vanoorti. The sequence goes on from NC_143560.1 coordinate 28,962,978, forward strand.
TTATTCTTTGATTTCCAATAGGGAAATAAAACTGAATGTGAGAATTACAGAGGTATTTCCCTCCTGAGTGTTCCTGGTAAGATTTATGCAAGTATACATGAGAAAGGTTGAGAAAGATTGTGGAAGGGAAGTTTGGTGAAGAACAAGCTGGATTCAGGCCAAATAGAGGCGGTCAGGATCAGATTTTCAATTTACGACAAATAGTAGAGAAATCGTGGGAATATAACAAAGATCTGCATTTAAGTTTTGTAGACCTGCAAAAGGCATATGACAAGATGCCAAGAGAAATGCTATTCAAAATGCTGCAGTTATATGGTGTCAATTGGGCATTATATCAAGCAATACTTAGTCTTTATTTGAGTTTTAAGTCTACAATTAAAATTGAAGGAAGTACAGGAAAATTGTTTCATGTTAAATCTGGTGTCAGGCAAGGATGTACATTACCCCATCTGTTATTCATTATCTATATGGATCACATTATGAAGGAAAGTGGTATTAAACCTGATATCAAAATTGGAGATGTTAATCTCAGCTCTTTACTTTATGCAGATGATGTTATACTTTTAGATAAATCTTCTACAAGTCTGCAAGATTTCCTGACTACATTGAATAATAATAAATTTGGTATGCAAGTCAGCAGTAACAAGACAAAGACAATGAAAATAGGCAGAAATATTGAAAATATCAACTGCATTGTGAATGAAGGACCAATACAGCAAGGCAACATTTCAGCTACTGAAGCACAATTTTTAGTGAAGATGGTAAATTAAATACAGAAATAGACAACAGAATGAAAAGCTGGTATGATAGGAAATCAACTGAATAAATTTATATGGAATAAGAGAGAAAGTATTAAAAACACTAAATTAGCTGTATACAAAACAATGTTCAAACCAATTTTAACTTATGGATCTGAGAGCTGGGTTAGAAATAAAAAACTGAAAACAAAGACTAAAGACCACAGATATGAGAGTCCTGAGAAAGATTAGGGTGTGTGTGAACAGATGGCAATATCATATTAAAAATGAGGATATTAGGAAAGAATTTGACATTGTTAGCATCCAGGAACATGTTAGCAGAGCTAGTCTCAGGTGGAATGGTCACTTAAATAGAATGGCAGAGGAAAGATTAATAAAAACAAGTGTTCCCTTCCAGGTTGGCAGGAAGAAGACCAATTTATTATTATTTAACACCTCCAGGGAAGTAACTTGCTCTACAGCTCTGTCTCCACCACGCAATCCACCAGCTACCACACTACACCAACGCCATCTACCGCCGATCACTAGTATTTCCATAGACAATTACAAACATCCATGCCCACGGTGAAGATGTTTGTAGCACTTTTAACTGTATTAATCCACCTATAATAGTGAATTAGTGGATATGCTAACCACTAGGCCAACCAGGCCAGCTATTATAGGTTGATCCACTAATTCACTATTATAGGTGGATTAATACAGTTAAAAGTGCCTTAGAATACAGAAATATAAGATCTGATAATGTTGTAGTCTTGACAGATAGCAGATTGATTTGGAGGAAAATTGTTGATAGGAAGTTAGTAATGATGTAAGTTTTTCATGTAATACTATCACAATATCCTGTACACCATTTTGATGGTACATGTCAGGAATTTGATGATGAGTCTCAGGCATATCGTAAAATGATATGTCTGAGGTCTATTTCATTTTGCAAGTATTGCATGCTACAAAGTCTTTCTCTATTGAAGTGTTGCCATGTGATTCCTATCTGCCTTGAATAGATATATAATTAAATTATATTGGAATTAAGAACAGACTATATTTCCTGGACTGAAATTGTCCAGAAATTGTTTATTATTATTATTACGGGTATCTCCATGGAGTCAGTAGACTCGTCGTGGAAGACCCAAACTAGCAAAACAATATTTGTCATATCTCTTCTTGAATTCATTTACAGACGAAGAGCTCACAACTAAGTTCAGGCAATGAATTCCACTCATTCACCACCCTCCGGGCAAAAAACCTTGTTCTCATACCCTTGTTAACCACACTCTTCTTTAATTTCCACGGAGGACCTCTTGTTCTTCCATCACTATCACACAGCTGAAACATTTCTCCTGCATCAATCCTATAAAAACCTTTCAGTCATTTAAATGTTTCTATCATATCTCCTCTTTTCTGCCTATCAACCAACCTCTGCAATCCACAAGCTCTCAATCTATCAATGTAGGGAGCATTTTTTATATCACTCACCAACTTAGTCACTCTTCTCTGAACCCTCTCCACAGCTTCCTCATCTTCAAGGAAGCCAGATGACCAGACCTGAGCACAGTAATCCAAATGTGGATGTATCAACGTTTTATTTTAAATCATTGTTTCTGTTTTGTCTCCACTATTGAATATATTCATATCTACTGTTTACTCCTGTAGGTTCAGATTGAACCAATTTAAATGGATACACATATCAGCCAAATATGCAGCTATTGTTTAAATGCTCACTTAGTTCAAGTTTATAACCTCTTAAAAATATTCCTATTTTGTTATGCAATAAAAAAAAAAGTAAAAATACATTTATGCAAGATAAAAAGCTACCTATGACCACTTATTACTTCATAAAGAATAGAAGAATAGAAAATATACAGTAATTAAGTATATACTTTATTAAAGTTGACAGTTTTGACCACTTTTTATGGCCACTTATTGCTGGCCTGGTTGGTCGAGTTGTTAGCGTATCCACTCTCCAGCCAAAAGTCTGTGGGTTCGAATCCTGCCGTGGGCATGGATGTTTGTGATCTGTGGAAATGCTAGTGGTGAGCAGTACATATGTATCCTTCTGATGATGACTTAATACAGGGGTCAAAACATCAAGTGTTATTTTATTAATAATTATCAAAATAATCATTTCAACACTTGTGTTTTGTGTCCCTAAATTCATAAATATGAAGGTAGATGCCATTAGTGTAGTTGGTGGAGACAGAGTTGTAGAGTAGGTGCCCTTCCTCAATCAGTCTTTGGACTCCCTGGAGGCATCACATAATAATACCTCAATAAATAATAATGTATTGTCTTCAGTTTTTTGTCTGCTTATGACTACATAATCAGCAATAATAGCATTTAATTATTAATATGGGAGTCTGTCCAAAATTTCCATTATATTTTTGTAACACAGAATCATCTGTACTTATTACATAGGTAAAGTGGATATTAAATCTAACATTATTTCAAAGCTGAATGTTTGTAGAAACTATGAAAGTTTCATAAGTTGAACCGAGAACTTACAGGTATACAATCCTTGGCATCCCCAAGTCACCTTAGTATGGACTACTTAAAAGATATGGGCATGGGCACTGTCCAAGCATCCATATATTTGCGTTTTATTAGTCCATTTGATAAAGGTTTCACTGGCCTGACAGCTGTTTTGAACTGGTTGGTTCTCTTCAGAGACCAGTCAGAAATCTTAAGAGAGCAAAAACTCTTGTACTTACTCCTGTACATTATTATCTGTACTTATTTCTACACATTTTGACCATTCGCTGATATTTGATGTTATAAATTCATTCAAATTTTGAAATATAGCATTATCAGTTTGCTTGTGTGTGTGTGTGTGTGTGTGTGTGTGTGTGTGTGTGTGTGTGTGTGTGTGTGTGTGTGTGTGTGTGTGTGTGTGTGTGTGTGTGTGTGTGTTAATAATGAATTGTATAGAATGAAATGTTGCTGATCATTATTTTTGAAATTGGCACAATTAATTAATTAATTCTTTAATGGTCTGAAGTGTCCACAATTTTAAAAAAAAACTAACGTTGCTTGATACAAAACAAATACTGTTTTTGCATGATTGCACAGCTAAAATACTATTTTTTTAATCGATTTCAAACTTACACAATTTTTTTTTTAGTCATGAAACAATTTCCTTACCCCCACTCATACTGATAACACTACCTTGTTTATTGGAGGAACGAATAGTAAGCTTCTAGTTCGATCTCTAGAGCAGGATTTCCTGATTATCTAGCCCATTTCTCATTCATAACACTAAATGCGCAAACAGCTTTTTAAAAATGAGTGAAATTTGCATTAAAAAAAATATTGTTGGTTGTTTTGAAAACAGTCAAAACATTTTCCTAAAGGTGTTCTTAATTTTTTTTCTAAGGTGTCATTGAAGTTTTGCAGGTTTTATATATTTATTTGACAACAGCTTATAATAAATAACACACAGTTGTGGCTGGTGAATATTCTCAGAACATTTAGATGTGAATTCTTAAGACAGATAGGCTTTGCTACATTTTTATTTTTTTATGTTTAACTTTTGTTTGAATCAGTTCTTTAGAGTATGATAAAGTGAGTCATCATTTGATTTACTATCAGAGACACTACTAGCTTCTGTTATCAGTAAATTTGTTTTTAACTTCTTCTTCTTCTTCTTCTGCAGCTTCTCCCACTTAAGTGGGGTCACTGTTTGTTATGAGTCTCCTCCACACCTTCCTGTCTTGGGCTGTCACCACATCCAAGTTCTTCATCTTCAAGTCCTCTTCTACCAGCTCCCTCCATCTCTTCTTTGGCCGCCCACGCTTCCACCTTCCTTGCACATCCATCTGCATGACCCTTCTTCCCACATATTCATCCTCCCTCCTCATCACATGACCAAACCATCTCAACCTTGCCTCCTGTATTTTCGCTCCTAAGTTCGTAACTTTCACTGTTCCCCTGACATAGTCATTTCTCAGGTGATCCTTTCTGGTCACACCGCACATCCACCTAAGCATTCTCATCTCTGCTACTTCCATCCTGCTGATGTTATTTTTCCTCAGGGCCACAGTTTCTATAGCATATGTCATAGCTGGCCTCACTACTGTCCTATAAATTTTGACTTTCAGATTGATCGGCACCCTCTTATCGCATAACACTCCAGCCATCTCCCTCCAGTTCCTCCAACCCGCTTGTATTCTGCATCCCACTTCCTTCTCAGCTCCTCCATCTTCTTCCACTGTTAAACCTAAGTATCTAAAGTCCCTCACCTTCCTGATGACATTCCCTTCCAGCTCCAGATCTGTCTCCTGGCTGCCGCCCACTGCGCAACACATATACTCTGTCTTACTTCTGCTCAGTCTCATACCTCTCTCTTCCAGTACTTTTCTCCATCTTTCCAGTTTAGTTTCCGCTTCTTCTCTTGAATCTACACACAGCAAGATGTCATCTGCATACAACATTGTCCAAGGTGCATCATCTCTCACCTCCATCACAATATTAAACAGAAACGGACTTAATGCTGACCCTTGATGCAAGCCAACTGTTACTTGAAAACTTTCTGTCTGTCCCAAACAGGTCCGAACACTTGTCTTCACATTTCTGTACATTTCCCGCACCAACCTGACATATTTCTCCAGCACCTTCTTCTCCCTCAGACACCTCCAGACTTCTTGCCTTGGCACTCTATCGTATGCGTTCTCCAGATCAATAAATACCAGATGTAGCTCCCTTTGTTTCTCTCAATATTTTTCCATCATCTGTCGTAACCCAAAGATAGCATCTGTTGTTGATCTACCAGGCATGAAGCCAAATTGTTCCTTTGCAATCTCCACCTCCTCCCTCAATCTACCATCAAGAACCCTTTCTAGGATCTTCATTGTGTGGGACATCAACTTTATTCCTCTGTAATTTTTACAGTCTTGTGCATCCCCTTTACCCTTGTAGATGGGAACAAGAGTACTCTCCCTCCATTCCTCGGGTATATTTTCCTGTTGGCAAACTTTCATGAACAGGTCCCACAGCAGGTCAATTCCCTCTTCCCCCAGTGCCTTCCATGCCTCCACTGGAATTCTTTCGGGGCCCACCGCTTTTCCATTCCTCATCCTCTTCATGGCCTCCGTCACTTCCATTCTACTGATGTTCTGCACCATCCCCTCAGAAGGCTGCCCATCTCCTCTGTGAGTCCTTGCATTTTCCTCATTCAAAAGTCCCTCAAAGTATATTTTCCATCTATTTCTTATGTCCACATCCCTCCATAATACTCTTTCTTCAGCATCTTTGATCTGCCTCACATGTAAGATGTCCTTAGCTGCTTTATTTCTACATTTCGCTAGTTGGTAAATTTTTCTCTGTCCTTCCTTTGTTTCTAATTGATCATACAGATCTTGATATGCCATGGCCTTCGCCTGTGCCACAACTCTCTTGGCTTCTTGCTTTCTCTCTTTGTACACCTCTCTATCCTCTTCCACTCTTGACTCATCCCACTTCTGCTTTGCCTTCCTCTTAGCTGTCACTGCCACTTGTACATCATTATTCCACCACCAACCCTCCTTCTGCTCTCTAATCTTTCTAGATGTCTCACCAAGCACCTCGATGGCACAGCTCAGGATTACTTTTGAATTATGTTTCCACCAATCTTGTACACTTTCCAGTCCATCCGAAATCCTCTCTAACACTCTCTCCCTAAAACGATTCCTCACACTCTCCTCTTTTAAGCGAAACCACTTAATTGTCTATTAATCCATTAATTTAACTATTAATCCATTATTAACACTGACTTATTTATCAAAAATAGTTTTAATTAATGAAGATGATGGTAAGGATATGATAGAAGCAAAGGAAATAATTGAATTATTGAGTGATCATTTTGCAGGTGTGTTCAAATTGGAATAATGCAGTGACATATGTGATTGGAATAGGTGTTCATGATAGATATTAAGTAACCTCATTATGAATACAGTTCATGAGATTGGATAGTATATCAGCTTATGGATGCAATAGGTATTGCAGTGTTCCAAACCAGGCTGTCTAACAAAATAAATAAATAACTTCTCGAGTTTGTATTATTTTGCTGGATTTCTAACCAGTATTTTCCAAGTACAAATCACAACTATGGAAAAACCTACAGCACCCAGTTAGATTATTATTATTTGTCACCTCCAGGGAGTCCAAAGACTCATTGAGGGAGGGCACCTACTCTACAACTCAGTCTCCACCAACTGACCGACACTACACCAACGCCATCTACCACTGACCACTACCAGTAGTATTTCCACAGACAATCACAAACATCCATGCCCACAGCGGGATTCGAACCCACAACCTTTTGGCTGGAGAACAGATATGCTAACCACTCGGCTAGCCAGGCTGGCCAGGCTAGATTGTTGTAGAAACATTTTAGTTCCATAAAAAACCTAAAAACCATAAAAAAACATCAAAGATCCAACAAAAAATCATTAAAAACACAACAGAAATTCAAACAAACAACCCACCAACATTAACTACAATAAAACTTAATGGTATAACTAACACGAAGGGGAAAAATACATTTATTAAACGGTATAACTAACACCAAGGTATGGTATAACTATCTATTAATATTTATTAAACTTTATTATATTTATTAAACGCACTAATATTTCTCTGGTTTGCAACCTGGCATCATCAGAGCACAATGATGACTGTGACAAGCAATGATAAGCCTTTCTTTATGAATCTGCCAACATTAATTCAAAGTTTCCACATCCACTTTGTCAGCATCCATGACCTGAACAGCAATATAAATGATGTACACTGCCACCTATAGTTATCTAAACTAGAATTACTATTCCTATAAGAACCTCAACAACCAAGCACTGTCCACCTCAACTACCCAAACTACACATTACACAGGTCTTTCCACAACAAGGGCAGCACTTATGCCATGCCAGAGTTTGCAAAACCTCCCTATGAAATCAACCTTTCCCTTTCATATGGTCTCTCTATCACTTTCCAAACTCTGTTAACCACTCTGACCTTTTCAACTATCTCTCTCTCTCTCTCTCTCTCTCTCCCCCTAAAGCTTTTGGGGTATTTTGATATTCTGCAATCAAAATACCTCAATAGCAAGGTCTTGGGGACTTGAATATCCACAACTCATATTGCTTCCCTTCTCCAGTTTCACTGATCAAACAGGCAGGGATGCTGAAGTGTTTGCCATTAACAATGACCTATCACAGATCATCATTCTTCCTACCAGAATACCTGACAACCCCCCCTCCAGTTTGCCAACACACTTCACCTCTTCCTAACAAGTTTCCCCTTGGTAACTCATATCATAACCTCATACAAGTCTCTTTTGCCACAGAACAACCTTCACTGACCAGTTCACAGTTGTGTGTCCTTTGATGCTACAAGAGTGCCAAATGGGATAACTTCCATGATTCTGTTCCTCCTTCCCATGGTTCAACTACTGTTTCAGTTCTTCTGATCAATACACCTGCTCAGACTGAATAACAGAAATCATCTTCACAGGAATGAAGGCATTCATTCCTTATTCCACTCCAAATTTTTAGCTACCACCCAAGCCTTGGTTCTCAAAAAAAAAGAGTGTCAACACTGTAAAAGAAAAAAACCTCTGCTTATCACAAATGTCTCAAGACCAAAACACTAGCTGCTTACTCTGCCTATACTGCAACCTGCGACAGTTGTAAAAGAATCACCACCAAATCAGACTTTGAAAGGGTCAAATGCAGCAAACTTAACTCCTATCCAAATGGTAGTTGCTCCTTCTCCCTTTCCAAGGCCATTGGGCACAACTTCTGCCCACCCAGATTTCCACCACTCTCACATCTAGGTGTTACTATAGTTATCTCACCTAAAAACAAGGCTGACTTACTGGCATCACTCTTCTCTTAAAACTCCTACATTGATGACCTGGGCAAAGTTCCCTCCACTCCACCAAGAATGGCTCCCTCCGTGTCACACATAGTCTTCTGCCAAAAAGAAATCCAAAGAATCCTTAATAACCTGAACACAAACAAGGTATCTGGTTTTGATGGTATCCCACCTATTGTGTTAAAAAAAATTGTGCCCCAGAACTAGCCTTTATAATATATAGGCTTTTCAATCTATCCTATTCAACTAGAATCGACCCTACAACATGGAAACAGGTCCACATCTAGCCCATTCCAAAGAAATGTGATAAAAGTCAACCAATGATGACGTTCTCCATAAAATTATGGAGAAGGTTATCAACCACCAACTCTTGAACCACCTAAAGACCTACTAACTAATCAGTGACCACAGTACAGATTCTGGCACTCGCAATATACAACTGATATTCTTCCTTTCACCTCCCACCTCTGTACTCAAGCCATGGAAAAATTTGGAGAAACTTACGTGGTTGCTCTCAACATTTCAAAGGCATTTGATTGGGTTTAGCACAGGGCTTACTTAACAAATTGCTATCCTATAGTCTGCAGCTGGATTGACAACTTTCTCACTGGTTGCTTACTACATATCATGGTGGATAGTTCCTCTCCTTCAGATTTCCCAACTGATGCAGGAGTACCTCAGGGAAAGGTACTCCTGCATCAGTTGGGAGATCTTTCACCCACACTCTTCTTGTATATAAATGACCTGCTCTCACAGACTTCCAATCCTATCCAGAGCTTTGCCAATGACAGTACACTCTATCCCTCCTTTTCATTTGACAAACGTTGTAGTGCTCAAGTATTAGAATCCTCAAGATTTACCATGACCAGTGACCCAAACTCTGATCTAGCTATATCCCAATTGGGGAAAGACAATTTTGTAAACTCCAATGCCACCAAAACTCAGTCCTGTCTGATCTCTAGCAGGAAAGAGCTCACATCCCCCCCCCCCCCAATAATTCAATAATACTGAGATATCCAAACACAATCAAATTTCTCTTCTTGGACTGACCTGCACCACCTTTGGTCTTACCTGACACAATTACATTTCAACTATAGCTAAAAAACTTATACAAACTTATACAAAATTTTGGTGCACCACCCCAAATATGGGGTGGTGCACCAAAATCCTCTCTCTCGCAGACATTCAGTTTCTGCCTTGTGCTTCTTCTCCAGATACTTTCATGAATAGTGCTCTGCTGAATTGGCTACTATTATTCCTCCACTCTCTTCCAAAATCATTAAATCAAGAGCTGCTGCTAACCAACACACTTTTATAGTCCATCTTAAACTCACTGAACCAACTTCACTGCCACCTCTTTCATTCCTTCTACTTCTGTTCTTTGAGACAGTCTCGCTACACATATATACACATTGCCTTCCCCCAAAGATTACAATTCTCAGCTGTTCAAGCAAAATGTGAACAGATTCCTCCTTTCTTTTATTCCTCTTGTCCACACATGACATTAATAGATATACTCTCTATCTAAACATGCTGTTTAGATAGAGAGAATATCTAAACAGCATGTTTAGATATTCTCTCTATCAAATTTGTGTATCACTAATGTACAAGAGAACAGCAGTAGCCAAAGCACGTACCACTGGTCATGCCTTCTCTTTGATTCAGCTCTGCCATAGACTACTCTCCAACACCTGACCATCAGCCAGTCTCTCTCTCTCTCCTCATCCATGCCACCAGCTTCATGTCCACCCTCATTTTCTGTAGCTTACGTAATACATTTCTGTTGGCTATTCTGTCAAATGTCCTTGCAAGATATAGCAGTATCATAGTATTAGTCTTTTCCCTTATCCAACTCAACAGCCACTTTTTTAATAAAAAGTAACTTAAAGCCATGCCGTCCTGCATAAAATACCATATTCCAATCCACCCATTCCTGGATTCTAACCTTAACAAGCTTTTCCCATATCTGAATCATCACTCCTGAGTAACTGGTCTATAATTTGCTACATCTCTCTTAGAAGCTCCTTTATGTGATATGATTATCTTGCTCTCTTTCCACATCCTCAGGACTCTGCCCATTCTGAGACTTTAAGTCTCAGAATGGGCAGAATTAAGTTGCTATACCCAATTAAAGCTATAACAATGGGCTCCAATTTCTCTTATCCTTGCTAACTTCTATCTAGAACACGTGTGTAGAGGCTTATATAGGAAGTATTAAATTCTATTTTAATTCTTTTTGAGTGTTGTAAAAAATCCATTAAGCCTCCAACATGAGATTCTATCTAGAACAATTGTAAGAGTTCAGTCCCATACAACTGCTGGTTATTCTAATTTGGACAAATTAGGCTGATCTGTTTCTATACACATCTCTGAACATCAATCTTAAATTACCTCCAAGAAATGCAGCAAATCTGGTCTAGCAGAAAGGATTACTAATACTAGCAGGATTTCTGGGATGATACCAAATTAATACACAGATGTCCCTTTAAAGAAGCACCCAAGTCCTCCTACACCCCTAATCTCAATCTTAATAATGGACTTTCTATGCCAAAACTTTGGGAAATTATTATCAAAAACTGTATTTGTTCTCACACACACATGCACATTTCATTTGATCCTAATAGTACTGTTTTTTTACCTAGCTGTCTCACGACTGCATACAAAGAAAGATTCTGTTCTCCATGTATCTTTAGTGTATTACAGTTGGAAATTTAAAAAAATCAAACAACAATGAAGGTACATGGAGAACGGAATCTTACAAAGATTGATTGTACTGTACTTCAATCAATCTAACTAAGATTGATTGAAGTAAAGTTTGTGATGCATGTGCTGAAATATCTGTGCTTCAATCAATCTTAGTTAATTCAATGTTCAACATTGATTACATGTAACTGTTTTAATGAAATAGTGGCAGTAGTTTAGAGACAATGTCATGTGAATTAGAGATGGATGAGATGAAATATCTAGTTGAGAGTTGCTATAGACTTGGTAACGTGAAGAGTATTGAGAAAGAAATGTATAGATAAATTACTCTGGCAAATAAGAAAAGTTATAATTTAATTATGGTAATATAGATTGGATTTGATCATCTCATCTGATAATGTTATTATAAATGTGATTGAATCCAGTAAAAGTGACCATGAAATGATCATCTGGATGGCAACCAGTCATATATGAGGACTTCTATGATGCATAACTGTGAGGTTGGTGATTATGAAAAATTCAGGAGACAACTTGAAGCTATATCATGGTATGAGGAATTGGATGGAAAGGAGATCATTGCTGCTTGGACCCTGCTTAGGAACTATCTGCAGAGGAACATAAAACTACACCTGGTATCATCTGTGGCAAGTCAGGACTGGACAGCTATGCTCTGAATACTCTTGCACACAGAATTAAATGGAAAAAAAATGTGCTGCACAGAAGTCACTATACATCTGAGAGACTATTTTTGGTATCAGCAATAAAATACTATCATAACCTCAATAAGTATGGTTGCATTAATTTGCCAAATATCTAGAAGACATTCTAAGACCACATTTAGTCTGACTTTTCTCAATTAAATGTTTCATCCAGTCCCTAGAGTGCACCTTAACAGAACATTAGCTCCTTTTTCAGTTTTGGTTTTAATTGTTTCTGTAACAATTTAATTGAGTGTTGTGTGTTTTACCACAGTTGTAATTTGTGCTCCGAAGATGCTGAGTTGAAATCTAGCAAAATATTAGTAACTTAATAAGTTGTTTATTTATTTCATTCCTCTGCTGTTGGTTATACCATTAAGCACTTTTTAATTTAAGTCTTAACACTGGCATAGTCCCAAGGGATTAGAAAGACAGAAAATAATCCCTTTACACAAAGGAGGTTCCTAGGGAGGGAGAGAGAGAGAGAGAGATGCTGCAAATTACAGACCTGTTGCTCAAGAGTGATGATCAAGATATGGGAAAAGCCAATTGTTAAAGTCAGAATCTAGGAATGGATGGACAGATAGTTCATCCATTCCTGGATTCATCCATGACATTGCTCCCAGTTCTATAAGAAAGTGACTGTTGAGTTTGATAAAGAGACAACACCATGATATTGCTAGACTTTGCAAATTATTTGACCTGACATCACATTCAAGTTATGTGGTATCTTGTTATGTAAGTTGGAGGAAATGTGGATAGACATGAAGTTAGTGACATAGATAAAAGAGTGTGGCTGATCATCAGGTATTAGAGAGCACTATATGATCAGAGTGAATCCAAGAAAAGGCATCACCAGTAGTGTGCCATGTAGTTCTATGCTTTGGCTATTGCTGGTCGCTTTGTGCTTATTTCTCTTCTCTCTGTTGGGAGCATAGGGCCTTGACCATAGATCTGACCATGTTTTGTGCCTCTCTCTTCATTTGTGTCAAATTCTTTCCAGTTTTTCCCAGCTCTTGTTCTATTCCTTTCTGCCAGCTCATCTCTGATTTACTTCTCTTCCTCTTTCCTTGCATATTCCATTCTAATGCCTGTTTGGCTTTGTCTTAGGATAGTGGTGGCAAACCTTTTTATGTACGCATGCCAAAAATTTACAAATCAATTGCTGACGTGGCTGCATGTGCCAAAATTTACCAATCGAGTTGCTGACGTGCCAGGCAGTTTTTAATAGGGGAAAAATTAATAGAAAATTAATCTAACTTTATATATTTATTTATAAATTTAGAATATATATATTTATTTATAATATTTTATAAATAATTATTTATAATTTTATAAATAATTATTTATAATTTTATAAATAATATTTTATTATATATATATATAAATTTATAATATTATTCAGTGTAAAATTGATTATTGTATTATTAAATTGATTTTAATGATGTTGGTTTGAGAAAAAAAACGGTAATGAGAAAAATATTTATGCATTGTAACTCACCATAGAAGTCAGCTGAGCAGGGGAAGTAGCAGAAGGATGTCAATTGTCGGCGAAACGCTTACCGTATTTACTTGAATATAGTATAAGCTGGGAAGAGGAAAATGCAAATAGTAAGAAGGGGATAGAATTTCTGGAATTCTTGAAGGACAAATGTTTTCAGCAGCATGTAATAGAGGGAACAAGAGGTTCAAGAGTTTTGGATTTGGTCATAGCATCAGAAGAGCTGACAATAAGTGAGATGACAGCTCTCCCACCAGTTGGAGAGAGTGACCATGTGGTTTTGACTTGGAAGATGAACAGACATGCAGGAGTATCAAAGAAAAGGGAACATATGTGGAATTATAAGGCGGGTGATTATAATAGTCAGGTATCAACTAGGGGCAGTTCCATGGAGGGCAGAATTGGAAGGCCAGGATATCATGCAATGGCTGTGTAGCTCGGTGGTTGTAGTGTTTGCACTCCTCAGCAGTAAACAGCTTGAAGACAGACTTCGAGGTGTAGTCTAGTCGCCGACTAGAGGAACTTGTACTAAGCCTTGTTTTTTTAAACGCCTCTGTAGAGCAATTGGAAGAACGACGGTATGTTGCGCCCTTCGATTAGAAAAAGCCTAAGTTTGATTCTCGTCATGACGGGAGGAATCTTTATATGGACTTTTTCAATTGAAGGTGAGTTAGCCGATCTCATACGGAGGTAGCAGGGTTTTTTCTCCCGGAAACTCAGGTTTTTCATCCTGCATACAGACAAATCGGCCCTTTAGAACACACACAATTTACAGACAAAAATACTAGATGTGGGGGTGGGGGGGATTGGGCAGTGGATGGCGTTGGTGTGGGTTAGTGGAGACAGAATGTTGTCTAGTGGGTGTCCTCCTGCGATGAGTCTTTGGACTCCTTGGAGGTGTCACGAATAATAATAATAATATCATTAGTGCTTAGGAAATTGTGAAAGAATATTTGTTAGCAGCAATAGTAAGCTGTATTCCATGGGCAAAGAAGCGGACACAATTTGGTGTAAAGTGAATGACAAATGATATCAAACAGGAACTGCAGTTGAAAAAAGAGTAAGCTGTAGTTGAAAACTACAGCTTACTGAAAGTTGAAAAAAGAGTAAGCAATAGTAAGCTGTGTTCCATGGGCAAAGAAGCGGACACAATTTGGTGTAAAGTGGATGACAAATGATATCAAACAGGAACTGCAGTTGAAAAAAGAGATTATGGAAGATATATAAGGAGAGGGGTGGAGGACAGATACACGAAGAATATAAGACACAGGCCAGGAGAGTGACCAGAATGGTGAGGAAGGCAAAACTGGAATATGAGAAGAGATTGGCACTAAGATCCAAAGAAAATCCTAGGGAATTTTTTAGCTATGTGGCCAGTAGGTGGAGAAACGATTGTGGAAGAATGACATTGCAGGATAAAAATGGGAATAGAGTGACTGATGCAGAGGACATAGTGGAGTTGTTCAATGAGCACTTTATTGGAGTATTTCATCCTGGAGGAGGTTTTAATACTAGAGGGATAGGGCAGGTTCAGGGTTTAAAGGTGTAAGAGGAGAGTGTATTCCAAATACTGAGTACTCTGGATACCAATAAAGCTGTTGGACAGGATGGTATTTCACCACCGGTTTTGAGAGAATGTACTAAAGAACTGACAGCTCCGTTGACCTGGCTTTTCAATAAAAGTCTGGCTGTGGAAAAGTGATCCAAGAAATGGAAGGACGGTAAGATAGTGCCGTAGCAGACTGGAAGTGTCTAATTATAGGCCTGTTTGTGTGTCATCAGTAATTGCTAAGGTCTTGGAGAAATTAGTGAGGGACCATATACAAATGTTGGGCAGATGAGGGTGATGTTATCTGTGAGAGTTAACATGGATTTGTTAAGGGGTGCTCTTGCTTTAGTAATATGATTTTCTTTTATAATAAAGTGACAAGAGAGCAGTTGATGAGAGAAAGGCATATATGCCATTTCTTTGGATTTTGCAAAGCCATTTGACAGGGTGCCACATGATAAGCTGATATTTCAGTTGCAGCACATGGGTTTAAATGTCATGTTAGTCAACTGGATTCAGGATTGGCTGACTGATAGGTATCAGAGAGTTGTGTATGGTGGGGCAATATCAAGGAGGCAGAAGGTTACGTGTGGTTCCACAGGGCTCAGTACTTGGACCTGTATTGTTCAATCTTTATATCAATGATATTTTCAATGGATTGCAAGAGGACATTCAGTTGTTTGCGGATGATGTGAAGCTGGGAAGGATTATCAGTAATAGTGCAGATGTGGCGGCCCTACAAGAGGATTTGAATAAACTAGACAGATGGGCAAACGAATGGGGGTCTCAGTTTAATGCAGCAAAATGTAAAGTCTTGAAGTTTGGGATTCATTGATGGGAGGATACATACTTGATTGGAGGAGCTGCACTGGAGGAGGTAGGGGAGACAAGAGATCTCGGGGTGATGATTGATAAAAAACTGAAATTCAGGGAACATATTGCAAAGGTGATGAGGGTAACGCAGAGGATTGCTGCAATACTGAGAAGGACCTGCAGAGATAAAAGAGTTATCATTCCGTTGTATAAGACCCTGATCAGACCACACTTAGACTATTGTTCTCAGATTTGGTCTCCAGGATTTGAAGGGGATAAATTGACTGTGGAAAGGGTACAGAGGCAGATAACAAAGATGGTTTCAAGACTGTACAATAAGTTATGAGGATTGACTGAGGGAATGTGGACTGCAGAGTTTGGTGAATAAAAGAAGGAGAAGTGATATGAACGAGACTTTTAAACTGTTGAGAGGCAGGTATAGGGTAGACATTGGAGAGTTCTTTCACTTGGTGGAACGGCAGGAAGGAGTGATGACAAGGGACCATCCCTAGAAGTTACAAAAGGAGGCTGTGTGCAAGAGAGTGAGGAGTGGTTTCTTTGCTTGGAGGATGGTTGAACCTTGGAATGCATTGCCTGATGATAATAATAATAATAATAATAACTTGTCCTCGAGTATAACTCGCATCCCTGATTTTACTTTATGAAAAAAGACATTAAAAAGTTTTGCATATATCTCGCACACGAAAAATGTTTTGAACATTGGTCAGTGAGTTCAATTATAGGCCTGTATTACATCCTGAATGAAGAACCTTTAAAAGGAAACAATCCATTCAGGATTTAACAAGTCAGAAAAATCAGCTGAGAGAAAAAACTTGTACTCAAGCAGAAGAAATAAAGTACTAACTGTAAATAGAAGTAGAATTACCTCCTTTTAGTAGAATTGTAAGACCATGTAAAGAACTTTGTGAATAAATTGGTATTATATGAATGCGTCATGTATATAATGAATGGGTAAATTAGATGTAAACAATAGTCCAAAGGTCACGGGCGGGCCTGAGGCATTGGCAATCACGGAAAGCGACGCACGTTCGTTTCCCGGAAGACGCTATGAGATCACGCAATGTGTCGAAATTCCGTAGACGAAACAATAGTGGGCAGGAAAAGATCACAAAAAGTAAGAGGGCACTATCACGGCTAGTAACAGGGTGGTAAAAAAAGGGGGGGGGAAGGAAGGGAGAATAAAAAAGGTTTGCACCCCTTTCTCAGGGCTTTTTTCTCGCCTATCGGATGATTATTCGACTTCTCCCGGGGACCGGAAGCTCCTGACGGTGTCTCTTGGCGATAGTACGATATCGGATGCTGCACTTTTCCCTACGATGTCTGAATTTCTGCCAGTACTAAAGCGTGAGATGTTGGCATATGCAGCCTTCGCTGAAAGTTCCGACGGAATAATATCGCAGATGTATATTATGAACCGGCAGCTAGAAACGAGGATGGCCCGAAACAGATCTAGAATAGACAAGGAAAAAATGCTAGGTGCAGAGCATAGTTTAATCTGGTGACCAGAGTTACCCACAACATGGATGCAGGCTTATGGAAGTATCGAGAGGTAATTGAAACAAAGAAGGACAGCTCAGACGGACCTGGAGACAGTTTCTCCTGTAATTATGCTAGTAGGGAAGTTTGCTTCAAAAGAAAAAAAAAATTATAGAGCTTGGAAGGGGATCACATGCACATAAAAGAGAGGGTACTTATATGCATGGAAAACACCAGAGAGAGAGGAAAGGCCCAGACCAACTGAGGGAGACGGTGTGCATAGAGATTCATAAATTCAGAACAGAGTAATGCCTTTTCAACATTGGTCTCAAAGAACCCTGATATATTAGACCATGCAGAAGAAAGGAGACAATCAGATGAAGGTGTTGCAGACAGGGATATGCGTGAAACAAGTGAGAATATACTGGTGATTAACTATGCTGGTATCTGGCAGAGTGTAAGTCAACCCCAGAGAACTGAAGGAAGTATAAAAAAGAAGTTTCTCTGATGAGGCAGAAAACTTTTTTCCCTTAAAGGGGGGGGGGGACCTTTGTTAGATCCTGAATGGAAGATTTTCTAAGAAGTTGTTCATTCAGAATCTAACATGAAAATTCTAACTAATTTAAGATAATACCTGCACACCAGCAGAAATAAGACCTTGTTTGTTGTATAAGAGAATGCGTAGTAATATGTGAATTGTATTAGAAATATTTATAGTCAAAAAGAAAACTAGAGAATTATGTCAGATTAATGATTCTATGTAAAAGAAATATTAGCTTAAATTTGTGTCCTATTAAGCTATCTCAAATAACGTAAGTCACCAGACAGGTAATGAGTAACAGTGCAAAGGTCGCATCTGAAACGCATGTATTGGTCATAATGCCTTAGGCTACAGCGCACGCGGAAAATAACGTAAGCGTGCTTTCCTCGAAGACAGCACCTAATAGCAATAGGGAGAGTAAGGATCATCTTAAAGGCATTAAAACTAAGGGTCATGCGAAAAAAAGGATACAGCAAAAAGAGGGCGCTAGAACATAGAATATAACGATGCACGCCATATTGCAAGGATTTTTTTGTTCCGGATTTCATCTCGAGGATTCTTGACCGGTGGTCGGAGAAAGGACGAGCCAGGATTCTATGATGTCGGACAGCGGGCTGTTTTCCTGATTATGCTGAACAAGATTCCATGCAGATCCATACGCGAATCATCAGCCTATGCAGAAATTGTGCCAGTCACTGGATGTCCCATCGGAAAGGAGCGGAGATAGCCCTCAGTCGCGGAAGAAAATAGTTCGAGTCCGGCAGCAGTAGAAAGGACGACGTAGCCAAAAGCCAGGTGCTGAGATAGCCGGTCGAAGGATGACTGGAACAACACGTGGTAGTTAATAGACCTTCGGATAGAACAAATTTGTCAATATCTGAAGAGGAGACAGCCCCAGAAAGAAATTAGAGGACTTGTTTCTTTTAGCAAGGAATAACCTTTAACAACCAGGGTAAGCACGTGAGTAAAATTAGGAATTGGCTAGAGATATAGAATTTGCTTTCCTTATAGAATGAACACGAAAGAAGTGATACAGATATTCAGGGAAATTTTGTAAGTCTTGTAGTTATTGTAGAGAGGTAAATTCATAAGGGAAATAAATTATTTTAGGAAGAGTAACGACATAACACCTGTAATCCTATACAAGGCAACTCATATATATAGACTAATGATTTCACATCACTTGCCTTAGTAGCCCATAATGCAAAGCACATATCCTTATGGACATATACAATGCTATGGAAATATGACTTCATTACTTCAACTTTGGTTTCACCTCTGAGTCTGGTTCCCACTGAAGAGACCTCAATAAAGGTCGAAACCGGTCTGGGTTGTTACCCTTCCCATACTGCATAGCATTATACATGTCCACAAGGAGATGTGCTTTGCATTATGGGATACTAAGGCAAGTGATGTGAAGTCAGTTCACCTTTGCCATGAGTTTCCCCAGTCCTGAAGATACTTCAGGTGCAAACTTTGTTTGTTCACTTGGATAAAGGATTAAACTAAATATATAATTTATGTCTAACCAAGTGAAAAAACTTCCAACATCTTTTTCTAATCCAGAGTAATATAATAATAAGGTGTGACACCTTTTGGCAACTTGTATAGGAAAATATAACTTCTGCATTACTTCAACCTTAGTATCACCTCTGGGTCTGGCTCCCACTGAAGAGACCTCAATAAAGGTCGAATCGGTCTGGGTAGTGACCCTTCCCATTATGCATAGCATTATACATGTCTGCAAGGAGATGTGCTTTGCATTATGGGATACTAAGGCAAGTGATGTGAATTCAGTCTACTTTTGCCACGAGTTTCCCCAGTCCTGAAGGTGCAAACTTTGCTAGCTTACACTTGGATAAAGGATTAAACTCATCATCATCATTCATCATCATCTTCCTTATACCCTCTTTTACCTTGCGGTGTCGAGGGTCCATTGATCATTGGACCTCACTCCGTTTACAGGATAAGGTGGTCAGCCTTATGCCCCGGTGTATCCTATGGCCTGTAGTGTTGAGTTCTCAAGGCCAGTTTGCCTGCATTGCGGGATGAAAAACCCCAGAATAAACTGGGGGAAAAACCCCGCTGTCCACACCCAAGACTGGCTAACTTGGCTATGGCTGAGGAAGATCCTTCAGCTCCTCACGTCATCGACTGGAATCGAACCTAGGACACTCCTTCCCCAGGCATATGGTTGCAAAGCGCATAGCCACTAGGCTAACCGCACGGACAAGGATTAAACTAAATATATAATTTAATGTTTGAACATGTTCATGTCGAGGCGATAACTTGCTCCCCACAGTTAACAACCACGCCCTCCCCAACAGCCATTATACTGCAGATGCAAGAAAAACAAGTAGTTTTATTGTATCCCTGAATAAGCTACAGAGCCTTTTGCAGTCTGTGTAATATATTTCTCAACAAACAGTGCAATTACAGACAGTTGGAATAAAAATAGTGCTAACTAATGAATCACATGTCCCCTCTCACAGAAACTATGCTGTATAGACTCAAGCAAAACCATATGTTGCATCAGAAACACAGTATCTAACTAAAAGCTATTGCCCAATTTTTCAATTACATGATATAAGTGCTTATTTTATTGCATTTGAAATTCTCGATGTCATTATGACAGATCACAAAGGCTAACTTCAAATAAAATTCTATCATGAATTGAAACATGCCATATAATGCATGTGTGAGTTAATCTGCCAACTCAAATAAACAGCAATAAAATTCAACCAAGGGTTGAAACTTTGTGTGAGTTGAGCCTGCTGGTAATGAGAAGTTCCCTCGGAACGACAAACGACACCCCTTCGTGAATGTGTTAAAACTAAGAAATATATGGTGAATGTTGTTATGACAGTTTTAGATGTTATAGAATTCGGTTGAGAAGAATTAGTATTTCAACACAACAATAGTCGGTTGCCTTTGTCTTTGGGTCGCGCAATCTTTTGTTAATACCGCACCAATCATATGCACGTCTTTATAGCTGCTCTCTCATGTAAAACAAAATTTAACTTGTACACATTGTAACATGTGTACAAGTGAAATGAAAAAAAAAAAAAAATAGGCTGAATAATTTACAAGCGTATAAAAGGATATCACCTGTAAATGGTTGATGTGCCAGCAAAATTCTGAGAAGAATTAGTATTTCAACACAACAATAGTCAGTTGCCTTTGTCTTTGGGTCGCGCAATCTTTTGTTAATACCGCACCAATCATATGCACGTCTTTATAGCTGCTCTCTCATGTAAAACAAAATTTAACTTGTACACATTGTAACATGTGTACAAGTGAAATGAAAAAAAAAAAAAATAGGCTGAATAATTTACAAGCGTATAAAAGGATATCACCTGTAAATGGTTGATGTGCCAGCAAAATTCTCGGATGTGCCACCTTTGGCACGCTTGCCATAGGTTTACCATCTATGTCTTAGAACATGCCCTATTGAAATTGTTCAGTTTTTCTTAGACATAGAATTGTTTTATACATAATTTGAAAATTATATATCAGTTACTCTGATTTCCAGTACTTTGACTGATGTGGTCTTGTATCAGCAACTAGAGAACTCAACAGATGTTTTGCTCTGGGTTGAAAGCTTCTATGTGATCTGAAATGCAACTGAGTATTATGATTAGGATAATTGTCTTTCTTTTCAGAAGCACTTTAAGAAATCTTCATACATTCTTCTATAAGCAAAAGACCATTTGGTTACCTGTACTACTGTGTTACCCTTTTTTGAAATGAAATTCTCTTTACTTGTCTCAGAGGGATAGCAAGATTTTTTATACAAGAAAAGAGAGATGAGAGAGAAAAGAGAGAATGTTGGTGCTGGTAGAATGGCCTCAAACACACAGTGATTGTTATGTTTATACACAAATGTAAGGAGTATTCGAAACAAGAGAGCTGATTTGTGGCATTGATTGAGACACTATGCCCAAAGTAATTGGAATAAGTGAAGCTTGGTTGTCTGAGGAGGATGTGATGTCAGGAATAGAATTAGAAAGATATATAATTTTCTGGAAGGATAGAGATGTGAAATGATGAGGGAGAGTGCTGTTAATATAGACTGGAAGGAGGAGATAGTGTATGGGAACAAGGAGAGCAAGTTTGTGGAATTTCTGAGAGATAAGTATCTTATGCAGCATGTGATTGAAGCAACTGGAGGCTTTAATATTTTGGATTTGGTGATAACTTCACAAGATGTAGTTGTTAGTGAAGTGTTGACACTTCCGCCAGTTGGTGAGATCATGAGATACTTGTTTGGGAAGTGATGAAACAAGAAAAAGGTCACTGCCAAAAATGGATACATGAGAAAGTATAAAGCAGGTGATTATAGGAAGCTCTGTAGTCAATTAGCATCAGTATGCTGGGGAGATGAGCTGAGTGAAAAAGATATTGACAATGCATGAAAACTCACAAGGCAGTATCGGACAAAAGCAATGTAAGACTGCATACTGAGAGTTAAGCAAGTAAATAGAGTGGGAGTGAAATGGATGAAATCAAGCAATTCTGTGCTGGAAAAGAAAATGTTATGGAGGAGGTACAAGACAATTGGTGGTAATCAGATCCATGAAGAGTATAAAGTGCAGGCTAGAAAGGTGATGAGCATGGTAAAGAAGGAAAATGTGCACTATGAGAGGAGATTGGCTGGTCAGGCCAAGATTAACTCAAGAGAATTTTTCTGCTACATGGCAAGCAAGAGGAAGAATAATTATGGCAGACTAACATTGGTGGATAGTCATGGCAGCAGACTAACAGCTGCAAAGGATATAGTAGAATTAGTGAATGAGCACTTTATCAGCATATATCATACTGGAATAAATGATCTGGTACAATATATAGAAGAGAGGCAAGTATTAGGAAAATTGGAAGTGAAACAGAGGTGTATCAGATGTTGGTTGGGTTTGACATGAATAAGGCTATGGGAATGGATGACTTATCACCACATATTCTTAAGCAATGTGTACCACAGTTGGCTATGCCCTTGACCTGTTTATTTAATGAAAGTCTTGCAGTGGGTAGGGTTCCTAAGGAGTGGAAAGAAGGCATAATAGTACCACTCCATAAGCATGATTCTAAGACAGAAGTCTTCAACTATGGGCAGTCTGTATAACTGCAGTTGTGGTCAAGGTGTTGGGGAGATGGTAAGGAATAGAATACAGAATTGGGTTGATGGACATTCTTTATGAATGGTCAGCATGGATTTGTAAAGGATAGGTCCTGCTTTAGTAATTTACTTGCATTTTATGATAAGATGATGAGTGTGTTAGATAAGGGAGAATCGTATACAGTGATATTCTTAGACTTTGAAAAGAGTGTGATAGATAACCACATGATAAGTTGGTGTACAAGCTGCAGAGGATGGGAATTGATAGTATATTGGTTAGATGGATTAGAGATTGGCTCCCTGAACAATACCAGCAGGTTGTGTATGATGGAGCAGTGTCTCACGAAAGAAGGGTAACCAGTGGTGTGCCCCAGGGTTATGTTCTTGGACCCCCTGCTACTTAACTTGTTTGTAAACAATATATCATGTGGACTGACTGGGGATCTTCAGTTATTTGCTGATGATGCAAAGGAAGAATTATAAGTAGCACTGCTAATACTGAATCTCTTCAGGAAGATTTGAATAGACTTTTGACTTGGACAAAAGAGTAGGGTTGTAGTTTTAATATCAATAAGTGCAAGGCGTTGCAGTTTGGAGTGCAGAAATATAAGGCTGTGTACTAAATCGATGGTGCTATACTGCAGGAAGTGGATGAGATTCGAGATTTGGGAGTGATGATTGACAGTAGACTGAAGTTTAGAAGGCATATTGCTGGTGTTGCAAAGGTTGCACATTGTAGTGCTGCTATGATAAGAAATACTCTAACATGCAAGGATAAGGAAGTGGTTGTGCCACTGTATAAGGCACTGGTCAGCCCACAGGACTGTTGTGCTCAGATCTGGTCATCTGACTTTCAATGTGATGTGGAGACATTGGAGAGGGTCCAGAGACAAGTGACTAAGACAATATCAGGAGTTTGGAATGCTGGCTATGGAGAGAGAGAGAGAGAGGGGGGGGTTGAAGAAATGTGGATTGCAGAGTTTGGTGGATAGGAGGAAGAGAGGTGATATGATAGAGACATTTAAGTTAGTGAGAGGATTTTATCAGATTAATCCAGAGGGGATTATAAAAAGAATAGAAGGTGAGAGGGGGAAGAACCAGAGGTCATTCCTGGAAGTTATGTAAAAGTGTGATGAAGAAGGGTGTGAGGAGTAGATTTTTTACATGGAGAATTGTCAGTGAATGGAATGCATTACCAGAATGTGTTGTTCATGCAAGGAGTGTTAAGGATTTTAAGATTCTGTATGATAAATATGTTGTTAGTTGAATGAACCTCCCATGATGAGTCTGACTCCATGGAGGGTGTAATAATACTAATAATAAAACTTTTTTTTTTATTTCCTTCAGACCTAAATTTAAGCTAATGAACATGAACAAATATTAACCTGTATAAACAAAATACATAGAAGTCTTCATTACTTTTCCACTAAACTAGCCAGTCAGATGGTGCATGTGGATATTATGTTTCACCTTGGCATTCAGGATAATGTGGTTTACTAGACAGTCATTTCTTAAAATCCTCTTAGTCCATTTCATAACCTGGGTGAAAGAATGGAACATGACCCACAATATTATTAATTTCAATTTCTTTCTTTCTTTCTTTCTTTCTTTTTTTCCCCCTTATTTAATGACTGTCTTGTTGCAGATTAAAGAAGAGCATAAGGATAAACTAGAAGCATATTTTAAGGTCAACTTTTACATCAGTGGTTCTTATGATGAAGCATCTAGTTTCAAAAAACTTAATGAAGAAATTACAAAACTAGAACTTGGATCGCAAGCAAATCGGCTGTTTTACTTGGCTTTGCCACCAACTGTTTTTCAGAATGTTACAAAGAATATTCATGAACATTGTATGTCAGAAAGGTAAGAAAAAAAAAATCAGAAATTGCTTTTTTTCTCTACAAGAACACGAATTAATTTAGTTATATTAAAAACTAGTAACACACACTTATAGCATTTTATTTTATTATTATTATTTTTTTTTTCATATTGCCTTATAGTTGATGATCTACCAGCTGTATTACTAGATTATATTCAGTTCTTTTATTATACTCGACAAGAACTTATATTCTTGTTTTCTTTCATACTTTACTTCAGTATAAGTAATTAAAAGTTGTACGTAGTATCTCCTATGCAGAACATACTTCCTCACCATAATGTGTAAAAATTGCTTCCTAGTTTGGTTTTAATTTTTATTGAAGTTTCATTAGTTGGAAGCCAGACCTGGGAGATTATATCCATTTTTGGATATAACTATCTGAAATTCTGTAGTGCTGATTTGCCCAGATTCTATTATTATTATTACTGTTATTATTACCCCAAGACCTCATGGAGTCAAAGACTCATCTTGGAGGTCCTTTTATCACACACACAGCTCATCATACCGTGTCTTAAACACACTCAAACTCCTTGTAGACACCTCACTCTCAGACAAGGCATTTCAATCATTTACAACTCTGCACAAAAAAAAATTTGCTTCTCACTCCCCTACTCACACCATCTTTATACAGTTTCCAGGGATGACCTCTGGTTCTCCCCCGATCTCCCACTATTTTCTGTAGAACTTCTCCAGCATTGATCCTATAACAACCCCTTACTAACTTGTAGGTCTCTATCATATCTCTCCTCTTCTTCCTGTCCACCAGACTCTGCAAATTACATCTTCTCAATCTTTCTTCATACTCGACATTCCAGAGGTTAGAAACTACCTTAGTCAGTTGCCTTTGGACCCTTTCCAACACCTCTTCGTCCTTCTGTAAACCAGGTGACCAAATCTGGGCACAATAGTCCATGTGTGGCTAATCAAAGCCTTAATTCAGTGTCCTCCGCATCACTCCCAGAAGCCTTTAAGTTGTCTTCACAATTTTGGCTATGTGTCCCCTTAATTTCAGATCCTTATCCACTATCATCCCCAGATCTCTTATTTCCTCCACCTCCAATAATATATCCTCACTAAGCATAAATTCTGCATCCCATCTTTGTTTTCTAAATTTTAAAACCTTACATTTTGCAACATTGAACTCACATCCCCATTTCCGTGCCCAATTACTCAATTTATTCAAGTCTTCTTGTAAGGCCACAACATCTTCTCTACTCTTCATGGTTCATCCCAACTTTGCATCATCTGCAAACAACTAAATATCTCCATCCAAATCTTCACCCATATCATTAATATACAAGTTAAACAGTAATGGCCCTAAAACAGACCCCTGAGGCACACCACTAGCAACTTTCCTTTTCCTGGATATAGCTCCCCCATACATAACTTGTTGATACCTATTAGATAGCCAGTCTTCAATCCAATGCACCAATCTAATATCCAACCTCAACTGCTCTAGTTTGACTGTTAGCTTATCATGAGGTAATCTATCAAAAGCCTTTGCAAAATCCAAGTATATTACTGTGAATCCTTCTCCTCTGTCCAAGGAAGCAGTCACTTTATTGTAATATGTAAGTAGATTACTAAAACATGACCTCCCTTTAGCAAATCCATGCTGTCCATTAAAGATAATACCATTGTTGTCATTCCAATTCTGGATCTTAGTTCTCACAAGCTTCTCCAACAACTTAACCACAATACCTGACACACAGATAAGCCTATAGTTTGATGCTTGAGTTCAATCACCTCCTTTATGAAGTGGCACAATCTTGCCCTCCTTCCACTCCTTAGGAACTTGACCGAGTGCAAGACTTGTATTAAAAAAATTGTCAAGGCCAGCGTCAACTTCCTGGCACATTCCTTCAGAATACGTGGTGATATATTATCAAGTCCCACAGCCTTATTAACATCTAGTTTACTCAACTCCCCATACACCTCTTGCTCACTTACAGTCAATCTCTCCTCCCCATCATCAACTGCTCTCAATCTCTTCATGAAGTCACTTTCACAGGATTGAAAGACCTTTATGAACTGCTTATTAAGTACCTCCACCACACATTCTGCAACAGCTGTCTTTATACCGTTTTCTCCAATCAATGCCATCCTTCTATAATCATTCTTTCTTTTGCTGGCTACATATCAAAAGAACTCCTAAGGATTCTTTTTGGCTTAATTAGCTAACTGCTGTTCATACGTCTCTTTAGCTACCCTGACCAACCAAGTCACCTGCCTTGCCTGGTCTTTGTAAACCTCATGGAATTGGTTATTTCCACTTCTGTTGTACTGCCTCCATAATGCCCGTTTTCTCTGTATCGCATGCTTAATTTCTTTATTCATCCATCTCACACCTTATTTAACCTTCTCACCCTTGGAATACATTTAGACATTGCATCTACTAGATAGTTTTTGAAAATCCCCCAAGCTGCATTGATCTTTTTTACAGCTAACTCCTCATTCCATGTTACACCCATAAGCTCTTTATACTCCCCCACCCACACACACACTTCCTTGTAGTTCCACATATACCCTTTTCTCACAGAGGTCCTCACACTGCTGGCAACCACCCAGGTAATCACCTCATGGTCACTCTCACCAATTGGTGGATGATTTGACACCTCATTTATAATTACATCCTCTGATGAGATGACCAAATCCAAGACCCTCAATCCTCGCATGCCCTCTGTTACATACTGTCTAAGGTAGTTATCCCTCAAAAACTCAAGAAATTCATTTTCTTTACTTTCAGTTATCTCATCATTCCAGTCTATGTTGTCATAATTAAAATCGCCTATAATGATCACCCTTTTCTTATTTGCCTGGCTAATTTGATCATACATTTCATTATCACCACTATCCACATTACCTGGTCTATAACAACAACATTTGAGGCAGTATCGCACACCATACTGCCTCAAACCACTGGCACTATTTCGCTCTTGCATTTCTACTTTGTATGGACATAAGTCTTTCTCTATCATCAATATAGATTTTTAAAAGATAATCCTGCCCAATAAGGAAAAAGCTGAGATAGAAAAAGTAAATATTTCAATCAAGATGGAAAATGGCATTTTGAGAGGTTCTTAAAGAACTCATCATTTTCTCTTTTGAATTTTTAATGAAATCTGTGTCAGCTGAGTTAAATGCTGTTCAACTTTATCAGCTTGGTTGGCTGAGTGCTTAGCATATCAACTCTCCAAGCAATAGAGGCTGAAGTTCAAATCCTGTCACAGGCATGAATGTTTGTGAGCGTCTTTAGGTGTCTCTTCCTCACTTATTGAAGGCCTGAAGTGGCTTAAAAAAATAAAAAAAAGTTCAATGTTTGGTGAACTTTTTTATTTTTTAATAATAAATAATAAAAGTAAATAACAAAAATATATAAAATATATAAAATTACAGTTTGATGCCTTCATTTTACCAATAACTTTATGCAATGGCACTATCTTACCTTCCTTCCTGCCACTCCTTAGGGAATCTTCCAGTTGAAAAACTCATTAATCATCCAAGTCACTGGCATTACAAATACATTCCTTTAAAACAATTGTGAAATTTCATCCAATTTCCAATGTCTTGTTGAGCATCCATCCAACTTCATTTCCATGTCATCTGCATTCAGTCACCTAACCACCTACCTCATCTAGCAAGGCCAGGTATTGATATTTATTTGTTATTGTAGTCATCCCACAATGAAAAACTCCCTGGGATTTTCCTTTTGATACACCTGTGTGCTTTTAATTATGTGTCTCATTCCTACTTTGAGCCTATTATTGATAATGCAGAAAAATATCTTGTAGTCAATATTAGACAGAGAAATATGTCTCTAGCTGATGATTAAGGTATAATCTCTATTAGGTTTGGAATGAGGACAGTATGGATTGCTATAAATTCATTTGGTATGTCTTCTGATGAGAGAAAATAATTAAACAGTATAACTAGAATGGAAAGAATAAAATCCCAGCCCATGCTGTAAAGTTCTATCTCTAAACCATCAAGTCCTGGGGATTTTTTTGTCTGTCATTCTTTATAAGCCGTGGTAACTTCAGATGCTCTAACGGGTCTGTCAAGCCCATCTCAGATATGAACAGAAAAGCCATTAATGTTTCAAAGAGTTATAATTTCCAGCAGTACTATTGTCTTCAAACAGATATTTATAGTGTTTTTGAAAGCAGTCAAAGATGTACTTAAGAGGTGAACATGTCTTCACTATCAATGCAGATTTGACTGATAGGCCTTTCTTCACAGAATTTAGTGAACTGTCTATTGAAGAATGCATCTGAAGGGCTATGCTAAGCGTTGCTGTATTTTCAAATTTCTTTATTCTACTTGTTTCTGCCTTTCCACTTCTATCTCTATGTTAATGTTTCTAATGATATTGCTACATTCTAAGCCATTGCATTGGTTTGCTACAAACCAGCATCTCTCTATATACAGGTCTTTCAATTTTTTTTCTTTTGAGGAAAGCCTGTTCCTTTCCCCATTCAATCATATTCTGTTTTACTGTTTGTTTGAATTTTAACCACATATCCCAGTTCCAGGTAACATTATTCCAGTTTGAACAGAGAGTCTGGAATTTGGTTGAAAATATCAGTGCTTTGACTAAATTTCAAACTGAATATTTGTTATACAGTGCTTCATCCAAATCCTGCTTCAACGCATCCCTAATGTTAACTAAGTATAGAGAGAGAATCATTAGTTAATACGAAATATGAAAGTGTTGTATGTAATATGATCTGATTTTACAGTAACATGCTGATCCAGTAATAAATATCTAAGTGCATCATAATCAAATTATGATATGTATCCACAAAGGTGTGAGTACTAACTTCCCATTGACAGTTTTCCTCTTAAATTAGTCTTATCTGTGAGGACTCTCATATTTCATTTTTCTGCCTCAATCTTTACTATACTGTTGGCTTCTTAGTAAGTGCTTTATATTTCTCATGCAACTGCTTCCCACTTCTCTTCATCTCTCACTCACTCTTGATACCGTTTTCAACTTTTTTTTTCATCTGCAGTTCCTACTCTTTTTTTATATGAATACTTCCCACAAAAAGGCTATAAATCCAAGTACATTAGTATTAATTTTGTGGATGGGCTGAGGGTAAGATCGAGAAATCCTGCTCTAGAATCCATATGTAGAATACAGAGTATGTAGAGTATAATATACATATTGTGCTCTCTTGGTTTATGAAGAAATATATGTTTATGTGAGCTATGCGAATAATAGAGACTGAATGTTATTTCTTTGTTATAAATATCAAACTGTGCATTAACAGTTACCATACAATTCTGATTCCTATCTGTAGGAATCAGAATTTCTAATATTCTTATCCATTCTACCAAAGCACCCTTTTATGGATAGAAACCACATCATACTACTAACAAGCAATTCAGATCACAGATCTCTTTCCCTACAGTCCATGTCATATGACACGACAAAAATGCCAAATGGGATAATCTCCCAATTTCTCTTTATTTTCCTGATTAAACTTTCAGTCTCCATATCCATTATACAAGCATTGGATCTTCTATAAGTATACCAAGCCAGTCCACAGTGAAAATGAAACATGTCATAAATTGGCTGAGAACTAAAATCCCAGCCTCATTTTAGTCTTTACTAGGATTCTTTACATATATAACAAAGTTTAAAATGCTTATATAAAACCTAAAAACCAATCCAAACCATACTTTGAAAATGCTAAATATGAAAAGTTCCTATTTTTCATTTTTTTATATTAAATCGTACGTACATGAGAAATTACAAAACCTATGGCATATTAGTGCCACGTGTGGCCAAAAAGTTAAGGAGAAAGTACTAACAAGCCTATTGTGGTTCAGCAAATTTTAGTAGCAGGACAGTATATGATGTTAACCACAGCTGTAAATGTTTGTATAGGCATAAAGAAAAGCAGAGCATTGATGATAGCCAGTTCAACAAAATGCTACCTATAGAAAAGGCAGAGGACAAAACAGAACATCTATAAGAGAATGGAATAAATGTGTGTGTGTATGTGTGAGAAAGAGAGAGAGGTCATCAAACATTAGCCTAGTTGGCTGGAGTGGTTTATGTACCTACTCTTCAATCAACACTCTGCGGATTTGAATCCTACTGTGATGAGATAAATTGCATGTTCAGAGTTAGACCCTCCCTGTTTGTTGAGGCTTGAAGTGACATAACATTTCCATGATTAGTCTCTAGAGAAAGGTTTCCAGACTATGCAAAAAAAAAAAAATAAAAATAAAAAATGATAAAATTTCTTAGTTCACTCATGGTACTGATGTACTAAGATTTACAACATTTCATTGGGGGGGGGGGGAGAGTTAGTGTATTATCTTCATGTATTTTATTCTTTCTTTCTAGTCCCTTGCTAGTTCTACTGGTTGCAACTTCTGCCTCTTCTTGCTTTCTTCTTTTACATTCCAACTATGACATTGCCATATGACAGCTATCCTCCTGACATCATATTTTTTCTAACTCCTACATCAGTTAACAAAAAAAAAGGTCTCCATATATTACCCAATACCTCACACTCAGCGCATCTTATAAATTTTCAGCTATGAGAGATCAGGAAAATCTTCAGTAACCTGGATACTAAAAGTTCTAGTTCTGATGTTATCTTTCCTTCTCTCCCACTGGCTGTAAAAATCCTGAGGACATTTAGAGAGAATGGACAATTGAAGAGTAACTTAAGATGGTGGATAAATTCCAGAGCTTACTCCCTGTTTTAAGTGACTTTTAAATCTTTTCTGTTCTATACATATGTAACCTTGCTGCCTAGAAATTAGCCAATATTCAATCCATGCAAAAAAGAAAAGTGGTGACAAAGCTGTACCATTCAACCACAAGCCTCTTGCTCTGTCCTTCCAAACTTTTGTCCTTTCAAAATAATGGAGAAATCAATTAGCAGCCAACTTCTGCAAACCTAGATACTTTCTTCTTTATCATTGATTTCCGGTGTGGATTCTTCCACAGACTCTCCATAACAGATATTCTTTAGTCACCCACCTCTGAGCGCTACGGAAAGATTTAATTAAACCTGGCTCATCATCTTGATGTTATCAGTGCATTTTATTGAATCTGGCACATGGGTCTTTTAAGCAAACTTTCTTCCTATGATCCTTTATCATGCATTTTGTAATTTTATTTATTATGTGAATCTCATGCATGAAGGGCTGTTATTTTATAGTACATTAGTATTAGTGCTATGGGCAGGCTAAGAGTTAGCTAATCTGCGAACCTTGCTTTAGAGACCAAACATGGAACTTTCCCATGCTACTCCAGGCCTCCAGTAAGCAAGGTAGTGGTCTCACATTCATCATCATCAAATTCCTGACATGTATCCTCAAGAGAGTGTACAGGATATTATTTCATGTACTACATGAAAAAAACTTACATCATTACTAACTTCCTACCAACAATTTTCCTCCAAATCATTCTGTTATCTGTCAAGACTCCAACATTATCAGATCTTATATTTCTGTCACCTAAGGTACATTTTACTGTATCAATCCACCTATATCTTAGTCTCCCTCTGGGTCTTTTTCCTGCCAACCTGGAAAAGAACACTTGTTTTGTTAATCTTTCCTCTCCTATTCTATTTAAGTGACCATTCCACCTGAGATTAGCTCTGCTAACATGTTCCTGGATGTTAACAATGTCAAGTTCTTTCCTAATATCCTCGTTTTTAATATGATATTGCCATTGATGCCATCTGTTCATGCCCCCTAATCTTTCTGAGGACTCTCATATCTGTGGTCTCTAGTCTTTGGTCAAGTGTTTTATTTCTAACCCAGCTTTCAAATCCATAAGTTAAAATTGGTTTTGAACATTGTCTTGTATACAGCTAATTTAGTGTTTTGACTAAATTAGCTATATATAAATTTATTCAGTTGATTTCCTATCATACTGGCTTTTCATTCTGTTGTCTCTTTCTGTATTTTCTGCCATCTTCACTAAAAATTGTGCCTAAGTTGCTGAAATGTTTTACTTGTTCAATAGGTTCTCCATTCATGATGCAGTTGACATTTTCATTGTCTGTGGTTCCACGTTACATGATGAAATTTATCTACCACACATTCACAAACATCCATGCCTTCAGTGGGATCTGAACCCACAGCTTAATGGCTAGAGAGTAAATATGCTATCACTCATTCAACTAGGCTAGCATTGGTTGAGTTTCTCCTGCATGAATAAAAACATGGTTTTTATAGTCTCCAGTTTCCAACTTCTCCATTAGTGCTGGGATATCCCAAAGTTTCATTCTTTCATCCTTCTTCATCTTTCCATACATCAGTGATCTTTCTAACTATCAACCTGATTCATTCATAGCTTTGCAGATGACATGCAGCTTTGCACTTTCATTCCCAAAGCCATCTGATATACCAGGTGATTATAAAATAACATCGTCTTCAGAGCCCTCTAGTGAGTAATGTATTGGACGAAACACACCAATATTCGGTAGATGTACACGGTGGAACATGGGGATTCGATTTAACAAAAAAAAAAAAGTACCAAAAGTCGCCAACAGGGGAAATTTTGGCGCTGTTTATCGAGTAAAATGCATTAATTTGCATTATTGCGTTTCTTGTGAACGATCATGCAATAAAAGGAAAGCCTGTGAGATTTCTTATCATTCGTAGACGAACTGCTTTTCGATGCCTCTTACCTTACGTGAGCATGCTTTGTTAGTCAAACTATTATCAGCAGAACAATAATGCCAGTGCTTGTCTTCGTGATTTTTGGCGTTTGAAAAATTTATGAAAAGGACCAATTAGCATAATAAACTTACGAAAACTGATTCGGCGATTTGAAACTACTGAAACTCTAGCAGTGCAGGTAGGCAGGGGGCACAAACCAATCAATCACCAACAAGTTGAACAAGTTGCAATCTCTATTGTGGAACAGAAGATGACGAATGTGCAAGGTACCAGCAGTGCATGAGCAATATCCCTGCAAACAATATCGCATACACAACGGTGTGGAAAATCCTACATCAGATGTTGAAGTTTTAACCCTATAAAATCAGTCATGTTCAAGAATTGCGCCCTGGTGATGCGACCACACGAATTGACTTATCTTTGAGATTCTTAGAGCACATGGAAGTGGATGATGCATGGCCGTGGGAGAATTTATGGAGTGACGAAGCGCACTTTTATTTGGACGGTGATATTAACACACGCAACTGTCGCATTTGGGCTGCAACTAATCCACACGTGTGTCTGCAGATGCCTATCCACTCGCCCAAAGTCACAGTGTGGTGCGGATTTACGGCATCTTTTATCATCGGTCCATACTTTTACAAGGAAAATCGGCATGGACCAGTGACCTGTTCCGTCAATGCTAACAGATATGCCAATATGCTACAGAACTTTGTGGTTCCACAACTGCAGCAAAGAGGATGTCTCGATTCGACCATCTTCATGCAGGATGGTGCACCACCCCACATCAGACTTCAGGTACAGCGTGTTTTGCGACAACATTTCTCTGACAGAAGAATCATTAGTCATGCATTTCCCACGCCATGGCCACCGAGATTGCCTGATCTCAATCCTTGTGACTTTTGGCTGTGGGGATTTCTTAAAAGCATTGTGTATCAAGGACATGTACCTGATATTCCAACTTTGAAAGATCGAATAATGTTACACGCGAGACAAATCAATTCCGATATGTTGCGAGCCACTGTGGAAAATGTCGTGCACCGTATGCAGTTCCTGGAAAATCAGAATGGTGGTCATATTGAACCTCATTTGTAATTAACAATAAACGTCATGAAATTAATGTGTGCTGTCTCTCATTTGCCATTTAGTCATTCATTAGTCACACCTACTAAAATTAATTTGGCAGCACCAAACTTTCCCCTGTTGGTGACTTTTGGTACTATTTTTTTTTCGTTAAATTGAATCCCCGTGTTCCACTGTGTATGTCTACTGAATATTGGTGTGTTTCATCCAATACATTACTAGCTAGAAGGCTCTGAACACTTGACATTATTTTATAATCACCCGGTATATTATTATTGTTGTATGGACATACTCCATGGTGTCTAAATACTCGTTGCAGGAGAATCAAACTATCCATACAATCTGTCATATTTCTCCTTGAATCCAATTAGACAATCCAGTTAGACAATATGCTAACTCTGGCAACCCATTCCATTCATTCACAAATCTCCAACTGAAAAATCTAGCCCTCATGCCCCCTACTAACCACACTTGTACTCAACTTCCAGGGATGACCTCTTGTTCTTCCCCCTCTAGCCAGGTGCTAAAACATTTCCCTTGCATCAATCCTATAAACCCTTTAAGTAACTTAAATGTTTCTATCATATCTCCTCTTTTTTACCTATCAACCAACTTCTGCAGTCCACACGCTCTCAATCTATCCTTATAGGGAACATTCCACAGACCACTCACCATCTTGGTTGCTCGACTCTGAATCCTCTCCACCACTTCCTCATCCCCACGAAACCAGACCTGTGCACAGGAATAACAACTTCCTTATCTTTACTTGTTAGTGTGTGTGTGTGTGTTCTTCAATAGCCAAGTAATCTTATGAGCTACGTTAGCAACCTTAGCAGTATGTCCTCTAAACTTTAGCTTGCTGTCCACCACCCCTAAACTTCATCTATTTCCTGGAGTACGGTTCCATCACTGTGGTACACAGTTGTAATCTGTTTATCCAGAATGCATAACTTTACATTTCTGGACATCAAACTGATACCCATTATTTTTTGCACATACTGACAGCATATTTAAATCATCCTGCAAGCTCTCCACATTGCCTTGATTGACTATTACTCTACCTAATTTTGCATCATCAGCAAACAACTGAATATTTCCTTTCAAGTTATTTTCTGTATCATTTATGTACAAATTAAACAGTAGTGGTCCCAGCACTGAACCTTGCCAGTTTTCTCCTGGATTCTGCTCCTCCGTATACCACTTTCCGATATCTGTCCAGCAGCCCCCCCCCCTCATTTTTTCTAATTTGTGTAACAGAGTTCCATGTGGTATTCAGTGAAATGCCTCTGCAAAATTCAGCAGAATCATTGTGTATCCATTTCCTTTATCCAACCAAGCTGTCACTCTATTATAAAAAGTTGGTAAATTACTAAGGCATAACTGACCCTTCATGTTGCTCTTCATTGAGAACTTTGCTCAGTGAATGAAGCTCTCTAGACACCTAACACCAAAATCATTTCGATGCAGTCCATCAGCAGTATACAAATCTTTCTTTCCGTCAAACACAGATCACAGATTCACAAATCCTACATCATTTCTTCTGCACAACCTATGATTGATTCATTTGCTACCAACATCCTCTTCCTCAATTTGCCTCTATCATAGCATGGCAGGAGACTTACAATCTTCACCTGCTCACTCTTCAGTTTTGCTTCTTCTAACAACTCCTTTACATCCTCCCTCAAAAAAAAAGTAATTCATTCAAAGACAGTCACATATCCACAATTTGTTGAAACAGCAAATCACTGAAGTAGTAAACACAGTTCAGTGAAAAATACCTGAAAGTCAGTTTACTCAGAACATTAGTTGAATGCACCCAAAAGCATTAAGTAACTTTAATAAAAAATATATATTTGTATCACCTAATGTAATGAAAATCTCAGTTATAATCAAGTGGCATTGTACCTAATCTCCCCATAAAATTATAGCTTTTCTCTGTTCTTATCCACATACCTCACACAAAATATTTCAGCTGGTGATTTTTCTTTAATATGTTTAAAATTCAGAAATTTAAATATAAGTTCTTCTACTTCTTTTATTTTATTTTATTTTTTTTTTTTTTGGCCTTTCTTCATCCACTGCAGGACATAGGCCTCCCCCCCCTCCATCTTCTTCCATTTTTTCTTCTCTTTTGTCTCTGACCGCCATTTCACTCCTCTGCATGTCTCTGGATATCATCTCTCTATCTTATTCTCTGTCTACCTCTTTTTCCCCTCTCTTGGTTGCCATTCCATTATCAGTCTTGTCCACCTTTTGTCTCTGATTCTCCCTGCATGACCAACTCATCTCCATTTTGAATTTTTTATCACTTCTATTATATCTCTTACTCCTGTTTGTTTTCTTATTTCTTTATTCTTAATGTTATCATTTTTTAGTAATTTTCAGCATTCTTCTTTCCAGTTTTCTCTGTGCTTTCCTCAGATCTTCTGTGTTATGTTCCTGTGTTATGTTGCATCTGTGTTATGTTCCATACCATATGTAAGCACTGGTATCACACAGCTGTTGAATATTTTCCTTTTTAAACACAATGGTAGTTCTCTGTTATATGTTCTTTCAGTATATTAAAGGCACTATTACCTTGAATGATTCTTCTGTTGATTGCTTTATTTTGTCTTTCTTTAAAACTTACTGTTTGTTTAAGATAGATATATTCTTCTACTTGATCTAGTTCTTTTCTGCCTATAGTTTTTTTTTTTTCATTTTCTTTTGTCATATACTATATTTTTTCTATGTAGAAAGTATTTTTAACTTGGGTATAGTTATGTTAAAGATACCAAGTAATTTTAAACCTGGTTTTACTCCATTTTTTCCAAGTAAGCAAACAGACAAAATGTCAAGTTTGCACCTGCAATATATGCAAGACTAGCTGATCCCACAGGTAGTGCAAGACCAAGGCAACTCGTGGTAGAGGTGGAGCAAGCTCTGATCACTAATCTTAATATTTACCCTTAATGCCAAAACACATCTCCAAGAAGGGGATGTATGATGTTTTGTATTAAAGGCAAGGGGCCACTACCCAGACCGGTTTCGACCTTTATTGAGGTCTCATCAGTGGGAGCTAGGCTAGAAATACCAAGATTTAGTAATGCAGAGCTTGTATTTTACCAAAACGAGTTACCATAAGGTGTTATAACCTTATTAAATAAAAATCTCAGGAGGAGATATAGATGTAGAAAGTATTTTTAACTTGGGTATAGTTATGTTAAAGATACCAAGTAATTTTAAACCTGGTTTTACTCCATTTTTTCCAAGTAAGCACTTGGAAAAAATGGAGTAAAACCAGGTTTAAAATTACTTGGTATCTTTAACATAACTATATTTTTTCAATATTTATTTCAAGTCCCATTTTTAGGTTTCCTGCCATAGTTCATTTGTCATAGATTGTAGTTCTTTGCTCTTTGCAATGAGCACTATGTCATCAGCATAGTACCCAGGTGGTTCAGGTGCTTTCAATTTATATTAATTCCTTTTTCTTCCCAATTTAGTTTCTTAAAATTTATTCCAATGTTGTACTGAATAGTTTGGGTGAAAGTGGATCTTGGATTTCCCTGTTTTATTCCTCTCTTTATTTATTATTAATATTATTATTATTCAGGCCACCATTGAGTCAAAAGATTCATCGTGGGAGGACCTTCCTAGGAAATGCAAAGTCTATCATACCACTCATTGACTAGAGTTCTTGCTCTCACCACTATTAGGCAATGCACTCCATGGTTCAACCATCCTACATGCAAAGAAACCACTCCTCACCCTCTTACTCACAGCTTCCTTTCATAATCTCCAGGGATGGCCCCTTGTCATTGCTCCTTCCCGCTGTTCCGCCAAGCAAAAGAACTGCCTAGTGTCAACCCTGTAACTACCTCTCAACAGTTTAAAAGTCTCAATATATCATCTCTCCTTCTTCTATTCACCAAACTCTGCAGTTCACATTCCCTCAGCTGATTCTCATAACTAATATTGTACAGTCCTGAAACCATTTTTGTTATCTGCCTCTGTACCCTTTCCACAGTTAATTTATCCCCTTCAAATCCTGGTGACAAATTTGAGAACAATAGTCTAAGTGTGGTCTGATCAGGGTCTTATACAATGGAATGATAACTCTTTTATCTCTGCAGGTCATGTCCTTCTCAGTTTTGCAGCAATCCTCTGGGTTACCTTCATCACCTTTGCAATATGTTCCATGAATTTCAGTTTTCAATCAATCATCACCCCCAGATCTCTTGTCTCCTCTACTTTATCCAATACAGCTCTTCCAATCGAGTACAGCCTCCCATCGATGTATGCCAAACTTCAAGACTTACATTTTGTTACATTAAACCGACACTCCATTTCATTTGCCCATCTGCCTAGTTTATTCAAATCCTCTTGCAGGTCTGCCACATCTGCATTATTACTAATAAACCTTCCCAGCTTTGCATCATCTGCAAACAACTGAATATTCCCCTACAATCCATTGACAATGTCATTGATATAAAGTTTAAACAATACAGATCCCAGTACTGAACCCTGTGGGACCCCACCTGTGACCTTGTGCCTCCTTGATATTGACCCACCATATACACCTTTCTGATACCTATCAGACATCCAATCTTGAATCCAGTTGACTAACCCGACATCTAAACCCATGTGCTGCAACTTAAATATCAGCTTATCTTG
Source organism: Typopeltis vanoorti (assembly GCF_054136105.1). Taxonomy (NCBI): domain Eukaryota; kingdom Metazoa; phylum Arthropoda; class Arachnida; order Uropygi; family Thelyphonidae; genus Typopeltis; species Typopeltis vanoorti. The sequence goes on from NC_143560.1 coordinate 29,002,263, forward strand.
TATCACTGTGTCAAATGCCTTTGCAAAATCCAAAAAAATGGAAGTATATGCCTTTCCCTCCATCAACTTTATTATAAAAGGCAGTCATATTACTAAAGCAAGAGAGCACCCCTTTACAAATCTATGTTGACTCTCACAGATAACTTCACCCTCATCTGCACAACACTGTATATGGTTCCTCACTAATTTCGCCAAGACCTTAACAACTACTGATGACACACAAACTAGCCTATAATTAGACAGTTCCAGTCTGCAACCGCCCTTGTGCAATGGCACTATCTTACCGTCTTTCCATTCCTTGGATACCTTTTCCACAACCAGACTTTTATTGAAGAGCCAGGTCAAAGGAGCTGTCAGTTCTTTAGTACATTCTCTCGTGGTGAAATACCATCCAGTCCCACAAGTTTTACTTACATCCATATTATTTGGAACACACTCTCCTCTTGCACCTCTAAACCTTGAACCTATCCTATCCCTCTAGTACAAGCATGTCAAACTCAAAGGCTAACACGGGCCAAATAAACGGGGTTTAAGTTTGTGTGGGCTGCAAAAAACAAAAACATCAATTTTCATAAAAACGCAGGTTTATTTTGAAAAGTACAGTATAAAAAAAGAACAAGAACAACGATAAAATTAATGTTTTCTCCCTGACACTTGGCATCTCTTCTCTGCTACTATCTTTCCTACTTCGGGGAAAATCTTGTTCGCAGTGATTACTTTCAAAACTGATCCAAGGTGAATGTCAGTAATTCTGGATCTGACAGGAGACTTATTTCCCTTCATAATTGTAAATGACTGCTCACACCGATAAGTACTTCTAAACATGGATATAGTTTCATATGCGAATTTTCGAGTATTTTTAAATCTGTCAGGTAAATATGTAAAATCCAGGCAAGCCAACTTCACTAAATTTTGCCTTCAAATCTGAATCGCACTGGATCTCAATTACCTCCATTTGCATTTGATTTGATTTAATTGCTGATTCATTATTTATAAAAAAAATCGAAGAAAACAAAAAAACTTGTCTTCCAAAAATTTAAAATCTGCAAACCTTGTTTCAAATTCAGTTCTAAGACTTACAATTTTTTCTGCATATTTTTGATACAATGCAGTTTCACTTAAATTTGATTTGTTCATATTGCATGTCGGAAAGTGCTTTAAATCTTCATTTTTCAACTGTTTTTCCCAAAGAACTAATTTACATTTGAATGCCTTAACTTGGTCACACATGTTTGTAATGATCTAATCTTTTCCTTGCAGTTTTAAATTTAAATCATATAAGCGTTTTGTTATATCAACCATGAAGGATAAATCTTGCAACCACACTGTGTTAAAAAACAGGCTTGTGTTTTGATTTTTAGTTATTAAGAACTGACATATTTCTTCTTTCAAGTCCCAGAATTGTTTAAGAATCTTGGAGCAGGATAGCCAACGTACTTCGGTATAGTAGGACAAACCGGAATATTCGCTGTCTAATTCACTTAAGAAAGCAGAGAACTGTCGCTGATTTAAGCCATGAGATTTTATGGAATTAATGATTTTTTTTGATAGATGTCAACACATTTTCCATGTTTATTACTTTCGCGCATAATACTTCTTGATGTATAATGCAATGCTTATGATGAATCTTGGATATGTCATAAATTTCACTTTGTTTTTTTTTTGCAGTAATACCACGAAACCATGTTTTTTCCGGTCATAGAAGGAGCTCCATCTGTAACTACAGAAGTTAATTTTGACAGAGATAGATTGTATTTTTGCAGAAGTTCAAAAACACAATTAAATATATCTTGTCCTGTACTAGTGTTATGCATTGGTACTAGTTCCAATAATGCCTCAAAAATATTGAAATCTGTGTCGCAAGCACGAAGAAACACAACTAATTGAGCTACACTCCCAATGTCCGTACTCTCGTCACAGGCAATGGAAAAAGCTTCGAAACTAGATGATTTTGCTTTGATCTGAACACTTTTTCGAGACAAAGAGATTGTTTGAAAAGCCTTCATATTTTCAGGACAAATAATTTCTGCAGCTTTAATTAGATTCCTTAATGAAATCACCTTCAGTAAAAGGTTTCAAGTGTTTAGCTATAACTGCGACAAGATGTAGCTTGCATGCACCACCTCTTCACTTTCTGGCGATACTTTAGTAAACATGAACTATTGTTTTTTCAGTCCCGACTTGAGCTCTTTCAACTTTTCTTGTCTCATTAATCCCTCGTAATTATCATATTTTGATTTATGTTGTTCATAGTGACGATTAATGTTGTATAACTTTGATACACTGATAACATTATTACATATTAAGCAGATTATTTTATTTTTTGCTTCACAGCAAAAATACTCCAATTCCCACTTTTCTTGGAAATTTCAATGTTCGTCAGCAATTTTTCATTTATTACTATCACTTGGTTTCGATAGAGACATGCTGAATACAAAGGACTGATAAAAATGAATAATCATTAACATAAAATAATAGAATATTTTAATAAAAACTGATATTTTTTCTTGAACATCAACTTACCAGACACTAAATAACTGCACAAATTAATAAGCGTAACGTAAATAAACTTATTTTTCTTGTTCACCGAAAGCGAAATATTTCCTGTTACACACACCAAACAAGTCAGTTCAAACAAGACTGACGACTAGGCATGGGCATGGCACTGGCACGTGATAGTAGGTATATAATCGGCTGGTAGAAAGATTGGGGAAAATGGTTTGCCTGTGTGCAAAGGAAATGCATGCAACACAGCTATATGTAGTAATCACTTTCATTGGCAAACATTTGGCTGGGCCACAAAAATATTCGTCGTGGGCCGTGAGTTTGACACCCATGCTGTGGTATTAAAACTTACTTCTCCAGGATGCAATACTCCAATAAAGTGTTCATTAAACAACTCCACTATGTCTCCCCATCAGTCACTCTGTTCCCATTTTTATCCTGCAATGTCATTCTTCCACAATCATTACTCCTCCTACTGGCCACACAGCTAAAAAATTCCCTAGGATTTTTTTTGGATCTTAGTGCCAATCTCTTCTCATATTCCAGTTTTGCTTTCCTTACCATACTAGTCACTCTCCTGGTTTGAGTGTTATATTCTTCATTCATCTGTTCTCCACCCCTCTCCTTATATCTCTTCCATAACTTGTTTTTCTCCTGCAGTTCCTGTTTGTTATCCACTACACCAAATTGTGTCCTCTTCTTCACTCTTGGAATGCAACTTACTATTGCTGCTAACAAATTTTCCTTCACAATTTCCCAATCACTAATGGTATCCCGGCTTTCCAATTCTGCTTCATGGAACTGCACCAAGTTGATATCTAAGACTATTATAATCACCTGCCTTATAATTCCACATATGTTCTCTTTTCTTTGATACTCCTGCATGTCTATTCATCTTCCAAGTCAAAACCACATGGTCACTCTCTCTCTCCAACTGGGAGGAGACATGTCACCTCAGTTATTATCAGCTCTTCTGATGCTATGACCAAATCCAAAACTCTTGAACCTCTTGTGTCCTCAGTTACATGTTGCCTAAGACATTTGTCCCTGAAGAATTCTAGAAATTCCATTCCCTTATTACTACATACATTTTCCTCTTCCCAACTTATACTGCTGTAGTTAAAATCTGCCATAACAATCATTCTTCTTGCACTTGCCAAGCTCAACTGCTTAAACATCTCCTGTTCCCCACCCTCTGTGCTCCTTGGCTTGTAGCAACATCCCACTAAATATCGTGTCTTGGCCACTTCTACCTCACACCATATGCTTTCAAAACCATTAATGTCATTGCCTTCCAAAGCCTCCACTCTTAGAGGACATAAGTAATCACTTATCATAAGTAGTACTCCACCACCGTGTTTTCCCTTCCTATTCTGCTGGAAAATGCTGTACCCTGCTACTTCTATTCCTGTTATTATATCATCTTTCGTCAACCACGTCTCAGAGATCCCAATAATGTTTGGCCAGGCTGATGCTATCAGCACCACCAGTTCATCATCTTTATTCTGGATACCCCTGTCATTAGTATAAAACAGTGGTTCTTAACTTTTTTCTACTTGTGTACTCCTTTTAAACCCATTTCTATAAATTGTACCTCTTGTTTTTAAAATAGCTGTTTAAATACTGACACTTTTGTTCAGTGCCTATCTTAATGTAAAATAGTGGAAATGAGGTTTTTCCACGATTACTGATTATTTTTTGTGTACCCCTGGACGGCCCAGCATGTACCCCCGAGGGTATGCATACCACCATTTGGGAATTGATGGTATAAAGCATAAAAATGTCACTGCTTCTCCTGTCATTATCCCCTCCAGACTCCACTGGACTCAGCGTTACCTGATGTTGTCCCCATTCCTACAAGAGGCCACCCCTGCTATCATCCATCCTGGGAATTCTAGTTTCCCTGCACTGACACACCGACTCATTCAGAAAACAGCAATCTTTCCAGATGCCTACATCCTTCCTCATTCAGATGCAAGTGGTCTCTTGCATACGGTTCCTTTCTGTCTTCAAATGCCCCCCCCCCCACCTCCCCAATCCACATATTCCAATCCACTCTTCTGACACATTCTGGCTATTATGCTATTCATTATTGCTGCTCTTCTGCTCATCTCATCATTATCATACCTGGGTAACACACACACACACACACACACACACACACACACACACACACCATCTTTCCTCTCTGCGTTTTCTTTTGTACAACTTCAAACATGAATTTCATGTACTATGTTACGCTACTGTAAGTTAATTGGGAATGACTTTCCTGTGTTTTCTAATTATATTGTAGCTGTTCCTTTTTTGTATAGTTTATTATTAGCCTAATATATTTCTTTTCTATATTATGCCATACTTCTATCATTTTGTTATGAAATATGGAGTCAAGCTTTTGTGTAATCTATAAATATCATATGAAGGTCTATATCGGTTATTGGTATTCATTATTTTTTTTTCTGGGTTTCATTAGTTTTTTAGTTGGTTTATAGAATGAATATAGTCTATTGTAGAAAAATGTTTTCTGAAACCTGCTTGCTTATTGGTTGAGCTTCATCCAACTTTATCATTAATCTATTTAGCATTATTTTTGAACAGTTTATATACTTGTGATAATAGGCTTATTGGTCTGTAATTATTTATCTTTTTTTTTTTTTTTTGTGGATTAGAACCATAATTGCATTGTTCCATTATTAAGGGGTGTTTTCTTGTTTGATGATGTCATTTAACAACAAATTCAGTGCCTTCCATAATATTCTTCCTCCTGCCTTTAGATGTTCAGCCAGTCTTCCATCTTCACCTGGACACTTTTGTTAAATTTCATTTCTGCAATTACTTTCTCCACTTCTTCCACCATTATTTCTGGTATCATCTCATTTTCTTCATTCTCAGTGGGTCCAAGATGGATATTTTCATACATCTTAGTATAAAGTCTTTAATATTTTCATTATTTCATTTCTTTTGTAATTTATCTCCTTGTTTTTATTTCTGGAACATGTAATCCAGTTCTTTCCTTTATTAGTTTCTTTTCTTATTACTTTCAGTGATTTATTCTTTTCTATAATTTTTTTTACTTTATTGATGTTATGGCTTCATGTAGGAGGCTTAATGGATTATATACAGCACTCAGAAAGGATTAAAACAGAATTTAATTCTACTTATATTTCGTCTCAGTCAATGAGACATCTTCAGGGATTACAAAAAAACTAATGTAACATAAATACTAATAACAAACGAGCTAATGTGTTGTTTATTTTTTAACGGTATATATTAGAACACAGAAACTAAGTAAATAATTAATTTATTAACTTATTGCTGATATTTCGCTGGTGTTATAACCAGCATCTTCTGAGCACAAAAACACAGTTTGTCACAATATGCGAGACTATAACAACATGGTGTAATCAACGGACTAGTTAAACAAAATTGTAGCAGCAACACAAAGACTAGAGTCCTGGATTTTGGCGCCCTCTATCTGAAAAAAAAAAAAAAGGTACTAGTTTTTTCTTAAGATGACTGTCTCCCAGATCTTAGGCAAGTTAATACAGCCATATTTGTTGAGATTTGTAGTGTTTCAGGGCTTCTGTTACCTCTAAGAACAATCTCTCTGACTTGTAAGAGCTTCTGTGTAGTACTTTGGTGTTTTTCCAGTTGATCCTCTGTGCAGGGGTATCCAGAGCATGGTCTGCTAGGCCCGACTTGCCATAGTGATAATTCCGGACTTATCTTTTGTGTTCGCTGATGCGGATGTTCATGGTTCTTCCTGTTTGACCAGAAGAACTGTGAACATTACAGGCTTGATTACATGAGCAGGGTACTTGGTAGACTCCTGGATGTGATAAAGGGGGAATGCTGTCCTTGGGTGAGCAGATAAGGGTTGCTAATTTGCTACATGGTCTGAATGTAGTGCGTAGTTTATGTTTATTAAGAATTCTTGAAATCTTATCGGATGTGCCTTTAATGTATGGGGTGGTGACTGTTTTGTTGTAGTTCTCTGTGATGGATGGTGGGAGGGGTTAAAACAGAATTTAATTCTTCCTATATTTCGTCTCAGTCAATAAGACATCTTCAGGGATTACAAAAAAACTAATGTAACATAAATACAAATAACAAACAAGCTAATATGTTGTTTATTTTTTAACAGTATATATTAGAACACAGAAACTAAATAAATAATTAATTTACTTAGTTAACTCCTTAACCCCTCACACCATCCACAGAGAACTACAACAAAACAGTCACCATCCCATACATTAAAGGCACATCCGATAAGATTTCAAGAATTCTTAATAAACATAAACTACGCACTACATTCAGACCATGTAGCAAATTAGCAACCCTTATCTGCTCACCCAAGGACAGCATTCCCCCTTTATCACATCCAGGAGTCTACCAAGTACCCTGCTCATGTAATCAAGCCTGTAATGTTCACAGTTCTTCTGGTCAAACAGGAAGAACCATGAACATCCGCATCAGCGAACACAAAAGATAAGTCCGGAATTATCACTATGGCAAGTCGGGCCTAGCAGACCATGCTCTGGATACCCCTGCACACAGGATCAACTGGAAAAACACGAGTACTACACCGAAGCTCTTACAAGTCGGAGAGATTGTTCTTAGAGGCGACAGAAGCCCTAAAACACACTCCAAATCTCAACAAATATGGCTGTATTAACTTGCCTAAGATCTGGGAGACAGTCATCTTAAGAAAAAACTAGTACCTTTTTTTTTTTTTTTTTTTAGGACTCGAGTCTTATGTGATAGCTACAATTTTTTTTTCTTTTTTTTTTTTTTTTCAGATAGAGGGTGCCAAATCTTGTTTAACTAGTCTGTTGATTACACCATGTTGTTATAGTCTCGTGTATTGTGACAAACTGTGTTTTTGTGCTCTGAAGATGCTGGTTATAACACCAGCGAAATATCAGCAATAAGTTAATAAATTAATTATTTACTTAGTTTCTGTGTTGTAATATATATCGTTAAAAAATAAACAACATCTTTGATGAACATATAAGTCTGTCCACACGTTAAACAAGCTAATAACTAAACCCAACCACGTGGGTGACATTAAAGCCCTATCTAGGTGGAGCGCCCTCCAAGGGCGGTTGTAGGTGGCCTGGAATGTTAAGTGGGACATCTGGTGATAAGCATTTCCCAAATCTTAGGAAGCTTAATGCAACCATATTTGTTAAGATTTGGTTGATTCCTGAGAGCTGCTGCTTATTCTAAGAATAGTCTCTCTCTCTTTTGAATTTGCTGTGGTGGTGCATGGTGTTTTTTTTCCATGAGATCCTGTGGGTTGTATCCAAGACATGGTCAGCCAGACCTGACTGACCATAGTCATGGTTGCAGATGTATGACTTATGTTCCTCCAGGCAGATAGTAGCTGATCTGCCTGTCTGTCCAAAGTATGCCAGTTTACAGGAACAGGGTACTTTATAGACTCCAGGCACTGAGAGAGGATACAACCATGTCTTGGATACTGCCCACAGGATCTCATGGGAAAAAACCACCATGCTCCACCACAGCAAATTCAGAAGAGAGAGACTATTCTTAGAATCAGCAGCAGCTCTTAGGAATCAACCAAATCTTAACAAATATGGTTGCATTAAACTTCCTAAGATTTGAGAAACGCACACCAGATGTCCCACTTTACATTCCAGGCCACCTACAACCGCCCTTAGAGGGCGCTCCACCTAGATAGAACTTTAGTGTCACCCACGTGGTTGGGCTTAGTATTGTTTGTTATTTGTATTTATGTTACATTAGTTTTTTTGTAATCCCTGAAGATGTCTCATTGACTGAGATGAAATCTAGTAAGAATTAAATTCTGTTTTAATTCTGAGTGCCATATACAATCCATTAAGCCTCCAACATGCTGTCCTCACAGACTTAAGCCTCTACAAATGATGTTATGGGTTCTAATATAATTTCTTATTTCTCTTCTCACTAATTTTCTAAATTCAATGAATTCTATTTCTTCCCTAGTTTGTGTTTTTTCCTTCTCAATTCTTCTCTTTTCTTAATCAAGTCTTTAGTATTTTGACTTAATCTGTTAGTTCTTACTTTACTTTTTTGCCATGTTTTTGTCATTTCCACATTAGATTTTTCTATTGATGATATGTTTTCCATTCTTTTTGTTGGATTTAGGTGTTCTTCATTTGAAATAAGTTTTTCTGTCAAAATCTTTTCAAATTTTTTGTACTATGTACTAATAATTTCATTATCTATTTTAACACCAGTTTTTTTTGTTTCTCTCCTATTTTTTCTGTTGTTTAATTTCATTTTAGCTCTGACCATTGCTATATATCAGTACTTATTTAGTACTGATATATATCCTCTATTAATTCTTTTCTGTTGCCCAAAATAAAGTCTGTTTGATTTTTTTTCTAATACCATCAGAATATATTCATTATAAATAGATCCTGACTTTCTGCAGACCTTACTAGCCTTTCTTTTCTTTCATGTCTATTTCCAATACCAAACTTTCCTATACTTGTTTTGCTATTATTATTATTATTATTACCTAAGACCCCATGGAGTCAAAGACTTATCTAGGAGGTCCTTTTATCAAACACACAGCTCATCACACTCAAATTCTCTGCAGATACTGCACTCTCAGACAAGGCATTCCAATCATTCACAACTTTGCATGAAAAAAACCTGTTTCTCACTCCCTACTCACACCCTCTTTATGCAGTTTCCAGGGATGACCTCTGATTCTCCCCTGATCTCTCACTATTTTCTGTAGAACCTCTCCAGCATTGATCCTATAACAACCCCTTAATAGCTTGTAGGTCTCTATCATATCTCCTCTCTTCCTCCTGTCCACCAGACTCTGCTAGTTGCATCTTCTCAATCTTTTCTCATACTCGACATTCCAGAGGTTAAAAACTACCTCAGTCAGTCGCCTCTGGACCCTTTCCACCATCTCTTCGTCCTTCTGAAAAACCAGGTGACCAAATCTAGGCACAATAGTCCATATGTGGCCTAATCAAAACCTTATACCAGGGGGTGTCAAACTGTCAGTCCGTGCGCCTCATGCACCCCCCCGACACCTCAAGGAAAGTTTTAAAAAAAAAGGATGGTTGCTTTTTATAATAAAACAGAAATACCGTATTTACTCGAATATATTGTAACTCACCCTCACATATGACTCGCCCCCCTTGTACCCTGATTTTACTTTATGAAAAAATAAATTAAAAAGTTTTGCATATGCATCACACACGAAAATAAAGTTTAACCACTTTCATGTCAGGGTGAAAACTCGCTTCCCACCCCTTCCCCAACTGCCACTATACTGCAGATGCAAGAAAATCAAGTAGTTTTATTGTACCACTGAATAAAGTACAGAGACATTTGCTGTCTGTGTAATATATTTCTCAACATGTGTAAGATATTTCTTTAGTGCGATTAAAGATAACTGGTATAAAAATGACACTAACTAATGAATCACATATCCTCTCCCACATTAACCATGCTGTTTAGACTCAAGCAAAACCATAAATTGCACCGGCAAACATAGTATCTAACTAAAATCTATTGTTTTTAGTTAGATGTTTGTGAGTCCACCCACTAACTCAAACACAAAGCTGCAATGAAATTCGTAAACATGTTAAAACTAAGACATATAGACTGAATATTGTTATGACAGTTTCAGATATTATGGAATTTAGTTTAAGAGAATTAGCGTTTCAGCTCAAAAATGTCGGCTTGACTTTGTGTTTTGGTAATGCGATCTTTTGTTAATACTGCACCAGTCATATCCACATCTTCATAGCTGTTCTATCTCTATTGGCCTGCTATTGCTGTCTATTTCACGTTCTGCTGTCACCTCTCAGAACATTCGTGAAAGGTGTTCATTACATATCTAAAATCTTGTAAATTACTTGCTGGATAGCATTATTCCAAGTAATTTTTATAGGAATAATGGGAAAGAAGATGCTATTTGGATAGACGACTTTGACAATCGGTACACAATAAATAACGGAAAAAACTCGCGTAGAAAGATTATTTATTAGTATAATTTTCGCCTGTGTGTAAAAAGATTATTTATTAGTATAATTTTCGCCTGTGTGTAAAAAGATTATTTATTAGTATAATTTTCACACAGGCGAAAATTATACTAATAAATAATCTTTCTACGTGAGTTTTTTCTGTTATTTATTGTGTACCGATATGTCTACTCACGGTTTACCTCTTTTAAGACTTTGACAATGCACACAAGGAAACTGCTCTCGAAGCCAGAAGTAGCTATAACGAAGAGGAGATTCTTGGTAAATCATCCCCGTTTTTGTTTTATTTTTTTTCTCCTGAAAACGTTAGTTTCTAAAAATTTCCGCATATATCTCGTACCATGATTTTTTAGCTTTAATTTTGGGGAAAAAAAGTGATACGATAGAAATACGATAGAAAAAAAGAAATACGATATTGATTTATTCGTTTTCATATGACATTTATAGTTACAATATGGATGCAACAATCTGCTATAATATAATTGCAATGATAAAAATTTATGTTGCAATTTACATGTTAGATCCGATCCTAATCAATCGTAAACTATATTTATGCTTTCATTGTTAATTTATAGCACGCTGCTGGTAGCATGCTGAAAAAGTTGAATTCTATTGGCTACCAGCTGTTCACATGACACACAGCATACGCACTCATGTGAATCCAGCTATGAGTTTATAATTGCCTGCTACAGGCAATCAGTGATCTTTGAAGTCAATGCGCCGAACACGATTCAATGACAACCTAGCAGTGAGAGAATCCCTTTTATTATTATTTTTTTTTATTTGCAATAGTATCGTGCACTCGTTTACAGTTTTGTGCATTTTTATTCAAACATTTTTATAAAAATTGTTAATAATATTAATAATATATTTATTCACCAAGGCAATGTCACTTTCCAAGCCAACAAGAAAAAGAAAAATTGAGAAATTTTTCTTTTTCTTGTTGGCTTGGAAAGAGGGGAGAAAATTTCAAGAAAATCGGGAATTGAATTACTTCTGCACTGAAACAAAGGACAAAATTAAGTGCATTATTTGTAATGAAACAATTAGTGTCGTCAAAGAATATAATATAAAAAGGCACTACGATAAAATTCACAGAGAACAATATTCATGTTTTAAGGGTAGACTGAGAGAAGAAAAATTAATAAGTATGAAGAATTCACTTCAAAGTCAGCAACAAATATTTTAAAAATTATGAAAGATAATGAATCAGCAGTGAGAGCCAGTTATGAAATCAGCTATTTATTGACAAAACATTCCAAGCCTTTTAGTGATGGTTCCTTGGTTAAGGAGTGTATGATAAAAGCAGCCGAAAATGTATGTCCCAAAAATGTGCAAATATTTTGAGGTATTTAGTTGTCCAGAAATACTGTGATCGAAAGAATAACCAAAATGGCAGATAATCTGTATGACCAGTTGCAAGAAATATCCGCAAACGTACAGTGCTTTTCAATTGCACTTGACGAAGTTCCGATATTCACGACGTGGCTCAAGTTGCTTTGTTTCTTCGGGCTTGCGACAACAATGTGAATATTACTGAAGAGTTCTTGGAAATGATTCCCATCCATGGAACCACTACAGGGGAAGACATTTTTGATGCCATGTGGGGCATTTTGGAAAAATACCAACTTCCTCTGAACAGGCTCATAGCAGTGACAACTGATGGTGCTCCAGCAATAACAGGCAAAAATAACGATTTTGTGGCAACACTTCGTCAGCAGGTTCTGTGATAAATGCTGTGAACTTAATCTGATCCAGAGGCCTCAATCACTGCCAGTTTGCAGAATTTCTAAAAGACTTGGAGAGTGAATTTGATGGGCTACTTTATTACACAGAAATCTATTGGTTATCTGTTCTAAAAAACTTTTTTTTTTTTACTTTTAGAAGGAGATCAAATTGTTCCTAGAAATGAAAAATCATGATGTTGCATTTCTTAATAATCAGACATGGGGACAAGATCTGGTATTCTTAGTTGATATTACAGGACATCTGAATGATTTGATGTCAAACTTCAGGGAAAAGATCAGTTAATAACACACATGTATGATGCACTGGCAAGTTTTAGATGTAAGTTAGTTTTGTTTCAAAATCATTTAAAACAGAATATTCTAAATTAATTTCCTATGTATGAACAGTTGAACAATAAGAATCAAAGTTTTACATTTTCTCAATATTATCCCAAACTAGAAAAGATAAAAGAAGAGTTTGATAGGCGATTTAAAGATTTTAAGGAGCAAGAAGAAAATTTTTGCTTTTTACAGATCCTTTTTCCTTTAATTTCGAAAAAGCTCCTATTTGTATTCAAATGGAACTTATTGATTTCCAAAATGATTCCATTCTTCTAAAAGCAAAATACCAAGAAGATGGTGTACCAAAAATATACAGTTATTTAGGTCAGAAATATCTGGAAATAAAAAAGTTTGCATCAAATATTCTATGTTATTTTGAAAGTACCTATTTATGTGAACAATTATTCTCATGTATGAAAGGTAACAAAACAGCCCACAGATCAAGATTAACCGACGTCCAACCTTTCTGCCATAATGAAGGTCGTATGCTCACAATCTCTGAGTCCAAATTTTAGCAAGTTGGTTAATAATAAACGTTGTCAAGCGTCGAGAAAAAAATAAAATACTGAAATTAAATTATTATAATTACATTATGCAAGTATATATATATATATATATATATATATATGTCCGCGCGGTTAGCTTAGTGGCTTTGCACTTCGCAACCATATGCCTGGGGAAGGAGTATCCTAGGTTCGATTCCCATCACTGATGTGAGGAGCTAAAGGATTTTCCTCAGCCATAGCCAAGTTAGCCGGTCTTGGGCGGTGAACAGCAGGATTTATTCCACCAGTTTATCTGGGGTTTTTCATCCCGCAAGCAGGCAAACCGGCCCCGTGAACACACAGGGATACAGCCAGGAATACTTCGAGGCAAAGGGTTGACTATCCTATCCTCGTACTTTGGTTACGAAATTCAAGCATGCTTGGAAGGTTGTAAGCCTTAAATGCCTGTTAAAGCCATTGGGATAGGATATATATAGTTTTTTTAACCTGAAAATATTATAATTTTTCCTAAAAAATATTTTCAGTAACATTTAAAAAATTCCCCAGAATATAGACCCCCCCCCCCAAATATATATATATATATATATAGAAGTATTTTATTTCAACACAAACACAAAAAATTTCAAACTAACAGGAGGCTCTGTAAATTTTTGTGATGGTTATTAATAAGAGTTTATACTTTTTTTTTAGAATGTATAAATATATAAATATTTGATTTATTCTAATAAAATTTAATTTCAGTTTAATTTGGATTAAATGCTATCTATTGTAAATATTAATATAATAAAAATATTCTTTATATTATTCTTTTTTGAGTTGTCATGATCATTATACTATTATTTTATATGTCTTGTAATAACTTAGAATAAATAAAATTTTTGTTATTAATTTTCAAATTTATTTATACTCATTTTTTTCACTGTCATTCGATTCTAATTAGTGCAGGTTTTTTTAATCTAAAATCTTTTGCGGCCCACTTGAGATACACTTTTATAGCAAATTGCCCGTGGTCCAATTGAGTTTGACACTCCTGCCTTATACAGTGGAACAAGAATCTCCCTACTTCTACAAGTCAGTGTCCTCTGCATCATCCCCAGAAGCCTTTGTGTTGTCTTCACAATTTTGGCTACGTGTCCCCTAAATTTTAAATCCTTATCCACTGTCATCCCGAGATCTCTTATTTCCTCCACCTCCAACAATATATTCTCACCAAGCATAAATTCTGCATCCCATCTTTGTTTTCCAAATTTTAAGACCTTACATTTTGCAACATTGAACTCACATCCCCATTCCTGTGCCCAATTACTCAATTTATTCACGTCTTCTTGTAAGCTACAGCATCTTCTCTACTCTTCATGGTTCATCCCAACTTTGCATCATATGCAAACAACTGAATATCTCCATCCAAATCTTCACCCATATCATTAATATACAAGTTAAACAGCAATGGCCCTAAAACAGACCCCTGAGTCACACCACTAGTAACTTTCCTTTTCCTGGATATAGGAAAATTTCCCCCATACACAAGTTGTTGATACCTATCAGATAGCCAGTCTCCAATCCAATGCACTAATCTAATATCCAACCCCATCTGCTCAAGTTTGACTGTCAGCTTATCATGAGGTAATCTATCAAAAGCCTTTGTGAAATCCAAGTATATTACTGTGAATCCTTCTCCTCTGTCCATGGAAGCAGTCACCTTATTGTAATAAGTAAATAGATTACTAAAACATGACCTCCCTTTAGTAAATCCATTCTGTCCATGAAAGATAATATCATTGTTGTCAACCCAATTCTGAATCCTAGTTCTCACAAGCTTCTCCAACAACTTAACTACAACACCTGACACACAGATAAGCCTATAGTTTGATGCTTGAGTTCGATCACCTCCTTTATGAAGCGGCACAATCTTGCTCTCCTTCCATTCCTTACGAACTTGACCGAGTGCAAGACTTGTATTAAAAAAATTGTCAAGGCCAGCGTCAACTTCCTGGCACATTCCTTCAGAATACGTGGTGATATATTATCAAGTCCAACAGCCTTATTTACATCTAGTTTGCTCAGCTCCCTATACACCTCTTTCTCGCTTACAGTCAGTCTCTCTTCCCCATCATCAACTGCTCTCAGTCTCTCCATGAAGTCACATCCACAAAATTGAAAGACCTTTATGAATTGCTCATTAATTATTTCTACCAGGGGTGCTTAAGGGTCAAAGCTGTATAACTGAGAGGAGACCTCAATATAGCCTTTAAAGGAATGCGGAGAACCGACCAGAGCTTCTGACCTAATGTCCAATCCTCACCTTCTCGTGGTGCACCCTGTTGGGTATCTACTTTGATACTGAATGAACGAGGATGGGCTGGCAATTTGGGATTTAGCCGACCAAATTGTATTCTTATTGGTTAAACCAAAATAAAAAATGATGGTACAACATGACAAAATTTCATGCCGGCTGGGGTGTCGCCCGGTTAAACAAGGCCCCGTTGTTTTCGCCAGGGAACCATGGCGAACAGCGAAAAGTCAGCTACTGGAACAAATCTGAAAACAAACCCCAACTCAACATCACCAGAGTTAAAGATCGGTACTATTAATGTAAGAAGCCCGAATGGCAAAGAAACGGAGCTAGCTGAGGAATTAGATAAGTACCAGATCGACATAATAGGGCCGATTGAAACAAAAAAGACCAAAACTGGTGAGATCTTTCTGAGCAATAAATACAAAATGTTATATTCAGGCAATGACAATCAAGGAAAAGAAGGAGTAGCCATAGTATTCAACACAAAATACGAGGCTAATCTTCTAGAATGGCAGTCAGTCTCAAGTAGAGTAATGTGGGCAAATATGAGAATGGGGAACTGGACATTGAGACTTATTTGTGCCTATGGTCCCACAGAAGGTTCTACTAAGGTAGAAGTGGAGGAATTTTTTGACGCTTTAGAAAAAGCAACTGACACAATGAAAAAGGAAAAGTTGGTCCTTGTTGGGGATCTAAATAGCAGAGTAGGAAATGATTGTGAGACATACAAAAATATTTTGGGAAAATTTGGAGAAAAGAGCAAAGCTAATAATAATGGCAAATATCTGCTGGATTTCTGCTCAGGACATGGACTGGTTATTACTAACACCATGTTCCAACATAAAAATGTGCACAAATTCACATGGAGAGAAGAGGCTAGGAATAAGAAAAGTCTCATTGACTATGTTATTGTTGATAGTGATGTTTTCTCCCTGGTGCAGGACACCAGAGTGTACAGAGGATTCGAAATTGGAAGTGATCACTATTTAGTCTTGAGCAGGATAGAATTGAATTCATATTGAAAAGAATAACATGTAAGAAAGTTTTAAAGCGAATAAAAGTTGAGCAGCTCTCAGATGTGAACTGTAGACTAAAATACAGAAAGATTATTGAAAAGAAAATGAAATAGTTTGAGAACAGGAATCAAACCTTGGAGATTCAGTGGCAAACTCTGAAGAAAACATTGATTGATTCTGCCAGAGAGGCATGTGGTGAGGTTGTCTGTAAGGATAAAAAAAATCAGAACTCCCTGGTGGACACAGGAAGTTAAAGAGACAGTGAAGGAAAAGAAGAAAGCATATCAAAAGTTCCTGTCAAATAAGTCAGCTTGTGCTCTTAGAGAATATAAAGACAAATGCAAGAATGCTAAACACTGTGTAAAACTAGCTAAACA
Organism: Typopeltis vanoorti; assembly: GCF_054136105.1. NCBI lineage: Eukaryota > Metazoa > Arthropoda > Arachnida > Uropygi > Thelyphonidae > Typopeltis > Typopeltis vanoorti. The sequence continues at coordinate 29,019,044 of NC_143560.1, forward strand.
AAAGTCATGGGAGGACTTTGGCAAGAACATAGAAAATGAATATCAAGAAGGTGGCAAAATATTCTGGAGGTTGTTGAGGAAGCTTAGGAATGGAGGAAAGAGTGCTGTAAAAGGAGTTAGAGATGATAAAGGTGACTGAAAACTGGAGAAAAAGATATCCTTGAAGTATGGAGTAATTACTTTGAAAAACTGCTAAATGAAACAAGCAGTGATGACAGCACAGTGATAAAAAACACTGACCAGGCATGCAGTCAGGAATATATATATCCATACTTGAAGTAGAAAAAGCCATCAAAGGCTTGAAATGTGGAAAGGCAGCAGGAGTAGATGATATTCGACCAGAAATGCTGAAGTATGGTGGTATAAAAGTCTTACAGTGGCTGCACTGCATAGTTCAGAAAGCCTGGTCAGAGGGTCGAATTCCCGATGATTGGAGTAGAGCTCTCATAGTACCCATATATATAAAGGGAAATAAAACTGCATGTGAGAATTACAGAGGTATTTCCCTACTGAGTGTTCCTGGCAAGATCTATGCAAGTATACTTGAGAAACGGTTGAGAAGAATTGTGGAAGAAAAGCTTGGTGAAGAACAAGCTGGATTCAGGCCAAATAGAGGCTGTCAGGATCAGATCCTCACTTTATGACAAATAGTAGAGAAAGCATGGGAATATAACTAAGATCTGTATTTAAGTTTTGTCGATCTGGAAAAGGCATATGACAAGGTGCCAAGAGAGAAGCTATTCAATACGTTGCAGTTATATGGTGTCGATGGGGCATTATATCAAGCAATACTTAGTCTTTATTTGAGTTGTAAGTCAGCAGTTGGAATTGAATGAGGTACAGGAAGATGGTTTAATGTTAACTCTGGTGTGAGACAAGGATGTACATTGTCCCCTCTGTTATTCATTATCTATATGTATCACATTATGAAGGAAAGTGGTATTGGACATGATATCAAGATTGGAGATGTTAATGTCAGCTCTTTGCTTTATGCGGATGATGTTATACTTCTAAATATAAGTTCGCTACAAGTCTGCAAGATTCTCTGACAAATGAATAGCTGTTGTAATAGGTATGAAGGTCAGCAATAAAAAGACAAAGACAATGAAAATAGGCAGAATCATTGAAAATGTCAACTGTGTTGTGAATGGAGAACCTGTGGAACAAGTAAAACATTTCAGCTACTTAGGTACGATTTTTACTGAAGATGGGAAATTAAGTATAGAAATAGACAACAGAATCAGCAAAGCTGGTATGGTGGAAAGTCAATTGAATAAATTCATATGGAATAAGAGAGAAATTAGTCGGAACACTGAATTAGCTGTACAAGACAGTGTTCAAACCAGTTTTAACTTATGGATCTGAGAGCTGGGACAGATATGAGAGTCCTGAGAAAGATTAGAGGCATGAACAGATGGCATCAATGGCAATATCATATTAAAAATGAGCATATTAGGAAAGAACTTGTCATTGTCAGCATCCAGGAATGCGTTAGCAGAGCTAATCTCAGGTGGTATGGTCACTTAAATAGAATGGGAGAGGAAAGATTAGCAAAACAAGTGTTCTCTTCCAGGTAGGAAAATGACCCAGGGGAAGACCAAGATATAGGTGGATTGATATGGTATAAAGTGCCTTAGACGATAGAAATATAAGATCTGATAATGTTGGAGTCTTGACAAGTACCAGACTGATTTGGAGGAAAATTGTAGATAGGAAGTTAGTAATGATGTAATTTTTTCATGTAGTACTTTCATATCCTGTACACCCCTTGAGGGTACATGGCAGGAATTTGATGATGATGATGATGATGATAATGTATCTCTACCACACCTGCAACAGCTGTCTTTATACCATTTTCTCCAGTCAGTATCGTCCTTCTATAATCATTCTTTCTTTTGCTGGCTACATATCGAAAGAACTCCTAAGGATTCTTTTTGGCTTAATTAGCTAACTGCTGTTCATATGTCTCTTTAGCTACCCTCACTAACCAATCACCCACCTTACCTGGTCTTTGTAGTCCTCATGGAATTGGTTATTTGCACTTCTCTTATGCTGCCTCCATAATGTCCTTTTTCTCTGTATCGCATGCTTAATCTCTTTATTCAACCATTTCACGCCTACCTTACTTAACCTTCTCACCCTTGGGATGCATTTAGACATTGTATATACTAGATAGTTTTTTAATAATGGAACACGTATAGACCACAGTAATAACTTTAATTAAATAAAGGTACAAATATTTCGTACTGAAAGTAACAGTACATCCTCAGTGTAGAACAAACATTTAATTAAGTGCATTAGAATATTTGCAATGATTAAACATTGATGAGATAGAAGATACTCATTAACATATGATTTACTGTTTTCATAAATGCTGAAGGGTTATTTCTTTGAAATAAATGTTAAAAATGTTTAAAATGACTAAAATTGTAATAAATGAAATAAAAAGAAATTTTTTTACAGTTTTATAAATTAAAATGATAAAATTCTATAAATAATATATATATTTCTCCCCCTCCTCAGAGGATGGACAAGAGTTATTATTGAGAAGCCATTTGGTAGAGATTCTCAGAGTTCTGCTGAGCTGTCAAATCACCTGTCTTCCTTATTTAAAGAGACAGAATTATATCGAATTGACCATTATTTGGGAAAGGAAATGGTGCAGAATTTAATGACTTTAAGGTTTGTTTTAAGTAATTTTGCTTTGGCTTTGATTTAATGTTTGCTAAATTAAAACTAATACGAGACATTAAAACTTGTAAAAATTTTGTAATTTGCCAGAATTTATTACTATATTAAAAAGATAACAATCACAAGAGATTTTGCAAAGATTTGTTTTATACACAGCATTTCACAAAAGAATGTTGAATGTTCACAGATATTAAACAAAATTCAAATATTTGTTGAAAAAAATTAGAGGTGTAGCAGCAACAGTTTTTATGACTGATGGAGTATTAAGTTTTATTTAAAGTAAAATGTGAGTAGCATGTCTTTCTTTAAATTATAATTCATCTCTTGTCATGCATGTCCCAAGATTTTTGGAATAAGTATAGCTACAGAATTTCTAATTTTGTTTTTTTTTAACTATTATTGTGATGTTATTTTTTTATGTATACACTTTATTCTTTATATAATTCTTTATATATATATATATATATATATATATATATATATATATATATATATATAATATTCATCTAAGCTTGATTTGCTTCCTCAGTCTTAAGTAAAAGGCTGGTTATATTCCACTAATTTGAGCCCTACCCAAGGGTCTATGAATTGTGGAAATACTTTCTGAATATGAATGCTGTACTGAACAAAGTGGCCTTTTTGCAGCTTCCCAATTTTTAATCCATCTAACTCAAGTGCTTATAGATGTTTTTTCAATGTTTTAGGGATGTTCCTAAAGCACCTAATAATAATAGGTGCTTTAGGAGGAAACGAACTATTAAATGGAAATGAACAACTTTCGTTTCCTTTTGCCAGATTCGTTTAACTTCGACTTGCAACTCACGATACTTTGTAATTTTTTCAGTTTCATTGTCGTCAATCCGACTATCTCCTGGTACTGATATTTTGATAAACTGAACACCCTTGTTTTCACCACTTTTTTTCAACCACTGTTATATCGGCTGTATTAGATTCCAAGCTTTTGTCAGTCTGGATTTTATATATATATATTGGTTCGAGGATACATTGTGCTTGGTCAGTAAATTTAGCGCTTGTGTAAAATTCGTGATTTTTGTCTGTTTTATTGTGTTTTTTCCTTAGCAAATTAGTGCTTTATAGTATATTAGTGTAGATTTTAGTGTATTTAGTATTTTATGACATATTTTTATTAAGATATTTCAACAATAAATATAAGTTTAAAACAGCACCAAAAATGCACAAGAAAAGTAATGCTAAAAAAGAACACCGCAAGTGAGAAAGACGGCTATCCCCACTAATGAGGTTATTGGAGTTGTGGAGAAGGTTAATGAAAATGAGTTAACCTACAAAATAGCAAAATTGAAGCAGATCATCAGAGAAATGATGTGAGAATTACAAAAAGTCGAGAGGCGTTTAAATGAGTATAGGGAGAAAATGAAAATTAAGGCAAAATAAGAAACAATTAAGCACGGAAACAGGTAAATCAGGAAGTAATGGAAATCAGGTAAGTGACGTTGTTAGTAAAAAGAAAGAGATTATTTGGTATGGTGACTATAATAAAACATGATGTTGTTGAGTGAGTTATAACTTTGAGTTTTCCTGGAGCGAAAATTAAGAATATAAAGGAAGCAATTGAAAAACAGAAAAGAAAAGTAAATGAAATTGTAATTGTAGTAGGTACTAATGACTTAACTAACGATAAGTTCAGTATGAGAAAGGGTTGTTGGAAGAGGCGAGAGTGGAGGGAGAGAAAGTGAAATTCATCAGTATTTTAACTCGATATGATAAAAATGAATTAAGAAGAATGGCTATGATGGCAAATGATTTGATGCATAGGCTGTGTAGAAGGAATGGATGCGAGTTTTTGGATGCATGGAGTGAGTATGAGGAAAGATTGGATTTGTATAAGAGGGATGGCTTACACCTGAATGCATTTAGTATCAGGAGTCTAGAGACACTAATAACTGGTATGAGACCTAACACAGAGAGTCAGGAAAACTAAATCATAAAGGGAGAAATGGTGAAAATATGAGTGTAAGAGCAACAATGTTTTATATAACTGTGTTAATGATGGGAATGGGCTTTGTCATGGAAATGTTGATGAGGTGAGAACGATTTCAACTTTGTGTTCATCCGGTTTGGACCCATCAAACATGTGGAAAGATGTCTACATGTATAAGGCACTAGAGAAGAATAGAGATCTGCAAGTTGTCCATCTGTGTCATGCAGACAAGAGTATACAAAAGAACATGCAGGTAGATTATTATGTCTGTACATGAATGCCAGGAGTATCAGAAACAAAGGGGTCAAATTTGATGCCTTGGTCAATATGTTGGAACCTTAGATTGTAGGCATTAGTGAGACCTGGCTATCAGAATCAGACATACTAACTATCAAGTGTAAAGGATACACTATTTTTAGGAAGGATAGATAGGAGAGGAGGAGGCGTGCTGCTAATGATATCAGATGACTTGAATCCAGTTAGAGTTGAGGCCTATGATTGTAGTACTACTACTAACAGTATTTCATGTGGCAATGAGTTTGAAGCCATCTGGTGTGAGGTGAAATCTAACAAGATCAATTATAGTGGGGTGTTGTTACAGACCTGGTGGATCAGTCGCTAGTGATGAAGAAATGCATCACCAAATAGGCAAGATGAGCACGAAAAGAGTAATCATAATGGGAGACTTTAATTATCCAAATATTAATTGGATAACAGTAGAATCTCATGAAAAGAATGAAAATGCATTTATTGAGTTATTGTGGGACAACTTCCTCAAGCAGCATGTGACAGAAGGAACTCGAGTGTTAGATTTGATTATAGTGTCAGAGGGCATTTCAGTTAAAGATGTAATTATTTTGGCTCTGGTTGGTGACAATGATCATGCATTACTCACTTGGGAAGTGACTAAGTTTATGAATGTTCCATTCAGGAAAGATTACATGCTGAACTACAAAGCAGGAAATGAAATTATGACCAACTGAGGAGTATACCGAGTTCAGTGGAATGGGATCAGTTGATGGATGGGAAGCATTTAAACAATACTTAAATGATGCGATATCAATGTGCCCTGAGAGTTTGAAGAATAAATAGACAAGAATCAAATCAAATGGATGTGTAATCATGTGGAAGGAATACCATGTGCATTATGAACATTATAATGTGGAAGGAATACTATGTGCATAAGGATAATGTGCATTATGAAAATTATAAGCAGCAGGTTAGAATAGTCACAACTTTTGTACAGAAAGCCAAGTCTGAGCATGAAAAGAAACTGGCTCTTGGTACTAAAGACAATCCACAAGAATTCTAATGATATGCTGAAGTAAAAGAAAGAATGAATATGAAAGAATAACTCTTCTAAATCAGATGGCATGAGGGTTACAGATGCAGAAGAGGTTGTTCAGCTAATGATTTCCCATTTTGTTTAAAGCTATCAACCTGGTGTATGCGACATTGAGTTCACTGCTACCTCTTCACTGGATGAAGAAACTCAGATGTATGAGGACAAGGTATTGGAGCTGTTGCACAAACTGAATAATTGTTGAATAAATTAAACACAAACTAAATAAGTAATTTCCTTACAAATGAATAATTGTTGCACAAACTGGATAAGCAGTAGGGACTGATGGAATATCAGCACGTGTGCTAAAAGAGTGTTCAGCTGAACTGGCTATTCCTTTGACCAGGCCGTTTAATATGAGTCTCAGAACAGGGAAGATTCCACAGGAATGGAAAGAATGTATGGTAATTCCATTGCACAAGGATGGTGCAAAGACCAATGTATCCAACTATTGACCAATTAGTATCTCAGGAGTGGTGGTGAAGATTTTGGAAAAATTGGTTAGGGCTCACATTCAGAAATGGGTTGATGGTGAATCTCTACTTTGCAATGAACAAATGGGTTTACTAAGGGAAGATCATGTTTTAGCAACTTGCTCACATTCTATAACAATATTACCATTGAACTAGACAATTGGAATGGATACACTGTGATACTTTTGGATTTTGCTAAGCTTTTGACAGAATACATCATGGTAGACTTGGATTATAGAATATTAGCGTGGATAAGAGGATGGCTGACTGACAGATATCAAAAAGATACCCTTTCTTTCCTATGTTATGGAGCTATACTTGGGTAGCTCCATCACTATCACTACAGCATCCCATGTGACTTCTATTCCCGCAGTGCGGGGTGTTCGCCAGGATGATCCTCTATCTCCCCTTTTCTTTAACTGCATCATAGATGAGTTTCTTCACTCTCTTCCTAACCATATAGGCTACTCTCTAGGCACTTCTTCCTTTAATGCTATGGCCTTTGCAGATGATCTTATTCTCATAGCCTCTAATAAAGTAGGCTTGCAGAAACTCCTTGACCGGACAGTTGACTTTTTCTCTATTTGAGGCCTTTCTATTAATGTAGAGAAGTCCTGCGCTTTAGCTCTTGTCTCCTCTGGTTGTGACAAGAAGCTTAAGGTCAAGAGTATAGAGTTTTCCCTGCATGGGAGGCCGTTGCATGCTTTGGCCATCCTGGAAGAGTGGAGATACCTCGGTATCATGTTCACCCCAAAGGGAAGATCTCCTATCCCTTCTATCCTAGAAGCCGGGATCGCTTCTTTGAGGAAAGCTCCTCTCAAGCCCCAGCAAAGACTGTTTCTCCTTTCCCACTATCTCCTAGCTCGCTTTTACACAAGTTGGTGCTTGGTAAGACATATATCTCGGTACTGTTCCAAAAGGACAGGGCTGTCTGTTCAGCTGTGAGATCATGACTCTGACTGACACCCCTACTGCATATTTCCATGCGAGGGTGAAGTACGGTGGGCTCAGGGTTCCATCACTTAGATGACTGATTAGACAGCCACGCCTGTGTTTGTCCAGAATCGCAAAGTTAGAACTATCTTCTTCCCCCCATCTGCAAAGAAACTTTTTATAGCCCATTAATACAAGAAGACTTTAGGTGGGCTAAAGGCTGGTCCCATTATCAAGCTACCTTAATTGAGTCAGCACCCACAGAACACAAAAGATGGACATCTCTGCTTCACTGTTCTATAGATGGTGCTCCTTTAAAAGAGTCATATCTGGTGCCTCCCCAGCATGATTGGGTAAGGGATAGCACCAGACTCCTCCCTGGGTTTGAATATATTGACCTTATCAGGACAAGGATCAATGCCCTGCCCACTTGAGTCCGCAAAGCTCAATAGGGTAGTGACGACTCAATCTGTAGGGCTGGCTGCCACTACAGTGAGACATTGTCCCTGCCCATTGTTTCTTCCGCATCCGTGGGGTCCTCGTGCAGAGGCATGATGCTGTGGTCTCCATTCTGAACAACCGCTTTAAGAACAAAGGTTGGGAGACCACAGTGGAACCACATTATAGGACCTCCGCGGGTTTGCGTAAGCCAGACTTAGTGATTAAAAGAGATGGTGACATTTGGGTAGTGATGCCCAGCTGGTGGAAACAGGGTGCCCACTAGCCTATTGCCATAATAATAAGGTAAAGTATTATAAGAATAACCAGGATCTAATTAGTAAGATATAGGAGGAGCATGGGGCAACTCTGAGGTTTACCAGCACCACCATTCTTTACATGACGTATGGAACGCAGATAATTATAAGGACTTAAAACAGCTTGGGCTTACGCAGAAAGATATAAAAGTTCTTTCCTTGAGGACCCTACAGGGCACACTGGTTGCATGGCATTGCCACCAGAGAATGACTACAAAGTCTGGATGTGATGTAAGGGTAGTACTGCCCATAACTAGTACAAAGATTAATAAAATAAAATTAAAAAATAAAAAATAAATAAATAACCAGTGATGTATCACAAGGGTGGTCCACTGTTCTTCAATCTGTACATTAATGATATTAGGAAAGATTTGACAAGCAACATACAGCTATTTGCTAATGATGCAAGAAAGGTAGGGTAATCAGGAATGCTGCTGCTGATATGCAGTACTTGTAGAATGATTTGAATAGGCTGGAATTTTTGGGCATGGGAAAGTGGATGTCAGTTCTATGCCAGTAAATGTAAAGTCATTCACTTCAGCGTGATTAGATATCCAATGTCATATTATATTGGTGGGATTACTTGAAGAAACTGATGAGGTTAGGGATCTTGGTGTGTTAGTAGATAGGAAGTTGAAGTTCAGGGGCCATGTAACAAAGATTGCAAATACAACTCAAAAGATAATTGCAATGCTGAATAAACAATAAAAAGCATACAAAGCATTTTTTTTGCTTTTGAGATGATTGCATTCATAGGAGTGAGCATTTGGGCAGAACTTTTTAAGATAGATTGATAGCATAAAATTTTATAAAACGGTGCTCACTAATGTAAGTTGAATCTATTGTACCATTATCACATTATCAGCTGAGGAATGATTTCTGTTTAAATCGATTAAAATGGAGGTGAATAATAGATTGGTGAAGTGGATAAAGATTAGTTGTATATGAAAGGGATAGGAGTGAATCACCTTTGACAAGAACAACACATGATGTCCTGTAGATTCTGTCCTTGAAAGACTGTTTATTGCAGGAACTGTACTGCAAAATATGAAGGGACATAGGATTTAAGAGTGATGATAAATAAGATAAAGAAATTTCCAATGCAAAAAGCATTCGAAATAAGAGAGAAGAATTTTTGGCATTAGTCAGTGCAATCTCACCAAAAGTTGTAGGCATTAGTGAAACTTGGCTGTCAGCAAAAGATGTGGTCACTGGAATTGAATGTGATGGGTACAGTATTTTTCAGGGAGGATAGAGAGGATAGAACAGGGGGAGAGGTACTGTTGATGACAGCTGATGTTGCAGCCAAAGAAAGTAGTATATATCAAGAGGATAGACATGTGAATGAGAGTTCATTTGAGGCAGTCTGGTGCGAAATAGTGACCAATGTAACCAGATATACAGTTGGATGCTGCTAAAGGCCAGGGGTTACGGGGGGGGGGTAGATATTGAATTCATGCATCAGCAAATTAAATTAGTGCAATGAGTGCAGGTTTAGTGATTATTATGGGGGATTTTAATTATGTTGATATCAATTGGAAGGAGGAAATATCACGTAGCAAAAAGGAAATGGAGTTCATACATCTACGAGATAATTACTTGAAACAGCACATAACTGAAGGGACATGTGGTATGAGAGTGTTAAACCTGGTTATTGGTTCAGAGGATATATGCATAAGTAAGGTGTCCTCGTTACCTCCAATTAGTGAAAGCGATCATGTGGTATTGACTTGGGAGGTTGCAAAATCTGTGAATATTTCTGTTAAGAAGGGGTATATATGGAACTACAGGTTAGGCAATTATAACAAGCTTCGGAGTGAGCTTGCCGCCATCCAATGGCAGAACACATTGCAGGGGAAAGATGTTAGCAGTGCATGGGATAAAATCAGTGGATATCTGAGGAAAACAATATCAGATTGTGTCCCCATGGTCAGGAAGACAAACAAGGTAGGCATTAGATGGATGAGCAGTAGTATCAAGCTTGATCTGCAAAAAAAGAAAATGTTATGGAGAATGTACAAGGAGAAATACAGTCAGTACACCCATGAGCAGTACAAGGCTCAAGCTAGGAAGGTTACCAGCATAGTAAGAAAAGCTAAATCAGATTATGAGAAGACCTTAGCCAAGGAGATCAAGGGTAATCCCAAAGAGTTCTTCCGCTATGTGGCAAGTAAAAGGAAGAATGACTTCGGAAGGATAATTTTAGTGGGTGCTGATGGTATTGAGGTGACAAAATCAGATGTAATAGTCGAGTTACTGAGTGATCACTTTTCAAAAGTCTATCACCCAAGTGAGGATATCTCTGTACCTGTAGCAATAACTAATGTGAGAAATGAAGTTAAGAAATTAGATGTATTTAATATATTGCAAAATTTAAATGCAAATACTGCTGTAGATTTAGATGGAATATCAGCTCAGGTGTTGCGTGAATGTGCAAAGGAATTGTCAACCCCTCTTACTTGGATATTTAACTTAAGTTTGAACTCTGGTATGGTCCCTAGGGAGTGGAAGTTAGGCAAAGTGGTTCCTTTGCATAAAGGTGGCTCTAAAACTGCAGTAGTTAATTACAGACCAATCACCATCTCAGGAGTAGTGGTAAAAGTATTGGAAAAGTTGGTTAAAGACAAAATTCAAAAATGGGTGGATCAGGATATGATACTCTATAGAGGCCAACATGGTTTTGTTAAAGGTAGATCCTGCCTTAGCAATCTATTAACTTTTTATAATAGAATGACATCTGAGTTAGACAAAGGAACTGGCTACACAGTGATACTTCTGGATTTTGCTAAGGCTTTTGACAGGATACCCCATGGAACACTGTTACGCAGATGGGAATGGATACTAAATTGGTGATGTGGATAGGAGAATGGCTCAGGGAGAGATATCAGAAGGTGGTGTATGGAGGAGCTGAGTCCAGGATGAGGCAGGTGACCAGTGGTGTGCCTCAGGGCTCTGTGCTTAGGCCATTGTTGTTTAATTTGTATATAAATGATATAGGAAATGGCTTAAAGGGAGATATTCAGTTGTTTACTGATGATGCAAAGTTGGCTAGTGCAATAAAAAATCAAGCTGATGTTGAAAGTTTGCAGGATGATTTAAATAAGCTGGTAGAATGGGCAAAAGGTAATGGATGTCAGTTCAATGTGGAAAAGTGTAAAGTTATGCATTTTGGGATTAAAAGATTACCAGCTGTGTGCTACATTGATGGAACAGTACTCCAAGAGATTGATGAGGCTAGGGACTTAGGGGTGTTGGTAGATAGAGAGATGAAGTTCAGAGGACACATTGCTAAGGTGTCCAAGATTGCACATAGGATTACTTGGTTGTTGAGGAACACACTGACATCCAGAGATAAAGAGGTTATTATTCCCCTTTATAAAGCGTTGATACTTCCACATTTGGATTATGTGGAAGTATCAATGTGCTCAGGTCTGGTCACCTGGATTCCTTGGAGATGAGGAGGCTGTGGAGAGGGTTCAGAGAAGAGTGACTAAATTGGTGAGTGATATAAAAAATGCTCCCTACATTGATAGATTGAGAGCTTGTGGATTGCGGAGGTTGATTGATAGGCAGAAAAGAAGGGATATGATAGAAACATTTAAATTACTGAAAGGTTTTTATAGGATTGATGCAGGGAAATGTTTCAGCTGTGTGATAGTGATGGAAGAAAACAAGAGGTCATCCCTGGAAATTAAAGAAGCGTGTGGTTAACAAGGGTGTCAGAACAAGGTTTTTTGCCTGGAGGGTGGTGAATGAGTAGAATTCATTGCCTGACTTAGTTGTGAGTTCTTCGTCTGTAAATGAATTCGAGAAGAGATATGACAGATATTGTTTTGCTAGTTTGGGTCTCCTGCAATGAGTCTACCGACTCCATGGAGATACCCGTAATAATAATAATAAAGCTGCAAAGACAAAGGTGGTGGGGGGATGATTGTAGCAATAATGAGAAGAATGATAGAGAAATAGTTTTTGCATATTATAATAAGTTGATCGGTTGAGCCCACACTATATAACAAAATATTCATTTATACCACAATGCAAAAAGTTGGTCACCTGGAATATGCAAATGAGGAAACTCTAGAACCATTCCTGTGATGAATGATAAAAATACAGTAACATTAAGACTAGTAAAATTTTGGATTCTGAGATAGACACCAGAATGCAAATTACAAAAACTGTTGAGTATGAGAAAACTAGTGATATGATTGAAATGTGCATGTCAGAATTGATTCTGGTGGAATAATTTACAGGCTAGAAAGAGAAGAACAAGTTATTTCTAAAATGCTGTTGGTCAGGATGTAGTGAATCCAAAGTCTCGAAATGAATTAAAATATGCACAGTATCTATATAATATGTATCTATATATCAGTATCTATATATCTATATCTATATAATATAATATGCATAGTATTTATTCAAAGCTGAATAAATGAAGTACTACTGTGAGTCTTTTTACTTTAATTTATTAAATAAATTTTTAAATATTTTCCAAAAATACAACTGTATGGGGTTAAATAAAGCCTATAGCATATTAGCACCTTGCATATGCAAGTAGTTAATAAGAAAGAAGGAATCTGTTGATGTTTTTCTTGAACAACTGAATGTTATAGTCTTTTGGTAACGATATGTGTGGCAGGCTCTTCCAGAGGGCAAAGAATATCCCAAATGAAAGAAGAGTACAGGAAGCTAGTTTGAATTTAAACTGTGAATTTATGTTGACCAGCAGCTGTTTGCAATTTAACAGGTATCAAGGAAAGTGGAAGGATGATTTAAGTCAGTTCAGTAGAACTTAGCTCATGAAAATACCCATAAAAAAGACAGAGCAAAAACCGAATATCTATATGAGTCATGTTCACTTCTGAATGACATCAAGAATTTTTAGTGAGGGTTTTTTGGTGTATTGCTCCAAATATGAGAACAGCATTCTAAAGCTTATCAGTGGGGATGTGTATAGGATGAGTAACTCTGTAAGTTGAGGAGAATATAGTATAGTATTGTTGAGCAGAAACGGATATCCATTGGGAAAAAAAAGGGGGACACTGTGCAGATAGCATAACTATAACTCTCAGGCTCTAAGTTTTTTTGGAGGCTGACAAGACTATGGATATAGGGCCATCAGTAGTTACATAACATAATAATGATATGCTGCTTTTCATAATCCATTCTCATGATCTTGATCTCTTTAGCACTCTAAAGAACACTGGGCTTTTGTCTGCATTTCCTAATTCATTTAATGCATAGTTTTGTTTTTTTCCTCAACTGAGTTGTGGTGCTGGAGATTAAGCTACTTTTTGTTTAGTCATTAAAAGATTTTGACAAATAGACACAGTGCTTTAACTGTATTCCCACACAATGCATGAATCATCCACATCAATCTCTCATTGCTTTGAAATTTCTTTCATCTATTCTTAGGAATATAGCAATTTCTCCTGTCGTAATTTAAATTATTTGGTATGTGATAGGTAATCCTGTTGTGCCTGCTCAGTAACAAAACATAATAAGTTTCATCCACTTGTGGTTATCTTCCTTTGTTAGGTCCTGTAAAGCCTTTGTTGTTATGTGCAAGAGAATGGAATTGTGATAATTTATTCAACCGTGAATATGCCAAAGAAATGTAGAGGCTGAATAAGAGAAAAGAACTGTGGTTATGTAGGAAATTCAGTATTCTGATGGACCATGAGACTTGCTTAAATATGAGTAGAGAACACGGTGTCGTAACTGACATAGCAGTTGTAGTGTGTGTGAATGTTCAGAGAGTGTGTAGAAGTGATAGCAAGGAAAAAAAAGTTTCTTGATGATAAAGTGGGTGATAATGATGTTAAAAAACAGAGTGAAATTAACAATAAAGTAGGCAATAATGACAATGAAAAACAAAACAGTTAACAGTAAGGTAGTGAATGGGATTGACTGCAAAGTGTGTGACTGGCGATAAAATAGCAAGAGTGAATGATAGTGAAAAAAGGATGCAAGATTTGAAAGTTGAGTTGGTAAAGATGAGGTGGACACAGAGTGAAAGGAAAAAAATTGCAATATGTGTGGAAGAGTGAAGAAGACAAAAACAAATGATGTTGGTATGAAAAAGGTAATGACAAAAATTGCAAAGAAAGTCCCATGAGTGGTATTGTATGGTGATTCAATTATTAGTGGTGTGGTAAATGAGAAGATGCACAAGGTTTGTTTACCAGGAGGGAAAATGAATAGAGTGATTAGGCATTAGATATGAGGAGTAAGCAAGCAAAGGAGTTGGTAGTAGTAGGAACGTAAGATGATAGTGTGATAGGAAAGGTAGTCAGTGTGTTGCTTAGGTATGACAGTAATGAGAAGAGGCAGAGAGCAAGAATTATGAATGATATCTTAGCAGAAATCTGTGAAGAGAAAAGAGTGCAGTTTGTTAATGTGTTAAAGAATTGAACTGTATAACTGTATAATTGAACGGACTGTATTTGAATGGTTTTGGTGTGTGAGTCATTTGGAGAAACTGCTGCTGGAAGGAACAGTACTTTGTTCAGAGAATGAATTTGAGCAAGTAAGAAGCAATGTGAAAGAGTGGAAGAATAAGGAAGGAGAGACTGAAGTGGTGCTTATGAATGAAGAAGTGGGTAGCATGAGTGTAGAGAATGAGAAAACAAGTATGAAAAACAAACAGGGGAATGGAGAGACTCAGGACAGACAGAGTAACACAGCATGAGAAAGGTCAATGCTCCAAGAGGATGTGAATGTATGTGTAGACAAAAAAAGGGAAAGGGATGACCTGGGATGTAGGGAAAACAGTTGGATTTGAAGGTGGTTCTGGGATGCATAAGGAGAAAAAGAAATGGCTCGAGAAAAGTATGGAGAAGTCGCATCTAATAAGTGGTATATATATATATCAGTGAAACTTGTTATAGATCCATTTCTTTCTTTTAAGGTTATACAGTGGTCAGCATTCATAGTGAAGAATTTATGGAGACACAACACACGTGTTAGAATAATTACTTAAACTTTAGGAAAGTAACATTGGACATTTCAACCTCTGTATTGAGGTCATCATCAGGAAAAATGCATATGTATAAGATACAAGCTACACGACACTGCACTATACAAAAGTAAGATGAATCTAAATGCTTGTTAATTATTTAAGCTAGCCGACCTCTTGTGAAAAAAATAAATAAATAAAAATAAAATAAATTAAATTAAATAAAAATTAATTTTAAATAAAAACAAAATATAAACAGAACTACATTAAACATTTCTAAAGTCCTCTCGTATTTAGATCTGTTTGGGCTTGTTCTTATTGCTATACGGATTGCAGATGGGTCCTCCATATTCTTGGAATGATTAATCCATCATTTTTGTTCAAGTTTGGATAATGTTTCAGCATTTTACAAGCTTCTTTGAATTTTCTTTCAAACCAGGTTTTGGTGCAGTGTACGAACTTAATGCCTTTCCAGTCAATTCTGTGGAGGTTTCAAGTGTGTGATCTGAACACCTGCTCAAACTTGTATAGCTTGTATCTTATACATATGTATTTTTCCAGATGATGACTTCAATACAGAGTTTGAAACATTGAATGTTACTTTCCGAAAGTTTAAGTAAAGTAATTATTCTAGCACGTGTTGTGTCTCCATAAATTCTACACCGTGAATTGTTATAGATCCAGGAATGAGCTGTTATGTTTCTATATGAATGCTAGAAGTATCAGAAACAAAGGAAATGGCATTGATTGAGTTCATTCACCTAAAATTGTTGGAATAAGTGAGACATGATTGGATGAGAATGACATCCTGACAGGAATAGAGATGGAAGGGTATGATATAGTTCATGAAGATAGAAAGGATTTAAAAGGGAGGTGGAGTGCTATTGTTGATAGAAAAAAAAAAGTTATGTCCATACAGGATAAAGATGCAAGGGAGAAATAGTGGTAGTGGTTTTGAGGCAGTATGGTGTGAGATAGACGTGAATAGAATGAAATACTTTGTTGGATAGATCTGGTAATGTGGATGGTGACCAGGAAACGTATAAAGAAATTAGCCAAGCAAATGGGAAAAGCATGATCATTATTGGTGATTTTAATTATAGCAATATAGATTGGGATAATGAGATAGCAACCAGAAGTAAAGAAAATGAGTTTCTTGAGTTTTTGAGGGACAACTACCTCAAGCAGTATGTAATAGAGGGCATGCAAGGATTCAGTCTTGGATTTGATCATCTCATCAGAGGATGTTATTATAAATAAGGTGTCAAATCTCCCTCCAGTTGGTGAGAGTGACCATGAAGTGATTACCTAGGTGGTCGTCAACCATGTGAGCACTTCCTTGAAAAAAGGATATATACAGAACTACAAGGCTTATGAGAAGGATTGCAAGGATTATGAGAAGCTCAGGAGACAACTTGAAGCTGTAGCATGAAATGAGTAGTTGGGTGGGAAGGAGATCACTGTTGCTTGGGTTATATTCAAGAACCATCTAGTAGAAGCAATGTCTAAATGTATTCTGAAGGTTAAATAAGGTGGCTGTGAAATGGATGAATGAAGAGAATTAAGCATACAATACAGAGAAAAAAGGTATTATGGAGGCAACATAAGAGGAGTGGTACTAATCAGTTCCATGAGGAATACAAAGAACAGACAAGGAGGGTGACTCGATTTGGTAAGGGTAATAACAGAAGTCAATATGAGCAGCAGTTAGCAAAAAAAAAAAAACCTAGTGAGTTCTTTTGATATATACCCAGCAAAAAGAAGAATGATTATTAGGATGGCATTGATTAGAGAAAATGATATAAGGATAACTGCTGTGGAGGATATAGTTGAGATATTTAATGAGCAGTTCATAAAGGTCTTTCATCCTTGTGAACATGACAACATGGAGAATTTGCCAGCAGTGGATGATGAGGAGGAGAGACTGACTATGAGTGAGGAAGTGGTATATGAAGAATTAAGCAAACTTGATATTAATAAGGCTGTGGAACTTGATGAAATATCCCATGTATTTTGAAGGAATGTGCTGGGGAGTTGACATCTTCTTTGATATATTTGTTTAATATGATTCTTACATTGAGTCAAGTTTTCCAAAGGAGTGAAGGAAGGCAAGATTGTACCATTTCATAAAGGAAATGACAGAATTCAAGCATCAAATTATAGGCCAATCTGTGTGGTTAAAGTGTTGGAAAGGGCTAGTGAGAATCAGGATCCAGAATTGGGTTGACAACAATGGTACTATTTTTGATAGCACGGATTGCTTAAGGGAGGTCATGTTTTAGTAATCTACTTACTTATTACAATAAGGTTACAGCAGCATTGGGTGTGGATGGATGTACAGTAGTATACTTAGACTTTGCAAAGGCTTTTGATCGATTACTGCATGATAAGTTGAATGATAAGTTGATAGTCAAACTAGAGTGAAAGAGGTTGGATATTAGACTAGTGCATTGGATTGGAGATTTGCTGTCTGATGGGTATCAAACAGCAAAACAAGTTGTGTATGGTGGAGCAATATTCCAGAAGAGGAAAGTCACTAGTGGTATGCCTCAGGGGTCTGTTTTATAGCCATTGCTGTTTAACCTGTATGTTAATGTCATTTGTTTGCAGATGATGCAAAGTTGGGATGAACTATGAGGAGTAGAGCAGATGTTGTGGCCTTACAAGAAAACTTGAATAGACTGAGTGAATGGGCATGGAAGTGGAGATGTCAGTTCAATGTTGTGAAATGTAAGGTTTTAAAATTTGGAAAAACCAAGATGGGATGTAGAATTTACTCTTAGTGAGGATATATTGTTGAAGGTGGAGATAAATAAGAGATTTTGGAGTGATGATGAATAAGGATCTACAATTTAGAGCACATATTGCCAAAATTGTGAGGCCAACACAACGAATTCTGGCAATGACATGGAAGATGCTGTCTTGTAGAAGTAAGGAGATTCTTGTTCCATTGTATAAGGCTCTGATTAGGCCACATATGGACTACTGCGTACAGATTTGGTCACCTGATTTTCAAAAGAAAGAATGAAGAAATGTTGGAAAGCATCCAGAAACAATTGACCAAAATAGTTTCTGATCTCTGGAATTTTTGAATATGAAGAAAGGTTGTGATGATGCATTTTGTATAGTCTAGCAGATAGGAAGAATAAGGGTGATGTGATAGAAACGTATAAGTTGGTAAGGTGTTATAGAATTGATGTTGAGGAGATTTTTCATAAAATGTCAGGAGATTGGCGGAGAACAAGTGGTCATTCCTAGAAGCTGTATAAGGAGAGTGTGAGCAAGGGAGTGAGAAGCAGGTTTTTTGCATAGAAAGTTGTGAATGATTGGAATGCATTGCCTGAGAGCACAGTGTCTGCAGAGAATTTGAATGTGTTTAAGGTAGAGTATGATGAGCTGTGTGTATGACAAAAGGGACCTCCCTGATGAGTCTCTGACTCCATGGTGCAGGGGTCTTAGGATAATAATAATAATATTTCCTTCACTATTACTAAATTATATACATAAAGATGTGTGTGTAATAATGTTCCTTTTCTATGTGGCATCATAGTATAAACTTTTTAGGCATTTTAAGTGGCAATTGGGAATTCAAATTTTTGTTAACATGCGACACTCAACTGTAGTGACAACAGGATTGCCAGATATGAACAAGGGTGCTGATTATAACAACTATTACAGGACTGTGACCCCTTCCCCAACAACCACTCTTCTTTCCCACTTGTTGATCGGTAACTTAAAAAAATTTTTTTTTTTTCATTTTTTGACAGCAGTTGTAAGACATCATTGATTGTAAGATGTATTCTGATTTTAGACATTAAAATGTGAAAAAATTTGCATCTTAGAATCAGAAAAATACAGTAAATGCATCATGATTTTGGTATAGTGATCCCCTCCCCCCTTCTTCATACACCAGTATGAAGTAGCAATATAATTAAGATGAATGATGAGGTTTACAAGAGCATATGGAGTACCACATTAAAGGCTATATATGAAAATGTTAAAGAAATGTATCACAGAAGAGCACAAAGCTATTGTTTTTTATTTGAATCATCTATGAGATAGGTAAAGAAAGCTTTCTATTCTTTCATAGCACATTTCCTTAACATATGTTTGTATAAAAAGCAACAGAAGATATATGTTCATTGACTTTATTTGGTCTATTCCTTTCAGATTTGGAAATCAGATTTTTGCACCTATCTGGAATAGAGAAAATATTGATAGTGTGATGATATCATTTAAGGAACCTTTTGGTACTCAAGGCAGAGGAGGATACTTTGATAGCTTTGGTATTATAAGGTCAGTATTATTTTATATTTCTTTAAGTTAAACATTTTATAATTTGTTTCCAAATATACAAATGAATTTTCTCTCTCCCTCTCTTTTATATGGAGAAGTGTTCTGATAAATGATATAATATACATTTTATCATCCAGCCAACCACTATAGCACACAACTGCTGCCATCTTGTGATCCTAAACACTAAATTTCATCGTTTGTAATAATGTGAGCTCTACTGTCAAATTTTATCCAATTTGGGTTAAAAAAATAGAATTTCTGAGAAGAAAAAC
Source organism: Typopeltis vanoorti (assembly GCF_054136105.1). Classification (NCBI taxonomy): domain Eukaryota; kingdom Metazoa; phylum Arthropoda; class Arachnida; order Uropygi; family Thelyphonidae; genus Typopeltis; species Typopeltis vanoorti. The sequence goes on from NC_143560.1 coordinate 29,038,721, forward strand.
TCTCTTTCCCTGCACCAAAGATCGACTAAATCAGGAACTGACTAAAGAAAGGCATAGAAAAATTTCCTCTAGTTGGCAGCTACAATTGAGTCTGATCTCTAATAGTTTCAGAAGGTTATTTAAAAACGTGTTACAGAAGCCAGAGTGATCAGCCGTGTATTTCCCACTGCATGGATGCCTCATTCCAGACCTGACCCCCCCCCCCCTAACTTCTGGCTCTGGGGATTTCTCAAAGACAGGGTTTATCAGGATCATTCTGATAACTTGCCATTGCTGAAAGACAGTATAATGCAGCATGTGCCCAACATCAGTTCCAACCAGCTGCACACACACACACTGTGCAAAGGATGCAGTTTGTGGCATACTGGAAGGACATCACATTGAATAGTACAGCCAATGAGCGCATAATGGAAATGAATAAAAATGTGTTATTTATGTTGTGTTGCTTTTCTCCATACATACACAGAAAAATTACTACATCTACATTCAGTGTTGGTGAGTTTTGGAACTTTTTTATCCCTCAGATATTACTTCTGTATGATACACAATGCATTCCTGCAAAGTTTCACAGCATTTGGATCACTGGGTGGCACTCCACAAGGCCTTAAACAGGGATACTTTAAGTTTGATTGCCCTATCCTTCTGTCCTCCCTAAAGATACTATATCTCTTGCCTTCTATTCCTATGACCATTCCTCAGTCAACCACTAATGCCAATAATATTTGGCCAAGTTGTGTTAACTAATGCCAAAAACTCCTTAACCTTATTTTGAACACTTCTGGCATTAGCATACATAAACGGCAATATCCCCCCTTCATCCCACAACCTTCCTTACACTTTGTGTTTAGCCCACTAAAACCTGGGGTGCTACATTTTGCATCATGTGATCACTCTCACACTTCCTAACCTCTAGGCTTCCTGAACCCATGTTCACCTGCATCCCCCGCTCAAACATTCTAGTTTCCTTGACATTGTACTTTCAAACTTTCACTGAACAATACTTTCTCAAAAGTGCCGACACCAAATCTGTTTAGATGCAAACTATCCACCTTATATAAATTCTTTCTCTCATCAAACTCACTCACAAGTTTACAAACTCGACACCATTTCAGCTTGCCTTTCTCATTCCATAGCAACAGAATATTTTAATATTGAAAGACCAAGTGATCACTTTGTGGTTGCTCTCACCAACTAGAGGTCCATTTGACATTTTACTTCTTCTTCTTCTTCGTCTATGATCTCTTATGCTTTTAAGCGTCGAGATTTTGCCAAAGAGATTTCCATGCCGTCCTGTCCAGGGTTTGTTGTTTTGCTTCTTTCCAGTTAATTCCCTTCTTTTCCAATTTTTCTTTAATTTCCTTTTGCCAACCTTTCCTGGGTCTGCCTATGTTTCTTTTTCCTATTTTCTGGCTTTTGTATACAGTTTTTGCTATTCTTCCTTCTTCCATTCGATTGAGATGTCCAAACCATCTCATTTGGGCTTGAGTCATGAATTGATTCAGAGGTGCAACTTGAAGGCTGTCTCTTATGGTTTGATTTCTTATTCGGTCTAGTCTTGTTTTTTGTGCCACTTTCCTGAGATGTTTCATTTCAATTGTTTATAGTTTATTTCTGTTTCCTGTTGTTAAACACCAAGACTCACAACTGTATGTTAATGTTGGTAGAAACACTGAACGGTACACTGCCATTTTGGTATTTTGGGTGACTTCTTTCTTTCTTATCTAGGAGTGGGCCTTTCATTGCATAGAATAGCTTTGTTCCCCCGGTTATCCTGTTGTTAATTTCTGTGTCTAGTCTACCATCTTCTTGTATATATGATCCCAAGTATTTAAAGGAGTGGACTTGCTCCAGTTGGTGATTCTCTATTTTTATTATGTGTTTTTGTTGGTTTCTAGATATGATCATTGTTTTAGTTTTGTTTATATTTATGGTCATATTCTTTTCTTTGTTTCTTCATACCAAATGTTGATATTGTACTGCAGATCTTCAGCTGTATTTGCTAGAATTACTACATCATCTGCAAAAGCCATATGTGAAATCCTGGTTTCTTTCAGTTTCCTGTATCCTAAGTGGAATTTTTTTGTTTTTGTTTGGCATGCCTTTAAAATTTCATCCATTACTACGATGAAGAGAAGAGGGCTGAGGATACAGCCTTGCCTCACTCCTACATTTGTTTCAAATTCTTTTGATCTATTATTACTGGTTCTTACATAATTTCTATTACTTTTGTAGAGGCTTTGTATGACTGCTATTAAGTTATCTTGTATCTTGTTTTTCTTTAATGTTTGCCATATTAAGTGTCTGGGAACTCAGTCAAAGGCCTTTTCAAAATCTATAAAACATGAATGTAGTTCTTTTCCATATTCCAATGTTTTCTCTGATATTTGTCTAAGACTGAAGATAAGATCCTGTGTGCTTCTATTTTTTCGAAAGCCATATTGCATTTCATCCAGTGTGTCCTCTATTTGATTCCTAAGCCTCGCTTCTAAAATGCGGGTATATAATTTTCCTGGAACGCTTAAAAGCGAAATTCCTCTATGGTTTTCACATTTGCGGTTGTCTCCTTTCTTAAATATAGGGATTATTATAGCTACTTCCCAGTCTTTGGGAATAATTTTCTTTTTCCATACAACATTGAATAGGTGTAAAAGAAATTTTATGGCTTTCGTTCCTAAATTCTTTATCATTTCTGGTGTTATTTGGTCATGGCCTGCTGATTTGCCCAGTTTTATTTTATTTATTGCTGCTAACAGTTCATTTGCATGAATTTCTTCACTCTGATCTTCTATTTTGCTTGTGTGTCTTGCTCTTAGGGTTCTATTTTTTCTGTGTCCTGCATCTTCCAATAATTCTTGAAAGTACTGTTTCCATCTTTCCATGATGTCTTCGGAATTTGTGAGTAACTTTCCATCCTTATTTTTGATAAACTTTATGGGGCATTCTTTCTTTGACCTCATTCTTCTTAAAACATTATAGAAGAGTTTTTGGTTTCCTTTAAAATTTTGTTCTAAAGTATGTCCGAAGTCTTCCCATCATTTTCTTTTCTCTGCTTTCACTAAGGTTTTAACTTTATTTCTTTGGTTGTTGTATAGTTCTCTATCAACCTGCAGCTTTGATATTATATATCTCTTCCATAATTGCTTTTTCTTTTTAATTTCTTCTTTTAGTTCTTCAGTCCACCAGGGTGTTTTATATTTCTTCTGTTTATTATTTAATGATACACCACAAATTTCTTTGCTTGTTTCTAGAAGAAGTGTTTTGAATCTGTACCATAGGTTTTCTACATCTTGGTCTTCATATATCTCTTTTTCTACTTCTTTCATCTTCTCTTCTATTTTACTTTTATACTCAATGGCTGTTTCTTCTTTCTTTAGTTTGTAGTTCTTTATCTTAACATTTATTTCCTTGCTACTTTTTCTACATTTTTCAACTTTTATTTTATGGATTGTTTCCAATACTAATAAGTAGTGGTCACTGCCTATTTCAGGACCTCTGTAGACTCTTGCATTTTTTGTATACTTCCAGTATGATCTGCTTATGATGGCGTAGTCAATTATAGATTTTTCGTTTCTATTGGGCTCTTCCCTGGTAAACTTATGGATTTCTTTATGCTTGAACATAGTATTCGCTATTACTAAATTATTTGTAAGGCAAAGATTTATTATTCTTTCTCCATTATTATTCCGGTTTATTTCTCCTTGTGATCCCAACACTTGTTTCGTTTCTTCATCTACTTGATTCCCTACTCGGCCATTAAGGTCTCCTAGTAGTATGATATGCCCTTGAACTTCTTCAATTGTTTTTTGTAAGAGTTCGAAGAATTCATCTTTAATTTCTTTATTGGCATTATCGTTTGGGCCATATGCAACAATTACAGTGAATACTTGGTTGTCTGATTTAAAATCTATAGTAATTGTCAACAACCTTTCGTTTATTAGTTGCTATTTAGTAATATATTCTTTGAGATCTGGTTTAATTATGCAAGCTACCCCTTGTTTTCCCCATTCTCTTGGGTTTACCCCTGAGTAGAAAAGTATATACCCATCTTTCATTTTCTGGCAGCCTTGACCTTTCTTTTTTGTTTCTGTGACTGCTAGCAAATCCAATCTTGATTTTTTAAATTCATCTATTAATTCGTTTTCCTTTCCATGTAGGCTTTTAATGTTCCATGTTCCGTATCTCATGTACCTTTTTCCTCGCTTTGTCGTTAACCATTTAGGCAGTTCGGCTATCTCTTTGTTATTTCTTTTAATGAGTGAAATTTTAAGGTGTGCAGGGGATTAGCCTTCAGCACCCGAGTCTGGTGGTGGGGCTGCCACCTTCGAGGCCCCCAGACCAGCCTATGAGGGAAGTGCTATCCTGTTGGTCCACGGGAGGTATTTTATTTCCCTTCTACCGTTCATAGTAAACTATGACGAGCCTTCCCCGATCCGCCACCAGGGGACGCGCCCGATGGGGGTTACAGCCTTGTAACCGACATCCTTTATCTTATCTCAGGAACCTTTAAAAGAAAGAACTACCTTCAGGAAAACTCAGTTTTGTCATTCTCTCCTCAAGGACTCCTTGTATCAATGAATCACCAAACAAAATCCAATCCTTATTGTCATGCTTTTGTACTTTCGTGCTCTTCTTTTTCTCCCCTGTCTTTTGCTTCTGTGTCATACCATCTACCAGGTGTTTCTCCAACCATTCAGTCTTATGTTTTGTTCTGTGAAGAACTCCGTGTGAGGGCACAATCTTAAGAGAATGACCAGAAGGTCATTCTCTTCATATGTCATTCATACAGTCATTCTTACCACTTGCAACACTAACTATGCCAATCGCATTATCATGTATTTCATGTTTCAACTCACAACAAACATTTTCTCCACTTTTATTCTCTTTCCAAAAATCATTCTGCGAAGACCATACATTTCGCACATTCTGCAGCAAACATAATCACACACATTAAAATCATCCACCATTGTTTTGTGCATTGGTGTCATGCTACACAATATAGTGTATTACAAGGAAACAAATATTAAGCCTTTAAAACTGAGTAAATTAAACTCACTAATGACAAGTATAACATGTATTATATATGACAAGTAGCCTATTCATGATGATACTTCACTTGCAAACTTATTTGTTTGCACTTGGGGTAAAGGATTAAAAGAATGTAATTTCTTGTCAAATAACATTTACTTTATAACTAAGTGAAAATATTTTCTAGAACTATCAAGTTTATTCAGTTTCTCATATACCTCCTGCTCACTCACATCAGTGCCTCCTTCTCCTTTCCTAATGTACTCAAATTCTGCATGATATTGCATTCATGAGGATGAAATACCTTTATAAATTGAACATTTAATATTTCAACTATATCATCAGCAGTGGTTATTGTTCTACCATTTTCACCACCCAGTATCATCCTTCTATAGTCATGTTTTCTTCTACTGGCCATGTATTGAAAGAACTCCCTGGGATTTTTTTTTTTTTTGCCTCATTAGCTAATTGCTGTTTATACTACATATTTATTACCCTTATCAAGCAAGTCACCTTCCTTGCCTGTTCTTTGTACTCCTCATTACTGCTCATATTGTGATGCCTCCATAATGCCTTCTTCTTCCAAACTGCATGCCTCACCTCTTCATATATTCATTTCACACCTACCTTATTTAACCTCCTGTTTAGACATTCCTTCTGCCAGATAGCTCTTGAGTAGGGGGAAAACAGCATTGATCTCTTTTCCATCCAATTCCTAATCTCATGATATAGCTTGTAGCTATGTCATGGGATGAAAAGACCAAGTGATCACTTCATGGTTGCTCTCACCAGCTGGAGGTCTGTTTGACATCCTATTTATAATAACAGCCTCTGATGAACTGATCAAATCTAAGAACTTTCAATCTTTGTGTGCCCTGTGTTTTTACTGCCTAAGGCAGTTGCCTCTAAAAACTCAAGAATTTCATTATTTTATGCTTCCAGATAATTAAAATCACCCATAATAATCATTCTTTTCTTATTTGCCTATGCATTTCCTTTACATTGCACTCCACATTACCAGGTCTACAGCAACACTCAACTAGATATTCCATTCTGTTAAACTCTACCTCACACCATACTGCCTCAAATCCATTTCCACTATTTGCCCTTCACATCTCCACCTTGAATGGGAATAAATCCTACTCCTCCCTTTCTGTCCTGTGTCTTACAAAAAAAAAATCATATCATCTTCATTCAGTTAGACTCATTTATTCAGAGTTTTTGGCAAATGAACTTGATCAATGCAACAATTTTTTCCCTTTATTTGGTTTCTTTGGGATGTTTCTGGCATTCATAAACAAACACAGTAGCTTATTTTGGATTCTATAACAAGTCCCACTGACACCATTTCTCAGATGTGACTCCTGCATTCCTGCCTCTGTCCATTCCTCTGTATCACCACTGATCCCGCTACCCTACCCATACCTAAATGCTTCCCTCCCACATCCCATTCCATTTCAATCCTTTCTTGCCTACTCACACATTCATTTCTGCATCTAATATCCACATTTCTCATACTGTGTCTTCCTGTCCACTCTAACTCCCCTTCCCCCACATTTCCTTATCTGTCTTGTGTTCCTGCTCTCTCATTCTCTTCACTCATGCTACTCACCTCTTCAACATCTGTTCATTATGGTCATTATTTTCCCTTCTAGCAACAGTTTCTCCAGTTACTCACCAAAACCATTTGAATGCAGTTCATCTCACTTATACAGTTTCTTCCATCCATCCCTGAAATTCATCTCACACATTCACAAAATGCACTCCTTTCTTCTCAGCTCACCATTCATGATCTTCACTTTCCATCCCAACTCGTCACTATCATACTTGGACAACACACTGACTATCTTTCTTACTACACAATTATCTCTGTTATCTTTTACTCTTCTCAACATCCTCCTAATGTCTGTTTTCACATTCTCCTTGTACCTAACTAAGCCATTTGTTCTTACTACTACTACCAACTCTTTTGCTCACTTAATCCTCATATCCAATGCCCCAGTCACTCTGTACCCACAGGAAAGCAAACCTTTTGCACTTCTCATTAACCACAACTCTGATAATTGAATCTCCACATACAGATACATGTGCTACAGAGCCATGGCTATCTTTAATTCTCCTCATTTCACTCTACATGTGCTATCTGATCTCTTGCCTCATGATGTAACTTTTTCATGTAGTACTGTTATAATTATTCTGTACACTCCTTGAGGGTATATATATGAAGAATTTGATGATGATGATTAATAAAACTTCAGTCTTTCTGAAAAAGCTTTGTCTTTCTTTTTTTCAGAAAAAAAAATCAGCTAATGCCTTTTTATTCCCGTATATATAGGGAGTAGGCGAAGCCATTTTTAGCCCTATCTAACTTTTGGAGACTGAGTGGGCAGTTCAATCTCCACTGGTACCCAATCGGAGATAGCTGGCCCAAGGCTATCACTAATTAAGCGGCACGCAGTGAAGAGAGACGGCGCTCAACAAGTGCTGCCATCTCGTGGTCCCTAACTCTAACACTCATATTTAATGTCTGAAATAATGTGGATTCTACAGTCGATTTTCTTGAGTTTATGGGACGAAAAACCCGAGTTTCCAGGAGAAAAAAACCCGCTTGCCCGTGCCAGAGATCGACTAACTCGGGAACTGGTCAAAAAAAGGCTTAGAAAAACTTTCTAAGCTTTTTTTCGTCAGAGAAGAATAAATTCGTCAGAGAAGTTCTTCTTTTTAAGTCAGAGAAGAATAAATGTACTTTATTCTTCTCTGACTTTTAACTCATCATATCCATAAAACTTGTATGGTTCTGTAATTGAAAATGATTTTCTACTGTAAACAGTTAATATGTGATATTGTACTATTACTTACTCTGCATATATATAACACTTCTGATTTCTGTTTAGCTCATCATGATTGCAGTAAGTCAACTCAGTTATGAGGGATGGTTCAAGTATTCTGTGTGTGTATCATTTCACACAGAGTACTTGAACACAGCTGATCTTTTCACATTCAGCTTATGTGAACACATGAACCTAACACATGTAGTGTTCATTAATAATATTTTTATCACATATTAATGAAATTATAATACAATTAACAATTAATTATAATGCAATTAACAATTAATTTTACATTCTAAAGATTAAATATGAACAAACTTGGTTGTACAGCAAGGAAGTGGTGATGCCTATAAATTTATTGCCTAGTTTCACACTAGAAATTTATGAAGTACATTGTCTTACAGTGTAATTATATTAAGGCATTTTATATGATTACAGAATGTTAAGTAATTAAATTTACTATAAATAAATATAACTAAACTAAACAAAAGTCTGCACCCTTTTGGAATAACTTGGAAATACCCAAGTTTGAACCCCATTTAGGATTGTAAAGATTGTATGAAGATGCAGGGAAATCTAGCAGCTAGAGGCATGTCCCATACTGCCAAGCACATGGCAAAGAGTTTTTATGGTTCTCCTGCCCAAAGATTATTTACAAACTTAGAATACATTTTGGACCGATATGGGATAAGCTTTTTTTTCTATTTTTATCAATTTATATATATATTTTTCTATTATATGTAATTTATTTTTTATGTAGTCTGGAAACCTGCTATAGACCAAATATAGAACTTTTTTAAGCCATTTCATGCCTAAAATAAACAGGATCATGATCTCACACAAGGTGATGAAATTCAAAAGGTTAAATATTAAGAAACTTTTACAGCAAGGTAAAGTGATATCAATAAATGCAACTGTGAAATGGCATCTACCAACAGTAACATCTATCCAGTAACATGGCTATTTCTATAAAAAGCTACACATTTCCAATGATGGGAATACAAAATCTTTCATGGCAAGATGTTACTGCCATTAAATAGGTTACATCCAACTGGATGTGGGACTGATCAGTAGAAGATCACCCATAAGTGACGATAGAATGAAGGATATTGCGGTAGGTAAACAATCATGAAGAATGATTGTTTTCATGATTGTCTTTGGCTAGCACACTAAACCTCTTGAAAAGAGTATTGCTGAACAATTCTGCTTTTCCCCTAGTAAGTGACAATAAAGAAAATTAAAATAAAGACAGACTAAGAGACAATAAAGCACACAGTGACTTAATGCTTGTTCATGGCAGGGAAAGGACCAAAGCTTCCCAGGTTGTAAACCATTGTAAAATCCTTGTATGTTCATTAGGAAATGGAATGCGAGAACCCTTGTACAAATCGGAAAGTTAGAAAACCTAAAGAGTGAAAAATGGATAGATTAAAAATAGTCATAATTAGGAATTAGTAAGATGAGACAGAGTGATGACTGTAGAATTTTTTTTTATTCAGTAACAAGACAGCAAAAAAAAAGAAAAAAGAATTCGATAGTCCTTGATAAGGAATAGGGGAAGAAGATTAATCAACTCAATGAAATATAACAGCGGACTGATAATGGTAAAACTTGAAGCAAAACAACAAATATAATATTAATAATTCAAGCTTATTTCGTACCAGTGACCACACTAATGATGAAATTGAAAGGGTATATGCAGATAATTGAAACTCACCAAAAGTGAAGACAATCTCATTGTCGTTCATTGGAGTGCACTCATTGGAGAAGGAAAAGACAATAAAGAGGTCAGAAAATATGGACTTAGATGCTGAAATGACAGTGGCTGTAAGCTTCTAGATTCTACTACCAATTTAATCTGATAATTACCAACACTTGGATTGATATGAGGTGCCAAAAAAGAAAAATATATATTTAGAAATGCCAGAGGATATATGAAAATATCGAATAGATTATATTTTAATAAGAAATAGATTTAAAAATCAAATAAAATCATACGAAAGTTATCCTGGAGCAGATGCAGACAGTGACCACAGTTTGGTTTTATTGAAATGCAATTTGAAATTTAAAAAGTTGTCAGGACCAAGGAAAGGGCCCAAATGGAATGTAGATAACCTTAAAACAGAGGAAACCATAGAATCCATAAAGAGAAGACCAATGAAAACATTAAAATTGGAGGAAGAGAGAGAGCAGAAAGAAAAAAATGACTTAAAATGAGCCATTGACTGCATAGAATTAAAGAACAGATAAAGAATAAAGCCATGGATCACTCGAGACATTCTAAACCTAAGAGATGAAAGAAGAAAATACAAAACCTCTCTAAATGAAGAAAGTAAGAAAAAATATAAACAGCTAAAAATATGATAAACAGAAATTGTAAAGAAACAACAAATGAATGATGGTATATAGAGAAGTGCAAAGAAAGTTTTGAAAAAAAAAGATTTAATGAAGACTGAGAGAATCAATGAAGCATATAACATTATTAAAAAAAAAAAAAACAAGAAGCACATTATCAAAAACAAACATGAGAGCATTTCTATAGATAAGGAAGAATTTTCTGAAAGATGGAAGGAGTACTTAGAAAAACTGTATAAATGATCTGATCCAGACAATGAAGCTATAGAAGATGCAACAAGACTCTTGATGCAGTAGTCTGCTAAGACACCAGGTGTTGATAACATTCCTTCAGAATTAGTTATATTTCTTGAATATTTTATTAAGTCATATCTATTCAAGATCATAAGGGATATATTATTATTATTATTACATAACACCTACAGGGAGTCCAAAGACTCATCGAGGGAGGGTACCTACTCTACAACTCTCCGTCTCCACCACTCCATCAGCCGCAACTACCTTCATCATCTACACTAACGCCATCTACCCCCGACCACCACCACCACTAGTATTTTCAGAAACAAACATACATGCTCGCGGCGGGATTCGAACCCGCAGCCTTTTGGCTGGAGAGAGGTTACGCTAACCACTCGGCCAACCAGGCTGGCATATATATGAAATGGGAATCATCCCCAAAGACTACATAATGTTTTGTCATTCCCATTTCTAAAATAAATAATGCAGGCAAGTGTGAAAATCATTGAATAATAAGTTTAATTTCACACACTTCAACAATATTACTAAAAATATACAAAAAATAATAATAAATATGGCTGAAGAATATATTGGCAATGACTGATTTTGGTTCAGGATACAACAAGGGATAAGCGATGCAATCCTAACTCTTAGAATGATTATGGAAAGAAGATTTGAGACAGCAATAATACGCAAAGGTGTAAAACAAGAGTGTTTTCTTTGTCCAATACTGTTTAATCCCTACATTGAAGAAATAAATAAATTAAAGAACTAACAGAGATATGAATTAAGATAAATGGAATTGAAAATTAAGACATTTTCACACATTATGGCCTGAAATTAATTATAAGAAAACTAAACTGCTAATCACATGTAAAATGAATCCTATGAAAATGAATTCAGAAATAAATAACAACTCAATACAACAGGTAACTTCCTTTAAATATCTTTGCAGTCTTATCATGGAAGATAGAAGAAACCAATCGGATATAAAAGCGAGAATAGGCTTGGCCAAAAAAAAGGTTTTCTATAATAGAAGAAACACTTTTACTAGTGAAGGACTCAGCATTCAATTTAAAAAAAGAGACTGGTGAAAACATACACATGGAGCATAACATTATATATGGTTGTGGGACTTGGAATTTAATAAAACAAGACACCAAAAAAGTTGGAAACATTTGAACTTTGGTGCTGGAGAAAGATGATGACAATTGGTTGGATAGAAAGAAAGACCAATGAAGAAGTTCTTCATTAGTGTACTTACAAAAATAATGCAGGGACTGTGGAAGGAAAGAATCCAAGAGGCAGACCAAGAATTTCCTATATAAATAACAACTGGAGCTAAAATTACAAAGAAATAAAAAGGAAGACACAGGATAGAATGTTATGACATGTTACCTCCACTAACTAGGCTTCAGATTGATGCACTCAAGAAGAAGAAGAAGAAATCAGTCCAAGCCTCATCATTTGTATAAGTCCTCAGAGAACATACTGAGAATTCACATGCATGGAGGGTGATGGTGGCACTCTTTATGGTAATATTCTGTATTTACTGCTGATGCAAAAGTAGTGCGGTGTACCAAAATTTGTGTAGGAACTGCTAAGGGCTGATGCACAATATATAGTCTTCCCCAACCCCTATCTCCCTTCTGGCAGTATAGACTTTTCCACAAATAGAGACTCTAGCAAGCATGTGTCATTTATACACCATTTGCGTGCAAACTTGATGGTACTGTAAAATTTGTTAATGACAGTGAGATTTCCATTTTTTTAAGCACAAAATTAATGCCTTTTTTTTTTTTCAATTACTTGGTTTTTCAGTCTGTCCCAAAAGGACACAGATATATATCAATATAATATCGATGCAATAATCCCTTATATCTAATCCACATGTGATATTCCAGTTTATTTATAAAAATGACATTTATACATCTTGAAATAGATGCATATAATATTCAGTAGAGAAATATACTTTCAGGGATGTCATGCAGAATCACTTACTTCAGATATTATGCTTAGTTGCCATGGATAAACCTGTTACTACAAGTGCTGAAGATATTCGAGATGAAAAGGTGATATTTTGATTTGAATTTGTGAGATACATGAGAATAAATTAAAAAGTATTATTAAAATTAGCATTCCAGGAAGTGCACAAATACATCATTTCTCAGTAGAACTCTACCACTTACCCATTCTCTCTCTCTCACACACACACACACACACACATGTGCACATGCATACCTGAATTTTTATAAGACCTTCTTTCTTGAACAGCTGCATGTATAGATGAAACAAAACAGGCCAGTGAGAAGTTGGTCCAACAGCTGCTTATATGTTTTTACAAGAGTTTAGAGGAATGTTTTAGAAATGGTAATGGATAATTCATGAAAGTTATGTATAGTGGGAGCAGCATCCTTGACAATACCTTCAGAAAAGATGTAATCCAGAAATAGAGCATCTATGAGAAAGATCTATGAGAACATATGGATCAATGGCAATATCATATTAAAAATGAGGATATATTAGAAAGAACTTGATATTGTCAGCATGCAGGAATGCATTAGTAGAGCTAATCTCAGGTGTTCACTTAAGCAGAATGGAAAAGGAAAGATAGTAAGATTAGCAAAACAAGTGTTCTCTATCACGTTGGCAGGGAAAAAAAAACAGAGGAAGAGCAAGATATAGATGGATTGATACAGTAAAAAGTGCCTTAGAAGACAGAAATATAAGACCTGATAATATTGGAGTCTTTATAGGTAACAGACTGATATGGAGGAAAATTGTAGATAGGAAGTTAGTAATGATGTAAATTTTTCATGTAGTACTATCATATCCTGTACACTCCTTGAGGGTATATATATCAGGAATTTGATGATAATAAAAAAATACTATTGTTGGTGATGAAGGGCGATAAATGGCATTTATGATAGTGGGCTGTAGTTGGAGAATTAGGTAGTAGTGTAGAGGATGAGATGTATTTAGTGAATTAGGGTAGTGTGCCCTCCTACGTTGAGTCCTTGGACTCCCTGGAGGTGTTACGTAGTAATAAAAGTAAAAATCTGATCCTGTCAACCACTGTTTGGCCTGAATCCAGCTTGTTCTTTACCAAACTTCTGCGTGGAAAGGCTTATGTGTTCGTCACTCACGTTGAAACAGGATTTTAACGGTATTGATGCAAACACAGATTGATAAGAAAATAACTATTTATTAAGTTATTATTATTATTATTATTATAAGCTTCCCTTCCACACTTCTCAACTGTTTCTCAAATATACTTGCATAAATACCTCTGTAATTCTCACATTCAGTTTTATTTTCTTTTTTATATAGGGTACAACATGACAAAATTTCATGCCAGCTGGGGCGTCGCTTGGTTAAACAAGGCCCCCGTTGTTTTTGCCAGGGAACCAGGGTGAACAGCGAAAAGTCAGCTACTGGAACAAATCTGAAAACAAACCCCAACTTAACATCACCAGAGTTAAAGATCGGTACTATCAACATTAGAAGCCTGAATGGCAAAGAAATGGAGCTAGCTGAGGAATTAGATAAGTACCAGATCGACATAATAGCCCCTATTATGTCGATCTTTATTATTATTATTATTTCTGACTGGAACAAAAAAGACAAAAACTGGTGAGATCTTTCTGAGCAATAAATACAAAATGTTATATTCAGGCAATGACAATCAAGGAAAAGAAGGAGTAGCCATAGTATTCAACACAAAATACGAGGCTAATCTTCTTGAATGGCAGTCGGTCTCAAGTAGAGTAATGTGGGCAAATATGAGAATGGGGAACTGGACATTGAGACTTATTTGTGCCTATGGTCCCACAGAAGGTTCTACTAAGGTAGAAGTGGAGGAATTTTTTGAGTCTTTAGAAAAAGCAACTGACACAATGAAAAAGGAAAAGTTGGTCCTTGTTGGGGATCTAAATAGCAGAGTAGGAAATGATTGTGAGATATACAAAAATATTTTGGGAAAATTTGGAGAAAAGAGCAAAGCTAATAATAATGGCAAATATCTGTTGGATTTCTGCTCAGGACATGGACTGGTTATTACTAACACCATGTTCCAACTTAAAAATGTGCTCAAATTCACATGGAGAGAAGAGGCTAGGAATAAGAAAAGTCTCATTGACTATGTTATTGTTGATGGTGATGTTTTCTCCCTGGTGCAGGACACCAGAGTGTACAGAGGATTTGAAATTGGAAGTGATCACTATTTAGTCTTGAGCAGGATAAAATTGGATTTCATATAGAAAAGAATAACATGTAAGAAAGTTTTAAAGCAAATAAAAAGCTCTCAGATGTGAACTGTAGACTAAAATACACAAAGATTATTGAAAAGAAAATGAAAGAGTTTGAGAACAGGAATCAAACCTTGGAGATTCAGTGGCAAACTCTGAAGAAAACATTGATTGATTCTGCCAGAGAGGCATGTGGTGAGGTTGTCTGCAAGAATAAAAAAAATCAGAACTCCCTGGTGGACACAGGAAGTTAAAGAGGCAGTGAAGGAAAAGAAGAAAGCATATCAAAAGTTCCTATCAAATAAGTTAGCTTGTGCTCTTAGAGAATACAGAGACAAATACAAGAATGCCAAACACTGTATAAAACTAGCTAAACAAAAATCATGGGAGGACTTGGGCAAGAACATAGAAAATAAATATCAAGAAGGTGGTAAGATATTCTGGAGGTTGTTGAAGAAGCTTTGGAATGGAGGAAAGAGTGCTGTAAAAGGAGTTAGAGATGATTAAGGTGAAATGAAAACGGGAGAAAAAGATATCCTTGAAGTATGGAGTAATTACTTTGAAAGGCTGTTACATGAAACAAGTAGTGATGACAGCACAGTGGTAAAAAAACACTGACCAGGCATGCAGTCAGGAATACATACTTGAAGTAGAAAAAACCATTAAAGGCTTGAAATGTGGAAAGGTCGCAGGAGTAGATGATATTCGACCAGAAATGCTGAAGTATAGTGGTATAAGAGTCTTACAGTGGCTGCACAGCATAGTTCAGAAAGCCTGGACAAAGGGACGAATTCCCGATGATTGGAGTAGAGCTCTAATAGTACAGATATATAAAAAGGGAAATAAAACTGAATGTGAGAATTAAAAAGGTATTTCCCTACTGAGTGTTCCAAATAGAGGCTGTCATGATCAGGTCTTCACTTTACGACAAATAGTCAAGAAAGCATTGGAATATAACAAAGATCTGTATTTAAGTTTTGGCGGTTTGGAAAAGGCATATGACAAGGTGCCAAGAGAGAAGCTATTCAATACGCTACAGTTATATGGTGTCAATGGGGCATTATATCAAGCAATACTTAGTCTTTATTTGAATTGTAAGTCAGCAGTTGGAATTGAATGAGGTACAGGAAGATGGTTTAATGTTAACTCTGGTGTGAGACAAGGATGTACATTGTCCCCTCTGTTATTCATCATCTATATGTATCACATTATGAAGGAAAGTGGTATTGGACATGATATCAAGATTGGAGATGTTAATGTCAGCTCTTTGCTTTATGCGGATGATGTTATACTTCTAAATATATCCGCTACAAGTCTGCAGGATTCTCTGGCTAAATTGAATAACTGTTGTAATAGATATGGTATGAAGGTCAGCAATAAAAAGACAAAGACAATGAAAATAGGCAGAATCATTGAA
This sequence comes from Typopeltis vanoorti, assembly GCF_054136105.1. NCBI lineage: Eukaryota > Metazoa > Arthropoda > Arachnida > Uropygi > Thelyphonidae > Typopeltis > Typopeltis vanoorti. The sequence continues at coordinate 29,054,833 of NC_143560.1, forward strand.
AATGTCAACTGTGTTGTGAATGGAGAACCTGTGGAATCCACTGGAACAAGTAAAACATTTCAGCTACTTGGGAACGATTTTTACTGAAGATGGTAAATTAAATATAGAAATAAACAACAGAATCAGCAAAGCTGGTATGGTGGGAAGTCAATTGAGTAAATTCATATTGAATAAGAGAGAAATTAGTCGGAACAAACCAGTTTTAACTTATGGATCTCAGAGCTGGGTCAGAAGTAAAACACTTGACCAAAGACTAGAGATTGCAGATATGAGAGTCCTGAGAAAGATTAGAGGCATGAACAGATGGCATCAATGGCAATATCATATTAAAAATGAGGATATTAGGAAAGAACTTGACATGGTCAGCATCCAGGAATGCGTTAGCAGAGCTAATCTCAGGTGCTATGGTCACTTAAACAGAATGGGCGAAGAAAGATTAGCAAAACAAGTGTTCTCTGCTAGGTTGGCAGCAAAATGACCCAGAGGAAGACCAAAATATAGGTGGATTGATACAGTACAATGTGCCTTAGACGATAGAAATATAAGATCTGATAATGTTGGAGTCTTGACAAGTAATAGACTGATTTGGAGGAAAATTGTAGATAGGAAGTTAGTAATGATGTCATTTTTTTCTTGTAGTACTATCATATCCTGTACACCCCTTGAGGGTACATGGCAGGAATTTGATTATGATGATGATGATGATATATGGGTACAATGAGAGTTTACTCCAATCATCTGGAATTCATCTCTCTATCCAGGCCATCTAAACTATGCAGTACAGCCATAGCAAGACTTTAATATCTGCATACCTGAGCATTTCTGGTCAGATATCATATACTTCCACTGCCTTTCTACATTTCAGGCTTTGATGATTTTTTCTACTTCAACCATGTATATGTATTCCTGATTGTATGCCTGTTGAGTATTTTTTTACCACTGTGCTGTCACAGTGGTAAAAAGATATTGGAGCAATTTCGAAGTAATTACTCCATACATCAAGGATATCTTATTCTCCAGTTTTCACGTCATCTTTATCATCTCTCATTCCTTTTACAGCACTCTCTCCTCCATTTCCTCCAGAATATTTTGCCACCTTCCTGATATTTATTTCTATGTTCTTACCAAAGTCTTCCCACGACTTTTGTTTAGCCAGTTTTACACAGTGTTTAGCTTTCTTACATTTGTTTCTGTATTCTCTAAGAGCACAAGCTGACTTAATTGCCAGTAACAATATGCTTTCTTCTTTTCCTTCACTGCCTCTTTAACTTCCTGTATCCACCATGGAGTTCTGATTTTTCTATCCTTGCAGACACCCTCACCAATATGCCTCTCTGGCTGAATTCAATCAATGCTTTCTTCAGGGCTTGCCACTGAATCTCCAAGGTTTGGTTCTTGTTCTCAAACTGTTTCATTTTTTCTTGAATAATGTTTGTGTATTTTAGTCTACGGTTCACATCTGAGAGCTGCTCAACTTTTATTTGCTTTAAAGCTTTCTTACATATTCTTCATTTCAATATGAATTTCAGTTTTATCCTGCTCAAGACTAAATGGTGATCACTTCCAATTTCAAATCCTCTGTACACTCTAGTGTCTTGCACCAGGGAGAAAACATCAACAATAACATGGTCAATGAGACTTTTCTTATTCCTTGCCTCTTCTCTCCATGTGAATTTGTGTCCAGTTTTATGTTGGAACATTGTGTTAATAATAAGTGCTTCCTTTAAGTGAAAAAGTGAAAGTTCTCGAAAGGAAAGAAAAAAAATTGTATTCTGAGGTTACTAAGATTCCATTTACATTACTTTTGTTACAGTACATTGTTATAATTTTTCTATTTTATTGTTAGTTATTGTTGTTAATCTCTTATTGTGCCTAATTTATAAATTAAACTTTATCATCGGTATGTATGTATAGGAAAAACATAGTATGTGGAGGGTTCAGTACTATCTGCAGTTTCATGTATCCACTGGGGGATCTTGGAATGTATTCCCCTCAGATAAGTGGGGCTGTCTACTGTAATAACCATCTATTAACTGCATTGTGCGAGATGTTAATTGTGCACACCATATTTTACAAATAGTTAATATTAATATTAACCTGCATTGAAAATGTTTTTGATTTATCAAAATACTGGTGGAACACACCAAATTGGAAGTAAATTTATAAATTATTTTTGCTCCATTTACCAATAAACTACTTTACTGGTATTGCAATCCGTATAATCCACTTTATTAAGATTTGTGGCTTTAACATGAACAGAAGTGATATGCACCACCATCACTCACATGCATCTAAAACCAGAAACAGACCTGCCATTTCTCACAGAATTTCAACTGATAGTCTCAGCTACTATTGTTAAACTCGGTAATCCAAACTACACTTTATATGATTCTTCAATAAAAGGTGGTATACATGTGCATTTATCAGACCTGACATTCTGTATCAGTGAGGGCTAAACCTAGAATCCTCTGTTTATTGTCTGGTTTATCTCAAATTTCCTATTTTCTTGCCACACAGTGTTGCATTCATTTGCTTTACCACCCACCAAATACTGATAATTACTGAGATTATTTCTCTCTCTCTCTGAAGCTCGTTTTTCTGCACTCCAGTTATCTGAACAGTGAGATAATCTTCCTTGAGACTTCATTGTTCATAATTCAAACTAACTTCCATTCTCTTACTCCACTATCATACTGGAATAAACGATGAAGTGTTTGCTGCTAGTAATGACCTAACACAAATTATCTGTCTATTCTCCAGAATACTGAATAATCTTCACCATCCTTCAACACCTGGGACCTTTTATACTCTTCCACACCTACCTCTCACACACATCCAGATGTTACTATTCAAACATCATCCAAAGATAAGACTGACCTTCTGGCATCAGACTTCTCTCTCAATTCTTGTATAGATAAAGCAAATCAACTCCTGCTATAAAAACAGCTTATTGCATTTTCACCAGCAAGAACTCAGAGAAATCTTGACTGGTTTGAGTACCAATATGTGCCCTTGTCTAAATGGTATCTTCTTCCTCATTATGTGAATCACTCATGATATATTCAAGGCATTTGATGAGGTCTAGTATGGAGGCCTGCTTCTTAGCAAGCTACTGTCTTATGGTCTACTTTCTTCTCTTTTCCAGTGTATACTATGATTATTTGCTGTGTGTCATGATGGATAGTTTCTGCTCTTCAGATTTTCTCAGAAATACCAAATTACCTCAGGGCCTGGCACTTTTCTACTCTTCAGTCCTTTATATTGATGACTTTTCTCACTAACTTCAATCATATGCATAGTTTTGTGATTATTCTTCAATGCCTTTCTCTACTTCATTTGACAGTTCCATAACCAATGACTTCAACACTTCTCCTTACTGTTCTTCAGCAGGATGAGTATACAACTTTAATGAATTTCAGTGCTACCTAAAACAGTCCTGTTTTCTTTCTCATGAGAAAGCTTTCTTACTTTCCCTTACCTCTGATAATTTCCAGATGTTTAGTCAGGATCACATTTATCTTCTCAGGCTGGTTACATCGCTAGCCTTTCCTGGCTCAAATATATCCTTCTCAGTCCTGAGAAAAAAAAAAAATTGTTCTCTTTTTTCCAAGGTGCTACTTCTCATTTTGTACAACTCCAAACTATATGAACTGCAAATTTCCCAACCTTGAAATACTTCTTTTACACATTTGATGCTTAGTATCAGAAATCTTCCTTAAAATTCTTGATGTTGTTCTGAAGAGGGCAGTCCTTAATAGATAGCAATACAATCATTTCTATCACAGATTTATTTGAATCACTTTCTCAGACATTCCCTTTCTGTCTTATGCTTTTTCTACTGGTATTTTCTTGGCCCCTGATCTACTAAATTTGCCACAGTCATTCTTCCACTTTTCTCTAAGCATGTAAAAATATGCTTAGAGAAAACTGGAAGAAAAAAGTGTAAAAATCAGCTGTTTGGTCAACTTTTTATTCTCCATTTTCATCCCATCTTCTTCCTTACACCAAGGACTATAATCTCTGCCTGTTCAAAAATCACATCAGCAGGTTCCTTCTGTCTCCTTAACCACTTACCTCTACCCCCCTCACTCACAGTGCTCTTGTGTTATGGGTTTTGTGATCTTTTGTGTGTGAGGTTGGCATAAAAAAAAAGTTAATAAATAAACATGCTCAACCAATTTTGCTATTGCCGAACTCAACATTTCCAGTTCTTTAAGAACATCCTATTTTGCATACCATTCTACTTTGCTTTACATCAACTAGGCTAAAAATCCATCACACATACTGCCATTTTTTACCTCCACTCTTGAATGGTACAGTTTGTCATGATAACAACACTGCCCCTCCTCGTTTTCCTTTATCATTCTTCAGGGAAAATATCCTTCATTTTTTTTTTTCCCTCATCTGTATAGCATTCACAGTTAACTAGATTTCACTTATGTCATTCATCCTTTAGAATACTGACTCAGTCAATGCCACAAACTTAGTGCCCTTGTTTCTAATAATCCTTGCTTTCTTTATCATAAGTCATACTCATATGATATTCTCTTATTCTGCTTCAGTGATAGAAAGGGAAGAATGAAGTGTTGGGGATCAGATACTGGATCCTACCTTGCCATCTCATCACTGTATTTTTATACCTCTCTGTTCAGGACTATCCTATTTATACCCAGAGGGGTATAAATTTATACAGAAAGGTATAAAAATACAGTGATGAGATGGGAAGGATGGCAAGGTAGGATACAGTATCTGACTATCCTATTTATAATTTATACCCTTATCTCTCTCTCTCTCTCTCTATATATATATTTTTTTTTTTTCCTACTCTAGTTACTGTATGTGTTGTATATACTTTTCTTCTTCCTCTCATATCCATGTTCCTTACTCTCATCTACTGCTTCACACTTATATATTCTACCACTGTACCTACCATAATCATTCCTCCTCATCCACCTCCCAGTTGTCCTTGAATTTCTGTAGCTTAGGAATGATAGTACCCTTTGATTCGAAAAACTTGGTTTAAATCTGATCTAAGATGTGAAATATTAAAAAAAAAAAATTATTTATGTTTTTCTGTTTTACTGCATCTAAAATTTTTGTACCACAAGTATTAGTTTCTTTCCAATATCTATAATTTATTTATCCTACAAGAATATTAATTTACCCCCCCCCTCCATCTTAAATAAATCTTAAATAAATAAATGGCCTGTTCTGGTCTTAGAAGTCGTTGAATCGTTTAAGAGTATGTCCTGGTTTTCTTTTTCCTAATGGCTTGTACTTTAAGGCTTGTTTTGGTAATCTTTCTATTTCATTCTTTGAAAGTGTTCCATCCATTTATGTTTATATTTTTTAATTTTTTTCTATTACTGATTCTTGGTTTAATTCTTTCATAATTTCTTCGTTTCTTTTGTGATCAAATAGAGTATACTTTGTAGTTTTTCTCATAAACTTCATTTCTGCTGTTATTAATCTTTGTTTGTCTTTTTGTTTTATTGTCCAGATTTCACTTCCATACAATAAGACTGGTAGGGCTAATGTATTGTATACTTTTAGTCTGGTTTGTTTTTGAACTAGGTTTGGTTTAAATATAGAGTTAATTACACCTGTTTTTTTCATATGTGATCATATGACATCCTAGGTAGTTAAATGAATTCACCTGTTCTAAGATCTTGTTATCTATTACTATCTTAGTTCTTGCTGGATCTTATCCTTTAAAGGCCATAGTTTTTGATTTTTAGGAAAAACAACATGTAAAATAAATTTTCAGGTAAAGGAAACAGTGTTATTATACAGTTACCAGTCTGTTAAAGTAAACGAATGATAAGTTCTTGGCATTCCCTTAATGAAATACTATAGTTCTTAAATTTTGAAAATTGTCAAACTCTTTGTGCTGTAGCTGTATGTCATCATTATGAACCACTCACCAAAGTTTATCATTACTGTATAACATAACATAAGTTACAAAAAACTTTAAATCTTATGAAATAGCCTTATTAACAAACTTTTCTTTATTCTTTTTGGAGATAAAAATAAGTAAATTTAATTTATGATTCCATGCCAGTGCTTTTCTTTTCAAACCTGTTTCTCATGCACCTCAGTTCTCTCTCTGATATTTATCCATACTCACTTTATGCTGCCTCTTTATCTCTTGCATTATCTCTTTGTCTCCGAAAACAGCAGTTGCTCAAGTTTACACCAAACCATTCAAATGCATCCCATCTCTTTTCAACCATTCCAACTTCTTCAAATTTGTTCTATACTTTCACAAATTACCCAGCCTAACAATATACTATTCATCTTTACTCTCTCTTTTTCATCTCATTTGTGAATTCCATCTATAAAAGGTTGTAAATTTATAACACATTACCATTGATGGATTAAGGGTTAATCTGAAAATCCTATTCTAGAAACCAAACATGAAACTTTTTCAAACCATTTCAGGTCTCCAATAAGTAGGATGGTAGTTTTGTACTAGGCAATGAAATGTATGTTCCTCCTAAAGACATTTACAAAGCATCCATACCACAGTGAGATTCAAACCTATAGCCCATTGGTTGGAGAGTGGGTACACTATCGAGTCATCTAATTGGACCAGATAATAACTGTATTATTATGCTTCATCTGCAGTAGCTTCTTAAATTTCATTTGTCAGTCTATTTCTCATCTTCCAATTCAGTTGTGCTTTTCTTCTACCACTGAACTTTTATTCATTCCTTCTGCATTAAGTCTCAGTTATTCATTTCATTGTGGCACCTGGAAAACACCTCCAACAATTAAATTCTTTGACAGTGCCATATGATCATCCTTTAGTACCGTCTTCACTTTAAAAAACTTCATCTGATCTCATTCACACTAACTATTTGTCTCTTCAAGTGGAAGATTTCATCCTTTATATGCTTCATTTTGCTCTTCATTTTCACCATCTCTCACCCCCTAAGTTCTTCTGTCTTGCATTTTATCATTATCACCATTATTGTTATTTTCTTTTTCACTCTCAAACATACTGTTCTTTTTTCTTAAATGCTCCAGTCTACATATAATTAGAAATTGTTATAGATTATCGAACATTATTGATCTTGCTGATATTCAGAATTATTTCACTTTCTTACCATAATAGAACTCTATATTATAATTAGCCCTTAACATAACACTATGTTCGATAATTATGTCTTTTTTTACATCAAAGCCACACACAAAAAAAGTTGCAAAATCTATAGCATATTAGGACAGTGTTTCCCAACCTGTGGTCCACGGACCCCCAGGAGTCCGCGAATAATTCAAAGGGAGTCCGCGGGATAGTTTATTTCCATTAAACTTTATCTTATCATGTTGCTCACACCTGTTGTTCATGCCTGGCCTAATTGATATGTTCATATTCTTCCAAATATCTCCATTTATAACAGTATTGCATTGTCATAAATGACACATTTAGTGTTGTAAAATTGTAATTTATTACTTCACCTTTATGATATGTAAAATATAAAAAATTTCCATTTTGAATTTTATGGGGGCTGCGGTGAATTAACATTCGCTACAAGGGGTCTGTGACATATTAGCATTCGTTATAGGGGGTCCACGACTTCAAAAAGGTTGGGAAACACTGTATTAGGAATTAAGGTAAGAAATTAAGAAGAAATAAAGAATATATCAGTGCATTTCTCAAACACCTGAAGGTTGTAGTCTTTGGGGGAAACAGAAATGTGGGAACTGTTTTAAATGACACAGGTAGGACATGGATCTTGCTGATATTTTTAATTCAGTACACTTTGTTACTGTAATAGAACTCTCTTCATATTACAGCTAAACATTAACAATATATTTGGTGTGTGTGTGTGTATGTGTGTTCTGTGTATATATATTTATTTCAAGACCACTATTCATAATAAAAGGAATGAAAAAGGAGAAAAAGAAGAAGAAAAGTTGGTGTGGTAGGTTCGAAATTGGAGAATAAATGGACACTGACCAGCATCTGCTCATATTCTTTACAGCTTTCAAAGAAAAGGGAGAATGATTGTGGCCAGTTATTCAGAACATTGTCTGTGAATGTACCTATAGAAGAGATAAGATAGAAACTGAATGTCTTTGAAGCTGATTGGAGTCTAACTTAAAGAGAGGGGATTTAATTAGAATGTTAACTGTGTGAATATGACAGAAAGAGAGAAAGGGATTATTATTCAATCATGTGATAGTCGTGTGTTTTTTCAAACTCTTTCATGGCTTATGTCCAAAGATGGGCAGTGATGATTAGCTGTGGGCTGTTAATTTATGGCTCCAGGTGGTGACAAAGTTGACTCTGGATGACTTTCTCCATGACTTTTGAAAGAAACAGAAGTGAAAGCAACTTTTTTTGTGTGTGTGTGTGGGGGGGGAGATGAGCTGAATATAAGCTTCTTTCCATGCTGTAGGATTGATGCCACTCGAGTAGCAAAAATTGAAAGGGCAAAGTAAATTAGGTGTTCTGGTTAGCACAACAGGATGGATGCTATCAGGATCATGTTACTTGTTCATGTCTAAGTTATTCAGGATTCTTCTTATTTCTTTTTATCAACAGCACAACAGGAGGAGGCATAGAGTGGGTGGTTCTTACTATTGTGGGAAATAATTTGCCATGGCCATTGATGCAGGAGTTGGAGGAGAAGAATGATGTCCAGAGATTTTTCTTTAGGTTATGCTGCATTAGTGGCATTAGAATAAGTGAGAGATGTGAACACAGAAGTGCAGAAATTTCAGCCTAAAACTTTGGAAAGAGACTAGAAAGCTAGATTGCTATTTGAACAGAGAGGTGATTTGCTGTACTTGACCATTTCACAATCAGATTTGGATTTATTGAGATAGTGTTTGCATCTTCTGAGTGTGATGTTGCAGTTTGGTCTCTCAAGCCACTTGTAATATGCTGGGTTTTTATCTTGGATTACCTTTTCATGCTTGTTTTAGAAGAAAGATTTGTATAGTAGTTGGAGTTTATATGTGGAAGGGAATGAAGATCTTCATTCCAGTTAGATTATTTTTGTTATTCATCAGAGCATAGAAGTATTTTTGTTATATGTAGCAAATTTTAGATCTGAATTTGGAACTAGTCACATCTGGTATTATTATCAACTTTTTTTTTTAAACTTTTATTAATAAACTATGCTTATTTAACATGCTGTGTTTTTGCTTGCCAGGTTAAAGTTTTGCGATACATGCCAGAAATGAGATTTGAAGATATTGTTTTGGGACAGTATATTGGCAATAAAAAAGGACAAGGAGAATCTACTCAAGGATATCTTGATGATCCTTCTGTTCCAAGAAACTCCTACACACCAACTTATGCTATAGCAGTTTGTTTTATCAACAATGAAAGATGGGAAGGAGTTCCTTTTTTTCTGCGTTGTGGCAAAGGTAGCATTAAAGTAAATCATTTTTTTTTTATATCATCTGGAAAATATAATGAAACTTTTGATATATTCAACCTAAAGAATTAAAATGGTTCAGTTCTTTATATGTTCATTTAATTGATAATTTTTGAAGGGAAATTTCTAGTTGTTGGTAATTAATGCAAACAAGAAGAGTGATAGAATTTTGTAGATTTCACAGGCTGCTTTGATTATTTGCAGTTTGTTTGTGTGTGTGTGTGTGTGTGTGTGTGTGTGTGTGTGTGTGTGTGAGAGAGAGAGAGAGAGAGACAGGAGTCTGAGGTTGAAGGTCTAGGAATTGACTTCTTTCTCTCTTCTCCCTACCCTATTACAACTCCTCCAGTCTTTATTAGACTCTACCAAATTTACAAGTGAAAAACTGATGTGACCAGCTGGTATATGACTAGAAAATGCATTCATTAATAGTCTTATTTATATGATGGTGGCTGTGAGATGCTTATAATGATCGGAATATGTAACTTTTTTTTGTATAATATGCAAAGCTTTTTTTTTGGAGGGAGGGGGGGAAGTATCCTCATCTTTAGATGACACAGTGATTGTAATGATTATTATCATTAATTTCAAGGCCATGTGTATATGAAATTATTTCACATATATGCAATATTTTATTGTGTGTGTGTGTGTGGGGGGGGAATGGAGACCAAGCTGCTGTGTGCAAACATCGTTCAGGCAAGTAAGTGGAAGTGTGAACATATGATGTTTAAGTAGTTCTTCTGGTTCTGAAATTGAGTAGATTAGACAACACAAAGTGTAAAGGAGGTTGCAGGATGAAGGAGATATTCAGTTTGTCTTCTAATGCCAGAAACATTTTGAATAAGGAGATAGGATTTTTGCCTTTAGTTATAAGTATTAGTGAGACTTGGCAGACAGCGGATGATATAGGAATAGAATGCAAGGGGTATGTTATTTTCAGAGGAGATACAAGGAACAGAATGAGATTGCTAATGATAGAATAACTGAATCCAAAAAGAATAGGAGTACATCAAGAGGATGCTGTGTGCACTGCATTTGAGGCTATCTGGTGTGAGATAAAAGCCAACAGGATGAAATGTATAGTTTGTTTTGGTATAGGCTAGGCGGTTACAAGGGAGAATGTGGATGACATGTATTGGCAAATTAGAACAGTAACTGAAGGACAAGTAATTATAATGGGCTCATCTATGGAGACTTTAATTTGTAAGAAGAAACAGTCATAGCAAGAAAGAAAATGGAATTTATATAGCTGCTAAGAAATAAGTTCTTATTACTTGACCAAGGACTTTATGTGAAAGAATTCTAAATCTGGTGATGACATTGAAGAAAGTGGTAGTAACCAAGGAAGCAGCTTTTAGTTTGACTGGAAAGTGATCGTGCAGTCTTGGCCTGAGAGATTTCCAAATGGAATTTTCAGTTAAGAGGCGATAAATGTGGAATTGCAAAGAGAGAGATTATGACAAACTCAGAAGTCAGCATGAAGTCAGCTAGGAGGATAAACCAAGTTGGAGTTAGATGGATGAACAGCATCATTAAGTAAGAGTTACACAAAAAGAAAAATTTGTGGATGGTTTATAAAGAGAAATCAATCACATACTCATGAGCAGTACAAGGCACAGGCCAGAAGGTTGATAAATACTTGCAGAATGTCACTTAATAAAAAAAAAATCACCTAACACCTTTTATTCATGTATAGGGAGTAGGCGAGGCCATTTTAGCCCTATCTAATATTTGGAAACTGAGTGGGCAGTCCAGTCTCCACTGGTAGCCAGTCAGAGATAGCTGGTCCAAAGCTATTACTAATTTAATCGACACGCAGTGGCTAACAAGTGCCACCATCTCATGTTCCCTAACCTTAACACAATATTTCTAATGTGTAAAAATATTGTGGGTTTGACAGTCGATTTTCTTGAGTTTACAGGACGAAAAGCCCTAGTTTTCAGGAGGAAAAACCCACTTGCCCATGCCAAAGATTGACTAACTCAGGAACTGGTCAAAAAAAGGCTTAGAAAATGTTCCTCTAATGTTCCAAATGCCACTTCCACTGAGCTACACAGGCTCACTCACTTTTTTTTTCTTTTTTTTTTTTTTAAACTATATACTTTTCCAAAATTTTTCAGAAATAGAATTTGGTACTTTTTTATAATAAAGTGAACAATTGAGTTGGATAAATGAAATGGCTACTCAATGATACTGCTGGACTTTTCAAAGGTTCAAACTGCGAACTCTTGAGCATTTTGGAGCATATGGCATTAGATATGAAGCTGATGATATGGATGAGAGAGTGGCTAATAATAAATAATGGATAGATAATAAAAAAAAGTAGTATACGTGAGAAACTGAATCCAGGAGAAGATAGCTGACTATTAGTATGCCACAGGCTTTATTCACCTCAAAATTATTGGAATAATTGAAACATGGGTTGAATGAAGATGTTATCCTAACCGGAATAGAAATGGAAGGATACAGTAATTTTTTGCGAAGATAGAAAGGACAAGAAGGGAGCAGGAGGAGGGAGGTGCTGATTATGATAGCATGAGGATTATGTCCACATAAGGTAGACACGAAAGAAGGAAATAGTGGCAATGGTTATGAGGCAGTGTGGTGTAAAGTGGAGGTTGACATATTTAGTTGGATGTTGCTATAGGCCAGTGAATGTGAAGGGTGGTGATATACAAATGTATAAACAACTTGGATTAGTAAACAAAAGAATTTAAAAAAATGCCCATAATTATTATGGGCAATTTTAATTATGGCAGTATAGATTAGAATGAAGCGATAGCATTTGGGAATAAGGAAAATTAATTTCTCAAGTTCTTGAGAGATAACTATCTCAGGCAGCATGTAAAGTAGGACACACGAGGATTGAGAGTTTTAGATCTGATTATTTCATCAGAGGATGTAATTGTAAATGGGATTTCACACTTTCCTCCAGTTGGTGAGAGTGATCATGAAGTGATCACCTGGGTTGTGGCTCTAACCATATGCAGACTTCTGTGATGAAAGGATATATGTGGAAGTGCAAGGCTGGTGATTATGACAAGCTTAGGAGACATCTTGAACCTATAGCGTGGAATAAGGAGTAGAGCAGGAAGGGAGGAGATCAATACTGTTTTGGAACTAACAAAGAAATACATAATAGCATCAATGTATGAATGTGTTCTGAAGGCCATAAGGCTGAATAAAGTAGGTGTAAAATGGATGAATGAGAGGTTTAAGCATGAAATCTGGAAGAAGAAACTTTGGAGGCAGTACAAAATGAATAATGGTAATCATCAGTTATATGAAGTATAAAGAACAATCCAGAAGTGTGACTCAGTTAGTAAAGAAAACAAAAGTGCAATATGAGTAAAAGTTGGCAAATCATGCAAAGAAAAACCCTAGAGTTTTTTAGGTATGTCAAGTAGATGGAAGAATGATTATAGTAAGATGATGAAAACAGTGGAATGGTAACTGCTGCAGGAAACATTGTTGAGGTATTCAGTGATCAATTTATGAGGGTGTTTCATCCTGATCAGGATGGAATCATGAGGAACTCAAGTGTAGAGAACATGGGAGAGGATGGCTTAATTGTGAGTAAGGTATTTGAAGAAATAAATAACCTTGATGTCTATAAGGCAATAGGATTTGATGACATATCACCATGCATCTTAAAGGAATGTTCCAGGAAATTGGCAGTGGTATTTGCATGCCTGTTTAATAAGTCTTAAAATAGCACAGTTTCCAAGGGAGTGGAAAGAATGTAAAATTTTTCCACTGCATAAAGGTGGTGATAAGGCTGTGGCTACAATCTGTAGTATAGTATTTGTAATATCTGTATATTTGGTGAGAAGTAGGATACAGAAATGAGTTGATAACAGCAGTATTCTCTGTGGTTATCAGCATGGGTTTGTTAAAGGGAAATCAAGTTTTACTAACTTACCTATGTACTATAACAAGGTGACAAATACCTTGGACAGAGAAAATGTATATACAGTGGTGTACTTGGATTTTGCAAAAGTTTTTGATAGACTGCCACATGACAAGCTGTTAAATAAATTGAAACAGATGAGTTGGATCAGTGACTGGCTGTCAGATAGGTATCAGAAAGTTGTATATAGGGAAGAAGAAAGTCACTAGTGGTGTGACCCATGGGTCAGTTTTGGGATCATTGTTTTTCAATTTGTACATTAATGATATTGGGATGGGTTTAACTAGGGATATGCAACTGTTTACAGATGATTCAAAATTGGGGAGAGCAGTCTAGAGTCAAGTGGATGTTATGTCCTTACAGAAGAACTTGAATATTCTGAATCTGACTTTGTTGTGAGCTCTTCATCTGTAAATGAATTCAAGAAGAGATATGACAGATATTGTTTTGCTAGCTTGGGTCTCCCGCGATGAGTCTACTGACTCCATGGAGATACCCGTAATAATAATAATAATAATAATAATAATAGATTGCATGAATGGGCAGGTAAGTTGAACTGTCAGTTCAATGTTGCAAAGTGTAAGGTTTTGAAATTTGGTAAGCAACAATGGGATGCAAAGTATACACTTGATGGGGAAACCTTAAAGGATGTAGAGGAAATGAGAGATCTGAGAGTGGTGGTGTACAAGGACCTGAAATTCAGGGGCCACATTGCACAAGTTGGTGAAGATGTCACATTGAATAATGGCAATGATGTGGAGGATCCTGACAAGCAGAAATAAATAAATCGGGCTCACTCCTTTTGTTCTTCAGACGATCTTTTACAGAAAGAACTACAATATATAACTTCTTCCTTTCTATCTAATTGTTATAAGAATTGCTTCATTAAAAGAACTTTGAGTAGTTTTAATATGTCTTCCTCTTCAAACACAGAAGAAATAACGGGCATTCCCATCCCTTATGTACAAGGCATCAGTGAATTTATAGCAAAAGTTTTAAAACCACTGAATATTTTTGTTGCCTTTTGACTGTTTAGAAAAATCTCCACCTTTCTCACTTCTCCTAAGGACAAGCTTCCACATCTTAATCATCCAGGTGTCTACCAGATTCCATGCTCTTGTGGATTATCTTATTTCGGACAAATGGGAAGATCTGCCTCTATTCAGCTAGAAGAACACCAATCTTATATTGAATACTTTAAACCTGAAAGGTCTGGACTTGCAGAACATGCCATCTTCACTAGACATAGAGTTCATTGGAGAAAGACAAGAGTTCTTTACAAAAGTCGGTTCCTCATGGAACGCCTTTATAAAGAAACATGTGAAACTCTGTTTCATTCTCCTAACTTAAACAGATCCGACGGCTTATGTCTATCCCCTTTATGGGAGATAGTACTTTACAAATCAGCTAATCTTTCCTAACTTTTTTTTTTTTTTTTTTTTTTTTTTAAGGAAATGTATTGACCTTTTTAGTTATCTTACACCAGCTACTTAGGTGGCACTTTTTGGAATTGTCAGTTATTTTTAATTTGAGCTTAATATGTACTGAAGATGCCTCATACTTTTAAATTATACTATTAAATTATACTATTAAATAATCTTTGTACGTTAGTTTTTTCCGTTATTAATTTTGTATCGATATGTCTACTCACGGTATACCTCTTTTAAAACTTAGAAATAAATAAGTTATGATGGCATTGTATAAAGCCTTGATCAGGCCTCGTATGAATTATTGTGCACAGATTTAGTTGCCAAGTTTTCATGGTGACAAGGATATGTTGGAAAGGATCCAGAGATGATACAAAAAGGTGGTCAGTGGTCTTTGAAATGTGGAGTATGAGGACAGATTGAGAGAATGTAAATTTGAAAGCCTTGTGAATAGGAGGAGGAGGGGGGGTATATCATCGTCATCATCATCATGCGTATCAAGGATTTAGGCCTAGCATGGCCTGTTCCAAGCCTTAGAAGTCATCGTTGAATCGTTTAAGAGGGTGTCCTGGTTTTCTTTTTCCTAAAGGCTTATACTTTAAGGCTTGTTTTGGTAATCTTTCTGTTTTCATTCTTTGAACGTGTTCCATCCATTTATGTTTATATTTTTTAATTTTTTCTATTACTGGTTCTTGGTTTAGTTCATTCATAATTTCTTCATTTCTTTTGTGATCAAATAGAGTATACTTTGCAGTTTTTCTCATAAACTTCATTTCTTCCTTTGTTAATCTTTGTTTGTCTTTTTGTTTTATTGTCCAGATTTCGCTTCCATACATTAAGACTGGTAGGGCTAATGTATTGTATACTTTTAGTCTGATTTGTTTTTGAACTAGGATTGGTTTAAATATAGAGTTAATTAACCTGTTCGTCATCATCAAATTCCTGACATGTACCCTCAAGGGGTGTACAAGATATGATAGTACTACATGAAAAATTGACACCATTACTAACTTCCTATCTACAATTTTCCTCCAAATCAGTCTATTACTTGTCAAGACTCCAATATTATCATTATCAGATCTTATATTTCTATCATCTAAGGCACATTGTACCGTATCAATCAACCTATATCTTGGTCTTCCTCTAGGTTGTTTTCCTGTCAACCTGGCAGAGAACACTTGTTTTGCTAATCTTTCTTCACCCATTCTGTTTAAGTGATCATACCACCTGAGATTAGCTCTGCTAACGCATTCTTGGATGCCGACAACGTCATGTTCTTTCCTAATATCCTCGTTTTTAATATGATATTGCCATTGATGCCATCTGTTCACGCCTCTAATCTTTCTCAGGACTCTCATATCTGCGGTCTCTAGTCTTTGGTCAAGTGTTTTACTTCTGACCCAGCTCTCAGATCTATAAGTTAAAACTGGATTGAATACAGCTAATTTAGTGTTCCGATTTATTTCTCTCTTATTCCATATGAATTTATTCAATTGACTTCCTACTATACCAACTTTGTTGATTCTGTTGTCTATTTCCATATTTAATTTACCATCTTCACTAAAAATCGTGCCAAAGTAGCTGAAATGTTTTACTTGTTTCACAGGTTTCCTGTTCACAACACAGTTGACATTTTCCACAATTCTACCTATTTTCATTGTCTTTGTCTTTGTAATGCTGACCTTCATACCATATCTATTACAACAGTTATTTAATTTAGTCAGGAAATGTTGCAAACTTGTAGGGGATTTATTTAGAAGTATAACATCGTCCGCATAAAGCAAAGAGCTGACATTAACATCTCCAATTCTGATATCATGTTTAATACCACTTTCTTTCATAATGTGATCCATATAGATAATGAATAACAGAGGGGATAATGTACATCCTGGTCTCACACCAGATTTAACATTAAACCATCTCCCTGTACTTCCTTCAATTCTAACTGCTGACTTACAACTCAAATACAGACTAAGTATTGCTTGATATAATGCCCCATTGACATATAACTGTAGCGTATTGAATAGCTTCTCTCTTGGCACCTTGTCATATGCCTTTTCCAGATCGACAAAACTTAAATACAGATCTTTGTTATATTCCCATGCTTTCTCGGCTATTTGTCGTAAAGTGAAGATCTGATCCCGACAGCCTCTATTTTGCCTGAATACAGCTTGTTCTTCACCAAGCTTTTCTTCCACAATTCTTCTCAACCTTTTCTCAAGTATACTTGAATATATCTTGCCAGGAACACTCAGCAGAGAAATACCTCTGTAATTCTCACATTCAGTTTTCTTTCCCTTTTTATATATGGGTACTAGGAGCGCTTTACTGCAATCATCGGGAATTCATCCCTCTGTCCAGGCTTTCTGAACTATGCAGTGCAGCCACTGCATGACTTTTATACCACCATACCTCAGCATTTCTGGTCGAATATCACCTACTCCTGCTGCCTTTCCACATTTCAAGCCTTTGATGGCTTTTTCTACTTCAAGAATGGATATGTATTCCTGACTGTATGCCTTTTGAGTGTTTATTACCACTGTGCTATCACTGCTTGTTTCATTTAGCAATTTTAGAAGTAATTACTCCATACTTCAAGGATATCTTTTTCTCCTCTTTTCATGTCACCTTTATCATCTCTAACTCCTTTTAAAGCACTCTTTCCTCCATTTCTAAGCTTCTTCAATTACCTCAAGAATATCTTACCACCTTCTTGATATTTATTTTTTATGTTCTTGCCAAAGTTCTCCCATGACTTTTGTTTAGCTAGTTTTACACAGTGTTTCGCTTTCTTACATTTGTCTCTGTATTCTCTAAGAGCAAAAGCTGACTTATTTGCCAGGAACTTTTGATATGATTTCTTCTTTTCCTTCACTGCCTCTTTAACTTCCTGTGTCCACCATGGAGTCCTGATTTTTCAATCCTTGCAGACAACCTCTCCACATGCCTCTCTGGCTGAATCAATCAGGGTTTTCTTCAAGGCTTGCCACTGAATCTCCAAGGTTTGATTCCTGTTCTCAAACTCTTTCATTTTTTCTTCAATAATCTTTGTGTATTTTAGTCTACAGTTCACATCTGAGAGCTGCTCAACTTTTATTCGCTTTAAAACCTTCTTACATGTTATTCTTTTCAATATGAAATGCAATTTTATCCTGCTCAAGACTAAATAGTGATCGCTTCCAATTTCAAATCCTCTGTACACTCTGGTGTCCTGCACCAGGGAGAAAACATCACTATCAACAATAACATAGTCAATGAGACATTTCTTATTCCTTGCCATGTGAATTTGTGCACATTTTTATGTTGGAACATGGTGTTAGTAATAACCAGTCCATGTTCTGAGCAGAAATCTGATATATGCCATTATTATTAGGTTTGCGCTTTTCTCCAAATTTTCCCAAAATATTTTTGTATGTCTGACAATCACTTCCTACTCTGCTATTTAGATCCCCAACAAGGACCAACTTTTCCTTTTTCATTGTGACAGTAGCTTTCTCTAGAACCTCAAAAAATTCCTCCACTTCTACCTTAGTAGAACTTTCTGTGGGACCATAGGCACAAATAAGTCTCATTGTCCAGTTCAGCATTCTCATATTTGTCCACATCACTCTACTTGAGACTCCTGCCATTCAAGAAAATGAGCCTCATATTTTGTGTTGAATACTATGGCTACTCCTTCTTTTCCTTGATTGTCATTTCTTGAATATAACATTTTGTATTTATTGCTCAGAAAGATCTTACCAGTTTTTGTCTTTTTTGTTTCAGTCATCCCTATTATGTCGATCTGGTACTTAACTAATTCCTCAGCTAGCTGCATTTCTTTGTCATTCAGGCTTCTTATATTCATAGTACCGATCTTTAACTCTGGTGATGTTGAGTTGGGGTGTGTTTTCAGATTTGTTCCAGTAGCTGACTTTTCGCTGTTTGCCCTGGTTCCCTGGTGAAAACAACGGGGGCCTTGTTTAACCGGGCGATGCCCCAGCCAGCATGAAATTTTGTAATGTTGTACCATCATTTTTTATTTTGGTTTAACCAATAAGAATACAATTTGGTCGGCTAAATCCCAAATTGCCAGCCCATTCTCGTTCGTTCAGTATCCAGGTAGATACCCAACAGAGTGCACCACGAGAAGGTGAGGATTAGACATTAGGTCAAAAGCCCTGGTCGGTTCTCCGCATTCCTTTAAAGGCTATGTGGAGGTTTCCTCTCAGTTATACAGCTTTGACCCTTAAGCACCCCAAATTAACCTGTTATTTTTAAATATTTTGTAATTTTTGCATTTTTATCGTTTTCATTTTCATATGTGATCATACATCCTAGGTAGTTAAATGAATTCATCTGTTCTGAGATCTTGTTATCTATTACTATTTTAGTTCTTGCTGGATCTTGTCCTTTATATGTCATAGTTTTTGATTTTTCTGTTGATATTATCATACCATAATCTTTGGATATCTCATTTAGATCTAAAATAGCTTTCTGTAAGTTATCTTCAGAATTTGTAATTATTATTTTGTCATCGGCAAAGAGGAGAGTGTTTAAGTTTACTGTAGGAGAAAGTTTAATTCCTTGATGTAAATTTTTATTCCATTTTATTATTATTTCATTTAAATAGATATTAAAAAGAGTTGCTGAGAGTCCCTGTCGGACGCCTCGGTTTATCTCTCTCGTATGTGATAGCTCGTGATTTAATCTTATTTGTATTTGATTAATTTCATATATACTTGTGATAGCTTTTAGGATATTAATTGGTATTTGTCTTTCTTTTAATATGTTAAATAATATGTTTCTTTTAACTTTTTCAAATTCTTTTTGAAAGTCAATAAATGCAATATGTGTTTCTAAATTGTATATGATTGAGACATATAAGTTAGTCAGGGGTTGTTATCTGGTTGACATGGAAGAGATTTTTCATAGAATGGGAGAGGAGACATAGAACAAGAGGCCATTGCTGTAAACTGTATAAGGTGGGTGTGAACAGAGGAGTGAGGAGAAGGTTCTTTGCATGGAGACTGTTTCATAAGTGGAATGCATTGCCTGAGTGTGTTGTGAATGTAGACACATCGAATCATTTTAAGGTGTGGTTGGATGAACATTGTGTGTGTGATAGTGTGTACCTCCCATGAGGAGTCTCTGACTCCATGGAGGTCAGATGTTAATAATAATAATAATGCATGAATGTATTATTTAATTATTAATGCACACTGAAATTGCAGTAGTTTCCAAGCCTAATTATTTTCTTCTAGATGATTTTTGCCATTAGAAACTTTTTTTTTTTTTTTTTTGCACAAACTTTCATTTGCTATGTATTGATTTTTTTTGTCTTCTCTTAAATGTTTGGCTAAATAATTCAGTATTGTCAAAAACTGATTGGTGAAAATTAATTTCATTAGGTTACCATCTTGGTTTTGAAGCTAATCTACATAATTCTGATGACAAACTTTTTACTTCAGAAAAAATTACAATACTTGACATGTATTCTCTTTATATTAACATGGTGTAACCAGTGGCCCACACCATAACTGCAAATGAATTATTTTGAAGAGATTGTGAAAAATATTCATGTACATTGGATGACTAATTAAAATAATAATGTATATTATCCAGATATTAAAATACATGTAACCACTTAAAGATAAAGATTAAACTATTGACATACAGATATTTTGATTTGTAAATCGGAACCCTGCATCATTAGAGAATAAACAATGGTAAATTCAAACAATAACACATTGAAATTACATGATATAAACAATGGCTATCTTATGTGCAGTCACAAAGGTGCCAGTTTGTAAACTGTTTGGATCCTAAAAAAATAAATTATGAAATTATGGTTGCTGTTAACATTTCCCCAGGTTCTGGACATATATAAAGCCAGAATTTGTAAAATAGTTATTAGCAACCATATGTCATAATTTTTTAGGTTCCTAATAGTTTAATAGTTTACAACCTGGTGCCCTCATAACTGCACAGAATAAGATGGCTTATATTGTTCCACTTCACAAAGATGGTGATATGACTGAGGCTACAAATTGTAGCCCAATCTTTATATCTTATGTTGTAGTTAAAGTGTTAAAGAGGCTGGTGAGAGTTAAGATACAGAAGTGAGTTGTTAACAGCAGCCATGCTTGTCTGCATGGCTTTGTTAAAGGGAGTTCATTTTTACTAATTTGCTTATGTACTATAACAAGGTGATGAATGCATTGGACAAAGGAGGTGCATAAACAGTGATATACTTTGATTTTGCAAAGGCTTTTGATAGGTTGCCACACAACAAGTTGGTAACTAAATTGGAACAGGTGGGATTGGATAGATTAATAAATTAGATAGGTGACTGGCTCTCAAATAGGTATCAGCAAGTCCTGTATGGCCTTGATCAGGCCTCATATGGATATGGTCATATGATTTTATATTATTATTATTATTATTATTCAGGCCTCCATGGAGTCAAAAGACTCATCGTGGGAGGTCCTTCCTAAGAACATAAAGTTGTCAAGACTCATCAAGGGGAGGTCCCCCCTAAGAAACACAAAGTCTATCATACCACTCCTTAAACTCATTGACCATTCTCGCTCTCACCACTCCATCAGGCAATGCATTCCACGGTTCAACCACCCTCCATGCAAAGAAACCACTCCTCACCCTCTTGCTCACAGTTTCCTTTCGTAACTTCCAGGGATGGCCTCTTGTCATCACTCCTTCCCGCTGTTCAACCGAGTTTATGGTAATGAGGATATATTAGAAAGGTTCTAGAGAAAATTGACTGAGGTAGTAGTTACTCTTTGCAACATGGAGTATGAAGACAAATTAAAGGAATGTAATTTGCAAAGCCTTGTAAATAGAAGGAGGACAGGAGATGTGATTGAGATATAAGTTGGTAAGGGTTTGTTACCTGGTTAATGTGGAAGAAATTTTCATAAAATGGTAGAAGAGGTAAAACAAGAAGCCATCCCTGGAAACTGTATAAGGAAAGTGTGAGCAAGGAAGTGAGGAACAGCTTCTTTGCATAGGGATAATATTATTATTATTATTGTTGTTGTTGTTGTATGGACATCTTCATAGAGTGAAGACTGATCACAGGTGACCCAAACTATCCACACAATCTATCATATCTCTCCTTGAACCCATTAACAGACAAAGCATTCACAACTGACTCTTGCAACCCATTCATTTACAATGTTCAAAGCAAAAAATCTAGGCCTCACATCCCTACTAATATGATTGAAGATGTGGAAGGCATTGCAAAACAGTGTGATGATGCAGACACATTGAATGAATTTAAAGCACAATTTGATGAGTGTTATGTGATGTTGTGTATTCTCCCTCAATGAGTCTTTTGAGTCTATGGAGGTCTGGTAAGATAACCATTTTTTATATCACATAGTTTCAGTGTATTCTATAAACAATTTAATCTATACTCCAATATCCAAACCATAAATATCTATATGTTAACAGTCTGTTATGAAAATATCTTTCTGGTTCTGTATTTTCCTATCAGAATGAATTTTTTACAGTTTTTTTCTCCATGAAGATCCAAACATATAAATCTAGAACAAAATTTGGGATGTGTCATATTTTTATTATTTTTTTTTTGTGTGTGGTTCCCATCCACAAAAGGTTATTATAAACTTATAGTATGTCGTGTACCATAGGTGGACTAAGAATTTTTTTTTTTTTTTTGCCATTTTTATCAATTTTATATATTTTGTTGTAATTTTTTGGTATTTATTTTTACAGTCTGGAAACCCTGCTCTAGAGACCAAACATGGAACTTTTTCAATCCACCTCTGGCCTCCAATAAGCAGGGAGGTGGTTTCATACTGGATGATGAAATTCATCCCCCATCTAAAGACAATTACGAACATCCATGCCCACGACAAGATTCAAATTGCAACCTGTTAGTTGAAGAGCAGGTACGCTAACCACTCGGCCAACCTAGCTGGGAATGTATTTTTCTTTTGTGTGTGTATGTGTAGATTTTATTATTATTATTATTAATATCTAACCCTCTATAGAGTCAAAGGACTCATCACGGGAGGTCCACACTTGGAGGTCATGCCAGATTGATCAGCAAACATGATTTGAACCTATTCATGTTTGCTGATCAATCAGCCTCCACACTCACCTAAGGTACTAAATAAATACTGCAATATGTATTGCAGTCGTTTCATGTATTATAGTATATTTTGACTTTCCACTACATGTACTGTGTATGTAGTAAATACTTTAATGCCTAAGAGTAACATCACAGGGTGCTTAAGGGTCAAAGCTGTGTAACTTGAGAGGAGACCTCCACATAGCCTTTAAAAGGAATGCGGAGAACCGACCAGGGCTTCTGACCTAATGTCCAATCCTCACCTTCTCGTGGTGCACCCTGTTGGGTATCTACTTGGATACTGAACGAACGAAGATGGGCTGGCAATTTGGGATTTAGCCGACCAACTTGTATTCTTATTGGTTAAACCAAAATAAAAAATGATGGTACAACATGACAAAATTTCTTGCCGGCTGGGGTGTCACCCGGTTAAACAAGGCCCCTGTTGTTTTCATCAGGGAACCAGGGCGAACAGCGAAAAGTCAGCTACTGGAACAAATCTGAAAACAAACCCCAACTCAACATCACCAGAGTTAAAGATCGGTACTATCAACGTAAGAAGCCCGAATGGCAAAGAAATGGAGCTAGCTGAGGAATTAGATAAGTACCAGATCGACATAATAGGGGTGACTGAAACAAACAAGACCAAAACTGGTGAGATCTTTCTGAGCAATAAATACAAAATGTTATATTCAGGCAATGACCATCAAGGAAAAGAAGGAGTAGCCATAGTATTCAATACAAAATACGAGGCTAATCTTCTTGAATGGTAGTCAGTCTCAAGTAGAGTAATGTGGGCAAATATGAGAATGGGGAACTGGACAATGAGACTTATTTGTGCCTATGGTCCCACAGAAGGTTCTACGAAGGTAGAAGTGGAGGAATTTTTTGACACTTTAGAAAAAGCAACTGACACAATGAAAAAGGAAAAGTTGGTCCTTGTTGGGGATCTAAATAGCAGAGTAGGAAATGATTGTGAGACATACAAAAATATTTTGAGAAAATTTGGAGAAAAGAGCAAAGCTAATAACAATGGCAAATATCTGTTGGATTTCTGCTCAGGACATGGACTGGTTATTATAACACCATGTTCCAACATAAAAATGTGCACAAATTCACATGGAGAGAAGAGGCTAGGAATAAGAAAAGTCACATTGACTATGTTATTGTTGATAGTGATGTTTTCTCCCTGGTGCAGGACACTAGAGTGTACAGAGGATTTGAAATTGGAAGTGATCACTATTTAGTCTTGAGCAGGATAAAATTGAATTTCATATTGAAAAGAATAACGTAAGAAAGTTTTAAAGTGAATAAAAGTTGAGCAGCTCTCAGATGTGAACTGTAGACTAAAATACACAAAGATTATTGAAGAAAAAATGAAAGAGTTTGAGAACAGGAATCAAACCTTGGAGATTCAGTGGCAAACTCTGAAGAAAACATTGATTGATTCTGCCAGAGAGGCATGTGGTGAGGTTGTCTGCAAGGATAAAAAAAATCAGAACTCCCTGGTGGACACAGGAAGTTAAAGAGACAGTGAAGGAAAAGAAGAAAGCATATCAAAAGTTCCTGTCAAATAAGTCAGCTTGTGCTCTTAGAGAATATAAAGACAAATGCAAGAATGCTAAACACTGTGTAAAACTAGCTAAACAAAAGTCATGGGAGGACTTTGGCAAGAACATAGAAAATGAATATCAAGAAGGTGGCAAAATATTCTGGAGGTTGTTGAAGAAGCTTAGGAATTGAGGAAAGAGTGCTGTAAAAGGAGTTAGAGATGATAAAGGTGACATGAAAACTGGAGAAAAAGATATCCTTGAAGTATGGAGTAATTACTTTGAAAAACTGCTAAATGAAACAAGCAGTGATGACAGCACAGTGATAAAAAACACTGACCAGGCATGCAGTCAGGAATACATATCCATACTTGAAGTAGAAAAAGCCATCAAAGGCTGGAAATGTGGAAAGGCAGCTGGAGTAGATGATATTTGACCAGAAATGCTGAAGTATGGTGGTATAAGAGTTTTACAGTGGCTGCACTGCATAGTTCAGAAAGCCTGGATAGAGGGACGAATTCCTGATGATTGGAGTAGAGCTCTCATAGTACCCATATATAAAAAGGGAAATAAAACTGAATGTGAAAATTACAGAGGTATTTCCCTACTGAGTGTTCCTGGCAAGATCTATGCAAGCATACTTCAGAAAGGATTGAGAAGAATTGTGGGGGAAAGGTTGGTGAAGAACAAGCTGGATTCAGGCCAAATAGAGCTGTCAGGATCAGATCTTCACTTTACGACAAATAGTTGAGAAAGCATGGGAATATAACAAAGATCTATATTTAAGTTTTGTCGATTTGGAAAAGGCATATGACAAGGTGCCAAGAGAGAAGCTATTCAATACACTACAGTTTTATCGTGTCAATGGGGCATTATATCAAGCAATACTTAGTCTTTATTTGAGTTGTAAGTCAGCAGTCAGAATTGAAGGAAGTACAGGAAGATGGTTTAATGTTAAATCTGGTGTGTTACAAGGATGTAAATTATCCCCTCTGTTATTCATTATCTATATGGATCACATTATGAAGGAAAGTGGTATTAAACATGATATCAGAATTGGAGATGTTAATGTCAGCTGTTTGCTTTATGCGGATGATGTTATACTTCTAAATAAATCCGCTACAAGTCTGCAAGATTCTCTGACTAAATTGAATAGCTGTTGTAATAGATATGTTATGAAGGTCAGCAATAAAAAGACAAAGACAATGAAAATAGGCAGAATCATTGAAAATGTCAACTGTGTTGTGAATGGAGAACCTGTGGAACAAGTAAAACATTTCAGCTACTTAGGCATGATTTTTACTGAAGATGGTAAATTAAATATAGAAATAGACAACAGAATCAGCAAATCTAGTATGGTGGGAAGTCAATTGAATAAATTCATATGGAATAAGAGAGAAATTAGTCAGAACACTAAATTAGCTGTATACAAGACAGTGTTCAAACCAGTTTTAACTTATGGATCTGAGAGCTGGGTCAGAAGTAAAACACTTGACCAAAGACTAGATTCCGCAGATATGAGATTCCTGAGAAAGATTATAGGCATGAACAGATGGCATCAATGGCAATATCATATTAAAAACAAGGATATTAGGAAAGAACTTGACATTGTCAGCATCCAGGAATGCGTTAGCAGAGCTAATCTCAGGTGGTACGGTCACCTAAACAGAATGGGTGAGGAAAAATTAGCAAAACAAGTGTTCTCTGCCAGGTTGGCAGCAAAACGACCCAGTGGAAGACCAAGATATAGGTGGATTGATACAGTATAAAGTGCCTTAGACGACAGAAATATAAGATCTGATAATGTTGGAGTCTTGACAAGTAACAGACTGATTTGGAGGAAAATTGTAGATAGGAAGTTAGTAATGATATAATTTTTTCATGTAGTACTATCATATCCTGTACACCCCTTGTGGGTACATAGCAGGAATTTGATGATGACGATAATGATGATGAGTAACATCACCAATGTCTATAACTTAACAGCCTTCTCATTACCAGGGCAACAAGCTACAATTAAACCAAAGTTATATTTTATTCATATTTTTGCACTGTATTTTATAATGATTAAATACACTCACTGAATATAGTAAAATGTAATATTATGCATTTATGTGCATTTATTATTAAACATAGTTAATTCTGTGATTTATCCTCCTTTCAAATATGTATATATATTAAGTACCAACATGATGTCATCCACATTAACTTTTTGGAATATTTTTTGTATGTAATATCCAGTTTATAAAAATAGGCTAGTAATGAAGCAAAATCCTTTTATGTATATCATAAAAAACACTGAGTATAAAATTCTAGTACCCTTTTATACTTAAATGTGAAGTTAAAAAAGTAAGCAAAATTATGTTATTGAGTGGTGGTGATGGAGGTGGTTTTTCCTCTTCAGTCGTTTCCGACCCTAGGTGACTTTGTAGGCATTAACCACAAAGTGTTCCTGGGGAGATTTTTACAGGGTAGTTCACCATTTCTTTTCCCAACCCCCTCCAAATTTTATCCAGGCTCAGGACTGGCATATAGCTTCGACGTATTCATGACTGTAATCCATGTGTGTTCACTGATCCAGTTTGTCTGTTCTGGGAGATGAAAAATCCTAGTTTCTTCAATAAAAATAAGTTCTATTTTTCTCTTTTGTCTGTGGTACTATAGAAATAAAGTGATTATGTGTGAACTCACTTTTATTATTACTGCAATCAGAGCCCATATCTCATGCTCATTATATTATTACGGTTCTTATAATTAGTGCTCTCAATCTCTTTATTCATACATGTCCTTTCAGACTATTAACATGACATCTGCATAAATATTACCTAAGGAAAAAGATGACAATTTCAAAGCTACATATCTGAAATTAAAGTGAGAAGTAGATACATTAAAAATATTAATCTCAATAATGACATTACATATCCATCAAATAACACAAATGCATAGGGAAGATGTACACTTCAGATAGTTTTATTCTGACAGCATATTATTGTTATTATTATTACCCAAGACCTCATGGTCAAAGACTCATCTGAGAGGTCCTTTTATCACACACACATCTCATCATACCTTGTCTTAAACACAAACTCCTTGCAGACACCACACTCTCAGGCAAGGCATTCCAATCATTCACAACTCTGCACGAAAAAAACCTGCCTCTCACTCCCCTACTCACACCCTCTTTATACAGTTTCCAGGGATGACCTCTGGTTCTCCCCTGATCTCCCACTATTTTCTGTAGAACTTCTCCACCATTGATCTTATAACAACCCCTTACCAACTTGTAGGTCTCTCTATCATATCTCCCCTCTTCCTTCTCTCCACCAGACTCTGCAAATTACATCTTCTCAATCTTTCCTCATACTCAACATTCCAGAGGTCAGAAACTACCTTAGTCAGTCGCCTTTGGACCCTTTCCAACATCTCTTAATCCTTCTGAAAACCCGGTGACCAAATCTGGGCACAATAGTCCATGTGTGTCCTAATCAAAGCCTTATACAATGGAACAAGAATCTCCCTACTTCTACACATTAGTGTCCTCCGCACCATTCCCAGAAGTCTTTGTGTTGTCTTCACAATTTTGGCGATGTGTCCCCTAAATTTTAGATCCTTATCCACTATCGCTCCCAGATCTCTTATTTCCTCTACCTCCAACAATATATTCTCACCAAGCATAAATTCTGCATCTCATCTTTGTTTTCCAAATTTTAAAACCTTACATTTTGCTGTTTCTTATACTTCTAGCATTGGTATACAAACACAACAGCTCGTTTCTGGATCTACAGCTAGTTCCACTAGATCTCTCCATGCTGGACTGGGGCCATTTCCCTTTCTGCTTCTTCATTTTAGAACCCTTTTCAATTCCATCTGTTTCCTCTTGATCCCTGGTCATCCCATTTCTTTCCTGCCTACACATGCTCTCACCTCCTCTTGGGGCATCCACCTTTCTCACGCTGTGTACCCCTGTCAACCCTGAGCCTCCCCGTTTCCCTGCTCCTCTTGCACACCCATTCTCTCATTTTCTATAATCATACCACTCACTTCCCCATTCATAACCACCTCTTCAATCTCTCCTGCTCTTCCACATCACTTCCCACTCGATCTGATTCATTCTCTCTATTCACTTCTCTACCTTCCAGCAGCAGTCTCTCCAAGCGACTCACACCATAACCACTCAAATGCAGTCCATCGCTCCCTTACTGCTCACTTCGTCCCTCAAACTCATTCCACACATTAACAAACTGTACTCCTATCTCCTCACACATTTCAGCCAGAATATCATTCATAATCCTTACTTTCCGCCTCGTTTCACCACAATCATACCTAGGCAGCACACCGACTACCCTTCCCATCACACTATTCTCTTTTATCTTTCCAAGCAGCCTATATAAACAAGTACTGTATATATGTTAGATTTTTCTTGCTAGCTCTATTTTAAAATATATAAAACAGGAAAAACAAACAAGCAAACAATGAAATTTACTTAGTTATACATTTTAACTCTATTAAGATGTGTATTCATTTTCAGAATGTCTCCAAATTTGATATGCCATATAATAAAATTATTAAATAATTTACTTAATTATTTAATTAAATAGTTAAAATTATTTAAATAATTTTAAATAAACTGTAAAATGATTTAGATGCTAGCATATACAAGTATATTTGCTTTAGAGAGAACTTGCAACTACAAGATATTGTATTTATAGTCAAATAATATTCTGAGTACATCGCAATTTTGAGGAGGAAGTTTAACTACTGAAATATGAATAACAACGCTGTCCAAGTAAAGCATAATCAGTTTCATTCTTTCTTTGATTACGTATTGCTTATTCTTGCAGTTTAAATTCTTAGAAACTCACAGAAGTGATTTTTATTATTCTTATTACATGACACCTCAAGGAATCCACAGACTTATTGCCTGTATAATTTTGGAATAACATTCAGTTAAATTTTTAGTAGGTTATTGTTCTATATTTTTTATATCGGCTGTATAGCATTTCCCAATTCTTGCATTTATTCTGTGTTCTACTTCATAATGCATTTGTAGTCTCAGCCAAAACACCAAGATAACACAATACAAGTTCAAATGAATTTTAACGTATGAATCTAAAAGTTTGGTTAGAGGTAAAATACTTGATTAGTGATTAGAGATCAGTGATATGAGTTCTGAGAACCATAATAAAAAAAATAAAATAAAATAAAATAACATAACTTACCATTATTAATATTCAAGAAGGTTTAAGAAGAGCTCAGTGGGATTCAGTGAATTCCATTGAGAATAAAAATCCACAGGTTTGAATCTATTTGGAGAGCAGATAGACTAACCACTTGGCCAACTAGGCTGGCAGAGCCACAACAAACACTCTTATATATCTGACATTTAAATCATTTTAGTGGATCAGGGACAGTAGAACCTAACAGGACAGCTGAGATATACTACTTTAACTAAGGATCCCATTTTTTGAAAACAAAAAACCGGGACACAATAAATTTTGTAGAATTAAGGGTTAAGAAAAATAAATTTTATTCGTTAATAACATTATGTATTTTAAAATAAAATAAAAAATATCAATTTGAATTTGAATTTGATTTATTAATGTAGATAACATAAATGTTTATACATACGTCAAATAAATAGAATTCTAATAACAACACTTAAACACAGATGGCAATATTTAAACACGTAACACTTAAATCAAACATTAATAAGTATATGAAATATAAAGACATAGATTTTTCATTGAAATTACACTTTCTTTTGGGCATTTTGTAACAAACAGTATAACTTTATTAATTTAAAAAATACAGTATTCACAATTAATACGAGAATGCAAAAATACGAAATGAACAGTTCAAAACTTCTCTACAGGTTATATCACATACCCTGTAGCGATATAAAAACAATTTAGCGCCTGACACGTGAAGCTTAGTTCACATAGTGTACGATATCTGACGGTATGAAATGTTTCTCATTGGTTGAAAGAAAATGAACTATCGTGGCGCATTAATATTCAAAAACATGTTGACCAATGAGAAACATTTCGGACCGTCAGATATCGTATGCTATGCGAACTAAGCTTGAGACAAAAGATTGCTAAAAATTTACGGCCGACCAGATGAACGAAATAGATGCCGTGGTTATGATTAGTTAAACATACAGTTGGGTGACTGTCTCCCTCATTCTGACATTCTTTTCTCTGGCTGAATGAAATGTATGGAACTAAATCGTTTTCCCAAAATTCTAACATTCTGGTAATTCACCGAACTATAAAATAAATATGTCTCTGTTTTTTGTTTTGTAAACATACATTTTTAAAAGCACCCAAAAATATTACCACTTGTACTTATTCTTATTAGACATGTTAATATTTTTATATTCTAAAATATCCGGGACATTTAGTGTCCCAAAAACATATCGGGACAGCGGTACAGAAGTAATAAAACCGGGACATATGGGATCCCTAACTTTAACTGATGCTGGGGGTGTGGGTGTGTCAAAAGTAAGGGTGATATTCTTGGTCTGAACCAGATAATCAATCACCTTATTTATTAGGATGCACCTCATACTTGTCACTCCTTGATCTTAAACTCTAAACATATCTCCTTACCTATAACCTCAAGGAGATCCCAGTTTGATATCTCACTTCTAGAAGAGTTAAATATTTTATGAGGTAACTGTACAGGGTGTTCGGGATAAATTTGACAGTTTCGTAAGGAAAAAGAAAATCTTCTTTGTATCTATTAAATTTAATGAATTGACAAAAAAACATTACAGGCAGAGTTAATTACAATACTATCAACAAGATTTACTCAAAATAACCACCATTAGCATCGATCACAGCTTCAATTCTGCTTCGGAACCTCGAACAAGCTGATGCTACAGTCTCCCTGGGAAGGGCCGCAAAAACTGTTTTAATTTTATCCATTAACTGGGCTTTTGTATTACTGGAAGTGCGATTGGTGTCTTTTTCAACTGCGCCCCATACAAAATAATCCATGGGGTTAAGGTCTGGGGAGTTTGGAGGCCAAACATTTGGACTGGTGAAGTCGTAGAAATTTTCAGACAACCATTTTTGACTTTTCCCAGAGGTGTGGCAAGGGGCCGAATCCTGCTGCCATACATACGGCCTACCATTGGCTACCCTTGTTATCCAGGGCTTGACTACAGTTAGCAACTCCACGAACAAAGCCCGAATTCCAATGCCAGGGTTCTTCAACACCTGTTCCTGCAGATTTGCGAGGAATTCTGCTGTACGAACGCAATCAGATCGTCTGCTAGGGATCTTTCTTCTTGCTACATCCTCGTAGTCACCATTGCAAGTCTCTAGTTCATGCCTGATTGTTTTTACTGTATTCAGGGAGCATTGGGCAGCAGTCGTAATATCCTTATTTTGATGGCGGGCACGAATCATCATGATACAAGTTATTCTCTTCCATGATTCAGGTGGGTTCCAGCTATCCATCCTTTCTGACATCTTGTATATGAATGAAGAAGGGTCCAAACTTTTAAATGAAGAGAAGTGTGTGTTAATACATGTAACTTACGGAAAAATATAATTAATTATAAATATGTCAAATTTATCCCGAACACCCTGTATATCTCATGATTGTGTTCTCCCTACTGATGTTACTCACTGTAGTTTTTCTTAGTGTTGCTGATATGATGTTTCAAAAAGAATATCACCAGAACATAGTTTTGAACACCATAGAACACCAGGCCAACATTTTTTTTCTTAATTTCTTAAGAAAAATTTTGGCATTTTTCCTAATAAGGTTGCACATCTATTTCAATTCCATCCTGTTTTTTCTTTGAGCTCTGTCCACACATTCAGATACTGCATCATGTAAGCATCTTTTCACTGCATTTTCCCATGCTGTGCTTATATCCTTCCCATTCAGTAACTGATACCATGGGACTGAGCTAGAAGAGATACCAAGGTGATCTTTTTTTTTTTTTTTTGTGCAAAACCAGTTGGCAACCTAATTTGCATTCTCACATTCGTATTGTTTCTTTCATAAATATTCACATAAAAAGAGACAAGTCAAAGATTGGTATCTCTTCTAGGTCCGGTTCCCACTGATGACATTTATTAATGCTCATCATTGGATTTGCTTGCTTCTTTGGGAGAGGGGATGGAGAGATTCTACTTGTAACTCCCTAAACTCATTCACCATTGGGACGCTCACAACTACCTCTGGCAATCTATTCCACTCATTTGCTACTCTCGAACCAAAGAATCTAGTCTATATACACTCTTACTAACTGACTCTTACACAATTTCCAGGGATGACCCCCTTGTTTTTTCCCTTTTCCCTCATGTGTTAAAACGTTTCTTTTGTGTCAATCTTATAGAATCCCTTTAGTAACTTATAAGTTTCTATCATGTCCCCCCCCCTCTCCTCCACCTGTTTACTAAACTCTGCAATCGCACACCTTCAATCTGTCCTCATAGGGAGCATTCCACAGACCTGTCACCAGCTTGGTCACTTGTCTCTGAATCCTCTCCACTGCCTCCTGATCCCCAAAAAACCGTGTCACTAAATCTGTGCACAGTGGTCAAGATGCAGCCAAATTATAGCCTTATAAAGAGGGATAAAAATCTCTTCTCTTTACTTGTCAGTGTGTTCTTCAGCACCTAAATAATCCTTTGAGCTATTTTGCGAACTGTTGCAATATGCTCTCAGAACTTCAAATCTTAAAAAATTTTCAGCAACTAGCTCTGACCTGGAGTATTTTAATAAGGTGTTGCACAGTTTTATTGCTTGTGTATGGGAAATATATGACTTGCATTACTTCAACCTTGGTATCTCTTCTGGGTCTGGCTCTCACTGATGAGTCATCAATAAAGGTCAAAACTGGTCTGGATAGTGTCTTTTCCCATAATATATAGTGTTATACCCAGCAGAAATGATATGTGCTTTGCATTATGGAACACTGAAGAATTAATGTGAAGCCTTAATATACAAGTGGCCTAGTTGTGAAGATACTTCATGTTCAAACTTTGTTTGTTTGCACTTAGATAAAGGATTAAACAAGCATATAATTTTTTGTCATCTTTCATTTATAACCAAGCGAAAAAACTTTCAAAAAATAGATTGTACATATTTTATTTGAAGAAAAAGTTAAAAAATTCTTTCATTAAAAGAAAAATTGTGAATTCTTTATATGTAGATTTTTTTTTTCTTATTCACAGCCCTCAACGAAAGGAAAGCTGAAGTGAGAATTCAGTTTAAAGATGTTCCAGGGGATATATTCCATGGCCAGTGCATGCGCAATGAATTAGTAATTCGAGTCCAGCCGGGTGAAGCTGTATATGTAAAATTGATGACTAAAAAGCCAGGAATGTCTTTTGAAATGGAAGAATCTGAACTGGATCTTACATATGGAAGTAGATATAAGGTAGGAAAGGTTGTAGAACTAGTAATAATACTATGTTAAGGTGTTAAAAGTGAACAACCACGCAGTAAGATAAAATGTGACTCATTTGGTTCATGTTGATTACTCTTAACAAAATGGCAAAAGAAAATATGCTATGTCTGCTTTATGTTAACTTTAAGATGTGTGGAATTTGAACAGCCCATATTGTTATGTTATAATACTGTGTGTTTGTACTTAATATGATATAAAATTCTTGTTGGCAGTTTGTTGTCCAAGTTCAATCTGTGTATACATATACACAGATTGAACTTGGTTAGAACTCAAAATGTTGTTGTTTCAGAATTTCAGGCAAGACATTAAGACTATGAAGGCAAATGCATTGTCTTTAATTGCATATATTCTCTTGCTGTTTGCCAATTTTGCAAGATGAAAGATCCCTTGTTGATTGGATTTTTTAAGTATAGATGCGAACACAGATTGATAAGAAAATAACTATTCATTAACTTAAATGCTAATATTTCGCTGGTATTATATCCAGCATCTTCAGAGCATACAAACAAAGTTTGTTACAGTAGTGAGACAACCGCAATCTGGTGTAACAGTGGGACTAGTATGAGTAATTGTAGCGTGCAACACAAAGACTGAAGTCCTAATTAGGCACCGTCTAAGTTAAAAAAAAAAAAAAAAACATATTAATTTGGTCTTAGGATGACTGTCTCCCAAATCTTTGGTATATTTTTACAGCCATACTTGTTGAGGTTTGGAGTATGTTTTAGGGCTTCTGTTGATTCCAGGAACAACCTCTCTGACTTGTAAAAGCTTCTGTGCAGTACTTTTGTTTTTTTTCAATTGATCCTGTGTGCAGGGGTATCCAAAGCATGGTCTGCCAGACCCAGCCTGCCATAGCGAAAGTGCCGGATATATTTTTTGTTTTCACCGAGGTGGATGTTCACAGTTCTTCCTGTCTGTCCGTAGTAGTCTCGATGACATGAACAGGACACTTCATAGACTCC
Organism: Typopeltis vanoorti; assembly: GCF_054136105.1. NCBI lineage: Eukaryota > Metazoa > Arthropoda > Arachnida > Uropygi > Thelyphonidae > Typopeltis > Typopeltis vanoorti. The sequence goes on from NC_143560.1 coordinate 29,089,596, forward strand.
TGGATGCAATAAAGGAGAGAATCTGTCCTTAGGTGAATAGATGAGAGTTGCCAATTTCACATAAGGTTTAAATACAGTGCATAGTTGGTGTTTGTTAAGCACCCTAGATATCTTTTCAGATGCGCCTTTAATGTATGGGATGGTGATAGTTTTGTTGTAGTCATCTGTGGTAGATAGTGGGGGGGGGATTTGGGGGAGCATTTAGTATTTTATATATCTTATGGGGATTATAGCCATTGGTCAGGAAGGTGTAACGCAGTTGAGAAAGTTCAGCAGTGAGAGCAATGTCATTGGAACAAATTGCTCTAGCTCTATGGGTTAGTGTTTTTAAGATACCATATTGTTGAGAAGAGTGATGGTGTGATTGTTTGTGTAAATATCTCCCTGTATGTGTGGGTTTTCTATAAACCGAGAATGATCAAGAACCTTCTGGAAGACGTGTGATAAGTATGTCCAGGAAGGGTAGAGTCATTGGCTTCTAGTTCCATTGTAAAGTGGATTTTAGGGTGTTGGCTATTTGTGAAATGTATTCAATGTGTCTGGGCCATATGGCCAAATAGCAAACACATCATCAACATAGCATAGCCAGAGACTAGGTTTGAGAGTGGCTGTGTTGATAGCTAGCTTTTCCAGATGTTCTATGTAGAAGTTGGCTGGGGGGGGGTAGAAAAAGGATTGCATAGCTGTTCTGTCTAATTGTTTGTATATTTTCCCTTTCCATGTAAAATAACCTGCCTGTACTGTGAATTTAAATAGCTGAAATATATCAGGGAGAAAATGTGAATTTAGTAAGTTAAGAATTTCATGAATAATGAGGTGATATCAAAACTCACCATTAAGTGTCTTAACTTTTTTAAGGTGTGGTTTTCTAAAATACATTTTAGGTGGGTAGAATTTTTAAGAAAAGAGGGAGAATGTTTATGCAAGTGGCTAGTAGTTTGGCTAAATGTTTAGCAAGTTTATCTGTGGGACTGTTTATACAATCTACAATAGGATGTAAAGGTGTACCTTGTTTGTGAATTTTTGGAGCTCCATATATCCTGGGTGTTGTAACGTGGAGAGATTTGAGTTTGTTGACTGTTTCTTTTGGCCAGGAAGTGACTTTGTTCAATAATTTGCACACCTTATTCTTTTGTGAGTTGGTGGAATCTCGATCTATAATTTGATATGTTGATTGGTCTTGGAGAAGTGTGTGCATTTTGCTTTCATATTCTGTTGTATCCATCAATACAGTTGCGTTTTCTTTGTCTGATTATAATAATATATATTATTATAATTATTATAATCAGGCAAAGGAAATTATAATAATATATATATTATATTATTATAATGAGACAAAGGAAACACAACTGTAGTGATGGATACAACAGAATATGAAAGCAAAATGCACGCACTTCTCCAAGACCAGTCAACATATCAAATTATAGATGGAGATTTCACCAACTCACAAAAGAATAAGATGTGCAAGTTATTGAACAAAGTCACTTCCTGGCCAAAAGAAACAGTCAACAAACTCAAATCTTTCCACGTTAAAACACCCAGGATATATGGAGCTCCAAAAATTCACAAACAAGGTACACCTTTACATCCTATTGTAGATAGTATAAACAGTCCCACAGAGTTTCCTTTGTCTGATTTGGTTATGGTAATGTGGTTATTATTGCATAGTTCTTTTAGAGCCATGATTTCTTTATGTGGGATATTATTTTTGGGAAGCTTAGAATGGATTAGGTTGTTGGCCACGTCTAATCGAATATTATTGGCTATTGCTGGAGGCAGGTCGTATATCCCACGCTCAACGGAAGCCATTATTTTGGCTTTTGGAATTTTGCATAGCACTGCATTGTTGGAGGATATTAAATTTCTTCTGGTGCCAGTTTTTAACTTTGGCAAATTCTTTATTGGCTGTAGAGTCGGAGATGCTATCCAGGATATCCCATAGTTCTGGGTTCAAAATGTTAGATAGTATATCACGTACCGCACTGATGGAAGAATTTATTTTTGTTAGTTCTCAGCGAGTAGCATATAACTGTTCCCATAATAATGCTAAACTCGCTCTTTTATAAATACGTTGGGCTTTCGCCGAGTGAAACTTGTTCTTAATTTTTATACAGTTTGGTATTAAATTGGTATCTTGGCACCTTTTTAAGAAGGCTAACCTGTTCATTTGCCTTGCCAATTTTACTTTCCACTTACCATATTGTCGTGCTTTGTGTACGATATAGTCTCCGTGAAGAATACTTATTCGTCACACATGTTGATTGGATTTTTAACAGTATAGATGTGAACACAGATTGATATGAAAATAACTATTTATTAACTTAAACGCTAATATTTTGCTGGTATTATATCCAGCATCTTCCGAGCATACAAACAAAGTTTGTTACAGTAGCGAGACAACCACAATCCGGTGTAACAGTGGGACTAGTATGAGTAATTGTAGCTTGCAACACAAAGACTGAAGTCCTAATTAGGTGCCATCTAACTTAAAAAAAAAAATCAATCTGTGTTCGCATCCATACCGTTAAAAATCCAATCAACATCTGTGACGAACACATTAGCCTTTCCACACGATGAAAGATCCCTGTTTTACAGAGGAATACACTGTCACCCTATATGAGACAATCTAACTCACGTTTAATTAAAAAAACATTATGAAGTTTTCTCATATTCTAGATAGGAATCAGATCAATTTCTTTCAAGACAATATCTATGCTGACTGAACTACAGATATCCCCTCCTACACACACACATGTGCACTAAATGTTTTAATATTTCAGAAATATACAAATTTTGTAATATTTGTATTACAAAATTTGTATGTTTCTGAAATATGAAAACATTACCTCTGGACTGGAATAAGGTAGTAGTTGTAATAAGTTGAAGTAAGGAAGTAGTAATAATAATAAGCTTGAAAATATGTTTGCTTTCTAGAGCAGTGATTTTCAACCTTTTTCATAATAGGGCACACTAAGACTAATTATTAAAATTCTGTGGCACACTAAAAATATATTATTTTAATTTTTTTATGATCTGGCAAAAAATATGCATAATTTTGATTTACACACACACAAGAAGATGGAAGACCAGACACTAATAAATAAATGCACAAATTACAACATTATTTCTTTCAATTAATTTGTTATCATAAATCTTGCGGCACACCGGTTGAAAATCGCTGCTCTAGAGGATAGTTCCTGGATTAACCTTAGTCCTTCTAGAAGAGTCTTATAGAACTACATATATGATAATTTTATGACCTTTTGTAGACAGGATTTACATTAAAAAACCCAAAAAACATACATGTTATTATTACATTATTATTATTAGATGACACCTCCAAGTAGTCCAAAAACACATTGTGGAAGGGCACTCTACCTTACATAGCCTACTTATATACCACTTAATCTTCCATATACACACTACTATCTACCACCCACTAATAATATTTCTGTCTACAAATTGCATGTGTGCTCTGGCTGATTTGCCTGTATATGGGATGAAAAAAGCCACATTTCCAGGAGAAAAAATCTTGCTACCTCCATACGAGATTGGCTAACTCACTTTCAGCTGAAAATGTCCATATAAAGATTCCTCTTATCATGACCAGAATTGAACTCGGGTCTTTTCCATTTGAAGGGCTCAGTGCTCCATCATCTTCCACTATATATAGTAGCATTATCCACCATCTACACCTATGCCATCTTCTACCCACCAATAGTATTTTTGTCCATAAATTGTGTATTCTTTTAGCCATATTTGGTGGCCCTAACTCTTATCATTTAGATAAATTTCACTAGAATTTGGTTGGGTCCCATAGGAATAGGAGGATCAAAACTTTTTTGTTTTAAATTTTGATAAGAGGAAGTCAAAAGCCAAATTTGGTGGTCTTAGCTCTTGCAGTTGAAGAAAAATCTACAAGAGGCTTTGGGGAGAGAGAAATCCCAGCTAAACTTCTGTATTGCTTTTAAGTTATGATTAGAGGAATCTGGATGTCATATTTAATTATTCTAGTTTTATATTTATTTATAATCTGCAAGAGTTTGGTCGATTCCTTCCTGAGGTAAGATACAAAACTCAACTTCTCTCTCTCTCTCTCTCTCTGCCACTAAAAATGGGTTGTGTCTTCTGGTTAGAAGTGAACAGCCATTTTTGATGCAGAAGAGGAATGGCCAGCTTGCCATTCCTCTGCTGTATCTCTTAAGAGGAAGTATGTTACATCTGTAGATGTGTGTTCATGGCGTCAAATTTCCCTGTTCACCAGAGTCAAAAACCCAAGTAACTAGGGGGAAAAAATCCTGCCACTTCTGTATAAGATTGGCTAACTTGATAGTTGAAAAGCCTTTATATAGACATGTCCTAGGCATGATTTTGAACCTAGGGTTTTCCAACCAAAACTCATTATCATCACCAGCTGAGCTATACAGGCTTTATTAACTATTACAGAATCATAAAGAAGTACAAATCAAATTTGTTGGCCTCGTTAAATTTCTGAACTCACTGTTTTAAAGTGCAGTGACCTTTTATACAAACTATTTCATTATTCAAGAATCTTCATCGGAGTCTTAAGACTCATATTTTTGTACATCTAGGTGGGAAAAATAAAATGTATTCTATAAATTCATAATTATTAATCAGTATTAATCATTAGTGTGTTTTTTCTTTTCTTTTCATTTAGTTGAAATGAAAAGAAAATCAACTGATTACAGTAATTCTCCTTTTGAAACAAGAAATTTGACCATTGCTTTTTTTTTTTTTTTTTTAAATCATTCATTTGCAATTATTTTAATCAGTATCAAAAACAGAGTTATTATCTAATGAAGTTTACTGACTGACAAAAATTTGTAACTGGCTGCCACTACTTATTCAGTTAAGAAATTCCCACTAGTCCAAAATTATGTGTGTTTGGTCAGTACACTCTGCTTTATGACTTTATATACATAGTCATGCACACACTATCCAGAACTGTGCAAGCCCAGCTCTGTTAGTTGCATCGTGCACAGCTAACATGTGCATTTTTATTAATAGAGAGAAAGAGAGTTGTCTAGTTATGCAGGTTAACATGCAGTGGGGAGATTTTGAGAACTGTGTAACTGTAATAGCACTTCACAAGTTGGAATGCAGCCATCTGTTCTTTTCAACATGCTGAAAATACTCAGGATCAGTGGGATGTTTGTGTATTGAACTGTTAACTGCTATTATGATACAGAAGACGTATCTGACTGTTGAAGAAGGTCAGTCACATTGTGTTAGGATACAACAGCTCGTGAAGGCATATCTCTGCCATAATCCCATGAGAATTATGGCAGAAAGTGATATCACAGAAATGAACATTTTGTAGAGAACGATGTCACTTATGCTGACTGATGACCTGTGGGTGAAAACATATTGACATTCTATTGGACACTTCCTAACACCACAACTTATGCTGCAGAGGGTGATAAAATCAAAGGCACTTCTCCAGCCATATGCAAACAACAGACAGAGATATTCTCTTCACAGATGAGATTTTGACCACTGAAGGGTATATGTCCCAGATGGTCATAGCACCCAGGATTCGGAGAGGTCATCACCCCACATCAGTGTTGGTTTGGTGGGGTGTCGTATTTGGGGGGGGGGAATATCCAAGTTGCATTTCTGCAAGAAAGAGGTCCAAACCTCTGCCAAACTGTATCAAAACACCATGCTGGAACCTGTGGTATGGCTCCTGAACAGCATCTTCTTTCACAGTAGGCAGTGGACCTTCCAATAAGACTCGGGGCAAGGACCACACAACAGTGGTTGGAGATGAATGTGCGTGACCATATATCACTGTGTCCTCAAGCTCCAACCATAATTCGTATTATGGTTGGAGCTTGAGAGAGTAGCCTGCAAGAAACAACACCCCAGTATCGCCAGCCTTAAGGTGGATTTGCGGCATGCACTGGCAGTGTTTCTGTTGGGTGCTGTGCATGCTGCTATCAATATGTGGCCTCACAGACCTAGGGCATGTGTGAAAGGGGGGGGGGACATTTCAAACATTGAGTGCTACTATATACACTTTATACATGTGGTTTGTGTTATGCATGTGCTGAACGCTGTAAATGATTTACTAATAGATTAAAAGTTTATGCACTGTTAAAGTTGTAATAGTATTTATGGATAGACTAGGTGTGTATGAGGATGGTCTGAAAAGTTCTCGGCCTTGACCATAGATGGCAACGCTATCGGCAAGATTATTTTTTCTAAGTTGGTACATCTGTCATAAGCAACCATGTGCTTCCATCTCAGATATCATACTGAGATGGAAGCACAGGGAGTCAACTGCAAGTGTTGCCTGCAGCAGATGACCTACCACACTCACCGAACATGACTGTTGGGTGCTACGAAGAATGATACGTAAAATCTGCCATTCGTCAGCAGGAATGTTGCATTCGGAGTTCTAGGAATCAACTGGAACGCATATCTGCACAAAAACATTCAGAACCGAGGTTCAGAACATCTGTTTCCATGGTTGAACCACAATACGCAAGCACCACGAGGTTGTTTGCTTGCAAAGTGCAAGCAAACAACCTTATGTCATAGTAATATGTCTGTTGGTCTGACATATTACTTTGGCAGTCTTGTGGTTTTATACTCTGTCCTGTTTTTATGTTTCAGTAAGTTTTGCAGTTTGTTGCTTGCTAGTGGTGAAGACAGTTTTGTGGTCAGAATATTTGAAGATGCATTTGATGACTTTGTAGATGTTATGGATATATGGGGAATTTTAAGACTATGCAAGAGTTAGATATTTTGGGAAGAAGGTACATAATTTTGGGCTAAGTGAATGGCATAATTTATTTGTTCTTGGGCATATTATTGAGATCAGGGATATCTTTCAGTCATGTGATTTCTTGGTTTAAAACAATGACTGATGAGGGGAATTTGTAAAGGTTAATGAATTATGCTAAATATAACAGATATTTTGATATGGTAAGGATGATAAGAGGAATAAGAGGAAAAGTGTAAGTAATTTCCACTATGAGTGGATTTGTAGTATACTTTAGTGGTGATATGATAATGATATAATCTAGTTAGTGTCAAATTTAAGAAGTCTTCTTTATATTTGATAGAGAGTTATAATCGGTGGCTAAACACTTTCAAAGAATGAAATAGAACATCATCCACACATCTACCATAGTAAGAGAGATGAAATGGGAAGAGAGAGGAATAGGTATTGTGTTTCCATTTGGGCAACATGAAGTTCATTATGTTGACTTCTAATATTTTAGCCTATTTATCGCTCTTCATCACTGCAAAAGCCATCACTTACAGTATCCACCTAAATCACACAAGAAACGAACATCATCTGTCACTCACCTAAGTCAGAAAAATATCTCTGGTATCTTTGAAGACAGCTGCACTACAGACTATTCCTAGAATACCACTACCACAGAGAATGAGGAACTCTATCCACGTTTGTGGAAAAATTGAATTCAACTGCCATCCTTTTTCAACATCGAAGAAGGTGATATGAATATTCTCATCCCCCCCAACCAACAAAATAACTTCATCATTCTTGTGATGAAGTCTGTAGTTTAATTTTTGTATCGATGAGAAGTTACCCAGAACTGCAGTGCAGTGTGTTCTCTGCATCAATAGATGCTTATTAGATGCTTATCTTTCCTTTTTACTTGATTTTTGTTTTTCTAAAATTTAAAAATAATCCTTACCCTTTTATATTTATTTTGTAAAATGTAACTAGTTTGTTCTTCCTGTTCTTCAAATGTATATTATTATTATTATGTAACACCTCCAAGGAGTCCAAAGACTCATTGAGGAATGGAACTACTCTACAACTTTTTACTGTTCATCATCATCATCACCATCATCAAATTCCTGACATGTACCCTCAAGGGGTGTACAGGATATGATAGTACTACATGAAAAATTTACGTCATTACTAACATCCTATCTAACAATTTTCCTCCAAATCAGTCTGTTACTTATCAAGATTCCAACATTATCAGATCTTATATTTCTATCGTCTAAGGCACTTTGTACCGTATCAATCCACCTATATCTTGGTCTTCCTCTGGGTCGTTTTCCTGCCAACCTGGCAGAGAACACTTGTTTTGCTAATCTTTCCTTGCCCATTCTGTTAAAGTGACCATACCACCTGAGATTAGCTCTGCTAATGCATTCCTGGATGCTGACAATGTCAAGTTCTTTCCTAATATCCTCGTTTTTAATATGATATTGCCATTGATGCCATCTGTTCACACCTATAATCTTTCTCAGGACTCTCATATCTGCAGTTCTCTAGTCTTTGGTCAAGTGTTTTACTTCTGACCCAGCTCTCAGATCCATAACTTTAAACTGGTTTGAACACTGTCTTGTATACAGCTAACTTAGTGTTCTGACTAATTTCTCTTTTATTCCATATGAATTTATTCAATTGACTTCATACCATACTAGCTTTGTTGATTCTGTTGTCTATTTCCATATTTAATTTACCATCTTCACTAAATATCGTGTCTAAGTAGCTGAAAAGTTTTACTTGTTGCACAGGTTCTCCGTTCAAAACACAGTTGACATTTTCAATGATTCTACCTATTTTCTTTGTCTTTGTCTTTTTATTGCTGACCTTTATACCATATCTATTACAACAGTTATTCAATTTAATCAGGAAATCTTGCAAACTTGTAGTGGATTTATTTAGAAGTATAACATCATCTGCATAAAGCAAAGAGGTGACATTGACATCTCCATTTCTGATATCATGTTTAATACCACTTTGCTTCATCATGTGATCCATATAGATAATGAATAACAGAGGAGATAATGTATATCCTTGTCTCATATTAGATTTAACATTAAACCACTTAAGGAATTGAACAACGTAGATACGAATATAAATTAAATTATACTTTAATAAATATTTCAGCAACGTCACATTGCCATCTTCAAAAGGAACTTACAAAAAAGGCACATGCACGTAGGCACTACAAAACAGTAACTGAGAATGAAGTGATGAAGCTATTGTTCTCCTAAAAGTCCTGATGGTGCCCTCTAGCAGGCTAAGTAGGTGTTCTTGGCCGTTGGGCTGAAGGTCTGCTGATGTAAACTTCCCAAATTTGGGGCAGTCGCATACAACCAAATATGTTGAGGTTTGGAGAGTTTCTTAGGGCTGAGGTTGATTCCATAAATAGTCTTTTGAATTTGTATTTGCTAGTGTATTACTGTAGCTTTCTTCCACCATAATTTGTGGCATGTATCCAGAGCATGATCTGCAAGACCAGAATGGCTGTACTTGTGAAAACGGATGTAGTCCTTGTGTTCAGAAATCCTGATATTCACTGTCCTGCCTGTTTGGCCAAAGTAGGACAGTTTACAGCTGCAAGGGACCTGGTATACACTAGGTAGGTCTAGGGGAAGTGATTGGTCTTTAGTAGAGCAGATAAGGGATGCCAATTTTCTGTATGGTCTGTAACAGGAGGTCAGGTCATGTTTTTTTAAGATTTTGGTAATTTTTTCCGAGGTGCCTCGGATGTAGGGAATGGTGATGGATTTAGAGTAATCCTTGTTGTGGAGGTGGGTTGTGGTTTGTAGGTTTTAATATTTTTTGGAGGGGGGGTAGCCATTGACTGAGAAAGTGTTGAGGATGTGATTTAGTTCAGTGTTTAGGGCCATGTCGTTAGAACAGATTAGTTTAGCCTTGTTGTATAGTGTTTTCACCACTCCATATTGTTGTGAGGGGGGGGGGAGGATTGTTGGTGAATGTACCTGCCTGTATGGGGTGGGTTTTCTATAAACTGAGAAAACCAAAGTTCCATCAGGCTGGTGGGTGACTAGTGTGTCTAGGAAAGGGAGGCTGTTGTTTTCCTCTTTTTCCAGGGTGAACTTGATTCTGGGGTGTTGGTTGTTTAAGTGTGTTAAGAAGGAGAGGAGTGTATCAGAGGAATGTGGCCAAATGACAAACACATCATCAAAGTAGTGAAGCCATATGGTTGTTTTTTGTGGGTCAGAGGTTAGGGCTTTTTCTTCAAAGGTCTCCATAAAGAAATTGGCCAAGGGTGGGGAGAGTGGTGAACCCATGGCTGTCCCCTCTATTTGTTTGTAGAATTTTCTCTGCCAAACGAAATAGCCTGAGTTCATTGTGAACTGAAATAGAGCTGAGATATTGGGAGAAAATTTAGCTTGGATTAGCGCTAAAGTTTCCTTGAGTGGGACATTTGTGAATAAGAAGGAGACGTCAAAGCTGACCATTATGTCAGTATGTTGGAGTGTAAGGTTTTCTATGCTGGCTTTGAAGTGGGCTGAGTTTTTTATGTGTGATGGTGTGTTGCCAGTATAGTGTGTGAGCACTTTGGCCAAATGTTTAGCTAATTTGTATGTGGGGGAAGAATCGATACCATCCACTATGGGACGTAATGGCACATTTTCTTTATGTATTTTTGGGAGTCCGTAAATACGGGGGGGGGGGTATAGAGTTAAACAGCTTTAATCTTTTGGTAACTTCTACAGGCCAAGAAGCGACTTTCTTAAGGAGCCTGTGAAGTTTTCTCATTTGTGAGTTGGTGGGATTGTATTCGATAGGGAGGTAAGTAGCCCGATCTTAATAGAAGAGCATTAAGCTTAACTGTGTAGTCCTTTTGGTTTACAGTTGCATTTCCCTTATCCGCTTTGGTGATAACTATTTCTTTATCATTCCTCATTTCCCACAGAGCTTTATATTCTTTATTGGATAAGTTGGTTTTGGGTGGTCTTGCTTTGGAAAGGACACAAGCTACATCCAGTCTTACACCGTTGGCGATTTGATGTAGAAGGTGGCAGATTCCGCTTTCGATCTGGATCATAATATTCTCACTAGGTATTTTTCTGGGAGCAATGGCAAAGTTGTGGCCACGTGAAAGCGCGTTGGTTGTTTCAGGCTTCAGGGTGACTGAAGAAAGGTTGATTACGGTGATGGTAGGAAGTTTTGGATTGATGGTAGAGTTCTTTTTTAATTTTTTGAATTTTTTCATCTGTTGGCCTCGTATTTTCGTATCTATGTTGTTCAATTCCTTAAGTGATTTAGTAATGCATAACCAACGTATAAGCCTGTCTACGAGAATTAACATTAAACCTGTACTTCCTTCAATTCTAACTGCTGACTTGCAACTCAAATAAAGACTAAGTATTGGTTGATATAATGCCCCATTGACACCATATAACTGTAGCGTATTGACTAGCTTCTCTCTCTCTTGGCACCTTCTCATATGTCTTTTCCAGATTGACAAAACTTAAATACAGATCTTTGTTATATTCCCATGCTTTCTCAACTATTTGTCGTAAAGTGAAGATCTGATCCTGACAGCCTCTATTTTGCCTGAATCCAGCTTGTTCTTCGCAAAGCTTTTCTTCCACAATTCTTCTCAACCGTTTCTCAAGTATACTGGCATAAATCTTGCCTGGAACACTCAGTAGGGAAATACCTCTGTAATTCTCACATTCAGTTTTCTTTCCCTTTTTATATATGGGTACTAGGAGCGCTTTACTGCAATCATCGGGAATTCATCCCTCTGTCCAGGCTTTCTGAACTATGCAGTGCAGCCACTGCATGACTTTTATACCACCATACCTCAGCATTTCTGGTCGAATATCACCTACTCCTGCTGCCTTTCCACATTTCAAGCCTTTGATATGTCCTGAGCAGAAATCCATTATTTGCGATTATTATTAGCTTTGCTCTTTTCTCCAAATTTTCCCGAAATATTTTTGTATGCCTGACAATCGCTTCCTACTCTGCTATTTAGATCCCCAACAAGGATCAACTTTTCCTTTTTCATTATGTCAGTAGCTTTCTCTAGAGTCTCAAAAAATTCCTCCACTTCTACCTTAGTAGAACCTTCTGTGGGACCATAGGCACAAATAACTCTCATTGTCCAGTTCCCCATTCTGATATTTGCCCACATCACTCTACTTGAGACTGCTTGCCATTCAAGAAGATTAGCCTCGTATTTAGTGTTGAATATTATGGCTACTCCTTCTTTTCCTTGGTTGTCATTGCCTGAATATAACATTTTGTATTTATTGCTCAGAAAGATCTCACTAGTTTTTGTCTTTTTTGTTTCAGTCACCCCTATTATGTTGATCTGGTACTTATCTAATTCCTCAGCTAGCTCCCTTTCTTTGCCATTCGGGTTCTTATGTTGATAGTACCGATCTTTAACTCTGGTGATGTTGAGTTGGGATGTGATTTCAGATTTGTTCCAGTAGCTGACTTTTTGCTGTTCGCCCTGGTTCCCTTGTGAAAACAATGGTTTTCGCAAGGCGACGCCCCAGCCGGCATGAAATTTTGTCATGTTTTACCATCATTTTTTATATTGGTTTCAGCCAATAAGGATACAATTTGGTCGGCTAAATCCCAAATTGCTAGGCCATCCTTGTTCGTTCAGTATCCAGGTAGATACCCAACAGGGTGCACCATGAGAAGGTGAGGATTGGACATTAGATCAGAAGCCCTGATTGGTATTCCGCATTCCTTTAAAGGCTATGTGGAGGTCTCCTCTCAGTTATATAGCTTTGACCCTTAAACACCCCCTTTTGACTGTTTATTGAAAATAAATGATAAAAAAACCCAAAAAATATCTGGATCTCTTTCATGATGTTTTTACTTTAAACACCTGTTTTGCTAATCTTCACCTTCATCTGATTACTGACAATGCCTTTTTGGAACAGCTCTGCCTTCATATTTAATAATTTTATGCCATTGATACTATTTTTTTTTTAATGTGAAGCCTACACAAGAAAAAACTGTTAGCCTATATTGAACTTTTTTATATCATCCAACCCACAAAATTGTAAGCCTATAGTACATTAGTACCATGCACAGAATAAGGATTTTTTATGATTTTTTTAAATTTTATTTATTTTTTAAAATATGTTTTCCATAGTCTCCGAACCTCACTCTAGAGACCAAACATGGAGATTTTTCAAGCCACTTCAGGCCTCCAGTAAACAGAGTGGAGGTCTCACACCAGAAAATAAAATTCATATCCCACTAAAAGCAATCACAAAAATCTGTACCCATTGCAGGGTTCAAACTCCCAGCCTTTTAGTATAAGAGTGAGTTTAACCACTCTTGACTGTGCTTCTCCAGTAACAGCCTTTCTACCATGATCCTGCTGTTGCTAACTTTTAGTCTACCCTTGACTGTAAGTTCACAACCTTTTGTGGACAGGGTTCACATAAAGGTGCTACATAAATAGTGTACTGGATTATTTTAGTTTCCTTATGGTAATTTGACAGTTAGCATCCTCATTATTCATCTCTATGCAATGTCAGTTATCAAGGAGAGATTGAGGGAATGCAATTTGCAGAGCCCTGTGAATAGAGAGAGGGAAGGGGATATGATGGAAGCATATAAGTTGATGAGGGGTTGTTACCAGATTAATGTGGAGGAGGTTTTTTTATAGAGTAGAGGGAGACAAAGTTAGAACAAGAGACTATCCCTGGACGCTGTATAAGGAGAGTGTGAGCAGTGGAGTGAAAAGCAGGTTCTTTGCATGTAGATTGATTGGTGAGTGGAATTCATTGCCTGAAAGTGTGGTGAGTGCAGAAGCTGTGAATAGGTTAAGACATGATTTAATAATCTTTTTTGAATGAGAGAGTATGGACCTCCTGCAATGAGTCCTTTGACTCCATAGAGGTCACATGTTAATAATAATAATAATAATAGACTGTCATATTATTGGAAGTTATAAAGTTAGACTCTACACAGTCTTTGTAGTAAACCATATCATCTATCTGTTGATCTAGTTAGCTAAAATCCAGATTACTTGTACCAGACTGTGAAGGTTACTTTGTGTGTGTGAGTGAGAGAGAGAGAGAGAGAATATACATTACATTGACTTACTTTCTTATCTAAATAGAACTTAACTGTGCATTTATGTTTAGTAAAACTGTTTTTCAGTATAGTTTACTTGATCTTTCTAAAAAGAAAGCACAGTTTTTTTTCCTGTTTTCTGTATTGATATATATCATTATCATCATCATCATCATCGTCATCCATTGTTGATCCACTGCTCGCTGATGGCCTTTCCAAGATTACTCCAAAACATTACTCTGTCCTTGGCTCTCCTTTCCCATGTCACTCCTGCAAATTTCATGATATCATCAATCCACCGTGATTTAGGGTGATTTAGGTCAGCGTCGTGGTCGTTGTTCCTCTTGTGGAATCCAATCCAGTACTTCTTTTGTCCATCGTTGATCTTGTCTTCGAGCAATATGCCCATTCCCACTTCAGATGTTTCACTCTTCCTATGATGTTCAAACAGTTTGGACAGATTTCTTATCCACATATTCCTTTTGTAATCCAATTTTGTGATACCAAGCATACTTCTTCTTTCCATACTAAATTGTGTTGTTCTTAATTTTTGAATTTCCTTTGCATTTAGTGTCCATGTTTCACAGCCATATGTCAATATAGGAAGAATACAGTGGTTAAAAACTTTACTTTTCAGGCATAATGGTATTTGGCTTTTGAATATTGAATGTAATTTTCCAAATGCTTTCCACCCAAGCATCGTGCATCTTTTAATTTCATCCATGACATTTTGTTTCATTGATATCTGTTGTCCTAAGTATATGTAATGATCTACTTTAATTTCATCATTATTGATTTCTACATGGACATAGCTATTGAACATAACTTGGGTTTTCTTTAGGTTTATCTTTAGTCCAGCTGTTTTGCTAGCAATTTGGAGTTCTTGGATACGTCTGTAATTCATGAGCAGTTGAAGCAAAGATAATTATGTCATCTGCAAAGTGTAAATGGCTTAAATATCTTCCATTTATCTTGAGACCTGTCCCAGTCAAGAAGTTTGAAAATTTCTTCTAGTTACGCTGTGAATAATTTCAAAGATATTGTGTCACCCTGTCTTACACCTTTCTGTATTTCCACATTAGAGATTTTTCCATTGAAATGAATTGCTGTGGCATTGGTGTATGCTGATTTCATGGTCCTGAGGTATGGCTCCTCCACGTGTTGATTTCATAATGCTTTAAGCATTGCACAAGTTTTTTCCGAATCCAAGGCTTTCAATAAAACCAAGACATAATGGTAACTGATATTCATTACATCACTCAATAATCTGTTGTACAACTTAAATATATTCCCTTGTACTAAAGCCACTTCGAAAACCTGCCTGTTCTTTTGGTTGTGCTAGGTCCAGAGTTGTACAAAGCCTATGTGCTAAGACTTGTTCAACTATAACTCCATCCATCGAGCCACTTCAGACCTCACACCAGATGGTGATATTCATCTCCTACCTAAAGACAAACACAAACATTCATGTCTGCAGTGGGGTATAAACTCGCAGCCTGTTGGTTGCAAGTTCGAATCCCGCTCGGTTAATCAGGCCAGCAACAAGGCACAGCATGAGAGATCCATTCTAACTGTTACTATTTTTGTCATAACTTTAAATTCATTCACCATGCATTCATGCCAGTTCACAATCTTACTGACAACGCATTACACTTGCCCATTACATTCCATGTTTTTTTTTATGCATAATATTTTTATATATTACAGCAGTGGCCCTTTGTTCTTATGGTTGTTTTGCCTCCTGTCCTGTTATATTTTAATTCATATTTAATTGCAATATCAAATCCTAAAATGATGTAAAAATAGTATCAGTGAATTTTCTTTTAATCTGATTGTTCTCATGCTTACTATATACATATTACATATACAATATTAACCTTGCAAAGTGTGGTTAATAGGTGTCAACAAAGTTCCATGCTATGGAAAACCAAACTGTTTAAAACATTATTATAATGTATTATAGTGTAATACATTCCAAACAATTACAGTATTGGTGGGGGAGGAGGAAATTATTACACATCATTTGTTTACTGCAGGCTCACCAGAAATACTAATTAATGTGCACAGAAAAATTAAAAAGGATTAAATAAAATGAAAAAATAGTAAAGATTTTTATTGTTGATAACTGAACACAAGTTTTTATTTGGAAAAAAACTGCATTTAGACAATGTTGTTTGCACAAGTTTTTTCTTCATTTTATTTGCATGCTTATCTTTGTAACATAAATAGTATTTTGATGCATACTGAACTTTAATGCTTTGTCCAGAATTTGAATTGGCATTCATAAGAAAATCAAATTCTCATTTAATGAGAATTTTTTGTAGGCACTTTAAAGACAGTTTCATCTAATTTATTTTTCTCTTCATAGTGTTACATTTACATTTGTTAGGTTCACAAGCTTTGTTGCATTTTCTCTTCCCTCATAATATTACATTCCATGTTTTTATATATTGTATATAAAAGGTTACTTGTATGTGATAAAAAATAAAATTTCATAGAGCAACAACTTTGCTGTGCCAAAGTTGAAATAATATTAAATGGTGCATCAATACAGCCATTACTGCAATATGCCAAATCATTACGGTATTGTTTTTAGTAAAATCGGAATATTAATGCAGTACCGAACCGTACTACTCTTAAATTTTTTCAAATTGTTAAAAATTATGAAATGTGCACTGTTTAAAAGTACAGCAATGTATTGCTGTACTTTTATATCAGAAGTGCCATATATATATATATATATATATATATATATATAGTCCACATGGTTAGCCTAGTGGCTATGCACTTTGCAACCATATGCCTGGGGAAGGAGTGTTCCTAGGTTCGATTCCCATTGATGATGTGAGGAGCTTAAGGATCTTCCTCAGCCATAGCCAAGTTAGCTGATTTTGGGCGTGGACAGCAGGTTTTTTTGTCCCTGTTTATCTGGGATTTTTCATCCTGTGAACACACACAGATTACAGTCATGAATATCGCCCTTAGAGGATGCAGCAGAGGAGTGGCGAACCGGCTGCATTAATATGCCAGTAACCTCTCATTAGGAGGGGACTCAACCTATCCTAGGACAGACGAGAGGGATAGGAGGAGGATGTATATATATATCAGAGGCAGCTCATGTCCATTTCTGTTAGGTGTGCTGTCGTGTGGCTTATGCAACCCATGCTACAAAATTCCTGTCAATTTGACTGTATGATTGCATTATTATTGATGTATGAAAATTTTAAGACTGCACAGCACATCAGCACTCATCTTAATTGGTCTAATACAATTAATTGTAGGATAATTTTGAATACTTTAATTTATCAATTAATTGTAACCAAATCTGCATAGAGTGGGAGAACAATGTGTTTGCTTTAAGATATATTAGAAAACAATAATGAAGGAGAATGCTATATTTGATTCATATATTTGAATTACTCGGAGGTGTAAATATGAACCTTTATTAATGTGATGGAAATGTAAAGGAAAGAATAAGTATGAGTAGAAATATTTCGTTGATGGCAAATGATTTATTAATAATTAACATTTGTGATATGTGTGTCCTATAATTAAAAATTAGAAAATTAAAAATAGTGGGAGATCAGGGAAGAACCAGAGGTCATCCCTGGAAACTGTATATAGAGGGTGTGAGTTTTTTTGTGAGAGTGTGGTGTCTGCAAGGAGTTTGAGTGTGTTTAAGACACAGTATGATGAGCTGTGTGTGATAAAAGGACCTCCCAGATGAGTCTTTGACTTCATGAGGTCTTGTGGTAATAATAATAATAATTAATTTCCTGGGTAGAGTGAATAGCATGTGATCCTATAAAGTCTAGTAGACATGAATAAGTGAATTTATGATGGCATAATTAAAAAAAAAAAACTTATGAGGAGAGGGAAAGAGATTTGTTTGCAAAGTATAAATAACTAACCAATAATAAACAGTCACTGTATTAGTAGTTCAGTTAAAAACTATAGGGAGAGGTTAATCCAGTGAACTAATAATGTTGATTAGATGATTCATTTAGCATGGCAGTAATATATGTGGTTTGATGGAGCAGAAAATCATCTCATAAAATTTGAAATTTGTTGTTCATGTTACATGTATTTCTCTGTTTATGTATATTTTGCTTTGTTTTCTAAGAATTTTCTTTTGTTTACTGAAACTCGGTATGCATTTTACATAATATTTCATTATTAAGTTGACAATGAAATAATAATATTTCATTGTCAATGATTTTTGGGAATACCATTCATTAGTTTTTTTTTTCTTTTTGTTATTTATTTATTTTTTTTTTTAGTGTCAGCAGCTCTTTTGTCTTATCAAGACAGAAGAGCTGCTGTCTTGATAAGACAGAGAATTTTGTTGTAGATTGACAACTTCTTGTAATACACAGAGGTATTCATTTTTATTCAGGAATAGATTTTTACTATGTCTGTTGTTTCCGTGCACTAGAATAAAAATGTTCCTAAATCGTGAAATGCATGCAAACAGAACAGATTTGTTGTAACAGTAAACATAGCAGCTAACTAAACACATTTGTCCTAACAATAACCAATCACAACCACAGATTTCTAGGTGCTATTGTCTCAGTGCTCACCCTGCCTCGCCTTCTGACAGTATAAAACCACTGGATTGCTAAGAATTTGACCCATTGTGCCATCTGTGTATCTGTTCAAAGGGCTCAAAGCTGTATGCATTTGTGACCACACACCCAGGCTGTTAATGCAAGTGTGATGCAATGTTTATGTGTCAAAGTAACTCTTCATGAAGCAATAGTATATTACATTTAACTTTAGGAATCCCACGAAGCCAGGGAACAAATAATATTGGTGATATTGCTATACCATGGAGTTGCACCGTACACCTTACACACCCTGGATATTTGCTCCTGATATATACATAGAAAGTTTTTTACTTTGGTCTACATCTTACTCTCATCCTGAGATTTTTTTTTTAATGAGGTTAAAGCACCTTGTCGCAACTTGTTTAGGTAAAATTTATAAGCTCTGTATTACTTTAACCTTGGCATTTTTAGGTCTGGCTCCCACTGACGAGACCTCAATAAAATCGGTCTGGGTAGTAACCATTACCTTTAATGCATAGCATCATACATCTCCGCAAGGGAATGTGCTTTGCATTAGGGGAAAATACTAAGGAAAGTGATCTTAGCTTACTCCACCTTTACCACGAGTTGCCTCAGTCTTGCACTACGTGCAGGCGCAAACTTGACTTACTTGTTTGTCAAGTTTGCGCCTTGACTTTTCCCAAGTAAGCAAACAAACATTGTTAGTTTGCTTACTTGGGAAAAAGGATTAAAAACCTAGTTTATAAAATTGCTTGGTATCTTTAACATATATATATAATGTTTTGAATGTTTAGCAGGTTATTGGTATATATTACTGAGTGATAATTTATATATATATAATATATATATATATATATATAATGTTTATATAATGTTTTGAATGTTTAGCAGGTTATTGGTATACAGTGATATCTCACTAATCCGAACTAATAAAAACCGTACTCATTCGGATTAGCGAATTTCTCCCCAAGAGACAACAATGACTAGCATTTAAGACAAAAATAATCAGATTCTAATGGTATATCAATTTAATTCTGTAAATAAATTAACTGATAGAAAAAAAGCTACTGTACTGTAATATAAAACAAAAAAAATAATAATAATAATATGGTACACAAGTTTATTTTAGTAAAAAATTTAATTTGTATGTACCTGTATTGTTGAGGATTCTGATTTAATAAAATTGCATAGTTCAATACGTAACTTAATTTACGTAAAAAATATCACTTTCTTGTACACAACACAAAAAAGTTTCACAAAATAGCACAAAAAAAAAGTTTTTTTTTATTTCTTTGTAAAAAAGTCCCTGATTTTCTTTTGCTTCTTTGAAGCTAAACTTTTTTCGAATGCTTCTTCTCGGAGCTGCATTAGCAACAAAATT
Source organism: Typopeltis vanoorti (assembly GCF_054136105.1). Classification (NCBI taxonomy): domain Eukaryota; kingdom Metazoa; phylum Arthropoda; class Arachnida; order Uropygi; family Thelyphonidae; genus Typopeltis; species Typopeltis vanoorti. The sequence continues at coordinate 29,109,373 of NC_143560.1, forward strand.
TTGTGCAATGGCTTATCATTCTGCTTAGTCCATTCTATACACATATTAAACCTGTCAGCTGCCTCTTCATGTTTTACTTTTTTTTCTTCGAGTTCTTCATCGAAGAACTCAAAGAATAATTTCATCATCTGATTTGATTTCGAATTCACTTTCGGTTCTATCTGTATTCCATTCTGCAACATCTGTTTGTGAAATTTCAACATCTGGATTTATATTTTTAACCAAATTATGCACGTTTTGAATTTCCTCTTTTTGTGTATATTTGTGATTCATGCCGAAAATACAGTACGTACTGTTCAGTATAAAAAAGCAAATGTGAATACACAATAAATCAAAATAGTCCTCCAGTATAACCGTACAATCGAAAGTATGAAAAAAATACTGTACCGTAATAATAATAAAATAAATAATAATAGTTAAAATAATAATTATTAATTAAAAATAATAGTACACAAAATAATAATACGTAATAAATAAAACTTTTTTCTTTTAAACCGCAGTTCGGATTAGCGAGATACCACTGTATATCACTGAGTGATAATTTATATATATATATATATATATTTATTTTTTTATATTTTTTTTTTTTTTTTTCAAAAGTGAAAGAATATAATTTTAGGAGACTTTATCTATAATTTATGATTTAATTAACTTGGAAAAATTTAAAATAATAAAATTTTTTATAAACATTTGTAACTGAAACTTTATGTTGCATTAGAATGTCATTCTCCCTGATGCATATGAACGCTTAATATTGGATGTATTCTGTGGAAGCCAAATGCATTTTGTTCGTAGTGATGAGCTGGCAGAAGCCTGGCGTATCTTTACACCATTATTGCATCACATTGAAAAAGAAAGAATTAAACCACTTCCATATGTATTTGGGAGGTAGAGTATAATCTTTATTACTACAGCATTAATTTTTGAACTAACTAAAATTGTGTAATCATTCATGGCCTTTTTTAATAGGAGTACCAGTTTTCATTAATTTTTCATTTATTCATAATTTTTATTTCTGATGTTTGTTTGTATAATGTGCCTTAATAAGTTAGGATTATTTTTTTCCAATTCCTAATTGAGAATATATATATATATATGAGGGCAACATAAAAAATATATATTTTTTCTTTTGCCCTCACCCATTTGCAAACCTATAGTACATTTGGTACTGCAGGTGTGTTTGGAATTTTTTTCTATTTTTTATCAATTTTATATATTTTTTGTACTTTTAATTTATATTTTTTACATAGTCTGGAAACCCTGCTCTAGAGACCAAACATGGAACGTTTTCAAGCCACTTCAGACCTCCAATAAGGAGGTCTGAAGTGGCCTAAAACACTGGGCAATGAAATTCATCTCTCACCTAATGATAATCACAAACATCAATGTCTATGACAGGATGATTTGAATCTGCAGCCTGTTGATTGGAGAGTGGGTATGCTAATGAAGTAAGTAATGATTTATTGGTTGGAGAGTGGGTATTACTATATGAAGTAAGTAATGATTTATTACTTAGATATTTGAATGAAAACAAGATTGGATCTCATTTTTATTTAAAGCATAAGTTTCCTAAAAGTACCAGTTTCCTAAAAATGAAAATTCTTGCTAAGTGACGTGTGATAGATTAGAGCAAGATCATAAAGAGTTAAGGGGGGGTACACACACACACACACACACACACACACACACACAGTAAAACCCCTTTTTTACACTTTTCAGGGGACTGATGGAAAAAAGTGTAAATAGCAGGATATTTAAAAAAAGGCTAAAAGATCACTTACTGCTAGTATGTGAGTCTACATACTAGATTACAAAATTTAATAACTGAAAATAAATGAATTTACAATTACGTATATTTATCTATTTAAAAAAAATCTTTAATTGTTGATTGTTTTTGCTTTTCGTTTTTTTTTTCACATAGCGCCAGATTGCTTTGCATTAAGTTCAATGCATGACCTGTTTTTTACTATCGTGTTCAAAGTGGACACGGAGAGTCCAAGATCTTTTGCTAAATGCACATGTGTTCTGGCATTCCAATTTACACGTCGCAGAATTGCCATCTTTTCTTCTACCGAAATACATTTTCTGTCTTTTTTCTCCATATTACTAACATGGATCATCCACCACGCCAACTTGAAAGCAACTTTCACACGCTAAATTACGTAGCAGAAATTCTGCAATATCAATTCGTAGTGTGATTGAAAAATCACGGTATCACTACATCACTGCTGCAAGAGTGCAAGTCACAGTGATGGCAGAAACGAAACTACAGCCAAAAGCAATACCATCTGGGAACAGAAATGAGCAGATTTCTGCAGAAATCGATTCGAAAATCAGTATTGCCACCTGAGAAAAAAAACGCAAATCATGGGAAATAACGTCCACATCAAGTTGTTAATGGCAGGAAAACAATATATCGTAAGAATAGGCCTTGAGACGGGACCAGCGGAAAATGGCGTAAATGGCAGGAAAACGTAATTTGCGGGAACGTAAAAACAGGGTTTTAATGTATATATATATATATATATATATATATATATATTAGGGTTACTAAGTAATTTTATAAATTTAGTTATTTTATTCCTAATCCCAAGTAAGCAAACAGTTAAGTTTGTGCCTGAACGCAGTTCAAGTCTAAAGGTGGTGCAACTCATAGTAAAGGTGGGTAAAGCTCTGATCACTATTCTTAGTATTTTCCATAATGTAAAGCATATCTCACTAAGAGATGTATACTGCAATACATTATGGGTGGGATCACTACCCAGACCGATTTCAACCTTTTTTGAGGTCTCCTCAGTGAGTAGCTAGACCCTAAATACCAGGGTTTTAGTAATACAGAGCCTTATCAACTTTACCTATGCAAGTTGCAACAAGGTGTTTTTATTTTTAATAAAAATCTCTGGAGGAGATATATTTCAACCTTTTTTTGAGGAGACCTCAAAAAAGGTTGAAACCGGTCTGGGTAGTGACCCCACCCACAATATATTGCAGTATACATCTCTTAGTGAGATGTGCTTTACATTATGGAAAATACTAAGAATAGTGATCAGAGCTTTACCCACCTTTACTATGAGTTGCACCACCTTTAGACTTGAACTACGTTCAGGCGAAAACTTAACTGTTTGCTTACTTGGGATTAGGAGTAAAATAACTAAGTTTATAAAATTACTTAGTAACCCTAATATACATTACCCAAGGTAAAAAAACCAATTTACATATATATATATATATATATATATGTGTGTGTGTGTGTATTTTTTTTTTTTTTTTTTTATTCTAATTATGTTATTTTGGACAACATGAATGTATGCAATATTTAAAAGCTGCTACATTAGGAATGAATAATTCATACCTTAACTGTGTCAAAAACTCTAAAATAAAACAGAATACACAACCGGTTTTTTCTTGTCATGACAAAGCTAATTTCGATTGGGATAAAAATGACAGTCATTTATCTGCCAGATGCTTATTAAATTTTCATTAAGTAAAACTTTTGATGACCAAAAAAATTTATTTTATTCAATACTAATATTTTAATCAAATATGCTTATTGCTTACCCCATGTATCTGGTTAAGTTAGAGAATTATAATATCAAGACAAAATAGCAGGATCGTACATGATATCTGATCATATGCAGAGATGTGCAATTCAATTTCATTTCTGTTGAGAGGGAATGGACAACTGCATGTACAGTCATCTTGAGGCAAAATGAAAATGCAAGAATTTTGAATTTAGTTCTTAGTTTTCAATGGAGAAATCATTAAAAAATGTGAAGATGGATACCTTAGGTCCAAGAGGATATTGCAATTTATGTATACTAATTCTTGATGCCAGAAGTATTAGGTATAAGGGAGAGGAATTTGGGACATTAGTTTGTGTGACTTGGCCAAAAGTTACATAAATTAGTGAAACTTGCTTGAGGAGGAGGATAAGTTACAGGGAACAAAATATCAGGAATAATGTACTTTCAGGAAGGACAGAGAAAAAAAACAGGATAGGGGAAAGGGTATTACTGATGACAGTAGAAGACCTGCAGCAAGCATAGAAGTTCCACAGATAAACAGTTATAAGAAGTCTCTGTCTCAACATTATCTATCTATCCCAATGGCTTTAACAGGCCTTTAAGGCCCACAACCTTCCAAGCAAGCTTGGATTTCGTAACCGAAATACGAGGATAGAATGGTCACTCCTATGCCTCAAGGTATTCTTGGCTGTATCCATGTGTGTTCACGGGGCCGGTTTGCCTGCTTGCGGGATGAAAAACACCAGATTAACTGGCGGAAAAAACCCTATTGCCCGCGCCCAAGACCGGCTAACTTGGCTATGGCTGAGGAAGATCCTTCAGCTCCTCACGTCGTTGACGGGAATCGAACCTAGGACACTCCTTCCCCAGGCATATGGTTGCAAAGCACAAAGCCACTAGGCTAACCGCGCGTCTCAACATTAGCTAGTCTCAAATGTGCTTAAGGAGCATAAGCAAATAATTATTATGACCTGAATTATTGTCTCCTTCCAGTCTATATCCTCTGTTGATGGAAGAAGGAAAAGAACATGGGAGGAGAAGGTTAGAACATGGAATTTATGCAGCTGCTGAGAGAAGTAATTACTTAACACTGCATGTGAGGGTGGGAAACTAGAGTCAAGAGTTCTTGATGTGGTAATAGCATTAGATGATTTTTCCATAACTGTGGATAATTATTTTGCATTCGTTTGGGCATAGTGATGTCGTTTTTGAATGTACGAAATTTTCAGTTAATAATGACTGCTTTTCATGTCATGACACTGCTCCAAGCTTCGTCCTAAGTTTTTCATAATACTGGCTAGATCTAGATGCACCAAACCAGGATTTGGCCTTAGCACTAATTATTTGGCTAAAGCATACTGAATTAAATTTTATAAACAAATATTTTGAAAATAAAAAATACACTAATTAAAAATTTATAAATTTTTTAAATATAATAAAACATTTGTTCATAAATTTAATTCTCAATGTTTAAAATTTAATTAATTATGCTTTAGCTGAATAATCAGCACTTTGGTCAAATTGCAAAATAAATAAAGATAAAAAAAAAGTGTAATAATACTTCACTTAATCATGTGACCAAATGGGGAAAAAATGCATACATACATACATACATATATATATATATAAAGTTTTAAAGTTTTAAAAACAAACCAAAGATTTTATGGAAATACAATCTTTGACATTGGAGTTGCCTTATAATCACTCTTTATTAGTTCTTCTGATAAGGCTGGCTTGGTTGGCCATGTGGTTAGTGTATCCGCTCTCCAACCAAAAGACTGTGGGTTCGAATCCCGCCATAGGTGTGATGTTTGCTATTGTTTATGAAAATACTAGTAGTGGTAGTGGTTGGCAGTAGATGGTATTGGTGTAGATATGAAGGTAGTTGAGGTTAGTGGAGTACTGGAGACGGAAACTTATAGAATAGATGCTCTCCCTAGATGAGTCTTTGGACTCCCTGGAGGTGTCACGTAATAATAAAGGTTTCACTGGCCTTGCAGCTGTTTCAAACCGTTCGTTCTTCAATGAGAACCAACAGTTCACACAGAAACTTTAAGAGACAAGAATCTTCATTCAATACAAAAGCAATTCGTTTTAGAGAATTGTAAAAGTAAGCACTGATGCTTACTCTTAAGCATCAGTGGTTAAGAGTAATTATCAAAGAAGAACTTAAATGTAGTCATCATGGAGTTGTAAAATAAACAGATCAATCCATATTTCATGTGCTACTTAAGAAACTTGGGAAGTTTTTTAAGTAGCAAGCTAAGACAACGGATTGCATTCTCATGCCGAGGATTGTATTCTCATAAACTCTCTTGTCTTTATCTGAATTTCTCCAAGTTTCTCTCTCTCTCTCTGTATATATATATATATATATATATATATAATAATTGTCAAATATTTATTTATAAATCTCAGCATTAAAAATTTCTAGCATCTCAGCTGTAAATATACAGCTGAGATGCTAGAGCTAGGTTTCTGGATTATGTAAAAATTATTATTTTTATTATTATTATACTGGCACCTCCATGGAGTCTGAAGACTCATCATGGGAGACCCAATCTATCCACACAATCTATCACACCTCTCCTTGAACCCATTAACTGATAAAGCACTCTGGCAACCCACTCCATTCGTTCACCACTCTCCAAGCAAAAAATCTAGTCCTCACATCCCCTACTGACTACACCTTTATTCAACTTCCAGGGATGACCCACTTGTTCTGGTCCCTCTAGCCAAGTGCTGAAATATTTTCCCAGCGTTTATCCTATAAAATTATTTAAGCAACTTAAATGGGCAACTTTCATTCATCACTATCCACACAATCTATCATACCCCTCCTTGAACCCACTAACAGATAAAGCACTCATAAATGACTCTGGCAAACCATTCCACTCATTCACCACTCTGCAAGCAAAAAATCTAGTTCTCACACCCCTACTGACCACACTTTTATTAAACTTCCAGGGATGACTCTTTGTTCTGGTCCCTCTGGCCAAGTGCTGAAACATTTCCTGCATATCCCCTCTTTTTCTCCTATCAACCAACTTTGCAATCCACACACCTTCGATCTATCTTCATAGGGAACATTCCACTCACAATCTTGGTCGCTTGCCTCTGAATCCTCTTCACTGCTTCCTCATCCCTAAGAAACCCAGGGAACCAGACTTGAGCACAGTAATCCAGATGTGGGCATATTAAGACCTTATAAACAGGAATTACAAATTCCTTGTCTCTACTTGTTAGTGTGTATTCTTCAATAGCCAAGTAATCTTATGAGCTATGGTAGCAACCTTAGCAATATGTCCTCTAAACTTTAACTGTCTGTCTACCACCACCCCTAAATCTCTAGCTTCATCTGTTTCCTGGAGTGCAGTGCCATCAATATGATAACACAGCTTGTAATCTATTTATCCCAAAATGCATAATTTTACATTTCTTGACATTAAACTGACACCCATAACTTTTGCTCATTTAAATCGTCCTGAAAGCTTTCCACATTGCCTTGATCAACTATTATTACCCAGCTTCGCATCATCAGCAAACAACTGAATATTTCCTGTCAGGTTATTTCCAATATCATTTATGTACAAATTAAACAGCAATGGTCCCAGCATTGAATCTTCTGGCACACCACTAGTCACCTATTTTTGCCTCGATATCACTTTTTGATATGTTCAACAGCCATCCTCTTATCCACTTGATTTGTGTCATTATCCATCCCCATTTGTTTTAATTTGTGTAACAGTGTTCCATGTGGTATTCTGTTAAATGCCTTTAACAGAATACCACATGGTATTCTGTCCTTCACAAAGCCATGTTGACCCTCATACAGTATCATATTTTTATCTACCCATTCTTGAAATCTCGTTTTTACCAATTTTCTACTACTTTTACCATGCCTGAGATACTGATTGGTCTATAATTTGCTACTGCAGTCTTAGAACCTCTAAGACTGTAGTAGCAAGGAATTATTTTGTCCTTTTCCCACTCCCTTGGAACGCTACCTGAGCTGAGACTTAAAGAGCCTAGTCATTGCCAGTTTCATTGCACATTCTTGCAAAATCCTAGCTGTGATATCTCATCTAATCCCACAGCTGTATTTACATTTTGATTCTGCAATATCCTAAGAACCTCCAATTCATCAACCTCTGTTCCCACATTAGTATCTGTTATATAGGTTAACATGTTCATTGCCAATCAAGCGATATCACGTGATGCGAGTTCTCACCAAACGGCCGATCACGCGTTATCGCGTAGACGTCACTAACTAAATAAATAAAAAAAAAATTTGGCCACCACACGAAATTCCAATTTTCAGTTTGGCAATGAATGATATCGCGCGATCATGCGATATCGCGTGATGCGAGTTCTCGCCAAACGGCCGATCACGCGTTATCGCCTGGACGTCGCTAACTAAATAAAAAAATAAAAAAAATTTGGCCACCACACGAAATTCCAATTTTCAGCTTGGCAATGAAAGTGTTAAAGCAGCAACCTCACTAGGAATATATATGCTTGCAAAGTGGTCACTCAGTAACTCAACTATTTTATCTGCTTCTGTCTCCTCATGACCATCATCACTCATTAAGGTTAATCTTCCATAGTCATTCTTCCTCTTACTTGCCACATAATGAAAGAACTCTTTAGGATTTCCTTTGGCCTGCTCGACTAAATTCTTTTCATAATCTGATTTTGCCTTCCTTGCCATTCTAGTCATCTTTCTCTTTATATACCCTCCACAGCATTTTCTTCTTCTGCAGCTTGTACTTAATGATATCACTCATCCATCTAACTCCTATCCAATTAACCCTCCTTACTCTAGGTATAGAATTTAATACAGCTTCCTCTAGATGACCGTTAACTATATTCCATGCACTACTCACATCCTTATCTGCATGTTTTATGCCATGTACAGATTTAAACTTTATCCTAAGCATGTCATAATCACCTGCCTTGTAGTTCCACAAATATCCCTTCTTGATAGAATATTTCTCATGTTTTACAATCTCCCAAGTCAAGATCGCATGGTCACTTTCACCAATTGGAGGCAATGTTGTCACCGTGATTATGGATAGCTCTTCTGATCCTATAACCAGGTCCAATATTCTCCCAACCTAGTTCCCTCCATCACATGCCACCTTAAGTAATTATCTCTCAGTAGGTGTATAAATTCTATTTCCTCTCTGCCATGTGATCTTTCTTCCTTCCAGTCTATATCTCCATAGTTGAAGTCCCCCATAATAATCACTCGATCCGTATTCATTGTACTAATTTGGCGATGCATGCCTTTCAGATCATCTGTGGAACTCCCTAGCCTATTGCAACAACCAACTGTATATTTTGTCGTATTGGTGTTAATCTCACACCAGATTGCTTCAAATGAACAGCCACCCTTCCACCTGTCTCCTATTCTTTTTGGTTGCAATTCATCTGCTATCACCAGCAGTACTCCTTCCCCCATCCTATCCTCTCTATCTTCCCTGAAAATACCAAACCCTTCACATTCAGTCCCTGTAACTACATCGTCTGCTGTTAGCCAAGTCTCACTATTGCTTATAGCTTTTGACAAGGTTGCACTAACCAATGCCAAAAACTCTTCCCTCTTGTTCCTGATAATCCCCCCCATTACTTTCTGAATTGACTATCCTATTCAATATTTTTGCTTCAGAGAGAGACACTAGATTCATCACTTGGTCATTCTCACATTCACTTGCTTCATGGGTGCCTTCACACAACTCACTTGCTTCCGCTCTAATTGCTTACGTTTCCCTGAATTTGTAGCATGCTCACTGCACAAAGCTCTCTCCAGATACCTAATGCCAAAACCATTCAGATGCAGTACATCCGCATTGTACAAATTCTTCTTTCCATCAAACAAATTCTACATCATTCCTTTTGCACAATTTACATATAGACTCATTGGCTATCAATGCCCTCCTCAGTTCGCCTCTGTCACAGCGTGGTAGAAGACTTATAATCTTCACCTTCTCGCTCTTCAGTTTTGCCTCTTCTAACAACGCCTTTACATCTTCCCTCATAGAATATTTCTCACCTCTCAAATTATTGGTACCAACCAAGACAATAATTTCCTTCGACTTACTTTTTTGCATCCGGATGGCATGGCTAATATCATGAATTTTTGCTCCTGGGAAATGCGATTTTGTCATACTTTCATTAAGTACTCCCCTGATCATTGAGTCTCCGTACATAATTTTCTCCTTATCTTGTTTTTTTTTTTCGGTCAGTTTTTATTATTCTTTTGGATCACCTGCTTCTTTCTTTTTTCAGCCCTGCTTAACTCTTGCCACTTCTGCAGTTTTTCAAATTTACGCTTTGTCTTATGAAGGATAACATTTAAGCATGCTATTTCTTTATTAATATCCATTTCATTCTCCTCTATTTCCATGGTCGCACGTTCAATATTATTAACATCAGTTTCCATCTTATTGTCACCTAACAGACACTTACATTTAAAATATACTTAATATTGGAAGTTTTTTTTCCCACTTGGTTAGACTATAATAAATTTAGTTTAATCCTTTATCCAAGTGTAAGCAAACAAAGTTTGTGCCTGAAATATCTTCAGAACTGAGGCAATTCATAGTAAAGGTGGACCAAGCTCTCATCACATGTCCACAAGGAGATGTGCTTTGCATTATGGGAGATACTGAGAAGCACATCTCCTTGTGGACATGTATAATACTATGCATTGAGAGAAGGGCCACTATCCAGACCAGTTTCGACCTTTATTGATGTAAAGGTGAAGCGGGCTCTAAAAATAAGACGATGCCGAAAGATCACCCAACTTGCCGCCGTTGTTCCACTGAGTGACAGGCTCACCCTGTCACCGAGAAGAACTTCTCAGCATTGGCTCTACCCAGTGGCAGGCTCACCCCACCACCACCAAGCAGAGCCATAATCTCAGTGGTGGCCCCACTCAGAGACAGGCAAAAACCTAACCCCAAGCAGAGCCTCTCGGAGCCAGGTTCAGACTGGTTTCGACCTTTCTTGAGGTCTCTTCAGTGGGAGCCAGACCCAGAAGTGGTGATACTGAGGCAGAAGCAATGGAGAAGTCATATTTACCTATATGAGTTGCCAAAAGGTGTACCACCTTATTGGCAACTCATATATTGGTTAGACTATAATAAATTTAGTTTAAACCTTTATCCAAGTGTGAGCAAACAAAGTTTGTGCCTGAAAATATCTTCAGGATTGAGGTAAGGTAGTACAACACCAGGCAACTCACAGCAAAGGTGGATAAAGCTCTCAACTCCTTGTCTCAGTATTTCCCATAATGCACAGTACATCTCCTTGCGGACATGTATGCTGCTATGAGTTGCAGCATTAAGGGAAGGGCCATTACCCATACCAGTTTCGACCTTTATTGAGGTCTCGTCAGTGGGAGCCAGGCCCAGAGTGGAGATACTAAGGCAGAAGCAATAGGAGAGGTCATCCTTACCTATAAGAGTTGCCAAAAGGTGTGCCACCTTATTATTAAATTACTCTGCATTTAGAGAAAGATGTTTGAAAGTTTATTTTTCACTTGGTTAGACTATAATAAATTTAGTTTAATCTTTTATCCAAGTATAAGCAAACAAAGTTTGCACCTGAAAATATCTTCAGGAAGGTTGCACACCTTTTGGCAACTCCTATAGGTAAGGATGACCTCTCCTATTGCTTCTGCCTTAGTATCTCCACTCTGTGCCTGGCTCTCACTGACGAGACCTCAATAAAGGTTGAAACCGGTATGGGTAGTGGCCCTTCCCTTAATGCTTAGCAGTATATATACATGTCCGCAAGGAGATGTGCTGTGCATTATGGGAGATACTGAGACAAGGAGGTGAAAGCTTCATCCACCTTTGCTGCGAGTTGCCTGGTGTTGTACTACCTTACCTCAGTTCTGAAGATATTTTCAGGCGCAAACTTTGTTTGCTCACACTTGGATAAAGGATTAAACTAAATTTATTTTAATAAATTTAGTTTAATCCTTTATCCAAGGAGCCAGTGGGTCTGGCTCCCACTGACGAGACCTCAATAAAAGTCGAAACTGGTCTGGGTGGGTAGTGGCCCTTCCTTTAATGCTATGCATTAAACTAAATTTATTATAATAAATTTAGTTTAATCCTTTATCCAAGGAGCCAGTGGGTCTGGCTCCCACTGACGAGACCTCAATAAAAGTCGAAACTGGTCTGGGTAGTGGCCCTTCCTTTAATGCTATGCATTAAACTAAATTTATTATAATAAATTTAGTTTAATCCTTTATCCAAGGAGCCAGTGGGTCTGGCTCCCACTGACGAGACCTCAATAAAAGTCGAAACTGGTCTGGGTAGTGGCCCTTCCTTTAATGCTATGCATTAAAGGAAGGGCCACTACATGTCCGCAAGGAGATGTGCTTTGCATTATGGGAGATACTGAGACAAGGAGTGATGAGAGTTTGGTCCACCTTTACTACGAGTTACCTCAGTCCTGAAGATACTTCAGGCACAAACTTTGTTTGCTTACACTTGGATAAAGGATTAAACTAAATTTATTATACGTAATATATACTCTCTCTCTCTCTCTCTCCAGTTTCAGTTTGCTTCCATGTGTTCTTTAATTTTCTCAGCACATACACTGCAGTGAATAATATCCCATAAATTCAAATTGCTGGACAACGTGGTCCTTGCTGCCATTGTACATTGCATTGGTACCATGCTGACAGTATCACAATAAAAATGTTATAAATATATTAATACTCTAAAAATCTGAAAATCTACACTAATGCACTATAATACTCTAATTTTCTGATGGAAAAAACACAACAAAACAGATAAAAATTGCTGATTTCACATGAGCGCCAAATTACACGACCACTCACAATATAAAACAAAATATAAACAAATATGTAAAAAAAAAATTGAAAGTAGCCTTTAACCCATTTACTTTACTACAGTACTATGGGTTTATAACCTTTCATAGGTGAGAAACATAAAAAAATTGAAATGGGCTACTGAGTGACTCATTTAATGTGAATGCACTTAAGAAGATGTATGACAGGAATTGTGTGAATAGTGATTAGCTTCTTGAAATGAGCTTTGGGAACCTTTGGAGATAGCTGGATACTTGACAAGATTATATTATTGTTTTAATCCCTTACACAAGCATAAGCAACAATGTTTGTATGTGAAGTATTTTCATCTCATCTTTTATATAGAGGGCTGTTGACTTCATATCTACTGAATATATCGTGTAATTTTATACTTTAGTTCATAAAGGTTTGAAAGTGGGTCATGGTGGAATACCCATTCCTTCAATATACTCCAAATGAAGGCATCAAGTGATCTCACATCACTTGATGCCTTCTTTACATTCAGCTGAATGTAAAGGGTATGGGAATTCTTTGAACCTCGAAATAAGCCTCCCAGGGAAGTGATCTGATAAATAGGCTATAGTTGTGAGCAACCTGTCATATGTGATGTGTGACAGGCTGAACCATTCTTTTGGAATACCTGTGCACAAAATGGCATGACACATTCTATGCAAATACTGATCAGAACCAACACATTTTTGAACAATAGCCTTTTTATTCAAGGTCACAGTTACACCACCACCCTCTTCAGTGAAGTAGGGCCCAATTATTGCCATGGCTGGAAACTAACTGCACACTATATAGTGACTTTCTCATTGTGAAAAGGTTTCTCTTGGACAAATTCAGGTCTCGAGAAACTAAGAAACCTGTAGGTTCATCTGTTTACATGACCAGTTAGATGGAAATATGCTTTGTCTCCAAGAACCAGACATTATGGATGAAGGACAGATCTTCATAGATACTGGCGAGCACACGTGCACAGTATTCCCACCATGCATCGTAATCCGTTGCTGTTAAACACTGACCACCTGAATGACATGTGAAAAGGCATCCAGCTCGTAAGGGATTCTCTGCAGTGACTGCCTCGGTATCCCAAATTTTGTCACTTTAAATCTGCCTGCATTTTGAAGACTGTAACACTTGCTCCAGCACAGACACCTGTGATTCTTATTTGTGCTAACAGTTCGTTGTGTCCCCGAATGCCCTTTGCATTGTGGCAGAACACTCCTGGTATGTCGGAACCTCTCGATTAAGGCAATGATGGCACTATTGCTTGGGACATGCTTATGGAAACAACAAACAAATTGCTCACTAACATTTTGTAGGCTTGGACCATTTGCTCTACCAACTCCATATAAATGAAAATAAAAATCAACAATAATCGTCGTTGTTTCTGTCAACACCGTTGCTACAGCTAAATGTAATGGCGTAGGCTCAACGTGTTCTTCTACTAATGTCCATACAGTCAAATGGCATATCTCATGGCACATGTACTGAAGTTGGGGGTGTCAAAGTTCAGTACTGTTGTTTTTTTTCATGCCAACCATACCATATTATGGAGCACTTGGCTCACCCATTGTGTACTGACCAACAGTGTTTTTTTTTTTTTTTTTTTTTTTAATATATATATATATATATATATATTATTTGTTCCGTATAGTTTTTTGGGGACATCTCCTGAGATATATTTTTGTTTTAGTCTGGGTAGACCATAACAGACTTGGTATATTATTGAGCCTTTGGCTCATCCATTTTGAGCTTCAGGCAGTGGGTTAAAAAAAAAAAAATTAAAAAAAGACTTACCTGTTCAGTATGTTTATGTTTTGCAGGGTCATGCTCACTGTAATCTACTGCTTGGCATATTAATTGGTTAAGGTGAATATCAGCATTTGCAAAAAATTTTGGAGCCTTTTCATGTAAGAATGTTTTCATCTCAGGGATTATCAGCTTCTTGATGAAGCTATATATTTCTTGCAAATCATGGTGCATCAAACACTATTTTGTAAACATTTGCTTTAGATTATCTGTAATATGCTAATGTTTGAATCTGCTGTATGCAATTCCATGCAGGCCAGCCATACATCAAGACTGGCATGATCAGCATCTTGTATATCAGCAGTTCTGTGCTTAGCCGGCTACGATGATTCAGTAACGAATATAGTTGCCCCATTGCTCTGTTTACTTTTGAGCTGACATGATTAATATGAGTTGTGAAGTGAAGCGTCCTTTAACTAGTTGGATCCCTAAATATTAAGCTATTGTACCATGGAATAGGGTGCCAAGCATGACCACTTTGCCTTGTAGGAACACTCACCTTGTAAATAGCACTGCACTGCTCTTCTCTGCATTAACATCTGTTTGTCATTTTTATTAATCATTGTTCCAGTTCTGAGACTGTATTTTGCAGTTTCAGTTGCCAGTCTAGGTTGCAGAATCATCTGTATATTGGTCCATTGTGTTGGCAACTGTGCATAGGATGCCTGCTATGATTTTGTATTCAGATGATCTGATTCCCTATAGCTTCACTTGGAGTTTGCATTCATTGTACCATATTTTGTCAAATGCTTTTGTGACATCCAACTGGATCTTCCCTGTGTGCTGCTTCCAATTGAACCCTATGCTGATGTTTTCCATGACTGAGAACTTGTTCTGTGGAGTGGTTTCCGTAGAATCCAAATTTTTTGCTTATCGAGGATGATATTTAATTCTTTAGTGACCTTCTGCAGTCTTATTAGTATTACCAACTTGCTATTTTTCCTAGGTAGGAAAACAGGCTCATTGGTCAAAAGTTTTGGGGAAGATTGTGCTACTTTTTTCTGGTTTTGGGATTAAGATTACATATGCTACTTTTCATTGTGCAGGGAAGTAGTGATATCTTAATATTGCATTAATAATAGCAACAATGTGCACTATGGCTTTATGTGGCAGGCATTGGATGATTTTGTTAAAAATCCCATTTGGACCTGGTGCTTTCCTGTTCTTAAGTTTGATGCTTTCATGTACCTTAGCAGGTGATGTCAGTTGAATGGGATTTATGTGCTCTGTGCATTTTAGCATACAATGTACATAAGCATGTACTTTACTGATGAAGTCTAGATCTGCATGAATTCTGCAGTCTGAATTCTGAATTCTAGATCTGCAAGTTTAGGCTGACATCAGAAGTTTAAACTTTGTCTATGTCATAGTCACCATGAATTGGTGGGAGGGGTTTATGTTCTATGCATATTGCTTTGGTTATTTTCCAGAGCATCTGATCTTCCATGTTTAAGGACTGAAGTTTTATCTTCTGCTGTTGATTTTGATAGTTTTTAAGCGCATATCGAACTCCCTTTGTAGCACTAATGAGTGCTTACCAGTGTTCTTGAGGTATGTATTCTCTGGTATCAGCTCCTGGCTCTGTTCTTTTCACAGATCAGGTTTTTAATCTTATTCGGAAGTCAGTCAGAGTTTGTTCATGGCACATCTGCAGTGGCAACTGTTAATGACATTGTTATCTGCTTTTCCAAGCTCAAAATTGAGTCTTCCTGTTTTTCCTTTGAGTCAATGGTTGGAACTGAGCCTACCGATTTATGTAGAGCAGTTGTTAATTTTGTCCATTTGAAAGTTGGGACCCGATCTGAGATATTTTCGCGTTGTGAGCTCAGTTGCAGTAAAATCGGGTTGTGGTCAAAGCTGAGGTTGTCCATCACACTTATTTGGTATTGATGCATAATATTTTGTAGTATCACTATGTCAAGAACATCAGGAAATCCTGCTACAGTGCAGTACATGTTCTTAAGGTCCTATAATCACAGTGTTTCTGAAAGCAGCAAAGTCATCGAGGGTTCTACCATTCTGATTTGTAGTTCTGCTGTTCCAGGCTATTTCAGATACCAAGGTTTAAACCAGTGTAGAAATCATATATATACATGTACAAGTAGTAAAATGGTGTATCACCATATTATTAATTG
The DNA here is from genome assembly GCF_054136105.1 of Typopeltis vanoorti. Lineage (NCBI taxonomy): Eukaryota > Metazoa > Arthropoda > Arachnida > Uropygi > Thelyphonidae > Typopeltis > Typopeltis vanoorti. The sequence continues at coordinate 29,125,698 of NC_143560.1, forward strand.
AGATTAGAGAGTAATTCCAGATCAGAGATAATGGTAGAAAGTTTCATCCTAGTTTAAAAAATATATTATACTAGACAAGAAATTATATTCCTGTTTTAATCCTTTACTCAAGTGTAAGCAAACAAAGTTTATGTGCGAAGTGTCTTCATAAATAATGTACTTGTATGTACAGGGTTAACTTCATATCAGTTGCCTCAGTATCTATAATGCAAAATTATTATGGGAAGGTCACTACTGAAACCTTTTGATCTTTACTGAGGTCACATCAGTGGGAGCCAGACCCAGGAAGATACCAAGATTAAAATGCAGAAGTCATATATCTTCTATATACAAGTGTAAAATGATATATCATCATTTTACACTTGTATTTATTTATTTATTTATTATATTATTAAATACTCCAGATCAGAGATAGTTGTAGAAATCCCTCCTCTCATGCTCCAGTTTTGATTTTATTTAGCATTGCAATTCCCATAGTCAGTCTAAAGTTGCTGATTTTGAAGGTTCTGCCTTTATTTTCTGATGAATTATACTTTTGTAGGCACATTCTTTTATTATTACAGTTTTAAATGAATGGTAATATGTGGATTAATAACATCCTTTTCAGTGAGTGATTGTAGAAGATAATTCATTTTTACAAGAGGCTTTTACAAGCTATGCCTTGGATTACTCTGAACATAAAAGATGATTAAAAAAATTTTTTTAACCTGGTCATAAACACCGTCTCATTACATTTGCTGTGTAAATGATAATTTGTCCTTTCAAATTTGGAATTTTGTTCCATCATTTTCTGATAACTTATGATAACTGCACACACACATGCATGCACACATATTGTAAAATGATTAGAACTCGGTATAAAGTTATTTGATATGAATCAAATAAAAACTTTAAAGCCCAATACAGTTTTACAATGAATGATATTTTTCTACAAAATATGCAATAATCTGTTAAATTCATGTTTGTTTGTCCATCCCATATCTATATGGATGGATCTTATTTATTTAGTATAGGATGACAAAAGTAGACATACCATCCAAAATAATGCAAAATTATATCCTGTATGTCTATGATACACAAACAAAAAATAGTTCTTCATTCATTTGCTATAATGATGAATGTTACCTTCACTATACAAAAAAGTTTTTTGCAAAATGCTCTTTTAAAATTGTGATTCTTTTGGATAATTTTTTTATATAATTAGGATAAAGTATTCTATCTGAAAACAGCTGTCTGTTTGGTTAATTATTCTTTTTTTTTTTTTTTACTTTCTTATCCTAGTCGAGGCCCAAAAGAAAGTGATGACTTGTGCATGCAATATGGCTTCAAGTTTTATGGAACTTATAAATGGATAAAACCCTCACAAATGTAGATGTATACCTGAACCCAATTTTCATGTAATTTTCTTTTGTATCATTTGTTTTTGGCTAGAATTCATAATTTCAAAATGTTCAAATTATTAACATATTATAGATAGCTATATAAGCATATGAAAAGTAAATTAATTAAAATTATAAAGCAATAAAAAACAAAGATGCATACAAAACAGGCTCTAATAGTAAATTAACAAGCAAAAATATGTAACAGAGTGATATTTATCTTCCTTGCTTTATGTTTAAAAAAAAAAAAAAAAATGGGGTGAGGAGAATAAACAAATTGTTGTCAGTATTAAATTTGAAACTATATTTCTCTTTAAGAACAGTATATTATATGATGGTAATGAAAATCAAATGCATAATATAAAATCTTTATTATACAATGAAACCTGTAGGGAATCCAGGAATAAACAAATACATGTAATAACCACAGTAATAAATTTTAATAAGTAAATATTTCATCCTAAGTATCCTAGGACATTGTCAGTACAGTTAATTCAAACAATACTAGGAATAACATACAGTTAGGGCACATGATTACATGGAATCCCAATATGCGTGCAGTAGCATGTTATAGAATTAAATTAAAATATGTCTGGAGGAAAAAAAAAATTACATTAAAATAAGATAACATATTAAAATTATTTTACACAATTTTGTATGACAATTTCCCATACTTTAGGAATAGCAAGAACGTCATTATGGTTTAGATTTGGCCTGTGAAGTAGGGCTTCAGCACTTTCTTTATATAAACGTTCATGTTTATATAAAGATCTATGTAGAAATTTGATCTTTTTTCCCAATGGATTCTATGGTTTGGGTTTTCAACTCCGTGTTGAGCGAGACCAGATTTCTGCGGTTTGATAAGACAGATATGGTCTTGATGTTCCGAAATACGTTTCTGAACAGATCTACCTGTCTGTCCATAGTAAGACAGTTTACAGGAGTATGGAACCTCGTACACACCAGGTAGCTTCAGAGGTGAGAGTTTGTCTTCAGGAGAAGGTAACAAGTTATAGATCTGATTGATGGGTTTTTAGGTAGTAGCAAGATTGTATTTCTTCATAATTTTTGAAAGACGTTCAGAGATGCCCTTGACATAAGGTATGGAAATTCTATGGGCTTGTTCTTAGTGTTTCAAAAAATTCAGGGATCAAAGCATTTGATAAAAGTAATATTAATCTACATAAAAAATACCATAATTGGTTAAATCGATCTAAGAAAAATATCAACAAATTACCGACCAAACAATGGGTTGTCAACTTATCTAACCATCCACTAACAGAAGATGAATTAAATGTTCTAGCAAGAGGGTATAAATTTGCCATTTCACCTAAATGCTTTCCATATTTAGATTTTACACACAACATTGAAAGACACATCGGCCATCTTTCCAGTATTGAAGCCAACAGACTTCGTTTCGAAATAGCCAAAATAATCTATGATGCCAAACCTTCTGACTTAAATATCCCACCATCAGAATTGAAAGCTCTTACCTCCTTAAAATGTAATAAAAACATAATCATCACCAGAGCCGACAAGCGAAATACCACTGTGGTTCTAGATATCGATTTGTATGACCAAAAATTGAATTTACTACTCCGAGATCGAAATACTTATGCCAAACTTGATTATGATCCTACAAAAAGACAGCTCAAGAAACTGAACAAGTTACTTGATGAAATCACTTCCTTAGATGAAGAAACAATAAAAAAACTCAGGACATACCATGCTAGATCTCCTAGAATATACGGTTTACCTAAGCTTCACAAGAATAACGTTCCACTCAGACCAGTCGTGGATTCTATTAACAGCCCGACTTACAAGTTATCAAAATTTTTATCTAACCTTCTCCATCCTCTAATAGGCCACTCAGCCTCATCAATTAAAAATTCCACAGAGTTTCATGCAAAAATAAAAGACATTGAACTGTTGGAAACTGACATGCTAATTAGCTTTGACATTGTCTCCCTCTTCACTAATATTCCCCATAAGGAAACAGTAGACTTGTTAACTCAAAAATTTCCGTATGATATTGTTGAATTATTCAAATTTGTTATTACATCCAGTTACTTCACTTGAAAAGAAAAAATTTACAAGCAAGAGGAAGGAACAGCAATGGAGTCTCCCTTATCACCAAACCTGTTTCTAGAATACCTTGAAGAGAAAATTTTCATGTCTAAACCCAATCCAAAAATTTGGCTTAAGATATGTTTGTCACGTCTTTGCTGTCAGGGGTCATTCCGAACAAGAACTACATCTGTTTCTAGATAAAATAAACTTTCTTCATCCTTGCATCAAATATACACCAGAAAAAGAATCTCCACAGGGTATCTCCTTTCTGGATTTACACATCCAAAGAAAAGAAGAATGGTTCCGTCTCCACTTCTGTCTATTTGCAAGCCAACATTTTCAGGTCACTACATTCACAATTCTTCTGCTCATCATCCATCTCAAAAATTTGGCATCATTAAATCTTTAGTAACCAGAGCACACAGATTCTGCTCCTCTGAAGAATTGCAAACCAAGAATTGGAAATAATCAAAAATACAGCCATACTAAATGGATACCAGTGGCACACTCAGGATTTAATCTTGGAGGGGGGGACTGAGTATTCAAGATTTAACCTTGGGAGGGGGGGAAGAGCACTCATGATTTAATCTTGGGGGAGCAGAGTTGAGGAGACGATTTGAGAATACACACTACACATTGCATGCGACCTATAACTAAGCATCTGCAGTGATCGCCAATACATGATACCCGTGATCTCTGGCCTGGCTCGGACAAACAAAGTATCGCCCGAGCACTACTTCGTTCACAACGGCTGTGATTCCCAAGAGCCGGATGGTATTCCCACCTTATGTGACCGCTAATTCATAAGTAGTATAGAAATAGAAGACACGACACAACATAAATTTAAAAAAAAAAAAAGAATTTTAATTAGGAAAATATTTTTGGATATTTTTCTAGTCTTTTTTTTCCTTTTTTTTTGGGGGGGGGAGACTTGGCCCCCTCCCTGGGTGCACCAATGATGGATACAATCTTAAAACAACTCAAAAAATCATCAGTCACTTCCCCACACATCAACCTAGACAAGAACAAGCACATAGGATTCCTATACCTTATGTCAAAGGCATCTCCGAACGTCTTTCAAAAATTATGAAGAAATGCAATCTTGCTACTACCTACAAACCCATCAACCAGATCTATAACTTGCTACTTTCTCCTAAAGACAAAGTCTCACCTCTGATGCTACCTGGCATGTATGAGGTTCCATTCTCCTGTAAACTGTCTTACTATGGACAGACAGGTGGATCTGTTCAGGAACTCATTTCAGAACATCAAGACCATATCTGTCTTATCAAACCACAGAAATCTGACCTCGTTCAACACAAAGTTGAAAACCCAAACCATAGGATCCATTAGGAAAAGACCAAACTTCTACATAGATCTTTATATAAACATGAACGTTTATATAAAGAAAGCGCTGAAGCCCTACTTCACAGACCAAATCTAAACCATAATGACGTTACTGTTCCTAAAGTATAGGAAATTGTCATACAAAATTGTTTAAAATAATTTTTATATATGTTATCTTATTTTAATGTAATTTTTTCCCCTCCAGATATATTTTAATTTAATTCTATAACATGCTGCTGCATGTACATTGGGATTCCATTATAATCATGTGCCCTAACTGTATGTTATTGCTAGTATTGTTTGAATTAACTGTACTGACAATGTCCTAAGATACTTAGGATGAAATATTTACTTATTAAAACTTATTACTGTGGTTGTGTTTGTTTAGTCATTATATAAAACCTAGTTAATAGATCCAATTTTTCCAATCAACTTCTAGAGTTAATTCTGAGTTCTGAAATAGCACATAAGCACAAAAACAAAACCACAAATATCTTTCCTATAAGAAATAACCACTTGTTATCTTCTTGATTTACAAATTCCATAAGGCACACAAAATTAGTCTTTTTAACACTCGTAAAAACTAAAAATTCTTTACAAATGCTAGCCTGGTTGGCGAATCAAACAGCATACTCACTTTTCAACAGGCTGCAAGTTTGAATCCTGCCATGGGAATGGATATTGGTGGTTACTTTAGGCAAAGATGAATTTCATTGTCCATTGTGAAACAGCCATTCTGCTTATTAAAAGTGGGAAGTGACAAAATGTCATGCTCAGTCTCTCTCTCGAGCAGGGTATTTCCAGATTATGTAAAAAATAAATGAAAGATACAAAAAGTCAATAAAAAATTATTAGTTCACTCATGATACCAATGTATTATTGGTTTACAACTTTTGTAAGTAGGAGTTATATGAAAAAAAATAGATAAAGTTATTTCTTTTTGAGAGTGAGGGCAATTATTTTAAAAAACCACATCAGTAAAATACCTTGAGAAGTTTCACAGACCGTAAACATTACTTGTTTCTTAAAAGCCTATAATTATTCATTACACTTATGGAATTATGAGTATTTCTGTGTCCTTCCTTCTGGTTTTTCTAATAAAAATTCAGGTTGAAATATATTTGAGAAACATAGACAGAAATTGTAAAATTATATTATAATTGCATCAAAAAAAGAGTGAACAGGGTTACTGTAATAAGTTATTTGTTTACTGTGGATCAAAAAACATATATAAAGAACAAACTAATTTAGTGACAGTTCTAAGTAATTATTTCTCAGAATTTCTGTAGATATAGATATACAGTCTGAATGATTTAGATTGGGTAGTGAACCATTGCTTCATAGAGTTGCAAAAAAAAATATAGTTTGCATTAACTTCTATACAATATGTTTACTGTGGATCAAAAAACATATATAAAGAACAAACTAATTTAGTGACAGTTCTAGGTAATTATTTCTCAGAATTTCTGTATAGATATAGATATACAGTCTGAATGATTTAGATTGGGGTAGTGAACCATTGCTTCATAGAGTTGCAAAAAAAAATATAGTTTGCAGTAACTTCTATACAGTATAACTGGGCTGATCAGCAAAGCAAATTGTAATGGTATCTCCATGCCATGAGGCTGTGGGTTCAAGCCTCAAGTAAGCAGGATAGTAGTTTCATGCTAGGTGGACTATCATCTGCTATCTGAAGAAATTCACAAATATTCATACCATAGTGGGATTTAAAGAAAAAAATGGCAAATAAAATTTTGTGTCTAGTATTAGTGATATGGGATGCAGATTGATTTATCAGCATAATACCAGTTTTTGCATTCATCAACATTTAAAACAGAAAGAAATTCACTGGAACCAAATGAAGATAATATTCTGAAGCTGATTAAATTATAAAGTTTCTGAACGGAATCATTCAGACTGCATGCCTATATTGACATTATGTGAAGTAATTATTTTTCACTATCACTGAGTTTGCTCTTGTTCGTTCTTTTTTAAATATATCTGTATTTTTCATTTATTTTTGTATATTTTTATGTAGCTTTATATGTTAAGGGAAACATGAGATGTATTTTTTGAATTGCTGGTTATTGTGAGATATTTAAATACTATATTAATATATAATAAAAACAGATGAAATCTTTTGTATTTAATTAAAGAGCAATTTTTATTATATATGTAGATTGACACATTTCTCTTAGATGTGCATTTCAGACAATAAACAAGGAATCAGATATTCTGAAAACATAAATAAATAAACAGAAAAAAAAGTAGCCCAGAGAAAATCATCCACTGAAGGGCCATGTCAGTAGAACGGCCATCTCTGTTTAAATGCAAGGAGAGCTTCTCCAAAAACTAGGCAAATTCTTCCAATCACCTTAACCTCTGTGAGTCACCCCAAGGATCATTTTAACTCATTAACTCTCAATCCCTGAACGATCCTCAGCAGTGGTTCTACTCAGTGAAAGCACACTTTACCACCGAGCAGAACTGCTCATCTCCCAAGAATAAGTAATCACCAAAGGACCCCAATAAAGGCACATCAATAGATCATACCATAGGTAAGCATCTAATGGATTGCAGTAATCGAGACCACTTCAGCAGTCCTACATCCATGGAAAAGCTGTTTAAGTAGGAGCAGTGGTGTAGCTAGAGCCTTTGCTGCCTGGGGCGGTCCCTGAGTTTGCTGCCCCTCTCAATACACACCAAAAATACTACAGAAAGTCAAAACAACGTGTAGGGAAATAAATTAACACACTATGTTTATTTTTGAAGTAAAACTTTAATTTCAACATTCTAAAATGTTATTTTTCTTGCTTTTCTGTTAGCAAAGTCGTCGATGACATTGGTGAAGTCTACTTTATAGTAATGTCGGTAATTCTTAATCAATTTTATTTAGAAAAACTCCTCTCACAACTAGCGACACTTACAGCAATTGTGAGGAAAATTTGCAGTAGTATTACAATATTTTGAAATGAGTTCTCGAGACTGTTTTTTAGAATTAACTGTAAAAGTTCAAAAAAGTTCAGTGCTGCCAGGGGCGGACGGACCACCCCCTCTTCCCCCTTCTAGCTATGCCTCTGAGTAGGAGCCTTCTCCAAAAACTAGGACAATCTCTCAGATAACCCACCCCTAATGAGTGACTCGGCAGTGGTCTACTGAGCAACAGACTCACCCTGCCATCGAGCAGATATGCTCATCTCCCAAGAAAAAGCATCCACCAAGGGAGCCCTGATGAGACCACATCAGTAGATGCTATACCATAGGCAAGCATCCATTGGAATGCAGTGAACGACATTTCAGCAGATCCCACATCCATGGACGGTTTAGGTGCAGGGGATTCTCCAATAACTTGGACAATCCCTCAGATCACCCAAGCAATGAGTGACATGAAGGATCATTTAATTCAGTTACTTCAGCAGACTTCCCACCATCCTGGGAAATGTCACCCCCAGACCCAGAAGAGATACTAAGTTTGAATTAATGCATAAGTCATATACATGTAATAGAAAGGTGTATCACCTTATTATTAAAATACTTCAGATCAGAATTTTTTTTCACTTAGTTACAAAATAAATTAAACTTTCCAAAAATTATATTCTTGATTAATCTTTTATCCAAGTTTAAGCAAACAAATTGTGTGTGTGAAGTATCTTTATTACTATGCTACTTATATATATAGAGGCTGATGACTTCAGATCAACTGCCTTAGTATGAAGTTATCACGAAGACTTTTTGCATGCAAGCTTTGTTTGCTTACACTTGAATAAAGGATTAAACAAAAATATAATAATCTTTACAAATTTCACACGTTGACTGTCAACTATGAGTTATCACTTATTATATTTGCATATCTCAAGATATTGACACTGGCAGCAAGTTTACATATTAGGCTAATGGCTGCCAACATATTAAATTAAGCTTGCATACTGAAAAGTCTGCTATTTTCTGATTGATAAAAAGTAAACTTCAGCATACAATAAACAGTCACTTCAGTCTCACATCTGTGAAGAAGCAGGTACTTGTTTAATTCTTTACTTTTGATTATGTTAGAAATTCCAAACACAGATGCTGAAAATTTTAATTAAATTGATTTTATACGATCACTGAAAGAAATTAAGTTATCGTTTCGTTGTTCTAGAAGGTTCATTAAAATGATTTGATTAAATGAAATGAAGCCATTTCTCTCTCTCTCTCTCATGCGTGTGTGTGTGCGCGTGCGCACGCGCGTGCATGCACTTCTAAAGAATTAGAAGAGAAGACTATCAAAATGCTCCTTGAATATAAAAACATACATAGGTTACATACTCGGTTTTCATCCTTTGTTGTAAATAAACAAAAATTCTCACTCAGAGCAATCTTTTTGCACTTGTATTCTAATTACTTAATGGGAAAACAAACTAAGTCAATTTCCTTTTCGAATATTCTGACTTATCTTTCTTGATGTAAACAAATTTATTTTTTTCTAATAAATGCACTCCAAGTGATTAAATGAAAATATTAAGTTATTTTCTTCCTTTTTACATTTGATGAAGGAGAACACCCAAGTTACAAACATTGACAAAGGCCTACAACAAGTCCAGTTTGAGTGCTAATGTATAAATATCATATGATTGCTCTTGACATTTGCATTGGTGTTAAATTGATTACAGCATAGACGGCCCATTTATCAAGTTACCATCTTATGATCTGCATTCCACACTTTGCAGTTGGATTGCCAATGTGTCTTCTGGTCAGTTATTATATGTTATAGCATATACTTTCTCTGATTTCCCTACAGATGCTGGAGTAGTTCACTGGTCTTTGCTTGCACCTGCATTCTTCCAACTATATATATGTAACACCATTTATCAATGTCCTCCTCATTAACCTCAAATCCTATTGATATTCTTGCTGTTGAAATTTATTTGATTTGATTTTCGCCTCATCATCATTAAATTCAATGATTTTAGCTATCATGGCCTCTAAAGAGTAGCTTGCTTTTCTTTTTTTTTTTTTTTTAAACTGAATTATATTGAAGTACTTCTTCAGGCAGCACTCTCTTTTTTGCATTCTTTTAAAATGGTCCATCCAATTGCATTTATATGTCTTTATTCTGATTCATTTTTGCTTTTGCTTTTATGATCAAATAGGGTATTTTTGTTATTTTTTTCTCATGAATTCCATTTCAGCTACTTAATCTTTGACTTTTTTGTTTTATTCTATATATTTCACTTCCTTTTATTTTATTTTAACAAATTTATTATTGTTGTTGTTGTTAATGTCACTATATGTACACTATCTGTCCAGACATCCTTGTTATTTGAAGTTATGGAACATTCCAGGTTTGTTAATGGCAAACCGGTGTACAGATAGTAGGAAACAGTATTTCATCATAGCAGTTGAATACAGGCGATATGGCAACACAACTTGAACTCAGTGACTTCGAGAGGTGTCATCGTGGGCTGTCACATCGGTAGCATGTCCATACATGCTATCGCCACTCAACTGGAGAATCCAAAACCAATGGTTGGCGATGTGATCAACAAATGTGAGTGTTCTGGCATCACTAGTGCAGGAAAATACTCAGGGTGTTGTACCTACTGACTGACAGGGACAGGAGGGTGTTAAAATGGGTGACATGCAAACACCGGCTACAGTCAGCACAGATCATCCGTGATGAGGTCCAGAGTGTCAGTAACACCATGGCAAGCACTAATACTGTATGAAATGAACTCCATTTACTAGGTTTCCATGGAAGAGCAGTGGCACACAAGCTGAACATCACAACAACAAACAAGGCAGCTCATCTAGCCTGATGCAAAGAGTGTGTGAACTGGACAATTGATCAGTGAAAACAGTACTCTGGAGTGATGAATTAAGGTTCACTTGTTTCCAGTGTGATGGCAGGGTGTGGAGGTAGCTTGGTGAGCTACCTCCTACCACAATGCTTGTTACCACAGTGTGTTGTACCTATTGATGGGTACAATACACAGTGTTAGGTGCATTCAACTGGTTTGGAGTGACCACTGGTTGTTGTCTGTGGTTCCAAGAAGGCAGCTTAGTACCTTGATATTCTGGATAATCAAGTGCTGCCTACACTGTGGAGTTTTTATGGAACAGAACCCGTGTTACTATCAAGACAATGCCCCATACCCCAAAGCTGTAGTAGTCATGGAATGGTATGAAGAGAGATGTTAATTGACTGCCCACGCCTGCATAGAATCCTGACCTTGAGCCTATTGAACATCTGTGGGACAAATTGGAGGCTGATTGAGGTTCAGAGCACACATCCTCGATCTATCGCTGAATTTACTTCCAGTGCTGCTTTGATGGAGGAATGGAGACAAATTTCATCTGATGTCTACTGCACATGAAACCTCCCCTAACGCATGCAGGAGCTGATCAAAGCCAAAGGCAGACATGCTGATATTAGGGTTCGCCTGAGGGTATCAATAGTAAATTGCTAACGTTTTTGGACAATTATTGGTAAATAGTGTATGTGTGTATTTCAGAAAAATCAGAACTTCATGGTGGACACAGGAAGTTAAAGAGGCAGTGAAAGAAAAGAAGAAAGCATATCAAAAGCTCCTGGCAAATAAGTCAGCTTGTGCTCTTAGAGAATACAGTGACAAATGTAAGAAAGCTGAACACGGTGTAAAACTAGCTAAACAAAAGTCATGGGAGGACCTTCGTATGAACATAGAAAATAAATATCAAGAAGGAAACAAGACATTCTTGAGGTATGTTGAAGAAACTCAAAAATGGAGGAAAGAGTGCTATAAAAGGAATTAGAGATGATAAAGGCGAAATGAAAACAGGAGAAAAAGATATCCTTGAAGTATGGAGTAATTACTTCGAAAAATTGCTAATTAAACAAGTAGTGAAAAACACTGACCAGGCATACAGCCAGGAATACATATCCACACTTGAAGTAGAAAAAACCATCAAAAGCCTGAAATGTGGAAAGGCAGCAGGAGTAGATGATATTCGACCAGAAATACTGAAGTATGGAGGTATAAAAGTCTCACAGTGGCTGCACTGCATAGTTCAGAAGGCCTGGACAGAGGGATGAATTCCAGATGATTGGAGTAGAGCTCTTATAGTACATATATGAAAAGGGAAATAAAACTGAATGTGAGAATTACAGGGGTATTTCTCTACTGAGTATTCCTGGTAAGATATATGCAAGTATACTTAGAAACAGTTGAGAAGAAATGTCGAAGGGAAGCTTGGTGAAGAACAAACTATATTCAGGCCAGATAGAGGCTGTCAGGATCAGATTTTCACTTTACAACAGATTATTATTATTATTCGTGACACCTCCAAGGAGTCCGAAGACTCATCGTGAGAAGACACCTATTGTACAACTCTCCGTCTCCACCACTACACTGAACCTCTACTACCAATCATCAACATCAGCGCCATCTACTGGCCACTGCCACCATCACCACAGCTAGTATTTTTTTGTCTGTATGCAGGATGAAAAACCTGAGTTTCTGGGCTAAAAAAAACCCTGCTACCTCCATATGAGATCGGCTAACTCACTTTCAATTGAAAACGTCTATATAAAGATTCCTCCCATCATGACGAGAATCGAACGTAGGTCTTTTCCAATTGAAGGGGGCAACGTGCTGTCATTCATCCAGTTGCGCTATGGAGGCAAGAAATAGTTTAGAAATCATGGGAATATAACAAAGACCTGTATTTAAGTTTTGTACATCTGGAAAAGGCACATGACGAGGTGCCAAGAGACGGAAGCTATTCAAAATGCTACAGTTATATGGTGTCAATGGACCATTATATCAAGCAATACTTTGTTTTGAGTTGTAAGTCAGTAGTATTAGAATTGAAGGAAGTACAGGAAGGTGGTTTAGTGTTAAATCTGGTGTCAGACAAGGACGTACATTTTCCTCTCTGTTATTCATTATCTATATGGATCACATTATGAAGGAAAGTGGTATTAAACATGATATCAAAATTGGAGATGTTAATGTCAGCTCTTTGCTTTATGAAGATGATGTTATACTTCTAAATAAATCTGCTATACGTCTGCAAGATTCCCTGCCTAAAGTGAATGACTGTTGTAATAGATATGAAGATCAGCATTAAAAAGACAAAGACAATAAATATAGGCAGAAACACTGAAAACATTGATCAAATACATGCAGAATTCTTAAAAGCAGGAAAGGAACAATGTTTGGAACCATTAAAAACATTATTTGAAAGGATCTACAAAAACGAAGCAGTGTCTACTGATTGGACCAACTCAGTCATAACTCCTATATACAAAAAAGGAGATAAAACAGAATGCAATAATTACAGAGGCATTAACCTCCTCGGTATTCCAAGTAAGGTTTTTACGAAAGTACTCCAAAAACAAATTAAGCCATATATAGAACTGGCACTAAGAGAAGTACAAGCCGGTTTCAGACCAGTGCGAAGCACAATTGATCAACTATTCACCTTAAGACAGCTAATAGAAAAGACACTGGAGTACTACCAAATTTGCTACATAAATTTCATATACTTTTGTCAGGCATTTGATTCAATCTGTAGAAGAAAACTATGGAAGAATTTGGAATTCCCAACAAAACCATAAGAATAACAAAGAATCCGCAGGAGAAATCTGAAAGTGCAGTACGAATGGAGGACACCTTAACCAACTGGTTCCACACAGAGAGCGGAGTAAGACAGGAATGCAATCTGTCACCAGACCTGTTCATTCTAACACTGGAAGAAGCAACCAATAGGGCCTTAAACAATGAAGATGAAGACTCCGGAATCAAAATGTATGGGGGAAAATGTGACAAATTTAAAATTTGCAGACGACATTGTATTACTTGCAAGCACAGAAGAAAATCTACAGTGAATTTCTGATAAAATAAAGGAGTGTATAAAATCTGGATTAAACATAAATATAGCAAACATAAACAAAACAAAAATTATGCAAATAGGAAAAAAGCACCAATCAGAAACTTGAAATTGATAGTAAGAATCTAGAGCAGATAGAAAGCTTCACCTACCTTGGAGGAGTTATTGAGTACAGTGGTGAAATTATAAAAGATATAAACAGACGAATCAGTCAAACGTTGGAATTAGATTCCAAGACTGCAAAGCTGATTGATTTCTTCACACAAGTTCCACAACATTATATACCAATTCCTGATCAGAGCCAATCTCCGTCATTAGAAGTGGACACAAATACCACTTTGATCACTTCAAAATCAAAATATGATGATGTTGGAATCATCAAGGAGTCACAAGCAGGTTCATCTAGCACATGTCTCACTACTGACCTCGCTTTGTCTGTAAATTCTCTTGATATCTCTACTACAAATGTTGATACATTCTGAGGTTGAAATAATTGCTGAAAATGAAATTTTAGTGGGCCATGGTGATGGTGGTGAAATGATTCAGTCTGCAAAAGATGAAATAAATATAGCAAAAGATCCAGGGTTGTGGATTGATTTCTCTGCTGATGACGTGACTTATTGGACTGCTTTTGGACTCAGTGACCGTCAACAGCACAATGGGCCATTTGACAAGTCTTACCGACATTTCAATAGTGGCAAACCAGTAAGATGCTGTTCGCAGAAACTTTTTGTTGGGACAAAAGCCAATGGTGAGGAATACATGAGAGAGAGTGGTTATTGTATTCACCATCAACGGGATCAGTTTATTGTTTTGTTTGTAAACTGTTTGCTCCTAAAAATTTCCTACATTTTGTTACAAGAGAAGGGTTCAGTGACTGGCGAAATACTATTGTAATTGATCAACATGAAAAATGCACTACTCACCGAGACTCTATGCTAACATACTTAACTCGCAGACAAGGTGTAGGGTTGGGACAACAGTTGGAAAAACAAATTCAGGAAGAGTGTGATTACTGGGAACATGTCCTGAGGCATATCATAGCTGTTATTCGTACGTTAGCTGAACGTGGCTTGACTTTTCGAGGAACAGAAGAACGATTTGGATCATTGCAAAATGGGAACTTTTTAGGCTGCTTGAGCTCATAAGTCAGCTTGTTCCATTTTTAGCAGGTCACATTGCGAAATATGGAAATTGTGGCAAAAGAAATCCTTCCTATCTGTCTAAAGCCACCTGTGAGGGCCTCATTCAACTGATGGCTCAAAAGGTCCACGTGCTTATTGTTGATGAAGTAAAATCTTCTGGTTATTTTAGTTTGTCAGTTGATTCAACACCAGATCTGTCACATATCAACCAGTTAAGTGTTGTACTTAGGTACTTAAAAGATGGACAGCCTATTGAACGCTTTTTAACTTTTCTGGAAATGAAAAGCCATACCGGTGAGGAAATGGCAAATCAGGTGTTGCAGTACTTACGCAAAGTTTGTCAGCTAAACTTTTCAAAATGTAGAGGTCAGTCTTATGACAACGCTGCTAACATGTCTGGGCGTTATAAGGGGATGCAGCAAAAAATTTTAGAAACAAACAAGTTTGCTATATATGTGCCCTGTACAGCTCATTCACTAAATTCGGTAGGCCGAAGTGTTGTTGACTGCTGTCAAGAGGCGGTTAATTTCTTCTCTACAATGCGGTATACTTTTTCAGCCTCAACCAGCCGGTGGACAATTCTTAAAGGTTGTATTGGAAATTAACATTTCTTAAAATCCCTCTCTGATACCAGATGGGAGGCACATGCTATGGCAACAGCAGCAATTTTGAAATCTTTCCTTCAAATTTTAGAAGCGTTAGACTCTATAGCCGAAGACCAATATAGCAGAAGACAAAAGGGAGACACTAGAAGAGAAGCAGATAACATTGCAAATAAGATGCAAGAGCTAGAATTCGTTTTTATGTTGAATTTTTGGGATGAGATTTTGCAAAATTTTCATAGAGTAAGCCAAGTTCTACAGAATGAGGATGTCAATTTAAAAACATATGCAGATCTGTATGGATCATTAGCTGACCAATTGTGCACTTCACGAAATGAATTTTAAAGATATGAAGCAGCTACAAAGGAAGTGTTACAGATGTTGATTACAAGGCAGCTCAAACTCGCAAACGTATCAGAAAGAAGGTACCCAATGACGGAGATGCTCCAGAAGTATATCTGAATGCCAGCGATAAATTTCGTATCACACAATTGTTGACAAACTTCAAACTGAAACGAGAAGAAGAGGAGCGATATACAAAGAAATATCGGAGAGATTTTCTTTTATAACTGATGTGCCACATAATGCTACTTCAGTGACTTCATCATCTACTGAAATTGATAGGTATTCTCAGTGTTGTCAAAAGCTGATTGATGCTTACCTAGAGGATTTGAACACTAATTTCTCGGCTGAGCTTCAGCAGTTTCACTCATATGTGCGCCACAAGTTCAGTGCAACAAAAAATCTAAAAACAAGATTCAGTCATACTGAACTTTATAAAATAATTGTAGAAGACAATATTGAGTGTGCCTTTCGTATATTTTTAACATTAATGGTCACAAATTGCTCAGCTGAGCGTTCATTTTCTCAGTTGAAGCATATTAAAAATCCCATCAGAACAACTATGCAACAAGGCAGGTTGAATGTCTTATCTCTACTAAGCATAGAAGCAGATGTGTTACGTAAGATTAATTCTGAGGATCTGATCAAAGACTTTGCAATTAAAAAAAGTAGGAGAAAATTTTTCAAATCTAAATAAAGTTGAAGTATACAAAACTAAACATTATTTTTCATCTTACTATAAGTTTTGTTTCATTTTGAAAAATAAAAATTTATTTTATGGTTTATTATTGTTTATATTTTGAATTACATATATATGGGGCACCAAAATCTTTTAAGTGTTTAGGGCCTCTATGGGTCTTAATCCGGCCCTGGATGTGACCAAACCATCTCAGTTGATGCTTAATGATTGTATCTATTATGTCATCTGGGAAGTTTAAATCTATTCTGACTTTATCATTAGTCTTGTGTTGCATCCAGTGAGTGTTATTAATTTTTCTGAGGCATTTCATTTCAAATGCTTGAAGTTTCTGAAGCATGAGTAGCCGAGGGGATGAAAATTGTTTTATATAATTTTAATTTTAGACTTGTTGGGAATTTTTTATTTTTCCATATTTTATTTAGTTTATTCATGCTGGTCCATCCTAGGTTTAGCCTGTGTTTTACTGTTTCCATATTGTTGAGGTTACTAGAAATGAGACTACCAAGATAAACATATTTATTAACTTGTTCCAACGGGTGATTTTCGAGATTTATGGAAATATTTTCTTCTTCTCTACCTATCTTTATTATTTTTGTTTTATGAAGATTTATTTTCATACCATAAGTTTTACAGGAGTCATTTAGAATATTAATAGTTTTTTCTAACTGTGATTTAGAATCTTCTAGGATAATGATGTCATCAGCGTATTTAATGTAGTTAATGTTCGTACCATTGATTTTTACAACTGGTTCATCAGTTATGGTTTTACAGACTACTTCTAGGAAGATGATAAAGAGTTGAGGTGAGAGAGAGAGAGGGGGGGGGCAACCGTGCATTACACCTTTCTCAACTCTGAAATCCTTGGTTTTAATGTTGTTCGTTTTAACAAAAGCTTTGGTGTATACATAATAATGTGTAATTAATGTTGAAATATCCGAATCCATTTTTACGTTTTTTCAGATAGTGATCAATTTGTTTCTATTAACGGAATCAAAGGCTTGCTTGAAATCTATGAGACAACAGTATATGGGCAGGTTGCATTCCCAATATTTTTCTGCTATATTATTAATGGTGAAGATGTGGTCTATAGTGGATCTATGTGGCCTGAATCCTGCTTGGTTTTCCCCTATGATTTTTTTCTGTAAGCACCTGCGTTCTCTTTTTTATAATTCGGATGAATAGTTTATAACTATGACTTAAGAATGTTATGGGCCTATAATTTTCATATATTCTTTAGTCTCCATTTTTGTGAATTGGTATAATAACTCCTGTTTTCCAGTCAGTTGGAATTACTCCAGTATAAAGAATTTGATTAAATAATTTCATTAAGAAGTTAATGGCTTCCTTACCACCATATTTCCAGAGTTCTATAGATATTTCATCCTTGCCCGTAGCTTTCGAAAGTTTCATTTGGTTTATTGCATTTATAATTTCGGCTGTAGTTATGGGTGGTGCCTTTTCATATATCATCTCTTCTGTTACACTTTCTTCCTCATAATCTTTTTGAAATGATATTTGATAGTAGTCCTTCCAAATTGTTTTAATATTTTGTATTGATTCAATTTCTAGATTATTTTTATCTTTCATTGTTAGTGGTTTATCTTTATAGATCTTAATTAATTCTTTTATAATTTTATATACAGTTTTATTGTAATTTCTTTTATTAGCTTCTTCGCACGTTTTACTTTTTCTTCCAACCAATTATTTTTAGCAGATATGCACATTTTATCAATTTTGTTTTTAAGAATCTTATAATGCTGTTTATTTTCTTCTGTATTTTTTATATTTAATATATGCTTTGCTGCTCTTTTTTTCTTCTAAAGTATTTAGAATTTCAGGGGTTATCCATTCATGTTTGACCTTGATGTTGTACTAAGTATGTTTCTTGCTGTACTTGTAACAATTTTTTTATCTTGATTCCATGTATTTTCTATATTATCATAGGTTAATCGTCTAAGATCATTTCCTATTAGTATTTGATAGTTGTCTTGCATAAATTTCTCTTTCCGTTTTGCCAGGTCCATTTTGTTGATAAGAGCTCACGATTTATGGTACTTGAATTTTAGTTTAATTTTTGCCGCAAGCAGTTCATGGTCAGTGTTGAAGTCTAGAGTTTTTAAAGTTCTAACATTTTGCACTGATGATTTCCAATTGCGTTTGATTAAAATGTAATCAATACAGTTCTTTATTGTACCATCTGGTGAGGTCCATGTGTATTTGTGTGGAAGGTCTATGGGGAATTAAGGAATTAAGGAAAAAAAAAGGGTATTACAGATAAATAGATTATTTGCTTTACAAAATTCTAATAATCTTTCTCCTCTTTCATTTCTGTTATCAACTCCAAACCTGCCCATCACATCCTCCATGCCTTGGGTGAACTTCCCAATTTTGACATTAAAATCTCCCATCACGATTAATATATCTTTCTTATTAGGCTTGTCTATTAAATCTTGCAACTCATCATAAAAAGTGTCGATTTCTTCATCTTCATGTGACTGGTCAGGGGCGTAGATTCAACATTTTTCTCTTTACTTTTTAATCTAATAGCGATCATTCTTGAGCCATGTAGTTCTATGGCCATGA
The DNA here is from genome assembly GCF_054136105.1 of Typopeltis vanoorti. NCBI lineage: Eukaryota > Metazoa > Arthropoda > Arachnida > Uropygi > Thelyphonidae > Typopeltis > Typopeltis vanoorti. The sequence goes on from NC_143560.1 coordinate 29,144,716, forward strand.
CTGCATTTTGTAAACTGTTATTCACTAAAATGGCGACTCCTTCTTTACGTATATTATCCTCTCTTCCCGAGTAAAATAATTTTCCTGAATTTAGGTTTTTAACTTCTTCTCCTGTCTAGTGGGTTTCCGCCAAGCCCACAATATCCCATTTAATCCCAGCAAGTTCTTTTTCCATCAGATTCGTTTTCCCAGGTTTTAGCAGCGTCCTTATATTTAAAGTTAAGACATGAGAAACTCTATTGGCTGACCACATAACATCCTTCTCAACTGCTCCCTGTGCTCCCTGTGATCTAGGAGCACTCACGTCGGCTTCCTCGGACGCAGTAACGTTCTCTTGACACAGTGGAGATTCCTGATTCATGGGGTTTAATGACAAATAGCTTTATTGACGGCGGAACTATATACTGCAGTTCTATTTTCTACAGACTAAGTTCTACAAATCTCTCTCTCCCTGTGTGTGTGTGTGTGTGTGTGTGTGTGTGTGTGTGTGTGTGTGTGTGTGTGTGTGTGTGTGTGTGTGTGTGTGTGTGTGTGTGTGTGTGTGTGTGTGTGTGTGTGTGTGTGTGTGTGTGTGTAAGCTTGTACAGACAGTACTACTCTTGCCAGCATGGAAGGGGCATGAAACTGTGTGAAGTGCACCTTTATGACATAATTGGCTGTTAGAATTCTGGGCATTTTTGAAATATCTGCAAACATATAAAACTCACATACATGCGACATCTCGTTTTCATACTTCGCTGAAAGATTATTCATTCCGCCCACACTATTTTCGCTTGGACACTGTACTTACAGTGTGTATGTATATTCCAAATGTTACAGCGCCTCCACGATTTCCACGAGCCGCCACTGGTGGATTCATATCTGAAGATCGTGCTGGCCATTCATATGGCCCATCTCTGCCTATCGAACTGCTAGGACACTCACTATTGAAATATTCCCTAGGTAGAAAATGCATTGGCATTCCATCATGCAGGAACCGTATGTTTAGGCATGTTGTTAATGTCCTTAAAACGCCAGTAGTTCCACCTCAAAGAAGAAGTACGGTACTACTGGCCATTTAATCTGTGGCAAAAGAACAACCGACCGATGAAGAAGACCAAAGTGATGATGATCCAACTTCACATGGAGTGTTGAATAACAAAAAGCTTGATTCCATGCAGATTAACCTGCTCTCAATTTTGTAAGTACTGTTAATGTAAAAAAGTTAACTTCGCATTGGTGAAGTTCACGTGAATTTCAATTCACAAACGAACTGAAATTCATTGTGGATTGATATTAAAAGCACATTGTGGAGAAAATCGAGTTCAGAACACTTGTAAAAGCCATTGAGCAAATCAGACTCAAGGAGTAAAATCCCTTGGTGAGAGCACCTGTGTCCTTTGCACCTGATATGGATGCAGTTGCTTCTGATGACAGATAAGTCACAAGTAGAATGGGAAGCGGCCACCTCTACAGTTATCTCTCTCTCTGACAAAGTGCTTATGCATGCGTTTACATGTGCACTGCTTGGAAGGAAATCAATAAACACCCCCCCCCCCCAATGGGCAAGATTCATTGTGCTATGTAACGAGTCACGTGTTTGTAGCCAGTATAAATTGAAGGAATATGATTCTCCTAAATCAGTAGAACCGTGTCTGGGTGAAATGGGCAAGAGAAGGAAACTGATAGAATTTGAAAGAGGCATTGTGATAGGATGCCATGTTGCAAGTCCATCTGTCCGACAAATTCTTGACAAATTGGTACATCCAAGGTCAACAATCAGTGATACCATACTGAGATTGAAGCGCTGGGAGTCAATTGCAAGTGCTACCCACAACAGACGACCTACCACACTCACCGAACATGACCTTAAGCTGCTATGAAGAATATCATCTAAAAAATTGGCATTCGTTGGCCAGAACTTTGAATATGGAATTCAAAGTTCTGGCCAACGAATCAACTGGAAGACGAATCTGCACAAAAACATTCAGAACCGAGGTTCAGAACATTGGTTTCCATAGTAGAACTGCAAAGAGCTTGTACAGTTGGACATGTAAGATTGAAAAACTCTGCTATGGAACGACAGATTACGCTTACCGCGTAATACCGAGTAACAACGCTACACTCTCTACCGAGCAGATGGACTCGAGTGGATTTAGTGAATGCCCGGTGAACGTCTCTTACCAGAGTGGGTAACTCCAAATATGAAATATCGAGGGTGTCGGTGTAATGGTATGATCCCGTTTTTGCTGGTTTGCCTCGGACCTCTGTGGTGTCACAAACACTGAACTCCGAGAGGTATCTGAACATTCTGGACAATGCCATCCTTCCTACTTATGGCGTTTCTACGGAACTGACTATTATCTCTTTCAGCAAGACTGTCATAAGGCTGCTGCTGCTGCTGCTGTAACTTCGTGGTATGTGGACATGAACACCACCACACATGACTGACCTCCACAGAGCCCTGCTCTCATCTCTATTGAACATCTGTGGGATGAACAGGAGTGTTGGGTGAGATGACGGTACATCTGCTCCACGACAGTCCAGAACTGCATTACATGCCTACAGAGGAATGATCCAATATTCCCATTGATCGCTATCATATGCTTCTGGAAAATATGTCCCGAAGGATTGCTGCATCATCGCAACGAAAGGAGGTCCTACATCCAGGGGCACGCCAAGGATATTTGCAGCACGGGTGCAAACTTTTATCGGCCGTCCCTAATACTGCATTGTATAATCTAAATTAGATATTAGCTACATAAAAGGCCGCCCTATCAATGTTGTCGCCCGGGTGCGGTGCACCCCTTGCACCCTCGGATTGGCGCGGCCCTGCCTACATCTTATTAGGTGGGCGCCATGACTGTTTGTTCCTCACGATATGGTGTCCGCTAACTTTTCCGAGTGGTGTAAATGCTGTATTACAGGCAAACATACTAGCCATCTGTTGAATGTGCAAGGGTCTGAAATTAGAATACAAAATGTGGTCATTCATGTGTGTGTGTGTGTGTGCGCGCCACACCATTCATTTGACTTTTTTTCTAAAAATTGCCGTATTTCTTGTGTATCAAATATTATCGGGAAATTTTCCATGAAAAAATAATTATCTTTTGAAGTCCGCAGTGGATTTACTTTGAGACCTATTAGTCTGTTCCATTAATTTCTGAACGCATACTTTCTGCCATCTGTTGTATAGAATAGTGATTATTTAACTCACGTTACAAACACTATCTCGAACTCAATCTTCGTGCTCTGTAAATACCTCTTATCTCGTTTGTCACGCTAGTGAATAAGATGGAGAACACGAAGTACTTATTACTTATACATTCTGCTCAGCAGGTGTTACAGGTTGTTAGAAAGCGCGAACTTGTTTTGAAGGGGACTGCAATGAATGATGTTGCTATGATTCAAGCAAAGGAAAATATTGGAGTTAGTATTCTAGTCAAGAGGTATGTCATTAGGTTTTCGCGATAATGTTTTTGCAGCGTTTGTTTTATATCACGAGTTCGATTTTTTTTCTTCTTTTTAATTTAAGCTGACGTGATTGTAAATGGTGGCCAATAAAATGTTGATAGATTATATTCTAATACGGAGAAAATACCAGATGTGAGCTCGAATATTTTGAGAGGTATCTGAACTCGTAGAGGGTAGTTCTATATCATTTCAGTTTGGGTATGAGTATGTAAATTTTGGTATACTGTCATAGAGTATATAAAAATCATACATCACAAACATTGTAAAATATCAAAAAGTAATAGTTTATTTTATAATGGCTATCTTGGCGAAAATATGAATGTCGCTAAGGCATCAGTGGTCTAGTTCCTGCAAGGGAACTGGTGGTAAACAAAAGTAGACTGCTACAGATGGCTAACAAGATTAATTCCTCATGACTTCTTTATGATAGTGATGTACTACCGTTGCGCCCTCTCAGCTTGACCTTTGATGACAACTACGCAGGCTAGAGCGAATTCCAGAAATAATTTCACAAAACTAATAAGTTTTTAATTTCTCACAAAAAATAATAATAATAAATAATAATAATAATAATAAAATAAATGAACGGTATTTTTATTTTTAATTTCTTAATAAACTTTTGTATGGAAAGCGGTATATTTATTTTAAATTTTAATCTTTTTAAACCGGGACACCACCATTTATATGGCAATTGAAACAAAAGCAGGCAAGACAGCATACGAGAGGAAGTTTATGAAATTTCATCGAAAATAGTTCGGTGAAAGAAGTTCATCAAATGACAAATAATCGCATGATAACTGAACGAAAAAGCACTTAGTCGAAGAATAGTTCATCAGGAAAAAAAAAAAAAAAAGTCATCGAAACATAATTCATTGATAATTTTCGATGAATTCTTTTTTATATATAATTCATCAAAACACTTATTCTCTTACAAAACATTGTTTTATTTTATTTATTTAGTTAGTTGTTTATTTTATTTTATTTTATTATTTTATTTTATTTTATTTATTTTATTATTATTTTTTTTTTTTTGTCAAATTATCTTGCTTTCTTGCTGGTTTCACTCAAGAAAGTCTAGACTATGTTTTACCTCCCGTCCCAACGTCGTTGATCTCCCCGCAAAATCAATTTCGCTCCTTGGATTGACTGATATCTTTAAACTCGTTTGACATACGCACATCACACCAAGCCTCTTCTCCTCTCCTCAGCATCCAATAATAATAATATTAATAATAATAATAATAATAATAATAATAATAATTTTTTTATTGTGCTTTCAAATATTTACATATGTACAATGATCAGTACAGATTGTACATATGTACAATGAACAGTATTTACACACAATCTTTACTTTTAAAATAATTTTTTTTTTTTTTTTACATTGCATACATTTGTTACAGTTATTATATACATTACATACATTTGTTTATATATGATACATTACTTACATTTGTTTACATGTGATATTTATATTACGTACATTGGTTTACATATAATACATACATTACATACTTTGGTTTTCATGTGATACGTACATTACATGCATTTGGTTACATATGATACATCTTCGATGAGAACTAATTTCTTTGCTTTCATCCTCGAAGCTGATGCGTCGCTGAACTGGAAGCCTGAACGAATATATTGTGTTTCATTAAGTTTGTATGGTATTTTGGGTGCGTGTTTCTTGTTCGTAGTATGTCCTTAGAGCTCTTTTCAGGCTATTGTAGTTTGTAAGGTTTCTGTATTCAAAAGGTAATTTGTTTATCATGTCTGTGATGTAGAAGTTTCGCGTGGCCTTTCCGTAGTGATTATTGTATTTATATGTGATATAATTAGTAATCTGAGGTCTTGTTATACGGTATGTATTTCTAACTGTCCTGTAGTTGGCATCGAAATAATGTTGTAGCAAGGCTACATAGTGACATAAATGTTTTGCTGTTAGTATTTTGTGTTCTGACATTGCAATGTTTATAAGGTCGTGATTTTCTCTTTGTTCCCAAAAGATCAGTTTTGTCATTTTGTACTGTAGCGACATTAATCTATTTAGTTTGTAGGGTGCACAGAAAGCATACGTTGTTATAGCGTATCTTAGTATATTTTGGCATAGTGCTTTGTATATTAGTGTTTTTAGGCGTATGGGAACTATGTCTTTTAACCTGTAGAGTTTGCCACTTATTGTTCGGAGTTTGTTGTGTAGATGGTTTATGTGGCTATTCCAGTTCATAATAATAATAATAATAATAATAATAATAATAATAATAATAACTAGGTGTGCTTTTTTTTTCATTCAAAACATTGTTTCTTCCAAGTACAACTCCTAACACTGTATAAACTTAGAATATTATTCTCATATATGGGGCGGTGCACCAAAAACTTCTAATCTAATAAAAATATTTGATACTGTTTAGATGAGAAAAATTCGGTTAATTCGCAACTGTTCTCTTTTCGGCCCACTCCACTCCACTATCCTAGAGACATTTTGTTTTCCGCTTTGTGTCTCTACTGAGGTATTTTTAGTGGTGGTGTTTTCTGCATATTGTTAAATATTCAAGAATTCTTCGAGTCAGTTGTTAAAAGTCTACCAGCATACCTACACCCTTCGTTGTAACTCTGAGGAGTATACGTTAAGAACAATATTCTCCTTCTCACTCGATGCAGTAAGCCACCCGCTCGTTGGTGGCCTACTACAATTATCTGGCAAATGCACTTGCCAGATAATTGTGTGCCGGAGATTCCTGGCCCTGTCATTTTATACAATTTTATTTAGTATAAAATTGTTTAAAATATATAACCGCTGACCACTCGACTTTCGTGGTTGGCCGAGTGGTTAGAGTATCCGTTCGCCAGCCAAAAGGCTGAGGGGTTCGAATCCTGCCTTGGACATGGATGTTTGTGATTGTCTCTGGAAGTACTAGTAGCGGTGGTCGGTGGTATATGGTGTTGGTGTAGTTGCGGTCAATTGGTGGATTGGATGGTGGAGACAGAGCTGTAGAGCATGCCCACCATCGAGGGAGGGCACCCTGGAGGTGTCAAAAAAATAAAATAAAAAATAAACTTTTGATATTAACAATACCATGCTTACATGCAGAAATACAGTTAACTGGGAAGAAAAAAAAAAAAAAAACATCTTATTATATAACTTGGATAGACGATTAAGAAGATATATCAAACACAGATGCGCTATTTATTTTATTTTTTTTCATCCATTTCCGCGAATTCCACGGGCTCGTAGGACACCGCTCAACATTAGGCTAATCTAATCTACTTCATAAATGTATTTGTGAATATTGATTGCGTATGTCTTTTTTGTTGGCCTGATTTGTGCAAGGAAAAGCCTCTAGTTTCCTGGATATAAAACTTTCCCCCAGTGACTTATCAGGTTTCCGATGTGACCGGCTCACCTTCTATTGAAAGCACTTTGCATTCTATACGAGATTGCAACCCATGTTTTCCAAACCAAAGGGCATAGTTATTACCAAATGAGCTACGAACACTTATTCATTTATATTAGATACATTGATTCTGACATGGAAAATATCAAATAAACATTCCTAAAAGATTAAAAAAAAAATACCAATCATAATTATGCAACTGCTTCACATCGCTGTATCGATTTTATAATCACTGTATTTGGTTCACGGTATTTCACCTAAATAAGGCAAAACATTTAAGTTTGGTTTAAGTTGCACAAATGAAAGAAATCACTCGCAGTTTTAAATATAACACATGCTTCATCCTCGGAGAACAATTTCTGTTGAACACGTGACGTTATCAATTAAAGACATATCATTCTAGTCGCTGACTACAGTAACTTTTTCTAAGCTTTTTGTCGACCGGTCCCCGAATTAGTCGATCTCTGGCACAGACAAGCGAGTTTTTTCTCCCAGAAACTCTGGTTTTTTAAACTCAAGAAAATCGACCGTAGAACTCACAATATTCAGACATTGAAAATATTTTGCTAGGGTTAGGTATATCACGAAAAATTTCCACATATCTATCAATATTTCATTGCATACAAACTGGTTGATATCAATTGTCTGACTGCAAAACAACAAAACAAGTCATGTTCTTGTTATGCGACAAAACTGCTTTCTGGTGAATTTAGAGAAATAAACAGTCCCAGTCTTCAGATTCTTGTTCAAATTGTGATTCTTCCATCAGTTCACCAATGTCAAGGTGCACACCAAAGGAATCCTAAAAGCTATTTCTTTAAAGGATTTGAATCACCTACTAAGTCATTGAGCTCACTTTATTTAATTGGATGTGGTTCTTGGCTGTCCTGTGGCATATAACTTGAAGCCGAAGATGTTCATCTCTGTCGTATTTTTCAATTCATACCAACGAGGTGATGGAATAATAGTAGGATCCCTGTGAGCATTAGCTTCATTGTAGAAAGGATGTTTAGATACTCTGTTTTTTTTTTTTTGTTTGTTTGTTCTACTCAGAAAATAAAAATTTCAACTTTGTAAGACTGAAAGAGCAGTTTTCAAAGGCAGTTAATTGGTTTACTTGCTTTAGTCGATTCACACCAACTTGTGCTCCATTCATTTCCTCAGGCTTAATGTAGTTGGTTATGCTGCACAAATGTGTTGCCCAATTCTCTTGCTCTCCCAAAGAGTAACCATACATTTATTATGTGGTTTTAGCATATCTTTTAGAGTATTGATTTATTCTACCTGTTCTTCTTCTTCTTTAAGTTTTTCTATTTTTGTCAAACAGTTGGCTTATTTTACTGTTTTTGTTTTTTATAGATATACATTTAATCACTTTTTTTTATTTTATATGACAAGATTTTGTGAAACTAAATGGTAATTCAAATGCTTATCTAAAAACCCAACATAATTTATTAATAATTTTTTTGTAATTTTCTGAACTGTATGTTCCATTTCTAGCGATGGAAGAATTGCAGATATAAACTATGATGACATCATTAAGAAAAAGTACAAAGATGCCACATTTTCAAATGAGATTAATGCCACTGGGATGTGCGTTCTTCCAGGTTAATATATTTTTGTAAAATGTTGAAAATTGCTTGAGAAAACCAAACACAGAAAACGTAAAATTCAAACCCTTTCGGAACTTATTTGAAATTTAAAAATTTTCAGTTTTACAGTTTGCATCTGTAAATGCAGCCTGTGTGTATCATATTGTAATATATAGGTACAGAGCCAGAATAAAGAGAACAAGCAGGACATAGCAATAAATATCAATTTTAAATTAAATGTATTTATATAAAGTGTTATAAATATAGATGTTATGAATAAATATAGTTTAATATCAATGAAAGCTTTCTAAAATCGTGCAGCAGACATGACGACACCATATTTCACTAACGATTTATATAGAAATCACACACACACACACACACACACACACACACACACACACACACACACACACACACACACACACACACACACACACACACACACACACACACACACACACACACATAGGCATGCGACCGACAATACCGATTCTCTTCGATTCTTATGCGCATAGTTCGGTGAGATTCTGTAAGATTTGGGAACAGCCTTCATTAAATCATCATCATCATCATGCATATGAATTGGATTTAGGCCTGGCATGGCCTGTTTTCCGGCCTTAGAAGTCATCGATGAATATTTTAAGAGGACGTCCTGGTTTTCTTTTTCCTAATGATTTGTACTTGAAGGCTTGTTTTGGTAATCTTTCTCTTTTCATTCTTTGAACGTGTTCCATCCATCTATGTTTATATTTTTTAATTTTTTCTATTACTGGTTCTTGGTTTAATACTTTCATAATTTCTTCGTTTCTTTTATGATCAAATAGGGTATACTTTGCAGTTTTTCCCATAAACTTTATTTCTGCCGTTATTAATATTTGTTTGTATTTTTGTTTTATTGTCCAGATTTCGCTTCCATGCATTAAGACCGGTAGGGCTAATGTATTGTATACTTTTAGTCTGGTTTGTTTTTGAACTAGGTTTGGTTTAAATATAGAGTTAATTACACCTGTTATTTTTAAATATTTTGCAATTTTTACGTTTATATCTTTTTCATTTTCATATGTGATCATACATCCTAGGTAGTTAAATGAATTCATTTAACTACCTAGGATGTATGATCTTGTTATCTATTACTATTTTGAAATAATCTATTACTATCTTGCTGGATCTTTTATTTTAAAGGCCATTTAAATTAAAGACCATAGTTTTTGATTTTTATGTTGATATTATCATACCTTAATCTTTGGCTATCTCATTTAGATCTAAAATAGCTTTCTGTAAGTTATCTTCAGAATTTGTAATTATTATTTGGTCGTCGGCAAAAAGGAAAATGTTTAAGTTCACTGTAGGAAAAAAAAAAAATCAGCTAACGCCTTTTTATTCCCGTATACGGTGAGTAGGCGAGGCCATTCAGCCCTATCTAACTTTTGGAGACTGAGTGGGCAGTTCAATCACCACTGGTACCCAATCAGAGATAGATGGCCCAAGGCTATCACTAATTAAGCGATACACAGTGAAGAGAGAGGGCTCAAATGTGCTGCCATCTCGTGGTCCCTAACCCTAACACAATATATTTAATGTCTGAAATAATGTGGGTTCTACGGTCGATTTTCTTGAGTTTACGCGACGAAAAACCCGCTTACCCGTGCTAGAGATCGATAACTCGGGAACCGGTCGAAAAAAGGCTTAGAAAAATTTCCTCTAGTCGCCGACTAGACTCGAAACCAAGTCTTTCTTCGTGCGGCCAAGCGCCATGGTATGCAAACGCCACATCCACTGAGCTACGCAGGCTCGTTCACTGTAGGAGAAAGTTTAATTCCTTGATGTAAATTTTTATTCCATTTTATTATTATTTCATTTAAGTAGATATTAAAAAGAGTTGCTGAGAGGGGACATCCCTGTCGAACCCCTTGGTTTATCTCTTTCGTATATGATAGCTCGTGATTTAATCTTATTTGTATTTTATTATTTTCATATATACTTGTGATAGCTTTTAGGATATTATTTGGTATTTGTCTTCCTTTTAATATGTTAAATAATATGTTTCTTTTAACTTTGTTAAATGCTTTTTCAATTTTTTTTTGCAATTGTTCTATAAATGCAATATGTGTTTCTAAATTGTATTTTCTTCTTTTCTCTATTATTCTCTATTAGTTTTAGGAAAAAGGCCGGGTCTATACATAATCGTCCTTTTCTAAATCCATTCTGTTCTTCTAAAATAAAGTTTTCGGAATATTTCATTAGTTTGTGTTTAAGATTCTGCTATATATTTTGTAACAGGAATTTAGTATACTGACACCTCTAGAGTTTTTAGGGTCATCTCTATTACCTTTCTTAAAGATAGGAATCACAATTGCTTTTTTCCATTTTATTGGGGAGAGGATCCCAGTCGAATAAATTTTATTTAAAAATAATAAGAGTCTTTCTTTGAATCTTGTTCCTGCGTATTTATATAGTTCTGAACATAGCTTATCTTCTCCAGGTGATTTTCCATTTCTTGTTTCTTTCAGGCTGATTTCTAATTCTTCTTTAGTTATTTCCTTTTCATTTTCGTTAATTGTTTGCCAGTTGTCTTTTTTAAAATATTTGTCTGTCCACAATTCTGTGTAGTAATTTAGAAATTCTTCTCATTTCAATTCGGTGTTTAATTTTATGTTTTCTTTGGTATCTGCATTTAAGTGTTTCAAAATCTTATATACATTGGGTCCTATTTTATATAAATCATGTTCTAAATTAGAAACAAATTTGTTCCATGATTCTCTATGTCTTTTTCTGACTTCTCTTTTAGCTATGGCTCTTATTCTTTTATATTCTAATATTTTACTGCTTAACCATTTGTGATAGGCTTCTTTTTTCTTTTTGATTATTTCTTTGATTGTATCATCCCAGATCTTCAGTTTTTTTTCCTTTTATTGAATTTTTTGATCTTTCCTAAGCTTTCATTTGCTACTGCATTTAGTATCATTTTTATATTAAGCCATTCTATTTCTATTTCTTCATTTTGTTTTATTTTATCTAGGTATTGGTTAATTCTTTGTTCATATAGCCATTGTACATTTGTGTCATTCAATAGTCTAGTTTTATAAACGAATGTTTCAATTTTTCTTTCTGTTCTTGTTACTTGTAGCCATTTAGGTGGTAATCTTAATTTTATTTTAACAAGTGGTCACTGCTTATTTCATATCCTCTGTGAACTCTAACATCTAGTGAAAATTTTGATGTCTTTTCATTTAATATAAAGTAATCTAATATTGTTTTCCATCCTCTTACTGCCTAAGTATATTGATGAATGTCTTTATGCTTATAGAAGGAATTCATTATTTTTACGTTATTATAAACTACAAAGTCAATCAATTTTTTACCATTCCTGTTTAGAGTATGTTCTCCATGTGTTCCTATATTATTATTAATTTTCTTGTTTCCAATTCTTGCATTTAATTCTCCTGCTAAAATTACGTAATCATTTTTATTTATTTTATTATATATGTTTTGTAGTTGATTATAAAAATCAATATTATCCTGTTCTTCTTTCTTCTGGGGCATATAAACCAATTATTGTTAAATAGCCTCCATCTATTTTTATTCTAGCTTCTATTATTCTTTAATTCCATAATTTATAATATTTTAACTGTTTTGAAAGGAAGTTATGAATCCAAATCATGACTCCTGCTTGTTCTCTTTGGTCTCTGTCGACTCCACTGTATATCACATTAAAATTTTCGGTTGTCATAGTTCGTTTTGATTTATTTTTTTGTTTCAGTGATTACTGCTATTTTAAAATTTCTTTCATTTAATAGTTGGTCTAATTCTATTTCTTTATATGCTATTCCTCTTACATTCCGGTTTGTTATGTGCATTATATTTTGTCGTTTCCATTTTTGTTTTACCTTTACCTTTCCAGGGTCGTTTTCCGTAGATTCAATCCGATTAGCTTTTTCTATCAGCTTACAAGTAGAATTATGTTCTCCATGTCAGGGGACTAGCCTGACGATGGAATAGTTCAGTGGTAGGGCTGCTACCTTAAGGCTTCTGAACTAGCCTTCTTCCGAATTTAAACCCATAGGAGGAATAGGGTATATTGAAGGGGAAAGAGTAGATTATAGAAGAATTATAGTAAGGTTTATAGAGAGGGCATAGTTGTAGGGCCAGAAATTAAAAGACCCCATCCCCTCGAGTACTTTAATAGCATAAGGGTCATAAAATAAGAAGAGTTGGCTGATAAGACCTTATAGGAAAGATTAAAAGTAAGTGAACCTTCCTCAACGTAGAAGAAGGAGAGGATAGGTCAAGCTAGGGGTCCATGGGAATGCCACTTCCCTTACAATCAAGGTGATTGCCCCTTATGGCCCTGTTGGTCCGCGAGTCCTTATTCAGTATATTCGGACCACCCCACCCCACCACACATACACGCACGCACGCACGCATGGTGGGCTTCCCCTATCCGCACCCAGGGGACGCGCTCTCTAGGGGTTACAGGGCCCCCCGAGCCTGCATTAAATATTTCGGTTAATTGCTGCATAAGGAAATTCTTTTTGTCCGTACAAGCCTTCTCAGATAACGGCGATCTCGTTCCTGACAGACTGTCTTAGGGCCACAGTTTCGCCTCTTAGACAAGAAATGCAGGTTATTTTTCCACTGATTAAACACCGGGCATATCTCACCTTTTGAGAAACCAGTCAGCGCTGCTGTTTTCAAAATCGTAGTTCCAGCCAGATGGGCACCCACGATAAGCCTTTTATCAAACTCCGAAAGTGCCTTTGTTTTTCCCATTGTGATCGCCACTATGCTATAGCAGCATTCTTTAATAGTTGACTAGTTTTCTTCATTTTCTATTCAGGAAACTCCGCTTTTGCTCTACATATTAGAAAAGTCGTTTAGAATTCAAAATATTTCAGAAAATGCGAGTGGTAGAATTTAGGCTTACAACACGGTAACAACTGAATGCTGTAATGTCCCATGTGCTTCTAAAAAAATCGTTGATTTTTTAGAAGCACATGGGATTACCAACAGCTCAACTTTTGGTAATCGTTAAAGGTGGAGACTGGCTACTCCCCACTTTTCAAAAGTTAATTAAAGCTAAAAGAACTCTTTGGAATAAAATGCTTTGTTTAAAGGACTTCTTTTTTGATGCAACAGTATAAGATGCAAGATTGATTATCAAACTTAAGCATTCTCTCATCTAAGCATGATATGAAAATATCTATTTCGATTGTGTAACTGTTGAATGAATTACATTTGCGTATATTAAAGTAAAAAAAAAAAATGTAATGAACTTGAAATGTACCTTTGAACTTTTCAAATGAACTGTATGTCATGAACTGTTCAGTAAAATCTCAATAAAAATTTTCTGTTCTGATTTAAAATATAGATGAATCTGTATTCTGATATCATAATTCAATATTTCCATATCTTGATATCATAAGATCATAATGAAATTTGTACATTAATAATTTCGATAAATCTGAACTACACATTGTTGCATTTCATTTTTGCTGATAATATCTTCAAGTGAAGTGAATCTTACATTTTTATAATATAATTCTTTTCTTAAAATGTGTCTTGACTATGAACTTTTTGATTTTTTCCATTATTGCGACATAAACGTATGACGTCTTTTTCTAATATTCTTCATTGTTTCTGTCATTGTTTTTTAATGCTAGCTATAAATATATCTTAAAATTTCAATGTACTACATACACCCTCTGTCCAAAAAGAAACCGTTTCGAAACTAGAAGAAACTAGTGGCGCCACCTGTTGTATCTTTTTGTTGTCGAAAGCGGCAACCTTCATTAGTGTTGTGTCAATTGTTTATGACATTTGTTTTATTATAAGCCGAGTTATAGTGCCAAGAGTGACAGTGTGTTTTGACGAACGATCGGAAAAGGAGTTTCGAACAGAGAGCTACGATTGACTTTTGTGTTAAAGTTGGTGTAAAAGTTTTACCGAAACGCATCAAATGCTTCAAAAAAAGCCTACGGTGATGAATGATTATCCCGTACTCAAGTTTACGAGTGGTTTAAGCGATTTCCAAGTGGTCTTGCTTGAGGACGACGAAAGCCGGGCCGTCCAAAAACAGGATTGAGCGAAGTTAACATCCAAAATGTGCGTGCTTTCATCAAAGAAAACCCGAAATCGCCCTTGAGATTGATTGAAGATGAATTGGGGATTCCAAAATCGACTGTGCACAACATTTTGACGGAGAGTTTGAGCCTTCGTAAATTGGATTCGCGATTTGTTTCCCCACAAGTTGACCGACGACCAAAAAAACGTATCGAATTGAACACTGCAAGAACCTCATTAAAACCGCTCGTAAGAACTCATACTTCCTTGAAACGGTCGTTACTGGTGACGAAACGCTGTGTTTTGAGTATGAGCCCAAAACAAATCGCCAGAGTGCTGGGTGGAGACTATCAGAAGAGTGGCATACGAAAGTCACTTGGAGAAGTCAGAAGTACAGACAATGCTGATTTGTTTCTACGATTCCAGTGGCATTATCCACAAAGAATTCGTTCCGTCTAGCCAAACGGTCAGTGGTGAGTTTTATCTCGAAGTTTTGAAGCGATTGATAGCGAGAATTCGTCGCGTACGGCACGAATATCGTGACGACCTATGTTTCGTCAAAAAACACAGTATAACTGGGCTTCTAATGAAACAAATGTCATAAACAGTTGACACAACACTATTGAAGGTTGCCGCTTTCGACAACAAAAAGATACAACAGGTGGTGCCACTACTTTCTTCTATTTTCGAAAAGTTCGGTTTCTTTTTGGACAGAGGGTATATTTCTTTTTATCACATAAAGTTGTTTTTGAATATTTTAAATCAACTTCTAAACTATATTCCGTTTCGTTATTCACAAATGTTTTACTTCTCTATTAGTATCACTGGATTTAAAATCTTCCTAAGTAAATATTGAATTATTGCTCAACCATAAAAATTAGCTAACTGATCAAAAATATCCGGACACCTCTTCGTAGTAGTAGCGGAGAGCTCAATGACTCTCGACATGGCACTATCATAGGGTACCATCTTTGTAACAGGCGAAGTTCGGGAAATTTCTTCTGGAAGTTATGTTATTGTATGGAATCGCTAGAAGCAACAACAGCACAGTCGCGATCTGGATGGTCACATAAAATCACAGAGCGGGATCCTCCAGTGCGGAAGCGCGTGGTGCATAAAAATACCCTACCCGCTGTTGAAGCACTCACTACAGAATTTCGAAATGTCTCAGCAAGCAGCACCACAATTGTTCGTCAGAAGCTGAAAAAACGTGGATTTCCATGTTTTTCAGCTTCCTAACAGCCTCCTAACATCAATAAGGGCAACTCCAAGCTTCGGGTAGAGTGGTGTAAAGATCGCCGCCATTGAACTCTGGAACAGTAGAAACGTTCTTGAAGCGATGAATCATTCTTCACCATTTGGCAGTCCGACGGACGAGTCTGAGTTTGCGGATGAAGGAGAACGCTACCTCCTCGAATGTGCTGTGCAGATTGAGGAGTTGTGCGGACGTTGAGGAAGCATCTAGGGCTGTTTTTCATGGTTCGGGCTGGATCTCTTACTTCCAGTGACGAGGAATCTCACCGCTTCAGCCTATAATGTCATTGTAGACAATTCTTTGCTTGCAACTTTATGGCAACATTTCGATGAGGCATTTTTTCATGTATCAGCATGACAAAGTCATCGTCTACAAAGCAAGATCTATGCAGGAATGGTTTGACTAGGTGGGTGTTGAAGAACTTAAATGGTCTGATTTCAACCCCGTCGAATACAAGTCGGATGAATTGGAACATCGATTGCAAACAAGACTGAATAGCCTAACATCAGTAACTGACTTCGCTAATGCTCTTCTGGAAGAATGTAAGGGAATTACCTCAGCAAAGTACCAAAAATACCAACCTACTAGTGAAAGCCTTCCCATAAGATTGAAGGCTGTCATAGCAAGAAATGGTGGAACAACTCTATATTAATGCTTTTCATATTAGAGTGAAAGTTGGGAATTGCTGGCGTCCGGACATTTTTGATCAAATAATGTATTTACATGTAAGCCATGCTGGAGTGGAACTTGAACTCACGGCCTATGGATACGTTATCCACTCTGCTAACCAGACTAGGAAGCTCGTATGATTTACAAAAATTCTTAGAATTTTTTTTTGACTCAGTTTTGTTTAAGTTCATTAACGTTGGGTTTAAGTTTTGTCATTATAATTATTACAATTATAAAAGTTATTCATACTGCTGTTGCAGATATCCGTTATCCTCGTGTCTTTTTGATTTCAGGGTTTGTAGATGCACACACCCATCCTGTATGGGCTGGAGATAGAGTAAATGAGTTCTCTATGAAGGTAAGCCATCAACTAAACAAACATCAAGTTGAGGATTTGTGCTTATCTCTTTATTTCATGTGAACCGTTTATTGTAAGCGATTGAGTATTAAAATGATAAAATCCTTTTATTAAGTTGGATATAGAAAACGTGATTTTAATTCAAGAATATCATGAAAATATTTTCATTATTTTATTTATTCATTATGCATTTTTGTATTGCTTCTGTTATTTATCAGGACTTTACAATTAAAGCTGAGTTTTTCACTCAATTTGGGTTCTCCCAATCATATCTTGATATGTATCATTTGGTACTTCGTTACGGACTGGACCAGGAGATTCCCTTATCTGAAATGTATGTTCTTATTGGGTGTAAATGATAAAATTACGCCCATAATAAATCACCCATAATTACTGATTATGAAGACAGATTGAGAATTTGTAGACTGCAGACACTAACAAACAGGAGAAAGAGGGTGATATGATTGAAACTTACAAACTTCTGAAAGGGTCATACAGGATTTCAGTTGATGGAATTTTTCAATTTATGAAGGGTGGGGAAAGGACAAGAGGACATCCTTGGAAGCTGAGAATGAATGCCGCTAAGAAGGGGGTGAGAGCTAGATTTTTCTCTCATTGGTTGGTGCGTGATTGGAATAGATTGCCATTGGATGTTGTGAGTGCAAGCAGTGTGAATAAATTCAAGAATAAGTATTGGTGCGTATAGTTGAATAAGTATAGTTGGTGCGTATAATATGTGGCCTCCCTCGATGAGTCCCTGACTCCCTGGAGGTCTCTCTTAATAATAATAATAATAATAATAATAATAATAATAATAATAATAATAATAATAATATCCCCGGACGTAACTGCATGAAGTGAAACTAGTTTCCGAAGAATACAGCAACTGTAATGATTGTTCATATGTAATAAAATTAAAATCGAACGTGTAACACAGTGAAGTGCGCCTTTTAGGTACCTCTGTCAATGGTACACCCAATAAAAAATAAATTGCTTCAGATATCAAAGAACTCCTCTGAGCTATTTGCAGGTTTTGCTATGTGAACTCTGAATTTCAGATTAATGAATGTTCAAAATCAAATGGTTCTAATTCTATGTAACTATTTTAACTATGTAAGTAAAGAAAATCGCTCAACATAAAGCACCCATATATAAGTTTTGCAACCTTTAGTGTGGAAGAGTTTTAATATAAAGAAAGAAATCAATAAATGAAAGTTATCATAAACTTGACAGTCATTGCTGAACTCATCTTAAAGATAGTAATTTTTTCTTCAGCTCGCTGGTGCCACTTATATGGATATACACAAAGCAGGGGGAGGTATTCATTTCACTGTTGATCATACGAAACGTGCCAAAGAAGAAGATCTTTTAACTAGTTTTCTGACTATCCTTTCTCAAATGCTTCAGAGTGGAACCACTCTAATAGAAGCGAAGTCTGGATACGGATTAGACACAGAAAACGAAATGAAACTTTTAAGGGTTATTGAGAAAGCAAAGAAAAAAACACCTGTGGAAATTTCCAGCACTTTTTGTGGAGCACATGCAGTTCCTAAGTAAGTATTAAAATCACCAAATACGAGTAAGTAATTTTGCCTAAAAGATTAGCAGTTTAAGATAAAATGTAGTTAACATAGCCTCTTTTTTTATCGTTTGATTACAAAATTCTTGCAGTATCTCGATAAACAGTGGTTTTAATTTCGTAGCTAGTGTCGATCATTTTCTGAACATGATGTTGAAAGAGCGATGTGTCGTAGCATTGGAAACTAAAAACTGAAATTTAACCAACCTTAACAATTTTCTCATGCAGCGTTCTCAAGAAGATCAGTAGACTGACGATTGAACGACGCAAACCTATGATTCCCAGTTGCCAGACTATAACATAAAGTACTGACCAAGTCGCAAAAAAAAAAAAATGTATATTATATATATATATATGTAAATTATATATATATATATATATATATATATAGATGATAGAATGATCATTGACTCCGTTAACATACATAGTTTTATGAAGAATTAAATGACTAGAACCGAGATTTAAGTAAAAAGGTTTTAATATAAAAACACTACTAGTTTCGGGCTGTAACAGCCTTCTTCAGGTGACATTATAAAAGAAAAAACACTAAACATTGAGGGTTAAAAGACTATGAACAACACAGACAGTCTTTATATATAATTAGCATGAAAACGTTGTAGTTGTATTTGAAGCTGTTCTTTCGTTTGTTGCATTGTTGGGAGAGTGCGTGTTTGCTGCATCACGTGAACGCCAGTACATGATTACAGCTGAATGACTATCTGGGAGGTTGTAGCTTAAGTTGTTATTTAGATGAACAGGATTGAAGATGATTTCTCTAGATTCCACAATTTTACTCTCTATTTCGTCACTGCAACGGAAGATGTTAGTAGATTTTTCCCAGCAGACTTTGTGACTTTGGTTATCATCATTAGGATTAGCCGAGAAAAATTACCCCATTACTCCCAATTGTAGAAGGTATCGATTCTCCTTACATACAAACTTTCAAAATATCTTGCCAAATACCTCAAAAGTTTTTCAGGGAAGTCACCATCTTTTATCAAGAACACTACAGAATTTGTTACGTACATCAAGGATATTACAGTTGATGAAAATGATATCATGGCTAGCTTGGACATAACTTCTTTGTTCACTAATGTCCCTACAGATGAAGTCCTAACATTACTCAAGGACAAGTTATCCAAAAAAATGTTAGCCTTGCTTACACATTGCATCAGGTCCGGTTACTTCAAATTTCAAGATAATATATACAAACAAAATCATGGACTGGCTATCGGTAATCCTTTATCCCCTGTACTCGCAAATATTTACTTAGAGGATTTTGAAACCAAGCTGTCTCTTCGTTTATTTTAACACCTAAAATTTGGAAACGTTATGTGGATGATGTCTTCATTGTTTGGATCCATGGACATGAATCCCTTATGGTTTTCCTCGAACATCTCAATAGCCGACATCAAAGTATTAAGTTTACTGCTGAGCTTGAAACGGATAATTCCTTGCCTTTTCTTGATGTCAAACTGACTCGCTCTTCTGGTAAACTAAAAATATCGATATATAGAAAACCCACACATACCAACAGATATCTGCACAGTCAGTCTCATCATTTCCCTCCTCATAAGCGTGGAATAATTTCCACCGTGGGACATAGAGCCCGTTCTCTTCTTGATGACCCAAATGAACTGCTTACAGAAATAAACCATCTGAAAACTTCTTTCGAAATTAATGGATATTCCAAGAAAATCATTGACAAATTCCTTCTTAATCCTCTTAGACATCACTCAGAAGAAACAAATAAATTCAAAGGCAATATATCTATTCCTTACATAAGTACTGTTTCACACAAATTAGCAAAAGTTCTAAGAAAATACAATATCAGAACCTTGTTCACTCCACTTCCAAAGATCCGTTCCTTAATTAGCCACCCAAAACCTTGTCATCATCAACTCAAATACCCTGGTGTATATAAAATATTATGTGACTGCGATATTCCTTATTTCAGGCAGACAGATAAATCTGTCGAAATGCGTATGGAAGAACACATGAGAGACATTATTTACAAGAGCGAGCGAGTGCATTATCAAGTCATATCCTTTTCTCGGCTAATCCTAATGATGATAACCAAAGTCACAAAGTCTGCTGGGAAAAATCTACTAACATCTTCCGTTGCAGTGACGAAATAGAGAGAAAAATTGTGGAATCTAGAGAAATCATCTTCAATCCTGTTCATCTAAATAACAACTTAAGCTACAACCTCCCAGATAGTCATTCAGCTGTAATCATGTACTGGCGTTCACGTGATGCAGCAAACACGCACTCTCTCAACAATGCAACAAACGAAAGAACAGCTTCAAATACAACTACAACGTTTTCATGCTAATTATATATAAAGACTGTCTGTGTTGTTCATAGTCTTTTAACCCTCAATGTTTAGTGTTTTTTCTTTTATAATGTCACCTGAAGAAGGCTGTTACAGGCCGAAACTAGTAGTGTGTTTATATTAAAACCTTTATATATATATATATATATATATATATATATATATATATATATATATATATGGGAATAAATATATGGGAATAAATTTGTTTCAGGCGCAAACTTAATTGTTTGCATACTTGGGATTAGGAGCTAAAATAACCAAGCATATAAAATTGCTTGGTTATCCTAATATATATATATATATATATATATATATATATATATATATATATATATATATATATATATATATGGCAGAATGATCATTGACTCGGTTAACATACATAGTTTTATGAAAAAAATTGAATGACTAGAACCGAGATTTAATTAAAAATGTTTTAATATAAACACACTACTGTATATATATATATATATATATATATATATATATATATATATATATATATATATATATATATATATACAGGGTGTTCGGGATAAATTTGACATATTTATAATTAATTATATTTTTCCGTAAGTTACATGTATTAACACACACTTCTCTTCATTTAAAAGTTTGGACCCTTCTTCATTCATATACAAGATGTCAGAAAGGATGGATAGCTGGAACCCACCTGAATCATGGAAGAGAATAACTTGTATCATGATGATTCGTGCCCGCCATCAAAATAAGGATATTACGACTGCTGCCCAATGCTCCCTGAATACAGTAAAAACAATCAGGCATGAACTAGAGACTTGCAATGGTGACTACGAGGATGTAGCAAGAAGAAAGATCCCTAGCAGACGATCTGATTGCGTTCGTACAGCAGAATTCCTCGCAAATCTGCAGGAACAGGTGTTGAAGAACCCTGGCATTGGAATTCGGGCTTTGTTCGTGGAGTTGCTAACTGTAGTCAAGCCCTGGATAACAAGGGTAGCCAATGGTAGGCCATATGTATGGCAGCAGGATTCGGCCCCTTGCCACACCTCTGGGAAAAGTCAAAAATGGTTGTCTGAAAATTTCTACGACTTCACCAGTCCAAATGTTTGGCCTCCAAACTCCCCAGACCTTAACCCCATGGATTATTTTGTATGGGGCGCAGTTGAAAAAGACACCAATCGCACTTCCAGTAATACAAAAGCCCAGTTAATGGATAAAATTAAAACAGTTTTTGCGGCCATTCCCAGGGAGACTGTAGCATCAGCTTGTTCGAGGTTCCGAAGCAGAATTGAAGCTGTGATCGATGCTAATGGTGGTTATTTTGAGTAAATCTTGTTGATAGTATTGTAATTAACTCTGCCTGTAATGTTTTTTTGTCAATTCATTAAATTTAATAGATACAAAGAAGATTTTCTTTTTCCTTACGAAACTGTCAAATTTATCCCGAACACCCTGTATATATATATATATATATATATATATATACTTCCTACTCAGTTTCCAGGAGTGTACAAGATTTTGTGTGATTGTGGAAAGCCATACTATGGGCACACTGCTAAATCCATCCTTCTACGTTTGGATGAATACCGTAGAGATATCTCCTATAACAGGACTAGAGCTAGCGCTCTTTCTAGCCACGTTCTCTTTTCAGCTAACTCAGACGAAGGCCGCCAGCACATTGTAAACTGGACTCAAACTTCTAACATTCATGTGTGCTACGATGAACTTGAAAGAAAGATTGTTGAATCTAGGGAAATTTCTCTAGATTCCTCTCATATCAACAACAGCCTGAGTTACAATCTCTCTGACGCACACGTTGCTTCTGTTCAGTACTAGCGCACTCGCGACAGCGCGTAGTATTCGTTTGTTTGGAACTTATACTTGCATTTTTTTCAAACACGCTACTGTCTTTTTATACTTATTCTGTTATTACAATTTTAAGTCTCTGTAATTTTTTATATCCTTCTTTGATTTTTTATATCCTTCACAGTGTATTATATATATATATATATTTTTTTTTTTACATATATATATTACTTACAGAAGAAACAGAAATTGAAAATGAACTCCGTTTTCTTAAAAAAACGTTTATTAACAATGGTTTCTCTCCAAAGAAAATTGACAAATTTCTTTCCCCCAGGCACTCAACTACTTCTGAAGATCCCTCTTCCCCTAGAGCCTTCATCTCCTTGCCTTACATCAGCTTTCTTTCACCAAAACTGGCCAAGATTCTCAAGAAATTTAACTTCAAAACGTGCTTCACTACGCTTCCAAAACTTCGTTCATTACTTAGCAAACATAAACAGAAACATCTTCCTACTCAGTTTCCAGGAGTGTACAAGATTTTGTGTGATTGTGGAAAGCCACACACACACACACATATATATATATATATATATATATATATATATAAGCCTAAATTTGAAACTTTTCACGTCCAACAATGTGTTTGCCTTCATGAGACAACAACTTGTTGGACGTTTCAAAACAATGGAGAACCGGCTTACCAGCCCAGAACTCGGGGGCTTGGACGCCGTAGGCGCCAGGAAGGCAGAGCCCCCCCCCCTAGTATTAGTATCGTTGATGGGCTACTAAAAGCTACTACTACTTTTACAAGCTATTTCAGGCCTCCGATAAAAAAAGAGATAGTTCCACAATAGATGATCAGCACAGTGTATTATTTAATATCGCCTAAATGATATTTTCACAAATATCGATATTACATAGGATTCGAACCGACAGCTTGTTAGGTAGAAAGCGGAGATATAATCTTTCGGCCAACTAGGTCGTCGGATTTTGTCTGTTATATCAAAGATTAGAAAAGTAGTGCAGGTTGCAGCCACTCCTGAGATTTTGATCCCAAAGGGGATGGCATTCCAAGACGCTTGATTGGTTGATTTTTCCCTTTCGGTCGTTTCCGACCCTAGGTAATTTTGTAGGCATTGCCCGCAAAGTGTTCCTGGTGAAGTTTTTCAGGATAGTTCACCATTGCTTTCATCAACCCCCCCCCCCCATTTTATCCGAACCGGTAATATGGCCGGGACGTATTCATGACTGTAATCCATGTGTATTCACGGAGCCGGTTTGCCTGTTCTGGGGGACGAAAAAACCTAAGTTTTCCGGGTGAAAAACCCTACCTACGTAGGAGACCAGCTAACTCACCTTTCGTCGAAAGAGACCAGATAAAGGTTCCTCACGTCACTGACGGGAATCGAAACCAGGTCTTTCCGACCAAAGAGCTTCGTCTATACTGACTGAGATAAGGAGGCTCCCCAAGATGCTTAGAATTGCTAATAAACGAGTTAAAAAATCAAGTAAGGCATGACACCACGAAATTATTAAAATGTGAAGCAGATTTAAACAGGTCGTTCCTAATAATAATTGTTATTTTAGAGAGTAAAGGAAGTGTCCATTGGAAAAAGAAATCCAGGACGTCCTTTTAAACGATTCAACGATGACTTCTAAGGCCAGAACAGGCCATGCTAGGCCTAAATTCTTGATATGCATGATGATGATGATGAAGTGGCTCCAGTCAATTTTTGCCTCGGTATGTTTGAAGAAAAAGTCCTTCTCTCAGGTGCTTCATTTGCAATAATTTTATTTATTTATGTTTATTTTTATTAATTTATTTGTTAAAGAAAAACGTTTTCTATCTTTTTTCTAGGGGATTAACAGCCAAGGAAGCTACCGAAAATGTAATACAGCATCAACTACCAAAGCTCAAACAACTAATGGACAACAGACAACTTTGTGTTGACAGTATTGATGTGTTTTGTGAGAAAGACATTTTTGATCTGGAACAGAGTCGCCTTATATTGAAAGCAGGAAGGCAGATCGGGCTAAGGCTAAATTTTCACGGAGACGAACTTCATCCTTTAGGAGCAGCTGAGGTAGAATTCTGATTACTTAATCTTCATACATTGTACAATTAAAACGGTAATTATTTCGGTTTTCGTGAAAAGTAATGGTCGGAAGTTTTGATTTCTTTTAGATGGGAGCAGAGTTGAATGCAGAAGCTATTGCTCATTTAGAAGAGGTTAGCGACTATGGAATAAAAGCAATGGCAGATGCCGGTACCGTTGCAGTTCTTCTCCCAACAACGGCGCATTTACTGAGACTTCGACCACCTCCTGCTAGAAAGTTGATCGATGCAGGGGTTGCTGTGGCTCTCGGAACCGATTTCAATCCGAATGCATTTTGTGTATCTATGGTAAGTTGAATTATTGGCTGATGCACATTTACATAAGTAGACAAAACTACGAAACATTTTAGTACAATTAGTAAATAGTCCTGTTCCTCTCTCTCTCTTTCTTTCTTTCTTTCCTCCTTGTCTATTTTCCAGCTTCGATTTTTAATTTTATGGATCTGACTATTCTATTCTTGTTGCATTAACTCTATCACAAATAGTGCTGAAGCTGTTTTCAAAAAAAAAAAACTCCATAAAACTTTTTTTTTATTTCACAGAATATCTAAGAAAGAGCCTCCGCTAAGAATCTGGGTTCGAATCCTATCTAACACAAGAGGATCATCTATAAGAATTTACAACTGAGTGATATTATTTGGTTGGTCTCAGAAACCGAGCTGTTAATTATATCTACATGGAGTTTGTCGATAGAATTAACAGTCCTGTTATGGCACTGGTTGTGATTAGGCCATTAATCCTAAGGGGAACATGAATTCGTGAAGAAGAAGAAAAGTGAGATGTTACAACAGAAGCTACTCTTTCATCATGCAATTGTAAATACAAACAGCTGTTATGTTGGATCGTTTCACTAACAACAAATCATTAAAGTCAATTTGCTAATTCGTGTTACTATCGTGTAAAATACTAATGACAAGCTCCAGTGAAACTATAATTATCCGTGTGAAATTCATCGAGTATACCTGTAAACAGAGGAGAGTTAAATCTGGTTGTATAATGGTAAAGCACTATGGGCGTGAAGAAAGGCCGTGCGAGATATAAGCGTATTAAGCCTATCACTGCTGGCGGTTAACTTTATCTTGTTCGGAAAGACTTGGAAACCCACCTGAAGGGATTTGAATTTGGTCTCTTTTCCCACGAAGTGACTTACTCGTATGAAAAAATCTATTCCAACGTAGGTTTTTTTTAATTGTGGTTGATACTTTCTTTGCTCCTCCATCACTGATATAATCAGGATATATAATGAATCATCTAATTAACAAATGAATAGTAAATAATGCATGCTTCTTTTTCATCTATTTTGTTATGTGGTTTTGCACATGATTACAGTCTCCTAATTTTGCATTAGGAGACTGTAATCATGTTATATTTCTCGTGTGGTTATCTCTCTTTAGGAAACTTAATGCGAGAAGTATTCATTGCGAAACGATATTATCAAGGTGATCATTTCATTATGACCAAGGATTGTAACGATGTTCAGTAATTTCCGATATGTAAAGGGCACACACACACACACACACACACACACACACACACACACACACACACACACACACACACACACACACACACACACACACACACACACACACACACACACACACACACACACACACACATTCTATGAGGATGGCTCATCGCAAGCCCATGAGACATTTACTTTTGTTAGGGAAAAATGTATAAGATGAGCGAATAAAATGCATGATTTGTGATTTTTTTGCGATTTTACTTAAAGAAGGTTCCTGCAGTACATGCATCCTCCCAGGAGGAGAGAAAGAAAGTTTTTAAACTGTTTATCATTTAGATTTAGAATCTTTGCCGCTATACACCAAACCACTTAACTTTTGTGAATGTCAAGCAACTCTTTGGGTAAAAGACAAGCTGAAATGGCTACTATTGTTTTTCCAAGTTAATTTTTATTATATGCTAAAGGGATATTTAAGGAACATATTTATGTAAAAGTGTACATGAATTAAAGGCAACATGAAGCAAAAAGTCTTCTACATTTCCCACGGTAGCAGAATAGATAATAGGCTGGCGTTTTACCTACAAAAGAAAGCACATAAAACATTCTTACCTCTAAGAGAATGTGACAATATTTTATACACCCTTTTTATTCTCTGGAATAAAATTCTAATATTCAATAAAACTTTGCACAAAACTTGCTTCGGAGGCACATATTTTTTCACTCACACGAATGAAGTCAACTTGGCTGGAAATCAAATCTAGTTTGTTTTAAAATGAACTCATGCCAGAATATAAGGTACGTAGATTGATCTTTTATTCATTTTATTTCTTTTATTGTCGTATTATTATTATTATTATTATTATTACATATTATTATTTTTACGGCTATTTTTGTTTTCGTTTAGGAGTGTCCCTTATTTTGAAATTTTGAAAACATTGGCTTTTCACTCAAGAATTCTTAGGGTACTATAAGTATATTTTAAAGGTAAATATATGCAGACTAATAGAGGAAGAAATTTTGCACATACCTTGTTTGGACGTTAGGATGTCTTCGTTCTCTATACTTCTGCTGTTGGGCTGTTTAGAGGGGGGGGTAGGAAATGTGTGGGAGGGGTGTTTGGGGGAAGGTGGGAAAATTAATTAGAAAACTTGGTTTTTTTTAAAAATAATATATATGCATATATATATTATTTATTATATATATTATTTATTATATATATATATATATATATATATATATATATAAGCAGAAACGGCTCGCACCCCGTTAACGCTCTCCCACGCTACTGTTTCCCATAAAACTTTTCCCCAAAGTAGCGCCCTTAAAAATAATAATAATAATATACATATATGTATATATATTATTTTTTAAAAAAAACTCCGGTTTTCTATTAATTTTCCCACCTACCTTAGTCTGCATATATTTACCTTTAAAATACACTTATAATGCCCTAAGAATTCTTGAGTGAAAAGCCAATACTTTCAACATAAGGGACACTCCTAAACGAAAACAGGCAAAAATAGCCGTCAAAATAATAGTTTTTAAGAGGAGTAACATGGGAATTTTCCTAGAAATAATACCTATCTTTTATTTTCTTTATTTATTTTCAGCCAATTGTTATGTATCTCGCATGTACTCTATTTCGCATGTCATTGGCTGAAGCATTGGTGGCAGCTACAATCAACTCTGCAGCAGCTTTAGGTAAATCCGAAACTCATGGATCCTTGGAAGTTGGAAAGGTAGCCGACATGGTCTTAATACGCGCTCCGAGGTAAAGTATTCATTATCATGGTGATTTGTCTTTTAGTATGTCAAGGTTTCAGATTTTAATATTCATTTGCGGATATTATTCTTTATTAAGAATGAGAAAGTTAATTTTTCTGCCTTATTGGTTTTTAAGCCTTTTTTGTTGGCTTGAAGTTTCATTACAGCTAACATCCCACCCAAGCAACAGAGATTCTCTTCTTTTTTAAGTAAAGTGTACTCTGTCGTTTGGTTTTGCTTGCTACATATACTTATATGTGAAAAATCGCCTAAGAGCAAAGGGAATAATTGTATATCGTTCATACTTTTATTTTTAGTGTATATTTTTCCATCATTCCCTCCTCTATACTTTCTGAACAAACACCAAATTTCGATTTTTTATAAGTATTCGAGGCCCTTTGTCAATAACATAGACAAAATCAATAGCTATTCAACTATTCAGTCGTCAATTAAAAAAAAAAAAAGAAGAAAAAAAGTTATATCCCTCCTTACATCCATGACAACAGAATGGTGATATTAAATCTGGACTTCTTGTTTCCATTCACGTTGGATTACTTAAAGTCAGCGCGTAATATCTTCTTCGGCCTTTTCTCAGATTTCTCAGCTGTATGTACGTATGCAGGAAAATAATTAAAATGAAAATTCTATTCAGAATAATATTCAGACTCACTAGCTGTTTATAAGCAGCCTACTGACTTCTTTTATTGTTTCGAAAAATGTTTGATTTCATGCATTTTTAATGATTTTTTGTTTTTGTTTTTTTAGATGGGAACACATAATTTATCAGCTTGGTTGCCATAGCCACCTGATATATTGCGTTATAAAGCAAGGCGTTCAAGTTTATCGTCAACAATAAAAAAATTAAATAAAAATAAAAATAAAGCGTCACCTCAGTCTGGAGTGGCATCTCGTAAGAAACGAACAGTTGATGTAACAGGATATATAAATAGTTGTCATTATATCATTACTTTGCTATATTTCTTTCTGGATACACACTATTGCGATTATCATATATAGCAACTACAACCATAAATGTTATCATACTTGAACAAAGTAAAATGCAAGTACAGTACATGTAAAATAAATAAAGTAATATAAATAAATAAATAGATGTGATTGGGAGCATATTAATAAATATGAAACATTTTTTTCATTTTTCCCCCCTATTATTTTAATTTCATTCTGAACCGTTTTGTTGAACACGACGCCTTTTGTGAATAGCGGGGGAAAATAGAACTAGTATTATAATCAGTGGCGGCTCGTGGCTTGAAATCGTGGGGGCGCTGCAACTTTCGAAATCTACATACACACTGTAAGTACAGTGTATACGTGTTTGGATAAAATATCAAAATTATGGTAAACATTTAAAAAAAATTAAACATGAAAAAATATTGTTTATTATCGATAAAATTATGCAGTTTGGTATAATTCAAAATTAATTAAAAATAAAATATATTCTTCTTGTTTTGTTTCATGAATAAATATTGTTTATTATCGATAAAATAATAGTTTAGTATAATTCAAAGTTACTTAAAAATAAAATCCATTATCATAACCCCAATAGTGTTCTAAAATAAAAACTATAACAAATGTTATGTCTTTAATTGTAATGTTCAAATATTTAAAGAGACGGAGTAAACACGATAAGCACTACCAACAATCTACTACTGGCGCAAAAACAACAGTGGAACTGCGAGACGGACAGTGTCGCTTTACGCTATAGCTCATATCTCACTATGACGTGCATATGTTTGCGCGCGTATTTATATATCGAGAAAAATTGGGAGTTCCGCCCCTGATTATAATCAATGTAAATTTAAGAGGAAAGTCGTTACATGAGATTTCATTAACCATGGAAATGTTTAATATATGTGAACAGGTCAATATAGTACCATTGCTAAGTTAATATATTCGGAGTTGGTGGTTTTATCAGAATTATAACCGAAGCAACTAGGACCTGAAGCTAAATAATTATATCGATTAAGTCCATGTGTTTTCCGTCTTATTTGCCTTTTTCTGGGGATGTAAAACCATTCATTAAACAGTACATGCATATCATAAGGTAGACTCCTGCATGTAATGTATAATTAATGCACTCAAAGATATGCGGCAGTAGTAATAAACACACTCATTTCTAATGAAAAATTGCTTTATCAAAAATATCTGATTACAATACATTTTGGATAGAACAACATATCATGAATATATGTAATATATCACAATTAGGTTTGTGAATGATACATTGATTACTTCTTTCTTTCTCCTATGTACACACAGATGAATACAGAAATAAAACAGATATATGTATGTACTAACTTTATATTTCCAAAAAAAAAAAAAAAAGAGTACGGTATACGGCCTAATACAGTAAAATACGATACATTAAACTATATTAAAAACACTAGTTTTAAATGAACAACAAATGGCTATATTAACAAACGGAGTATTCTTCGTTTGCTAATACGTAGGATGGTGGTGGTGGTGATGGTGATGTCGCTACTGCAAATTGTTCATTGTTCCACTTAAAAGCATTTACTGTAAAACTCTTTTTTGTGTATTCCATTGAGACGTCTTCTCGTTGAGGATGACATATCTGATATCTTGCAGTGTGTTTCTTATCCGTGG
The DNA here is from genome assembly GCF_054136105.1 of Typopeltis vanoorti. NCBI lineage: Eukaryota > Metazoa > Arthropoda > Arachnida > Uropygi > Thelyphonidae > Typopeltis > Typopeltis vanoorti. The sequence goes on from NC_143560.1 coordinate 29,175,179, forward strand.
TGATAGTGTTTTCAATTTTTGGCACGCACATGCTCTTAGAGATACAGAAAAAATTCGACATTAAATGATGGATTAATGCAGAGGCATTTTTGTATTACTGCAGACGTATGGAAGAAAGCGATGGTCATAAAGATACCCAAACTCAAATATAATGGGACAGTGACATACCAGTTTTTTTTTTTTCGCACAATTTTTTTTCACGTATTTCTGTATGCATTCTAATGAAGTGCCAAAGCATAATATAAAGACGATTTGTATTTGCAAATTATTCAGGTGCCGAAGTATTCTGTGAGCCATTGTCCTTACTGTGAGATGATTTATTTATTTATGATTTAGACAAATGTCATTAAAATAAAATAAAAAAATTATTTTAATGATAGTAGTGTCATTTTAAAATAATAACGGCAATGCTGAACTGTGTTAAATATTTTAATAGTGCTCTCGTAAATGTAAAGAATTTAAACACCCCAACGTAATATAGTTAATACCGTAAAACTCATTAGATCAAATGCAATTTATTTGTTGAACATAGGCATGAAAGGAAACCTAGAAATTCGAAAAGGGAAGTGAGTTATTCTAATATTTTTGAACTGATATGCATAGCACTAGTACGAATTGGACAAGGATAGTGTCCAGAAGAACAGTTTGGATTTGTAAAAGTACTAATAAAAATGTTTATGAAACAAACAAACAAGATATGCTAATACTAGCTGGTTTTCATTAGAAATGCAGATTTATTATTAACATTATTGATCTGCGTTCTGTTTGTTTCGGTGATGGCGAATTACAAAGAGATAGAAGTAGGTACGAGCTCGCAGCTATAATTTATGATGAGATGTTGAAATCCTACTGTACATTATTGCAGTCGTCCTCGGGGGAGACTTTTGTGCTACTCCAGGCCACCATAGCAAGGTTAAGATGTCCCACCAGGCAATGAAAATAATGATCGAGTATTTCGACTAACATATCATAAATGGTGCATCATAAGTGCCGTATATCATACGAAAAGTAGGCTTGTGATAGCTTAAATATATGTAGTCCCTTGACTGATTTTACGGAATATGAGTGGAAGGAAAATAATACAGCCAAGGAGTTCTACAGAAGAGTTTGATAGCTGCGTGATCTATTTAGTTTACTACACAATATAAAAACATAAACTATTATATATTTGATGACAAACGAAATATTGTTTATAGATGACAAAATATTTCTATATACAGTAAACACATTATTAAACTCATGATCGTAATATAAAGAAATGCATTCCTTTCCATTAAGTGTACGTCATCATTTAAAGCCTCACGTGAAGAAATTAAAACGCAATACTAACACGAATTAAGGTACTTTTTTTTCTTCTTAATATTACTTATTGGTTATCAGAAAAAAACTTGGAAGTGTGCGTATTTTAACAAATATGGTATTTTTTATATTTCTAAAATATGTTTATATATTCCTAACGAATATATTTGTTTTGTTCTATAGAAAATAAAATTTGACGAAAAGATTTTTTTTTTTTTTTCATGCACTAATATAACGTCTGCAAACAGAGATCTCGGACACTTATTTGAAACCAGATGTTCAATCATTTCTAGACGTTGAGGGCTTACTGTCATCCCAGACTTCCAATAAGTCTTGTGGAATCTTTCACTTTAGGTTCAGTTCTCAAATGCAGAGATCATTTTGATGTACTAGTTGCAAAAGCACGTCTTTCGTTGGTGTTCACTCTTACTGGAATATTCATCCTGTTTTACACAATTATCATCATCATCTCTTAAAACCACAAAAAAAAAAAAAAAAAACGATTTCAGGATCAAAGGCTTGACAATTTTGCTCTTGTCCAGTATACAATTGACGTGTATGGACATTCTCAGATAGAGTTTTCTGCTATTCCATCTTGATGTTGCTTTTCCCTTTCTTTCTTAGCAGGATTACTGAACAGAAAAACATCAGATACAAATGTTTTAGAACAACCAGAACCCGAACGCGTGGAGCTAGATGTGGCGGTGTTTCCGACACAACGACCGGGACACAGAAGACGAACGTAAGCCTGGCGATACTGACGGTTCACGACAGCGTAGATGAAAGGATTAATACAAGAAGACATCCAAGCCAGTACCGATGCCAACACGTGAATAGTAGGGTGCCTGAAAAATAAGAACATTCAATAAGAATTCAGAAAGTAAACAATCTCTACAAAATATCAAAATATATTACAAACGTGTTAGCTATGAGAAAGAATAGCTAAACAACATTACACCCTGCAGTATACTCCATTTAATTATGACTGTCAGGCAACAAGAAAAGAAAAAATTTGCTCATCAGTCTACAAAAGCTATTTCAGCAAAACATCTTATGACACTACGTTCCAAATCAAGACTTTGTTTTCTGGATTTGTCGCCTACACTCCTGTCTATCTGAAATCACGCCTCTCCTGTTGAGGAGATTGTTTTTGCAGTCTTGACTAATAGTACATAATGATTTTTTTTTTCTTGGTTTCCCTCTTGATCTTTATCAGAAAGCTTACTTAATTGAGCCGATTCCTTTCTTAAAGCATGACCTTCCCATTGCAATCTTATAAAGAAAAGATTAAAATACCCGAGTTTTTAGGTAATTTCTGTAAGACACGATGATATTAAAATTGTGAAATAGTTAATGCCAGCGCTTATTCAAAATGTTCTTGAGATAATTTGAATAAACCCTTTGCAGCCCTTGTGGAAACGTCGCTTATTTCATAATAATGCCAGACCACAAGAAAAAAACACGGTGTTATAGATTCGATTCTGGTCTCCGACTGAAGGAACCTTTATTTTTTCTATGCCTTATTTCATCAGGTTTCCCCAGTTAGTCAATCTTTGATGCATGCATGTAGGGTTCGCCCCTTTTTTGGGAAATAGATTTTTAACCAAGCAACTCAGGAAAATTGGCCGTTAAAACACATTAGGGTTTAGGATCACGAGATGGAGGCACTTGTCTGTACTCTCTCCAAGGGTTTACAAATCATTGGTAGCTCTGAACTCCGCTAAGAGTGGCGACTAAAGGTTGTGGCCAGCGGCTGTCCTCCAATTTCCAAATAAATAAATAAATAAAAATAAAAATTGCTGAAAGTGTTCTGTCTATTGGAGATTTATTTATTTGTACTGATCATTTTCCTATTGGCGTTCAGATAGTCTTTCTTAACTTACATCAATGTTTTTGATTTCTTGCCATTTTAATTTAAGTTTCTATCATTTAAATCTGATTTAATAAATGAATAAATAAATAGAAATAAATCCTTATGAATTCAACGAACTGTCCAAATCGCTCAGATCAGGATTTTACAAACATCCGCACGTTATATTGGATTAGAATCGAATCCGCTGTTAGTTGAAGAGCTGGTGCGACAAACACTCAGATAAAAAAGTCTGCAAATTTACGAACTTATCTTCTCTCATTCGAGATTTTTTAGACCACTTTCTTATTAACATTTCTTTTCACAGATTCATGCAGTTCATATGAAGAGATCAATACCAAGAAACGAACTCATTTCAAACGAACTTTCTTCGATTCGCCAGCATACTATAAATTCAGTGTAATATTTCATTGTCTCTCCACTGTTGTACTTAACGAGCATTTGCTTACTCTTTGAACTGTTTTTCCCCCCCCCCCTTCTTAGCTCTCAGAATACTATACTTATATTCTTTAAGATCTTGGCCTTGAGGTTATAGATAACCAGGATCCCATTGACGGAAGTGAATTGATGCGCTGAGAATAGAGACACTGGCTACATTGTGCTCCACAGGCTCAAAGAGACCGTTAATAATCTTCTTATTGGTATTGAGAATCTTTAAAAGATACCGAAAACAGATTATTTCGCCACCATTATAATTAGATAGCTTCCGACAGTTAAATTCCGACAGAGAAAATGTTCCAATTATAGACTGTGCGTGTGGGGGGAAGGCGAATGAAAAAAACTAAATCTTCTAATAATATATATATGTATAACTTAAAACGATGTTATATTGGTACATGAAGAGTCTACAGAATTCGATTTAACAAGTAATTTGTTCAGACTGATCCTACGTGCTGTAAATTCGAGGTATACTGAAAATAAAGGATTAAAACGATAATTATAATCAACATGATAACTGAAAGAAAATATTATTATTATGGCTATATGAGAATCTGTTGTTTGGTAAGGACTGCAACTTAGTCCATAGTATCAAAATCTAACAAAAAGATTCAAAATTAAGTAGTTCTATTTAAGCTAGAGAATATTCAAATTTTAGTCTTCTTCCTTTTGTGCCTTATCCCATCTATTTGGGGTGGGCCTTTTACACGATGCGACTTTTAGGTATTTTATGTCTGTGGAAGTGTGTGTGTGCGCGTGTGTGTGTTCATGAGGCTGATTTGCCTGTTCTCGGCTAACTCACTTTTAGTGGAAAGAGACAGATAAAGATTCCGCCCGTCATGGACAGGAATCGAACCCAGGTTTTTCCCACCAAACGTCTTCTTCGTCTATACTGACTGAGCTACGGTGGCTGTAACATTCGAATTTTAGTAATGATATAAAATACCAAATTGAAATCATATCAGCTAGAGCTTATATGCGTAAGGACTGACAGAACGAAGCTATTACAAATAAAACTTCCAAGTCAGTGCAAAATCCCACGGGCAAGGTGTATCGTGTCATTTGTTTATAGTCAATATAAATTGGAGGAATATGATGCTTCCAAATCAGTGCAACTGTTTTCGGGTGAAAAGGCGACGAGAAGGGAACTGACCGAGCTTGAAAGAGGAGTTGCAGGCCTATCTGTTTGGCAAGTTGTTGACAAATTGGGCCATCCTAGGTCAACAATCAGTAATATAATACTGAGATTGAAGCCCAAAGAGTCAACTGCATGCTTTACCTACAGTGAACAACTCGCCGCACTCACCGATCTTGACCGTGGGATGATATGCAAAAATCGTCATTTGTCGGGCAATAAGTTGAATGCGTAGTTCCGGACATCGACCGGAACACGAATCTGCACAAAAACATTCAGAACCGAGGCTCACAACATGGGTTTCCATGGTAGGACCACAATATGCAAGTCCCACATTATCTGAACATCATGCAGCTGTCTTCAGTGGTGAAAGAGCTTGTGCAGTGGAACATAGAAACTTGGAAAGCTGTGTTATGGTGCGAAGAATCACGCTACACCGTCTACCAAGCAGATGGACGGATGTGGGTGTGGCGGATGCCCGGTGAACATCTCTTACCACAATGCGTAACCCCAACTATGAAATTCGGAGGTGGCGGTGTGATGGTATGGTCCTGTTTTTCCTGTTTTGGCCTCGGAACTCTGTTTGTGGTGACACGAACAGAGGTATCTCTGAGAACTCTGAGAGGTATCTGAACATTCTGAACAATGCAATGCTTCCTACCTTGCGGTGTTTCTACGGAACTGACCATTGTCTCTTTCAACAAGACAATGCACCTTGTTATAAGGCTGCTGTAATTGCGTGGTTTGTGGACATGAACGTCATCATTGCAAGCTTACAGGAAGAATGGTCCAAAATTCCCATTGATCGCTAACGTACGCTTTGGAAAGTCCTTGGGATTGCTGCAGTCATCGCAGCGACCGTTAACTTCTTTCCACGCAGTATGTACAGTACATCAAGGATGGCCAAGTTTTCTAGGCCCAAGAGACACACATGCGATGTTTTTCAGATGTTTGCGAGTAGTAACATATTTTCTAAAGCTAATTTAATTATTTAAAAATTAAATATAAATGCAAATTATACAGAATAAAATAGAACAGCATAAGATTAATAAATGTATACCGTAAAATATATATATTTCACAGACATGTAATTTTAAAACTTTATTTTTACCTCCTCACTTTTTTAAAGGAGTTATAACTCCCCCCCCCCTTCAAAACCTTAACATAATTTATGGAGAGTAACTTATCAGTCGAGGAAGCTATATATATATATATATAATTGTATGTAATGCAATGAGAATACTAATTGTATGTAATGCAATGAGAATACTTAGCCCCTTGAATTTATACAATATGAATGATAAATGAAGAATTGTTGTTCGCTTACCTGATGTGATTATCGAAAACATTGACGATCATGAGAGGGAGAAAGCAAAGTAAGAAAGAGCAAAAGATTATCAGCATAAGTCTGGTAAGACGAATCTCATCTGCACGTTGGGATATTTGTCGGACCAGAGGAAGTGGACTATTGGTGAATGCTGATGTCGGAGTGTGAGCCGCGACATTTTTACGACTTTCGTGGACCTAATAAAAGATAAAATAATATAAAAATACTGAATAACAGGTAAAGCTCACGACAAAATGATTGTTTGTGTTCACACACACACACACACACACACACACACACACACACACACACACACATACTCGTTGCCATATTCATTTTTCATCCATGTCAAGTGAGGTATGCATTTCTGTGCTACATATGAAGGCGTAATATTTTCGTTAAACAGTCCATCATTGGTTTGTATTCAAACTTTTTATTCCTGATATATTTTGATCTAGTAATCCCATTGCTGGAGTACAACAACGTTCCAGTTTATTTGTGAATGTTGTATTGTGACACCACATTTAAATCTTACCAGCTCTAGATTAGTCGTAAAAAATAAATACAATAAAAACGTTCATAATACTTTGTTTCTGTGTTCATTCGTACACACATTAGTCAATGCCGAACAACTTGGTGTTTACATTAAGAAATTTTTCGTAGGATGAGTCTTGTTCTGATGTGCACGAAAAAATGACATCAGATGCTGTCGACCACAGATGCGAGCCCACGGCTGGCAATGTGCCAAGAAGAGTCAATTCATATTGAACGGAAGAAAGGAATGAGGCAATGTACGGATTCGTCACCAACATGCGAAATCACGTGCTTTGTACGTAAAATTTTCCAACTGTTGTACAAGCAAAATAGTTACCACTTTAAAAACTGTACTTTTTATAAAATAAAAGATAATTTCCCCAAATATAATAATAAACACTCATCCCACGAAACGCATTGATTACCCTATTATCGGAATGGATTCGCCTTCTTCTGCCATGCGCAGAAGTGTCGAAGAGTCTCGCATCTGTGCGAGGGATCTCGCTACGTACAACCTCCTGTGAACCGTAAAAGCGAAACCAAACGAAGGTCATATATTTAATTCTGTGAGTGTGAGAGCCACGTTTCAGTTTGGCATTGGCACACAGATATTTAATGGAAGAATTTTAAAATGTCAAAAATCAACCGAAACAAAAAAGAAACCATAGAAATAGAGAACTTTAATATAATATATAATGGTGTCAGTATAATAAATAGAGAATATGCAGTTTTGATTGTGATTCAGATAATTTGAAAACAGATCATTTATTACAAATACTGGAAGGAAAGAATAAGATGATAGTACTGAGTGCCATAAACAAATACAAAATACGCGATAAGATGAAAATACAGTAAAACCCAGTTTTTACGTTCCCGCAATTTACGTTTTCCTGCCATTTACGTCATTTTCCGTTGATCCCGTCTTAAGGCCTATTCTTACGATATATTGTTTTCCCGCCATTAACAACTTGATGTGGACGTTATTTCCGTGATTTGCGTTTTTTTCTCGGGTGGCAATACTGATTTTCGAATCGATTTCTGCGGAAATCTGGGCATTTCTGTTCCCAGATGGCGTTGCTTTCGGCTGTAGTTTCGTTTCCACCATCACGGTGACCTGCACGCTTGCAGCAGTAATATAGTCATGAGCAATACCGTGATTTTTCAATCACAGTACGAATTGATATTGCAGAATTTCTGCTACGTAATTTAGCGTTTGAAAGTTGCTTTCAAGTTACGTTGGTGGAGTATGGAGAAAAAAGACAGAAAATATATTTCGGTAGAGGAAAAGATGGCAATTCTACGACGTGTAGATTGGCATGCCGGAACGCGTGTGCATTTAGCAAAAGATCTTGGACTCTCCGTGTCCACTTTGAACACGATAGTAAAAAACAGATCAAGCATTGAACTCAATGCTTGATCAGTGAGTTTTTGATCTTGTCCAATCTTGCTATACCACTTGCAAGTGTCAGCCTTCTCATTTCAACTACGTCCATTCACTTCTCGCATCCCTTTGTCATCTGCCAGGTCTCACTACAATACATCAGTGTTGGTCTTACTACCCTTTTGTAGATCTTTCCTTTTAACTTGCTGGACACTTTTGTATCGCACAACAGGTATGTTGTGTGATACAAAATCCAGTTTATCCACCCTGATTGAATCCGCCTTTGAGTTCGGAGTCTAGGTATCTATCACTTTGGACGCATTATTCTAGGTATGCGAACCTAGACACTTGTGGCATGTCTATGCCTTGTAATGCTATATCCCTGTTGCTTCACAAGACATGTACTCTGTCTTATTTCTACTAATCCTGAAGCCAGTATCTTCCAAAGCTTTTCTCCACATCATCAGAAAGCATCATCATACAGGGTGATCCAGTTCTTACCGCTCTGTGAACACATCCAAGAGCATGACAAATAAGAAGGGTCTGAAAGCTGACCGTGGCTGAACCCCCCCTACTTTTAGTGGGTATGTTTCAGCCGGTCCTGATTCATATCTCACCCTTGTTTTGCTACCATCATGCATTTCATGTACAAAATGTACATACTTTTCTGGGATCATTTTCTTCATCGTGATTCAACATATACCTTTTCTTGGGACAAGAAAAGGGATATGTTGAATAAAATATATCAAATGCTTCTACAAATCAGTGAAGATCAGAGAAAACTCGCTGTTGCTCTCCCAGTACATTTCTCTGAGCTGCGTTTTAGAGAAGATAACGTCAGTTGTTCCCCGGCCGGGAATAAATCCAAATTGCTCTTCGCAAATTGACATCGAGTCTTTCAATCTCTTCTCAATTACCCTTTCCAATATCTTCATAATGTGACTCATGAGTTTAATTCCTCTGTAGGTCCTACAGGACTGGATATTACCTTTGTTCTTAAATATTGGAACCAATATACTTGTACTCTCTCTCTCTTTCTGCATTCATCTGGCATATTTTCGGTTTAAATGATTCTGTTAAAGGTATCCGTCAATAGAGTCATGCCCAATTCACCTAGACATTTCTATTCATCTCGGGGATGTTATCAGGTCCAACTGCTCCCCCGTTTTTCATCTTTTTAAAAGCTTCTTCCATTTCCATTATTGTTATATATATATATATATATATATATATATATATAATATTCATCAAAGCTTGATTTGCTTCCTCAGTCTTAAGAAAATGCTGGTTATATTCCACTAATTCGAGCCCTACCCAAGGGCCTAAGAGTTGTGGAAATACTTTCTGAAAATGAAAACTGTGCCGAACAAAGCGGTGTTTTGCAGCTGCCCAATTTTTAATCCATCTAACTCGAGTGCTTCTATATGTTTTTTTAATGTTTTAGGGATGGCGGCTAAAGCATTATTATGGGATTAAAGCACCTATTATTATATACTGTATATATATCCCAATTCATCATCATCATCAATGAACTTAATGATGATGATGACATGAAAATGAAATCGAATAAGTTTCAAAACAAGAGAACGATAGGATTTTGAATGCATATTCAAGATCGGAAAATGTTGAAAGCCACAAGACCGCGAGCAATTAGGTCATTACGTATTAGGATGTACTGCATTCGAATGATATCAAGAGGCGAGACATTTGCCTATCTTTCAGTTTCGGCTGAGTTAATCCGACAAAAATACATTCTGAATGACATCAAATTAACTTAACTGAATTCAACAGTCCCTTGATAAGCAATGGCAAGCTTAAATTTTTACTTTCCGAGTTTTACAATCAGCTTTTGAAACCTCTTTATATATATAAAGACATTCCTAGTGACATTAACAAACGCCACCAATTCTAAACGGGATATGAATCCAGGTTTTTCCAGCCAAATGGCATCGTCATTGTTGCCTGAACTATGGAAGCTCCACTTCAACACCACCATACGAGTATTTCTTAATTTCACAGCATAGACCTTTAATGGTCGATTTAATTCCGAATCAAGTCTACTATTAAACATGATTTATAATCTTCTTTGGTGAAGATTCAACTCATAATAAATATTATGAATTGAATTTGCATTTTTTTCTAAATTTCCATAAAACCAGAATTTGCCATGCACTCAAGGAACACGATGGCATCACATTCAACATGTCTCTAAGGAAACCTATCGCGTTTATGAAAAGGCGATTAAAGCCATTTCTAAACTTGTGAAGACTAAGTATCTTTAGAGATATATAAGCTTTCGACACGCTGTTAAGTTTAATTATTTTTGAAATTAGAGCTGTGGGAGTTGAATGAGATATGATACTGTACTAGTTAGAATAACACTAGCAGTTAAACAGCTATATAGCATGTGTGTGTGTGTGTGTGTGTGTTGCGCGAGCAAGACATAACACCCTTCCCCTCCCCCGGAGTGTTATGTCTTCTATATCCTAGCTATTTCGATATTATAGGTACATATCAGTTTCTACTTAAATCAAAATGATATTAATATTCATTTGCAACTTTACGAGTATTACACGTATATAAACTAGAGTAATGCTGAAATATATTTTATTTTATTTTTTTCTGAACAAAAACGATTGCCTAAAATGTGTTCCATAATTTGTAATTAATTTTTGTTTATATTTAAAAATAACTTATTAACTAAATTATTTATTGTACTTTATTTTGTTATTTATTAATTAATTTAGTGTTATCTATTAATGCAGGTGGAGCTATTCTCCTGCAGCCGATAGTGCACATAATAGCACGCGCTTTCAATCGAATTGTTGTTCTCTTTTTTTGTGTGCTTTCCTATAATTGTATTGATAATGGCTATGAAACTTAGCTGAAAATTTTACAAATGAAGACATTTAAATTAAACGTAAGTGATTCCGGTAATAATATTTTATGATGAATATTTTATTAATGTTTTATGCAAGTGAAATGTTTCATGAGAGCAATAATTGTCACAAAACTCATTTACAACCTTAAAAAGCTTTCAGAACCTTCTTGTATTATTTATTGCAGTCGTTTATTCACGCTTTGCTGACTTCAATCCATCATCGTTATCAATTACACCATTAATAACGGCAAAGATGTCACTAGCGGTATGTAGCTTATTCGCCGCAGTGCTATCATTAATAATGACATGTAAAAGTTTCACTTCATCGTCATGTCTTCAGTGCACTTTCACAGGAAAACGTTTTGCTTGGTTGTTTAAAAAACAGCTAAAATAATACAAGTTTTATTTAAAATCTTTTGTTTAAATAAAATTAATTGCATACATTAACTAATAAACGGGCACCATATGAAAGTATTACATGCTGACAAATACAGACAAATCGGCCCTTCAGAACACACGCAATTTACAGACATAGAATACCAGTTGTGGTGGTGGTGGAGGTGGGCGGTAGATGGCGTTGATGGAGACGATTCGTAGTCGAGGTTCGATGTAGTGGTTGAGACGGTTGTAGGTGTCTTCCCGCGATGAGTCTTCTGACTCCTTGGAGGTATCAGGAATAATAATAATAAGAATAATAATAATAATGCTCTTAACACACTGAAACACAGTGCTGTACATTCGCACACATTTCACTGTTCTCAACTTTCACGGATCTCTTACGTCCAAGCAGGAAATGAAATAAATTCTGAAAGTATCCCCTTTGCTACTGTAATAAGATAACACCGTTTGTTTATAGGGATCGAATTACTAAAACTCGACTGTCTGTGATAAACTCTTACTTTGGTTTTCTGATCTTTCTGCAGAGAGGTACACTTTTTTTTTTTTTCAGACAGGTTTTAAATCGATAGTCTCTCTAGTTTATTTTTTTTTTAAATTTACACGTTAAATTTAACGTGTAAATTTAAATTAAAATTAGCAATTTTCGTTTAGATGCGCCTAGAAAAATAAAATAACACTGATTTTAACTGGAATATTGATTTTAAATTATTGTCCTTAGTTTATAATGAAATAACACATCCTCGTATAACTAACGTTCGCTTAGATATCTTAAGAAAATAAAAACCTACCCGATAGAAGATGCACGAGTAGGATGTTACGATGACCACACAAGGCAATAAGAAACCTAAGGCGAAGAGAAATTTCTTTGGAGATTTTCCATTCAGAGGGAGAATGGTGCAAGAAAATGTCTGTGGGTGGTATCCGAACTGACCCCAACCACGGGAAAGGGTAGGCAAAAGAATGCAGAAACTAAAGGTCCAGCAAAAGGCAATCATTAGTGCGATGTACTTCTTCTGGTAGATTTTATCGTAGTATTTGTGGTGATTGATGAGGACATACCTGGAATGGAAAGAAAAACAGCAGCTATTATTACTGTTATTACATTCTTTTTTGACACATTTCAGCACAACGAGATGTTCCATTACATTAATCTTCCACAATATCAAATCCCATTGTTTTAAAGTAATAGAGCATTTTAGATTTATGACATTGTTGGACAGTTGCCAAGATTTCTATAAAGTCGTCTGAATTCCTACAACCCTCCTTTCTGAATACACGCACACATACAAGCCAGGTCACCAACCGCAAAAATCTTCGAAAGGATGCATTATTGAGGAAAGTTAACAATCGATTTCAGTATAAAATAAACTTGAATTCCTAAATCTATCATAGTTTCGGCCAGTTTTTATGTCAACTGTCTAATTGCGTAATTGAAATTCTTAAATTTGCATGGTAAATTTAAAACTTGTAGTTATACGGAAATTAATGTTTCCAATACCATTCCCAATTTGGAAATTCTCTAAGATTTCTGAATCTTTTTCTTTTTAATTTACAATTGTTATACTGTACTATAGGTCATCAGGTCAAGTTTATTTTAATTACTTTTATTTATTATCGTTGTTTTTGTATTTCTCTAAAATAATAGACTATCTGAAAATAATAGACTTTTACAATTTAACAATCTAGTCGAGCAACTTCTTGCATATATATCTATATATTGTTGTGTTTATTTAGCTTTTTTCTTGTGTCGAAAAAGAACAGTTGTATTTAATGTGGCCTACAACTACTTCAATTTAGAATCAACTTCACATAATAAAATTTACTTTATCTACACTGTAAACAGTTCAAAGGAATGTAAGTTCCACATATTAAATTCTTTCTGGTCAATTTGAGCAGTCATATTATCGAAATGGGTCATCCCCCTCCCCCAATAATATCTCATAGAGTACTCTATTGATGTATTTATTTTAATCAGAAATAATACGAACCAAAACGTCTCCGAGCGGCCGGCTAGTAGTATCTCTTTAATTTCTGCGAATATGGAGACTGATAAATTGTTTGTAATATGAAAATTGCAAATAATTTATCTTTCTAGTGTTGTAATTCATTCCTACATTTAGCATTTCTGTGGCTAAAGATTTATAGGTTAGATCTGAGATGGTGACGTAAATATCATCGAACGAAACTAAGCAGGTTTGTAAAATTGTTTCTTACATGTTTATTGAGTGTTGCACCATTTAGTATTGGAAGTTTTAGGACTTTATGTAAAAGAAGTTTTTGACATGTATGAGTATCTTCAAACATAACCGCATTAATAGTAACAAGAACGTTTCTTAAAATGGAGCAGAATATTCCTGGAATGTGTTTAAGAAGATAACAGAGAGAGAAAGAAGACTTTCATTTTGATGTTATTACAGAATATACTTTACAACGTCAGCCAGTCGAGTGGATAGAGTGCTGATTGAAGCAATTAAGGTTAATGAGGTCAATGCATTGTGCCTGTTCCTTGCGCGTTTTGTGGATAGGTTGCTGTTTTGCGGAAGGATGGAAAATCGGGAAGAGTGTAGCGGAGACGTTCTGTAGCTCGGATGTTTATGAATGTCTTCAAGTGGTATTAGACCACTGCATCGCTTATTGGAGGCCTAAAAATGGCTTGAAAAAAAAGAAAAGAAAAGAAATCCATGTTTAGTCTCTAGAACGGTATTTCCGGATTATATAACTTATTCCACCGTCATTACTGATTTCTTAGAGGTTAACCTATCGTGGATAAGGTTGATAAAATAAAGAAAAGAAAAAACATAATAATAATAATAATAATAATAATAAATATATTCGTGTGTGTGTGTGTGTGTGTGTGTGTGTGTGTGTGTGTGTGTGTGTGTGTGTGTGTGTGTGTGTGTGTGTGTGTGTGTGTGTGTGTGTGTGTGTGTGTGAGAACAATGCAGCACGGTCCTTCACTCAATGAATGCATAATAATCGAAGTCGGCAATTTTAAGTATTTTGTTTGTGTCTTGAATCAAGGTTCCTATGCAACATGATGCATAGGAACCTTAACCACAATCTAGAACCTTGACTTAACTATAATCTAGACAGTGACTGACTATTAATCATAAAAAAAGCACATTCATCTTAATTGTTTCGCGTACTCTGGTGCGCTATATAAATCATTCCTGCTATTAAATATGTGGCTAATAAGTGAAAAAATCGTTCCGTACAATGAATGTATCACTTCGTTCGAAGTTGAATTTTAAAAAGCTATTGGCAGGAGGAAGCCAATAGTACTTGCTAGGATTTTAGAATTTTCCATTCTTTGTTCTTAGTAAATATTAGAAAGATCGTGTAACAAATAAGTTGTTGCACTATTAATATTCCTCATGACGTCAAATTGTTTCTAACATTACGTAACTTGGTAACTTGTTTATGTATCACAACTATAAACTTCTTCGTGAATTTTAACAAATAGGAGCTTTGGACAATACGGTAGTAAAACTATATTTAGATATCTCAAACAGACACCGTTTTTACGGATTTTATTCACCACACACACACACACACACACACACACAAACTGCTTGGAAAGAAATCAACGGACACCATACTGTGAGGAACAAACAGCGAAGGCTCCCGCTTTAATAACATGTTGGACCTCTTTCGCTGTGATGATTGCAGCAATCCTATGAGGCATACTTTCCACAAGCGTACGATAACGATCAATGGGAATTTTGGACCATTCTTCTTGTAGGCATGCAACGAGCTCATGGGCTGTTTTGGGGTGGACGTCCCTTGGCCAAACCCGATGATCCAGTTTATTCCACAGATGTTCATTAGGGTTGGTATCAAGGCTCTGTGGAGGCCAGTCAAGAGAGGTGACGTTCATATCCACAAACCACGCAGTTACAGCCAGGGCCGTTTTAAGGTAATGGCGAATCCAGCGGCCGCCGGGCGCCCCTCTCTTTAGGAGACCCCATTCTCTTATTGTGAACTAAAATGAAATTACTAAAAAATGAATAAAAAAGAGCATGGCACAATCACGATTAAACCACCTAAGTTTAATGAGCATTGAACATGAGATTTTACAAAATATTAACTTTGATGACCATGATTACATGATTTTGCCGCATCAAAATGTAGAAAAGTCACTTTATAATGTTAGTTTTGCTATGCGGAAGCGTGTGGGTGGGAAGGAGTGAATTGTTGTGTTATTTTTGTTTTGAATATCGCCTTCACATCCACCAATGGAATTACTTGGGACGTCAAAATCGATGAGTATCTTATTATTATTATTATTACTGAACATTAGGAAATGTGATAGGGGGCCTCACATTTCTCTTCCCTCCGGTGGCCCAAGAAGGTGTTGATTTGGCTCTGGTTACAGCAGCAGCCTTATAACAAGGCGCACTGAAAGAGAGAGAATGGTCATTTCCTCAGAAACATCACAAAGAATGAAGCATTGTATTGTTCAGAATGTTCAGATACCTCTCGGAGTTCAATGTTCTCGGCACCACAAACAGAGGTCAAAGGCCAAACCAGGACCATACCATCACACCACCACCTCCGAATTTCATAGTTGAGGTTATACTGTGGCAAGAGACGTGCACGGGCATCCGCCACACCCACATCCGTCAATCTGCTCTGTAGCGGTTGTAGCGTGATTCTTCGCTCCATAATACAGCATTCCAAGTGCCCACTTCCCACTGCCACGCTTTTTGCACCACTGAAGACGACGTTGCATGATGGTTCCGGATGTGGGGCTTGCACATTGCGGTTCTACTATGGAAACCCATGCTCTGAGCCTGGGTTCTGAATATTTTTGTGCAGATTCGTGTTCCAGTCGATTCCCGCATTCAACGTGTCGGACGACGATTGGCGGTTTTTACATATTATCCTTCATAGTATCCTAGGTTACGTTCAGTGTTGTGGGTCGTTCACTGCGAATAGCACTTGCAGTTGACTCCCTGTGCTTCCATCTCAGCATGGTGTCACTGATTGTTATACTGGGATGGTCCAATTTGTCAACAACCGAACAGATAGGCCTGGAACTGTGTGTGTGTGTGTGTGTGTGTGTGTGTGTGTGTGTGTGTGTGTGTGTGTGTGTGTGTGTGTGTGTGTGTGTGTGTGTGTGTGTGTGTGTGTGTGTGTGTGTGTTGCGTTCATCAGTGTCCATTCATGGATCTAATTTCTCCAGTTATTGACCAGAAATTTCATTTTGCGGTGAAATGGAATAATCTAATATGACTTTAATTGACATGTACTGGATATATTCAGCATCATATAAAGTAGGCTCAATCTTTAAATTATCATATAAGTGCAATATGACAGTGCAATGGGAAGTCTAAACTTACCTCTCTGATATATTTAGGCCAATTAGTTAGTAACGATCCAAAGCTATTCACGCTAATAATGGATAGCTTGATTACGATAAATAGCCAACTAATGTTATACTAAGATTAACTGTTTGGGTAAATCATTACATCTTAAAACTTCCTTTTGTTCATTTGGGTTAAAGATAAACTGACAAAACATTTTTTTTTTTTTTTGAGCATGTTCGTGTCTGAGATAACAGTGTGTATTCGATAACTTTGCAGACCAAGTTATATTTCTATGACATATCAGAACAGTTCCATCTAAGCTTAGGACACTTTTTAGTTTTATTTATTTATTTTGCAACGAGAGAGAGAGAGGCATGGAACACTAAGAACAGCACATTTGCACAATCCTTTGATATTTAACCGCTTTCCTTTTCCCTGACGGTGAACTATAAGCAGTCTTTGTGAGATTGTTTCCCAAGAAGAAACAAAGACATCAGTGTTCAAGATGTTGGTAATGAGTTTCTCCAGCACACACACAAACACCTCCACAAAGAAAAGTAATAAACGAAACTACTGTGCACACATATTTCTTTTCCGGTAGTTCATTCTCAGTTCGCCTGGAATTAGCCAGTAAGTAAACTTGGTGTTAGGTCCTTCTTGACGCCCCTTATAGCAGATAAGCCGTGGACTTTATCCTACTTTTGATTTGTGTTTGTAAGGACACTATATTGCACGTATATATATACGATGTTTACTTGTGCGTAAGGTGTAAACAGTGTACTGGTTGTTTGTCTATCAGGGGAGGGATAGGAATCAGAGTAATATCTCACATCCAACTGTCTATGAAAAGAAAAATTCCTTTCTGAGATTATTTTTAAAAAATGTGTGTGTGTGTGGGTGGGTGGGTGGGTGTGGGGGGGGGGGGAGTCTCGACTCAAACTCAGAAAAGGAGGGCATACTACCGTCTATCACTCAGAATGCATAAAAAATAATGAATAAAAAAAAAGAACATGCTATCATTAGTTAAAAGTCTAACGTAAAGAAGCCTTCTTTACAAACGGAAAAATGATTCACGTTCCGTTCCAGCCTCTTTTTGTGTGGTTCTGATTACTGCATGTTTCCGTAAAATATCTCTAGTGCTGACAAAGCACTAGAGATATTTTACGGTTGCTTCATTCCGGTTGCTGCAGGGAAACATGTAACAGCTTTCCTGCTAACGCATCGTAGGATATTAAACGTGTCATCTAATTAATGTGCCATTCTTACTCGTCGGTATGACTAGTTTCCCATATTACGCAAATACTGACCCAACGTTTTCTTCTAAACACTCATTAAGCAATAAGGCTCCATTACTAAGAATGTAATTCTTATTCACGTTAATTATACTTCCAGTTAAAATACTTCAGTATTTCTTTCAGGCATTATTTAAATTCGTACTAGTTTCACTGATTAATTATAAAAAACTATAGTCTTTATAGTTTTAATTAATTAATTTATTATATTATTTTTATTAATTATAGTTTATATTAACGATTATAAAAACTTTCATTATATAATAAAAAAAGCTTTTGAATATATATCCTACCTGTTGATAGTGATTGCCGTCATCGACATGAGAGAGGCCGCTACATTGCCGTAGAAAAAGAACGGAAACAAGGTGCATAACGTATCGCCCAGGAGCCATGTTTGATGGATGTAACGCGATGCTGTCAACGGCAAATTCACCGCGCAGAACAACAGATCGGCAGTACATAAGCTGACGACAAAGGCTGTGGTGGCATTGCGTAGTTTGACACAACGGCTAAGAGCGAGGATGGTAATCAGGTTCCCCAGGATGCCGACAACAATAAAGATAATGCAACAGACTGCAGCGAACATCGTTGTACCTCTTGGATACATGATAACGGTCGTTTGAGGACTGTACGTACTATTTAGGGAACTTGAAAGGTCAGTTGTATTCATATTCACCTCTGATCCTTGCCAGGAATCGGGATTATTAACTGCCAGTGGTCCGTGATCTAAGAATTCCATTGTCATCTTCACTTCCAAACCTGCATAAATAACAAAAGAGTATTGGAATAATTCAATATCATTAATGTTGGCGAGTTGTTTTATAAATTGCAACGTGACTAGCATAATGAGTATCTAGAAGAAGGAAGACAGGAAGTGGGTTATCTCTCCCAAATCTGAGGTTACAGAGATATAAATTACGAAAAAAAAAATTTTTTTTTCTTCTGAAGGTCACACAATCATCATTGTACAAGCGATCCAGTAATACTGAAATTAAAATACTTTTTTTAAAAGATTTCGTAATTAATTTGGTATACTATATGACAACTACTTTCTCCATTCTCTTCCTTTCTCTCCAGAAATACTTTTGCTAATATTTCCTGTCGTAATTTAGCATTTTTGAATTTATTAGAAAGGAAGAAAATGCATTTATTAAGGAAGAAGATCCTAGGAACTATTCTCCTTAAATGTAACCACCACATAGAAGATTCAGCCTACTAACCATACGTGAAACCGCAGATAGGGACAGTTTTAGATTCTAAACAGGTATATAAACGATTCCTTCACACAGAGAAAAATAATTTTTCTGTGGAAATATTTTATTTGGGGTGAGTGTTATATGAGATAACTGCCGAATACATCTATTAAAAATAACTGTACATTATCTCTTGAACTAGCACTACAGTAATAATAACAGTGGCTTGAAATCGTGGGGGTGCTGCAACTTTCGAACTATACATACACACTGTAAGTACAGTGTATACGTATTTGGATAAAATATCAAAATTGTGGTAAAAATTTAAAAAAAATTAAACATGAAAAAATATTGTTTATTATCGATAAAATTATGCAGTTTGGTATAATTCAAAATTACTTTAAAATAAAATTACTTTAAAATAAAATAAAAGATTTACAATTTTTGGACATTACAATTAAATCCTTTAATTGTAATGTCCAAATATTTAAAGAGACGGAGTAAACACGATAAGCACTACGAACACTCTACTACTGGCGCAAACTGCATATAAACAACAGTGGAACTGCGCGACGGACAGTGCCGCATTACGCTAATAGCTCGCATCTCACTATGACGTGCATATGCTTGCGCGCGTAGAAATATGACACTGTGGAAAACACAGTGCTGCTAACGTCCTTCGCCCTCCTAAGTGCTACAAGATTTATTATTTTTTTATACAAAATAAGAGAATTGTATAGGATTGTTAATGATAAAATTGAATATTACAAGCAAATATAAATAAATTAATAAATATATTTATATATCGAGAAAAATCGGGGATGCTGCAGTTCCGTAGTGCCTTTGCACGAGCCACCCCCTGAATAATAGTATAATAATAAAACCAACTTTTCATTTTCCAATGCCTTATTCCGTCCTTCATCCTGTGTACAACTTCTATCCAAATTGCCAGCTGGTGAGAAAATATCGAAATGCAATGAATCTGTCTGAAGTCATTTCATCTGTTGCATCTCACTGTTGTGATCATCACAGCTAGACGACGCATCGATAGGAGGATATATTAAAATCACTGTGAGCTCTCATAATTGATGCAAATATCTATTATCCATGTTTCATGCTCGCTGTATTTTTTTCAATATCATTCTCTCTAAACCAACATAAAGAACGATAACCGTATTAAATACCGTAGAAGAAAGTGCAGCTACTATAAATAAACCATAAAATACATAAGGCAGCCGTTCATTCAGCAACACACATATCACCCACGTTGTAATCGATTTTTTTCCGTTTCATTAAACTAATCCTTTGTGGGCAGGAGAGGGAATGAAAATAGAGTCAACAGATTGTGAAAACTGAGTCTGCCACTGATTCACATCAAGCCCGTGCATTTAATGAATCAAATACATCCAAAGTTGCTGCGATGTAAATAGATGCGAAGATAGCAAAAAAAAAAAAAAAAAAAAAACGTGAAATAAGCAAGATGATTATGCACATAAAATGGATAGAATGAGGGCTAGACTTTCTTTCCATTAGGTGGTCTTTCAAAGTTCTCATTGACTCTTACTGCGGAGCCCCAACGTTTACCTGTAGTAAACCAGATAACATTTTTCTAGTCTCACGAAACGAACAATAAAAATAATCACCGCACAAATAATATTTGAACAAACCAGAATTACTTGTTAGAATGGCGCTACTAGTTCAAACTTGCACTACGGTACAAGCACGCGCTCTGCTACATCTCCTCATCTTACTATTGTCACTACAAGTAGCAATAATTCAAAACAAATAGCAAGCTCCGTTGACCAATTGCCTTCTTCAAGGTCATTCAATAGTTGCCGATTAAGGAGAGTAAAATTGGGTCTTCGGGATAAATTGATTGCTAATCTTTAGAGCAACTTGAAATATCTTTCAGATTCAATCAGAAATCAAACTGTGTTATTGGCAGAAATTATTTGTGCTTGGCATAAAGTCGTCCACTTGTCAAATTCAGTTTTAATGATGATTATGCAAAATTGGAGGAATCATTAAAGTCGGAGAAACTTTAAAGAATGGTGACTGTGGTAATTGTAAAATGAATTCTCGAAAAAGATGGTTAGAGCCTCCGTAACTCAGTTCGGTATAGATGAAACCCTTTGGTTGGAAAGACCTGGGTTCGATTCCCGTCAGTGACGTGAGGAACTATTATCTGGTCTCTTTCGACTAAAGGTGAGTTAGCCGGTCTCATACGGAGGTTGGTTTTTTTTTTACCCCGAAACTCGGATTTTTCGTCCCCCAGAACAGGCAAACCGGCCCCGTGAACACACACACACACGGATTACAATCATGAATGCGTCCCAGCCATATGCCGGTCCTGAGCCTGGATAAAATTCGGGGACTAGGGAAAGCAATGGTGAACTACCCTGTAAAAATTTCACCAGGAATACCTTGTGGGCAATGCGTACAAAGTCACCTTCGGTAGGAAACGACTGAAAGGGAAAACCAGGTAAAAAGATGGTTGCGATTGTTTTGAATTGCAACCCTCGACTGGTCGAAACTACTAAGGCTATCCTATCAGTCTAGCGTATTATGTCAGTTAATTTTGTGTTTCTTCTGTCTAGTTTGCCTGTTTTGTAGGCTGAAAAACTTGAGAACGGATAATAAACAAAAGACCTGCAATTCCCTTATGAGGTTGATTAACTCACCTTTAGATGAAAGGTTTTTATAAAGATCCTCCGAGTCTTAAGACGAGATTCGAACCCTAGCTCTTTCTAAGAAAAGGGCATCGTTATTACTAAATGAGCTATGGAAGTTCCCCTTCTAGAAACCATTTCCATTTTTCATATTGAAAAGTATTGAAATTTCCATGATAAGCCAAAGAATCAAACAGAAGTCAAGATTGGAAAGAAATTGTTGATCTCTTCTCAGTTGAGTGATTCATGTAATCAAAGGACGACAACAGTCCGGAAAGAAAATAACAATAAAAAACATGCAAAGTTATTCAGAGAACATAAAACTCGTCTCATGTAGTGTCAGGTTAATTCCGAAGTAAACGGAATAAAGAAAAATAGCTCTCTCTCTCTCTCTCTCTCTCTCTCTGATAATTATCGATTCAGCAGTCAGCGAGGCAAGAATTTTTCCAGTATTTCTGCACTTGTCGGGGTCAGTTATTTATAATTAATCATGGAATTAAGGGGATAGTATAGAATGTCTTTTAATTGTTTACGTTTTTTTAGAGGAAAGATTTTCCCTTCCGGAATTTAATCTCCAAGTGAGCTTCAAAAGCTTGCATGAAAAAAGCATCGAATGTCTTAGACTAGTTTTTTTTTTTTTTAATCATTATGTTGAAAAGTTTTTAGTCTCGCAGGATTGATTTTACATTCTCAAAGAATTTGCAGTCAAGGTATTCCTAACGTAACAGCACGTGTATCTACCGAGATTTTCTTCGGAGTATCTACCGAGATTTTGCTATGACATACCATCCCTAATTTAGGAGAGAATTTTGGATTCGAAATTGTCAAGACTATTTACAGGTTGGAACTTAAAACAATCAGAATTTATTCTCAGATATGTGTCAATACCAAACGTTCGACTCCTTCATTCAAGTTTTTTTTTCCTCAGTAACCCCCCCCCCCTCCTCTCTCTCCTAGACACAGAACTCTCTTCCATATTACATTGGCATTTTTAATAAGCAGAAACAACGTTGTGTGTGTCAAATGTTCTACTTGAAGTTAGTAGTATTAGAGACTGAGCAACCGCTCATTTTGGATTAATTAACTAGCATGAATCATCCACTTTAAAAGAGGTTTATTCAAAAAAACATCCAGATCGTATTTCGATGTCAACTTCTGTAAAGGCAGCTCAATTTAGGCATAGACCGCTACATGATTTTTTAGATGATGTCTGGAACGTGGAGAAATGCATTTGTATTAAATTTTGTTTTAAAACGAGTAAAATAGTTAACGAAACATATACTTTATGTTTCGATTATATTTTATCATTTATTATATGATAAAATATACTTTATCATACAAAGTATATTTTCAATTGTTTCTGAATTAAAAAAAAAAAAAAAAACTCAGCCGAAAGCGATACACGTTTTAAGGTCTGGGAAAGAAGAATTCACTTCGACAGGATCGATGATTAAAAACACACTATAGTTGAAGCAGTTGGAATTTTTGTAAGGACCTAGAACTCGATTTGATACCTGGTTTTAACAGCGTTTTCCATCCAAACCCTGCAGTATTTCTTAGCTGTAAACAGGACAACACATCTGATTTTTTCCCCTATCTCAAAACAATTTTTTGAAAGAGTACGTGCGCGCGTGCGAGTGCACACACACGCACACACACACACACACACACACACACACACACACACACACACACACACACACACACACACACACACACACACACACACACACTGGGGCCGTGATGTAATCAAGCCAGAATCTCTAAATGAATTGAAAGTACTGCGTTAAGTAGTTATTAATGATGACAACGGCGTCTTGTCAATTTTATTTCCAACTGTCTTCCTCTGTTTTGAAGTCGTGCTCGTTGGACGCTCTGAAATTAGATATATTTTTCTTTTGTTTCTCCTACGCTATTACAATTTGTCTCACTTCATTTTGTCTGTCATTGTGGATAAAAAAAATAGGGGGAAAAAAAAGAGGCTAGAAGTTAAGGAATGCTCACAATTATCTCAGGAAACAACTCAACCAAGCTGGAAATGACAGCCACTAGAGGGACGAGCGTCCCATATTAATGATACAAGTCATTAAAGCAAAAAAAAAAAAGAAGTTTTAAACTGGCATTTGCACTTTTTTTTTTTTTAATTTTTAGCGTGATATTTATTCTCCCAACCGAAAAAAAAAAAAAAATCAAACAAACTTGTAAGTGCTGCTAAGTTGAACAAAAATTGAAAAAGTTACGTGAATGATCTGGTTAGAGCAATGCCTAAAATTTCAAGGACACTTTTTCGTGAAGGGCAAAGAGAAGACATTTTGGAAATTCCTGAGTAACTTGTAAATAATTAGGTTTAATGTACTATCGCACACACACACACACACACACCCTTCAGCTTTTTTTGTATATTCTTTCACGAACTTCTAGCATAAACTAGCATACGTTAATGAGTTCATTGTGCTGATGCTGACGCGTAACAAAATTAATTTGCGACAAAATTAATTTGCAATGTTTTTCAAAAAAAAAAAAATCTATCCTGCTTTTCAAGAGCATTTACGCTCTTAAAAACATTCGTTCGGCTTATAGCATGTATCAAAGCATTATTACAATAACAGATCGAGGTGCTGATCCAGCTCACTGTCACTTGTCACCTTCATAAATACCATTACATATCATGATCTATATATATATATATATATATATATATTTCCCTCCGCCTACGCAATAAAATATTACATATTTCAATATTAGATATTGAAATATGTAATATTTTATTGAGATAGGAGATAGAAGGTTTTTTTTCCTCCCGGAAACTCGGGTTTTTCGTCCCTCAGACGAAAAATTCAATCAATTCCAAGAGAGATCGAGGATCGGGGGGAACCCCACAAGAATAAATAAAATAAAATATTATTTCAAATACGAAATGGACAAGACAGGTTTCAAAGTATAAGATGAAGAGTAAGATAGGTATGGATGCAAGTGCAAGTTACAAAGGGATATGCAATCATACAAGCTTATGATTTATCTACCTCAAAAATACCCGTAGGGTTTGGGTAAAAAATTAAAAATATTAAGATTATTTCTGGATTAACGTTATATGCACACACATTAAAAATAAAAATAAAATAAATAAAATTTCTGTTTTTTTTTCCTTCTTTCTTTCAAGGCAGCAAAGCATAACCGGGAATAAATCATTTTAAAGTGCAGTGCAATCGCTTTTTTCAAAGATTTTTTTTTTTTCCAAATTATTAATTTTTTTTCCATTTTATTACTTTTACATAGTCCGAAAATCCTACTCCAGAGATCCAACATGGGACTTTTTTCAAGCCACTTCAGGCTTCCAGTAAGCAAGACGGTGATTTCACACCAGTCGATGAAATTCAGTTTCCATTCTAAGGACAATGTGCAAGACTAGATCCAACCTTATGTTTCTTATACAAAAGTTTGAAATCCTCGTAAGGTTGAAAAGCTTCGTCTGCTGTTACTACAGAGATGGGGAACTACCAGGAATAATACCAGCTGTGCTTATACAAAGATTAGAAAATGTTTTTGTCAGTAGCTCTAGCTCTTCAATTGTGGTAGTTGGCCAAATTATTTGATCTTGCTATTTTCTATTTAGTTTTACCTCTGTGAAGGTTGCTTAGTGAGATATTAAAAATAAGCACCAAGAGAATGGTTTACATTATATTGTTTTTAATTCCTGAAATGGGCATTTCCGCTACAACTAGCATATTCCATCATCTACACTGGAAATTATTCTTAATTCTTTTAATTTTTTACTTAATAAAATTGCATCGCTCTGAAGCATTCTAATCTCTTCTTTTAAATACGTCTATTGAAATGTCTTAGAATTCTTTATTATCATGAGCATTCCACATAGCAGTATATCGCTACGCCTAGCTATTATTATTCTTATTATTGTACGGGTGTTTCCATGGTGTGGAAAGACTCATCGCAGGAGACCCTATATTGATACACAACCTATCATACCTCAGGCAACCCATTCCACCCATTCACCACCTTCCATGTAAAACATCTAGTTCTTGCTAGCCACATTCTTACACAATTTCCACAGATGACCCCCCCCCTGTTCTCTCCCACGTATTGAAGAAAGTCTTCAGGGTCAACCTTGTAAAAAAAAATCCATCCTTTTAATAACTTATATGTGTAAAAACATGTCTCCTCTTTGCCACCTATCAGCTAATTTTGAAGCCCACAGACCTTTCAATTTGTTTTCATATGAGCATTCCATAAAACTGCCACAATCTTCGTCAGTCGCCTCTGGATCCTATCCACCACTTCATCCCCACGGAATCCCAAATTATATCCAAGTTATCTCTACAGCACAAGTGGATGTCTCCTCTAGACAAGCAATTTTCAGTCTTCCAAGAACTATTGATGACACTTTGTCTCTAAATATTATTTTTCTATAGAACACTATTCTTTTTACGGCGTAACGATGAATGCAATTGGGCTCGGCACTGGAGAGTATATACTGTACTGTATATTTAGGGGAAAGCGCTGTTTTTACTGATATCTAAAAATCACATTGGGATACGTTTTTTAATTAAGAAATTTTGATTCTATTCTATAACTAACTAAATTGATCATGAAAATATTTTGAAAAGATATAATAAAAAAACGACAAAAATTTGAATTTTCTTAAAATCTTTGCCCCCCCCCCCCCCAGAAGGCTGTTTTGCAAAAATATTTTTAATGAAATTCTAGACCACACTTTCTTTAATTTTCTCAGACTGCTGAACTCTAAATAAAAGTATTTCTTTTTTGAGGAACCCCTATGAAATATTTCATAAAAAAATTTGCAGGAAATGGTTTAATTATCGGGAATGAATTATGATAAATGAACAAAAAAATCCTACAAAAAATCTTACAAAATATTTTAAGCAAGAAAACATCTCATATATAATATTACAAATATTAATACTAATAAAGTAACGTGATTGTTCTGGAAATAAGTCAGTATAATAAAAATTAGTATTTCCCCCATTCACTGAAGCTATTTTTCAGAAACAACATCCAGTACAAGTTCTAAATGCCAGTATGCTCTGGGCAATCCCTACAAGTTTTCGCAGAACCCGAAGATCCCGCAGAACACAGTTTAAGAAACGCTGCTCTAGACCAATACCTAAAAAAAGAATGATGAGTTATTGTTATCATGGCTGAAGGAACTAAGGCTACGCGATCAGCGTATATGTCTGCTAATTGTGTGTGTTCTTCTGCCTGGTTTGCCTGCTTTATACAGACTAAGATTTTTTTCCCTTCTTTTCTTTTCCTCACCGCACAAGTTTCCGTAATTCCACAACGCAGCAGTCCACATAACTTGAAGCTCTCTGTTCAGGCTATGTGGACTACTGCGCTCTACGACTTACACGTTTTGAAATGAAACAAAACGTTGCCCTCACAAGCAAAGCACTGAGAAAAAGCGTGATAATGGCAATACTAACACAATTTAAAAAAATATATATCTTATTATAATTAGATGCTCTTATTTATTTTACCTTTGTATAAAATATAGTTTAATTATATAATTAAATATTTTTGTATTCTGTATAATACAAAAATTTTAAATATTCCCTGCACATTTCCCCTTTCACATTTTTAAATTTTAAATATTCCTGCGCATTTTTTAAACAGCCTCTGTAGCTCTTTAGTCAGTTTCAACCATCCTATCAGCGCATTCATTAGGTTTCAAAGAAGCCTATGAGACTATTGGGCCTCATAGCCTCACAGATTTGAAGATTGTTTAAGAGAAAATTGGCATTTTGTGTTGTCCAGCCGCAATTAAAATTAAGGCTGGTTTTGTGGGAAGAAAAATCCTATCATCTTCATAGGAGGGTAGCTAACTCACTCTCAGCTGAAGAAGAAGAAGAAAAATTTTTATACACGCTCTTTGGGGTCTCAGAAGGGCTCCGAACCCATGTCGTTCCAAACAAAGAACATTGATTACCGACTGAGCTATGAAAGCTCAGATGAGCGGATACTTAGAACAGATTTAATGCACAGACAAATATTTAAATATTCTTAAATCATAATCTTACTTTTATGTATATCAATATTCTCTTTTGTGTTTTGCTATTACTTATAATATAATAATAATAATAATGATAATAATAATAATAATAAATAAAATGCATTCGATATTGTAAAAGAAAATAATCATCAAGCGAATAAAGCGCTCAACGCTTGAATGAATGTGGTGCCATTTCACCAAGCACAAGAGACAACGTGCGGTAGAAGTTGCATTGCAAAAGCCTTCGTATTTCCTCCTGCCCTCATTAATATTCGGGCTCAGTTGGGGAACAGCCAGCTGTCTCCGTAAAATCCTGCAAAAGTGATTAGTCCCTAGGCATGTCTTCTTTTATTTTAATAGCAAAATTGAACACCAATTGCAGTGAATTTTACTCTAGCGGGGTTCAAGGTCTTGGTAATAATAATCATACTAATGTCTGTTTTTCTATACATTGCAGATAAGCTGATGCCAGTGTAGTCTTTAAAGGAGGAACAGATTTCCCCGAACCCTATATTATATCCAACAATTTATGAACTATTGACATGGAAAAGGTCATTGAGCTAGTGGCGTCAAAAAAAAAAAAAAAAAACTTACCTTCCCGCAATGTCTACAAGAGTGCTTTTGAGTTTCATTATAAGTGACTTTGACATCGAAAAATGACTAGAAGAATGTCTTAACTGTTAACTAAAGCATTAAGGTGCTCTTCCTTCTAAGAAGCTGGCCGCCACCTAATTGTGTAATTGTGTGTATGAGTCAGGACTCTTGCTTTTCTTTATTATGCGCCCTAAACGCTAATTCTACCCAATAAATAATTAGTTTTTATATTATTTAAGAGACAACTAATTTGTTTCGGTTGTCATTTGTAATATTTATCTCTTGTAGCAGCTTTATTATTCGAAGCTAAAAACATGCATTTTTTAACTTTAGATTATTTTTGCATCCCCTTGATACAGTTTCATTTGATACTTTAGAAATGGTGTCGGCTCCTTTGATATAAGTAGTTATAAGTGAACTTGCCAAAGGCTGGATCCAGATACAGAATTGGTATATATGTAAACAATTGAGGTAGCTCGAAATGATGATCCTTAGGTATCTGGTGTTCCACATGAAACACTACAGAATTATCTCCACTTAATCTGAATAGAGAGAGAGAGAGAGAGAGAGAGTGAGAGAGATTATTTTCAATTAAACACGGATTTAGGGTTTATGTGTTGGTTATATCCGTTATTTTGAAGATTGAATGGATTATCACAACACTATACGTAAAATAAGTAGTTTATTACTAATATTTCCCTTCTCGGTATTGAGACATTCTCAAGGTTAGTGTCCTCCCCTTTCCCATAAATGCAATCGGTTGTTGTTGTTGTAAGAGGATGAATTTCCCACATCGTTAGTTTTCTTGTAAAATCAAAGACTAATTTTCCGCTAGAAACAACGAAAAAAAAAAAAAACTCTGGATGCAATCAGTGTATTAGGTTGAGTAGTTCACATCATAACTCACCTCTTTATTGTACGCTTTGTGAACGCAGGGTTGGAACAGCCACATTTTGTGATTGCTCTAACCTTGAGAAGTTTCACAGGTGATAACCTATTCAACCATTAAAGCAAAATGATTCCTTCTAATTCTTCCAAAACGATAATACCTAGAAAATATATGAAAGGAATTTCGAAACGGAATCGGTTAGCAGAACTGAGTTCTCTTGCAGTCTGCCGTCATCAGAAAGTCTGCAATTCAGAAAAATGGCGCATAGTTACGAATTTGCCAAGGGCTCCAGTGACCTAACTACGCTACTAATTGTTGTTGTTATTTAGATTAGGATTTTCCTTAATATTTGCTTAATATTAATGTTAGAAGCAAATACAAATGCATACCCATTATCAAAAAAAGAGTCCGTGTGTTTCATACCAAAAATCAATTGTTTAAAAGATCCTCAGTAGCTCAGTCTGTATTGATGATATCTTTCGAGTGGGAAGCTTTTGGGTTCGAATGTAGTCTAGGACTAAATTAACCTTTAATGGGCTTTTCAACTGTAGGCGAGTTAGCCGGGTCTCATGCACAGTTTTTTTTTTCCCCAAAACAGACAAGTTGGCCAATAGAACACGCGCAAGTAACTGGCAGTGTACTCGCGTGACATCCTTTTGCTCTGGCTGTAATTCTTAACGATCATCCTATTTACTTTAGAAAGAAAAAAAAAAGTTTGGATAGAGCGACCATTACGCATGGCCTAGGAACTTTCTTACCTTCGAGCGTGTGTCATCTGTGTGCACTATAATTAAAAGCCTCAGACGCGAGTGGGAACCGTATGATGTCGTGTTGGCAAAATGCGGTCGCCATATCGGAACTGCTTCTTAATTATAGTGGTAATCACCTACAGTGAATGATGAAAATGAATCTAACCAACGTTGATTGCAGTTTTTAGAAACAAATACAAACTATCTTTCAGCAATCTAAAAACGGCTTTCATCCCCTTAATTGGCAATTAAACTCGGACTTTTTCTAGCAAATTAATGGTTTTCATGATCTTAACGTGCAAAAACACTTGGTTGCTGGTGTTATAGGGAAGAAAAACTATCGATTTACGAAAGATGGATTCAATAAATGAAGATCACGTGTATGTTCTGTAATTTTCGATTGCTCGTTTAGACGTCTGTCATTTTTTTTTTTTTTTTTGCTAAATTTAACTACGTATATTCTGACAAAATGGATAAAAAGCACATATATACTAATCGCTTTCGATTGCTATCGTTTATACTAACAAAGGCATATGTAGCAATAGTATACACAGAAGTTCCTTAAAGCAAGATGGAGGAGGCTTATGAAGATCCTATTTTTAAGGTCTGGCATTTGAAATATTTATTTTTTGTACTGTTCTTATGCCGCTGATAGCAGAAAAATTTGATACCGCGAAGAAATCTGTCAGAATGATATTGAGTACATAGGCATACGGTCCATCATTTTGGTAAACAGAAGTATACATTCTTTTTTTTTTTTTTTTTTTTTTTTTTAAGATGGGTCGATGACACTGAGATAAATATGATGATTGTCAAGATCACTTTTTGTGTTGGTCTAGAAACATATATGTACCACAAATTAAATTAATTAATATTCCAGTTTTCATTACCAAAATGTGATTTCAACGACAATCTCTCCGCATCTCTAGGATGTACCGGTAACCACTTGTTCATCACAAGCCCGACTGTATCTAACTATCCGCTTTGTCTCTTCAATGGATGTTGGAAAATACTGTGGTATGCATTTTTTTTTTTTATTAAATTTATCAAAAGTTGATCAGTTTACGCAGGAATTATATAAGTTTTTCCAATGCGTCAAAGAAATAATCCTAAGACGTAGATGTTTTCTTAAAAGTTCTTTTTATTTTGTATCAACCTAACTTGCAAAGGAATGAAAACTTTGCAAAGACCATACCATCTGAAATATGTGGTAGACAAAGTTTTGACAGATATTTATTCAAATAGGTAAATAACTTAAGAATTGCAATAGTTATTTTTTATAAGGACAGAGCAGGGATAGCCCCCGTTTTGTCCCAAAACATTTAACACGGTTATATTTTTGTTTCTAAGCAAACTAAACATATCACTAGTAAATATCCCTTACATCGCTCTCTAAATAAATGTGTACCAAGAAAGTAATATTAGAAACATAATTAGTAAATAAGGTGGCATATTTTTCTTTATCATTAAAAAACAAATAAAATTGAACAACCAAAAAATACTGCATCCTCTGCTGTGACGAAAACTATCAAAAGCATTTCCTTAGGAATTGGCGTATAACATCAGTGTCCTAAAACCCATTAAATGAAAAATTTGGTAGCAAACGCGTAGATTTAACCATCGCCCACTGATTGTTACAGTCTCTCTTCCTGCTATGAATTTTCTAGCCAAGCATCTCATTTAGGTAGTTATGCATTTGGTTAGGAAATACTATTCTGACAAATTTTTAAATATTCAAGAGCTTGACAATTGGTTACCGAGCTTGCGATGAAAGGAGCAGAGATTGCAGTTTACATCATAATAAATTAGACCAACTTAAAATGAAATGAGTATTAAGAACCTCATGAACTTAAATGGAGTCTATTCTAGTTTACGCACAAAGTTTTTCAGATTTAATTTCCGTTAAGTGTCGTCTCTTCTATAAATAGTACCAGCAAAAGCCATTCAGAACTTTCTAAATGTGGAAAGGACATTCTTTTCAAAAGATATTCTTACGAATTTGGCTTTCTTTTCTAAATGTCCGTTCATCTCGCCCCCCCCCTCCCCCCGCTTTCTTAAATCTGCTATTCTTACTACTTACCCTCACTTTCGTTTACTTTTTACCTTCAAAACTCCAAACGTCGTCAACCTGATGAAAAGTTCATTGATGTCTTCACCGTCCGGATAAGTCACAAGGTCCGCCTTCCTACTCCCCGGTAAAGCACTCTTGAAACAAGTGTTTGTGCGTGTGTGCGTGTGTGTGCGCGCGCACAAGCGAGCAGCTCGAGTGACTGCCGAACTCGTTTAAAAATGAACTGGTAAGTACGCATTCAAGACGTCCGCCTCGCGCACGGACCACGACTTATGAAACGCCACTCTCCCAGTTCCGAAAACTGAAGGCGGGGCAATGTTAAGTTAGCCTGTGGCCGATGACCTTGTAGCTGACTCTTGCGTCGTCTGGAAACCTTCACGCCACACGGAGGGGCTGCCGAGATTCCCACGCTAGCACCGTAACTCAAGCCGAGGCCCGATTTGATTTGTCTCCTGTCGCCAGTTTTGATTGGCAATTACGGGATATTATACCACATCCCGTTCGACGCCTTGGCGGTGCACGCGTGTCTTAGGAACTCGGACCTTCCTTCTGCTACCACAGATACTCAAATTACTCATCATGTGGCACGACAAGCCCGTTTTATCAAAAGCATGATAAATCGTAGGACGGAAGAAAACGGTAGGGAGAAGTGGTTGATTGTTAAAGAACGGGATCCATGCGTAGCAGCTGTAAGACGCGAAACGTTACGTGGCTGTGACAAGTCATAGCCCGACAAGGCGATTAGCTGACTAATACACTTCGCATACAAAGGGGCGATTCAATGCGGGTTAGGCCATCTCGAGTTAACAACTCGTAATGCAGCGTCAATGGAGAGCGCTATTTATAGAGTGACAGCAACAACCGGACTAACCAAACTGAAATGAAGAACAGCTTTGGCTGTGGTACGTTGAGATGAGCCCAGATCATCATGAAACGTTTCAAAATTAACTTGGTTATATAACGAAGAAATATTTAGATACATCGCTTGTTACCATAGCCCTTAGAAATCTAAAAATAAACCTCTTGGCCCAGTTGAAAAACCGTTAATAGTAAACACCATAGGTAACAACCATCCAACAATCAATAGACAGTTCGTGATAGTTAACTCGATGGTCAACGAGTGATATCGTAAATAAAATTTTTATTCTTTTTTTTTTTTTTTTTAAATCCTTCTGGATTCACAGAGTTTTCGCTATTATAATGTTACAATGCATAACGCCGTGCCTGTACATGCAACATTTCCGCATCGAACTAATATTTAGAATCAAAAAGGGAAAAGAAATTATAGTCCAGTAACCTCATCATGCCATCTTCTTTCTTTATTGCAAAATGTACAGATAAATAATGTATTACTTTTCCGTAAGCATAGAGCATAGTAGTTGGGTATTCGTCAGAGATTTTAGGATTTTTTTAAACCAGATTTATCATCCATAAAATTCCCTTTTTATGACTCCCTATCGAAGATACTTCAATCCCTTTCTGATAAACTTTTAATGAACTTTCTTATTTGCTTTTTTTTTTTTTTTCTCAGAAGTGTAGGTCGTTAATCTCACGGGTTCATCTTTGGCCTTAACTTGGAATTATCGAGAAGGCATAAATGAAGGCACAAACGAGAAGAAGCAAGTCACTGGCATCGTCCGCTTGTGGAGTAGACTACTTTTTGTACACCGACAGAGAAATAACTCATTACTTTTTATGACTTGCTCGTAGGTCGAAAAAGCAGACTGTGTGTTAAGTAAACATCTGATTCTCTGGTTTCTCATATGCTCAAATGGGGTGCATTTTCCTCCCTTCTCTCTCTCTCTCTCTTTCTCGTTTAAATCAAATATTCAACAGGTAGAGAGCAAAATTTTAAAACTCTTTTCTCTCGAGTCTAGACGGAAGTAAAAAATAAATAAATTTGTTCAGGATTATTAGGGATCGTCCCAAAGAAATATTTTCAGTTTGCTTTCAGATTTTCGACTTCTAAGTTCCGTTTTGGAACGTATTTAACTTTGAATAGAATGGAAGACACTTTAAAGACTCGATTATTCACTCCCCCCCCCCCCTTTTTTTTATTTGTTTCTTGCTCACTTTCCTCATCATATAGGACCCTTGTTAATCGGAGATGGAATGATATCACAAATTCAGCAAACAAAGTTTGCACGTGAAGTCATTCGACTGGGCTACTTGTATATAGAAGCTAATCACATTAATTGCCGTAGTATCCCTTAATGCAATGCACATATCCTTACGAACATGTCTAATGTACATGTATAATGGATACTAAGACAATTGATGTGAAGCCATTAGCTTCTATATACAAGTAGCCTAGTCGTGAAGTGACTTCACGCGCAAACTTTGTTTGCTTACATTTGGATAAAGAATGAAACGGAGAATATAATTTCTTGGAATCTTTAATTTATAGTATAACCAAGTGGAAAAACTTTCAACATCTATCTCTAATCCAGAGTATTTTAGTAATACGGTGTGACATCTTTCGATTACTTGTATATGGAAATATGACTTCTTCATTACTTCAACCTTAGTAACATTAGTAACACAGAACATGGATTGAAGAATCCAATACCCTTGGAGGGTAATGGATGGCAATGCTGTAGCTAATGAAGTTCTAACTGAGGCTCGGCTATTGCTATTACCCTCCTGCCATGATCAGAGCTTTAATAGCTTAATAACACCTTATCCCTACACTGTCCTCTACAGATAACGGGGAAGATGAAAAGCATTATTGCTTCGCCCCTTTAAGCCAGTCCTTATAAGGACTTAGTAACACAGAAGGCAGGTGAGATGCGGTGATTAATACCCTTGGAGGGTAATGGATGGCAACGCTATAGATAATGAAGTTCTAACTGAGGCTTGGCTATTGCTGTTACTCTCCTGCCATGATCAGAGCTTTATTTATATAGCTCAATAACACCTTATCCCTACGCTGTCCTCTACAGATAACGGGGAAGATGAAAAGCATTCTTGCTTCTCCCCTTTAAGCCAGTCCTTATAAGGACTTAGTATCACAATATTGGTTCTGGCTCCCACTGATGATTCCTCAATAAAGGTCGAAAACGGTATGGTAATGGCCTTTCATAATGCAAAGCATTATGCATGTCCGTAAGGATATGTGCATTGTATTATGGGATACTAAGGCAAGTGATGCGAAGTGATTAGCTTCTCTATATGATTATTAAATATTAATGATGCCAAAAATATAACTTCTTGGCATCTTTAATTTTTAGGGATAAATGATGATATCTCACAAAATGCCTGCAATCTGATATTTTCGTGAGGATTCTATGCATGAGCGCAGTTAGACTTCTGCTGAAAATGTTTTCCTCGGAGAGATATACTTCACTATTTTCCATTTTCTGTTGGTTTAGAAGTCGTGTGACAAGCGTGGAACAGAATAAAGAAGTAATATTTAAAATGCCTTCATGTACGATGCAGATTAGTTCGCACATAATCGAGCACTAGTGCTGAGCTTTGAACGATGCCCTCGAAGAATGAAGTGACTCCATAGCGCAGTCGCGAGAACTTCGATCTAATTTATCCTTTGACTGTAAAGACTCAGGTTCGAATATCTTCCATCAGAGGTTTCGAATGTCTGAATGCTACGGCGTTGGTCTACGCATAAAGCGTAAAACATGAAGGAAGAACAAAACCGTCGTATCTAATGCGATGATTCATCATATGAATAAGTAAATAAATAATGCTGCTGCTGCCGTTCTGATTTTTGTAATTATGCTCAGTATCAGTGACAATGTAGCACGCTGGACGACAGTTGTTGGCCTGGCACTAAAATGAATGAAACACAACTTCTGTTTCTGAAATAAACTTAGTTTCCAAGGGAGAAGCAATCAGCCACACCATGAGTAAACGATCAATGTCTGTAATGTGGGAAGTGATCACGCAGGGTTTCTAATTCTGACAAATTCAGATTTTGACTTTTTTTCCCCCTGAAGAACACGATTTTTCTTGCAGTTTTGTAATGACTGATAACTAAACACTTTCACCTTTGGAAGAAATACTCGGCTCATTGGTTAATCGTATAATAAGCAAAACATGATAATCATGACATCGGTGCTAAACCAATGAATAATGAAAAATTGGTATTTGAATAATAATTCAGTTATTTCGAAGAAACTGCTTATTATATGTTGCTGGAAATTTATTAAAAAGAAAGTAATCTATTCAGTAAGATTATTCTGTTTTCGAACATTAATACTGAACTAGGCGAAGACGTTAACATTTTTTAAAAAAAGTTTAACAATTAAAATAAACTTTATTAGTATAAAAATTAAAATGAGCAGGTTATACAGATAATAAAATTGATTGGATAACTTACCGTAGCTGTAATGTGAATTATGTTCACAAGCGAGCCAAAAATAATTCTCTTATTTTTGAGAATTTGGTACAGTAGGTAGAAAGAATTCGCCACCGCCAGAAATAGTCCACTCTAATGTCTCCCCTAAACCCACCAGTCAAAACTGTCGTTGAAAATGATGCAAAATCCTTCTACTGCAGATTTTGCTATCCATAGTGACCGCTTCGAGATTTCCAACTGCTGGCGATTTAAAAGATGTACTGCCACTAGTTAACACTAATCACAAGTCAACACTTGTGATTATTAGCTTCTTTCTTTCATTCCCAGTTTCCGCATTTTAGAAGTGATGTCACAAATGCTAACTTCGCAACTGAACGCTTCAGCAGTTTCTGATGTTTTCTTCTAACCTTTCTGTCAATCCCACTTTCATGCGATGCACCGACTAAATGGAGCGAAAACCTCTAGTCTTTAAGATCCTTTCTTTTATTATTCATTCATTATGTGAAAGTGTGTTCAATAGTTTTCGGAACGAGGCCACTTGAAGTTATAAATAGCCATACTTAGTCTTAAATTTCCTCCCTGTTTTGCATTTCCCCCATCACTTTCTCCCCTCTGAAGGAAATTATTATCATTATTGCTGTACTTCTGTCATTCATGCTGTCTGCCTCCTTCTCTTTGATAATTACAGTCGTCAAGTATTCATTAACTATCATTACGAACCAGGGTCATTTTTTCCCTCCCATTATTCAACCTTTATTTGAAAAGGTTATTCGGAGATACCATTGTTTTCCGACTGGAAAATTATGAGAAGCCAGTTAAGATTTTGAAATCTCTTGTAGAAAGAAATAAAGCCGAAAAACCTGTTCAAATTCTATTGGTCTTCAAAATCAAGAAGAGGAAAACATTGCAGCTGCTAATAACATTATCAAATAACTTCCAGATCGGATGACTGAAGAAAGACAACCTTGTCTTGGAGTGATGCTTATTATATGGTTTCTGGTTATCGTTACAGAGGAAGATAGCAGTTGAAGCATACAAACTATTAGGGTCATTGTAGATATGATCAGAGAATGTATTCAGTCTCATGTTCAATCCTCAGAATCACTAACAGCTTATCTCACTTTCTACTTCTCTAATATTACAACACTTCTCCCAATTACTCGCATGTCTAATTCTTCCTGGTGCATTTGCTGTCTTTATCCAACCCAGCAAATTCTGAATTCTTCACAATTTTTTCTGCACATTTCAACTTCGCAATAGCAATTTTTCGATTTTCTTACTTATATGGATAAGTGTTGTGCACGGTTTAGAGAAAAATGTTTTGTTGATAGAAAATCCACATGTGGAAGTGGATGACATTTTATCCTCAAAATTTTCTACCGATAGCGCAAGGTTCTGGTCTTGTTTCTTTTTCTGGATATCAATGATATTCTGTCAGTGGCCGCAAATCTCACTCAAAGCGTTGCCGATGGCAGTATTCGGCACTCTTCGTTTTAGAAGCATTACAAAGCACAAATCAGACTTCCAGAATCAACAGTGGAAGATGCAATTAATGTCCTGCCTTATTTTTTTAAAAAATATTCAACAAATGCTGATTTGCATACCACTGTCCAGTTGAAGGAAGGACAATTTAACTTTAAACAATTCAAATAAAAATTATTCTAATTTCTTTTAAAATAAGTCCTCCTCTACTCAGCCTTGGTTCCTGTTGTTGTTATTGTTATTTCTTCAATAAACACTTCACTCAACTGGCAGAAGCAGTATGATGAATAAATAGAGAAATAAGGATGATTCATTTCTTTATTTATTCGTTTTAAGGATTTCTTATAGAGGTATCACTAAAGCATTTGTAGGATCTAGAAACGTTAAAACTCAATTGTAAGTAATAAGTAAAAGTGGGGAAAAAAAGCACCCAGCTGCGAAATAAATAAATAAAAAATAATAATAAGCATCTATTAAGAACTTATGTTTTGTAACTCAAAGTTCGAAGACCATGCAACCCGTAGAAAATGTATCATTAGTGTAAGCATTTCTGGACTCTGCAGATGGCGATGTTAATAATTTCAAATAAATAACTGCATAGTTCGGAAGTGTTTTTCAGTGTGATTGATGAGGTTCTTCCCTAACTGTAGGATAAATGTATTTCTCTGTCATATACAGAATTAATTTATAAAATTTGTGGGAGAACATTCGTTCATTATGAGAAAAATATAAATAATCCCGCTAAGAAGAATTAAGTCAAACTGTTGGGAGATGTTAATTCAAAAGAGAAGATAGAGAAATCTGAGTGCGTATCTAATGACTGTAGGCGGATGTGGTGAGAATCAACACCTACATCATCCTTTCTGCTGATTCTCAAGGTTGCGCTTCTTAAAACGAGAGGATGGCCGAACGATTCTCGAGTCAATTAAAGTCACATTAAAAATTTTGAAGTCTAGTTGGGAACAGCAAAATTGTCATTGCTGTTGAATATTTATTTTAATTTTTACTTTTGTATTGGAGATATCCGTTAGTAGTTTTCTAAACAGTCTCTGGATTACACAGAATGCTACAGTGCATAGAATTAGTAGAATAAGAATACGAAAGACCGAAGAATATTTCAGATTTTTTTGACAATCAAGAATTGACTGCGCCTAAGAAATTAGAGAAACTCTGAATTTTTAGTTAAATAACAAGAGAGAGAAAACACAAGTTATCTATACTTTGTATTATTTCAAATGAATGTTATAAATGAAAAGCTGAATTATTGTAATTATATAAAAAAATATTAAAAAATTAACCTTTCTCTTCCGCATTCCATCCCCCAAATTTAAGTCAGTGCGGGAGACCAGTGACGTAACTACTGATTTGCTCACCCCTACACGCCATCTTGATTATAACAGGCTTTTGTTGACTACTTGAGATCTTGGAATCCTGCATTACGGGATTTCCTAGTACTGTAATTACCCTACTGCATTAGACAGTTCCAAGTAATAAAATCTTCAGGAGTAATGCAATATAATGAAATGTGATGCTATAAAGCCTCCCTTCGCTTAAAACTATTGTGTTAAGATCAACTGCTTCGTCCTTAGACATGAAAGAATGGCTGCACAAGGTAACGAGAGTATGTTCATTGTTAAAAACTGGATTGATGGGAGAATTATGCAAAGGAGATTTCACGCTTCAACGTAGTTTTCTTTATGAGGATGCTGAACACGATGTTCTTATTGATAGATCATTGTCCCTAACTTGTTTTCAGCAGGAAAAATAGATGTCAGAATGCAAACTTCTATATGTAATAACTAAAAACAGTATCTTAATTCATCAAGTGTCAGTTGAAATGCGATGGAATCCAGTGCCTTGCATCCCAACCGTTTCAAGCTCATTAGTTCTTAGAATAATAATAATAAAAAAATTAACACGGACTTCTATCTCACTGCATTCAAGCTTTCCTTTGCCGCAGAGGACGCACCCATCTTTCCTCTTCGTCCAATTAAAAATATACGCTGTGATATATGCATAACTTCTGTCGAAGAATCTCTTCAAGGCCAGTATTTAACGGACGCATATCCTGTATTAGAGATCAACAAAAAAAGGCGTTCTCTGATGGATCACATTTCTTTGTGTGAATAACACTGACTGACTGTTCATGTGAATAAGAACTCCTTAGACTTCGGTTGATTTTTTTTTTATTTTTTATTATTTATTTATTCATTCAGATATCATTATCCTCCTAACTCTAAGAATGAAATAGAGATGGACTGACGAACTACGAAATCAGAGCTAATGAATTATCACTATAATAAACAGAGTGCAGTGTACGACTTAGCAGAAAGATGTATTAATAGAACTAAATAAAAACTTCCATGTTTTTAAACGGTTTTACTTAGAGAGCAGGCAGAGTCACAATAGGAAAGGACTTCGCATCCGAACTTAATATGAAATTCATAAAAAAAAGTTATGTTACTGAGAATGAACAATAACCACTAGGATTATGGTGGTGTCAGCAAATTATAAAACCTTCATTAAATGATGTACAGTACAATGCATGCCACAGGTGGTCCGAACCTTGACTCCTCGTCAAGTTAATGTGAGGCTCATGAGGGAAAAAGAAATTCCACCAACACTGACGTAGCTACGTTGAAAACCTTGCCTTTCCTTTTTCGTTCTCTTCAAGATGCCTGTTGACTGTGTGACATGTGGAGTAAAAAGGGGAAAAAAATTGTGAATCATAATTGAAGCCTGGAGTGAAACGTGCAAAATCGTTACTACGAAGTGTGACCGAAAGGTTAATCTATCTAACAAAAACCTATTTCTTGCAATAATAAATCTTGATGCGTTGAAATGTAGGCGTCATGTTAGGCTTAGAAATATATTTCAGAGCTAAAAGAACTTGTTAACATTTATTAAGTACAGTAAGTGGGAACAATGGCTGGAATGATGCATAGGGATTCAATTATTGGAATGGCTTCGTGAAAAGAAAAATTAATCATGATCCATTAGTTCAGACATATAAATTATATATATATATAGTTTTAATTGCACCTTTCACTTTGGTTACTTTTGCAAATGATAATATTCGTACTAAATTCACTGTCGCTATATTTTTTCATCTGTTTTTTTCATCATTCACATTATTTATTTATTTTGACGACATAAATTCACCCCATAGCTGAAAACAATGTCCTTCTAGTTCAATCAAGTTCCAAACGAATGAGAAAAAAAAAAAAAAAACTTTCACAAAACACACACATACATAAGGGGAATAAGCAAGTCAATGACTTTTAAAATGGCTACGTTGAACTCGCTTTATCACTGTTTTTCGTAAGGCAAATTTCGTGAAAGTTGGCAATAATGTATTGTGTTATTATAAACTCGTAAATTAAAACACACACACACACACACACACACATTTATATTTTAAAAAATAAATGAACCAAAATGACTTATTTATTATTTTGATGCACTCTCTTAAATTAATAATATATATTTAAAATAAAACAGTAGCACTTAACCCTACATTCAAGGTGGCGGTTGGTGGGCGCCATTTCTCCCCCCCCCCCACAGACATAGACAAACATCATTAAGAAAAATATGCAGCGTCTCTTCCCCCCCCCCCCACTCTCTCCCCAAGTGAAATTCCCTGGTGTGCGTGCGGTCGCAGTAACTTTTTTTTTTTTGTAAGATTTCTCAAGTACCAACTGGCCTCATTAACAGGATTAATTAGTACATTTCTTGCCAAGTTCTGAAAAGGTTCAGCTAAAAAAAAAATCTCTTGTTTTCTTATTTCTTATAGTTTTCCTAACGTTCAGAGTGGTTTCGACAACACTTCCTTCTGGAGAAGGGTCGCAAATTTTGCAGCATAATTATGAATAGAAAGAGAAATAAAGCTATTAAAACGACTTTCCTGACATTCTGTAATAATTTATCAACCTCTGTGTAGCTAAGTTCATTTTAAC
The DNA here is from genome assembly GCF_054136105.1 of Typopeltis vanoorti. NCBI lineage: Eukaryota > Metazoa > Arthropoda > Arachnida > Uropygi > Thelyphonidae > Typopeltis > Typopeltis vanoorti. The sequence continues at coordinate 29,216,987 of NC_143560.1, forward strand.
TTCAGATTAACTAAAGCTCATTTTGCAATTAAATTTTAAACTTGACAGAACCTGTACTGCTATAGAAGACAGTTAGAGATAAGGTTATCATTTACTTGCTAAAGGTGAAAAAAATAATAATGAAACATAGGTAGCACACTGGCGTTATTATTTATTTATTGTTGAGGGAAACGGGGAAATCTCTGTTCTTTTTTTTTTTTTTTTTTCAATTATAAAAACAAAACATCACGTTCATTGACAGATAGTGCTATATTTTTACAGATAATCATTGCATCGTTATCCATCAGAATTAATACTGTACATCAATTGAAACTGTTCAACAAATTTAAGCATAAAAATTTAAATAGTGGCATTAAATAATTCATGCATACATGTATTCTGTATTTACCTATAAACATACAAAGAACAAGTGACTCCCCCCCAAACACACACACACATCTGCTTGCACTACTTTTCATCGGGAAAAGAAATTCGAATAACCGTATTTTTGATTTTATGAAGACATTGAAGCATCAATGTGACAAAGAGAAAAAAGGAAACTTACATAGTGCTTAGTGCTGCTTTGTGAAATACAGTGTGTGTGTATGTATATATATATACAGAGAGAGAGAGAGAGAGAGAGTTCCCTGATTTTTAATTTGCTGATATTGATCACAAGAGGAAAACCATGAACAATATGGATAGATACCATTAGTCAAGATAACAGCAACATCATCATCTTCAGAATCAGTATCTTATTCTTCTTCAAGACTCGATTCGGGATGCAGCCATACAGCCCGAATCGATATTTGGCCTTCTGGATTTGTTGTTTCCTATTCCTTTTAATGAAACCTAGAAAGATATCCTTATATCAAGTAAGCAAACGACTCCGGCGTTTAAATATCGGAACCGGAACTTCATAATGAGACGCCCATGCGAACATCTAAGAAAATGAATGTATTGGAATTCATCTCAAAGAATGAGTTCGAATTCGTCTAAAAAAAAAATGAATTCCAAGTAGTGACACTGTTGCATTACTGGCAAGCCATTGATCCAAGATTAAACAGTTCTTTATCATCGGCACTAAGCAAGTGGACTGGATAAACCTCGACCGCCTACTCATTACCCACGTCCATGTCTCATTATTAAAGAGGGGAACAACCTGCCAAATTCATCGGAGATATTATGGAAATCCAAGTCTCACAGCCAATTTCCAAGCGTTAGCTGAAACAATGAGAATTTTGCTTTTATATATATACATACATACAAAAATTCTTCTTTCTTTCACACCATCGCTTCAAGGATCTTTCTTTATTTATTTTTCCTTTTAATTAATAGTTTACTATTATTTTTGGTAGTCTATTTGGTGGCATTTTATTTACATTATGAATCCGTCTATTTGTATAATTACCCATTGTTTGATTCTTGTTGTAGTCTTGTAAAGAGAAATTAAACAAATAAATATTAAAATATTAAATAAACATTAAACTATATTTTGATTGTCTGTGAAGTGATTTTGTATATATCTGTATACAGTACAGTGATTACAAAACTACGCACTTAAACACCCTATCAGCAAAATTAATTAAGGCATTCAATAGAAATAGTTGAGATGCGATGGAGCTTTTGTGCTGTTGATATTCTAGGTGGATTCAAGACTCGCTATGGATGCTACTACTACTATTAATAATAATATTTATTTATTTATTTATTTATTTTTTGATATGATAATATTTTTATTGATCTGCTAAAATATTTACACATACAATAGACATCTTGAGTGACATTGCAATTTATAATTTTACGGAATTCAGCACAGAGTGCTACATTTTCTACATTGGATTTCAATTAAAATTTTTAAAAATACTTTTTTGCCTTATTTTGTATTTACAACACATGTTCTTCTAATATTTACAATAAAGATTATACAGAATTTTTGAATATAGAATATACATAATAATAATAATAATAATAATAATAATAATAATTATTATTATTATTATTATTATTATTATTATTTATTTATTTATTTATTTTATTTATTTATTTTTTTAATGTCTCAGATAAGTTGCATACATAGATGCTGTAATAATTATATATATATAATATTTATAACACATTACAATTGTGAATAACAGATACTTGCAAGTTAATAATTTTCTTCCTCGAAGTTTAGCAGAGCTTATCTGAGAAAGATAATAGATGGTATTATCTATCTACTATATAGTAGTCTGCGCAGAATGCGTATGATGTGATTGCATATCTTAAAATGTTTTCACATAATGCTTTATAGATGGTGGTGGTTTCATGGTTATGTTCCTATACTGGTCACAAGCCAGGTGTTGATTTCACTGTTTGTTGGTACGTGCTTGGAAGACTTCGACTGCTATTACAGTTTACCTTTTTTATGTGTGTGCAAATAGGGTTAGATTTAGACATGGTGTGTGTGTGTGTGTGTGTGTGTGTGTGTGTGTGTGTGTGTGTGTGTGTGTGTGTGTGTGTGTGTGTGTGTGTGTGTGTGTGTGTGTGTGTGTGTGTGTGTGTGTGTGCGCGCGCGCGCGTGTGTGTAGGGGGGAGAGAAACAGGAATTGCTCTAATTTTCATTCTCGCTTTTCATTGTCGAACGCCAGTTTGTTTATCATGTCAGATACGTAGAAGTTTCAGGTGGCTTTGCCGTGTGATTGTTGTACTTACATGTTATGTAGTTTGTTGACTGTGGTCTTGTTATTTGATATGTTGTTCTGGTTACTCTATATGTTGGGCTGTAGTAATGTTTTAACATGACTGTGTAGTGGCATAAGTGTTTCACCTTAAATATTTTGTGTTTTGTCCGTGCTTCCTGCATAAGAGTGGGTTGTTCCCAGAATATCAGTTTTACCATTTTATCTTGCAACCATTGTAGCCTGTTAAGTCTGTAGTCTGCGCAGAATGCGTATGATGTGATTGCATATCTTAAAATGTTTTCACATAATGCTTTATAGATTAGTATTTTTATGTGGGTTGGGGCAATGTCTTTTAATCTGTATAGTTTGCTTGCTATTATCCTAAGCTTGGTATGTAGGTAATTTGTACGGCTATTCCAACTTTGATCAGCATCGAGGTGAAGTCCGAGATAGCGTGTTGTTTTCGCCTGTGTGATGGTTGTGATTTTAGGTTCTGCGCTTTGTGTATAGGAAGATGAATGTTGGATAGTGAGTTATTTAGTTTCTATGGGCAGAGTTTGGGGGTTTTTGAATACCGTTAGCTTTGTTTTTCCAGGGTTTATATATATGCCGTTTTCGGTTAACCAGTTAGTGATTTGATTGATGTCGTGTTGCATATTTGTGTAAGCGATTTTTGCAGTGTTGTGAATAGATACTATGGCCGTGTCGTCTGCGTACTGGAAGATTTTACTTTTTAGGGGGAGTTAGCTTATGTCGTGTGTGTATATGTTAAATAGAATGGGAGATAGGACAGCTCCTTGCGGTACTCCACAGGTTACATGTACCTCTTTGCTGTATGCTGATCCTATACGTGTGGTGTGCTTTCTGTTTTTCGTGTATGCTTTAAACCACTGGAGTAGACGACCTCCAATTCCGGTATGGGTTAGTTTCGTTAACAAGGTTTTGTGTGTTAGTGTGTCAAATGCTTTTGTTAGGTCAATGAATACCACTAATGTTATTCTGTTTTTATCCAATGCAGCGTTTATTAGATCTGTGAAATCTTCCAGGAGGATTTATTAATAATAATAATAATAATAATAACAATAATAACATCCTCAACAGTGTATATATTTTTAATAGATAATGTGAACCTCATATCAGTGGTTTTTCCCTTAATCTTAAGTATCTTTATTCCCCAAATGTACAGAAAATCAGAAGTCTCTCTCTCTCTCTCTCTCTCAAGAATTATTCGCGGGAGTATACTTGTTAAGTGTAATGATAATGTGCGATCAGGCAAATTCGTTGGCAGTTCTCCAAGTCTGCGGGTGAAAAACGATACCTACTTATCAACCAGTCTTGAAAGAGAGAGAGAGAGAGAGAGTGTTCTTGAACGATATAATAAAGATGATAAGGTTCATGGATAATAATCTGATTTATATTCACTCTAGCCATATAAACATTAAAACTTATTGACGGTTTGTTACTACGTACCTTATCTATTTTATCATAAACTGAGCAGAATTTGCTCTGAAACATAGCAGAGACGATAAAGAGCGCAGTACAGTAGTTGCAATGGTTTGAAATATTGCAACTTATGTGCTTTTCAAGTCTACAAGAAAAAAAAAAACGCAGATAGTGTTATCTTCTCATGAATTTTCGACTATCTGTCTTATAGTAAAAATCAAATCTAACAACCCAAATTTGGCCTAATCCCAAACTGTTTTATTCCAAGTTTCTCTTTCGCAGTTTTTCTTAGCCTTTGTTGAAGCATGCTCATACATAAATCTTACCTGGAATACTCAGCAAGGAAATTCCTCTAATTCTCATATCAAATTTTATTTTCCTTTTTATAGGTAAATGCTATGCTTTATTCCAGTCATCTGAACATAGATCTTCTAAATAGGTTTTCTGCATTATGAAGTGGGCACTTCTTTTTTAATTATGCTTTTGAATTTTACAAGGGTAGAATTTTTAAATTCAGTGTAAAATCTCCTCCTGTTGCATTTTTTTCACCACCTTATATAAACTTTGTCTAAAGGCAGATTATTTTTGCTAGAATAACTAACTTTTTTGAAACAGATGAGAGTGCATCAATAGGTTCTCCTCCTTATCCTCATTTCCAACCACTATAAAAATGTTTCGAAGCATTAGCACTAATTCTTCGTCTCTCTAGCCTAATATTTGGCTTAGGTATACTCCGATTTGGACTCACGGTTCTGTATGTGTGTGTCTTCACATTTGTTATAACCGTTAGGCGAAAAAAAGCATATGCATTTCCACAATCTGGTCTTTGAATCTCATTTCATCTGCGTAAAAAAATGCATTTATAATTGTTACATTATTAGCTTCTTTTTTTTTTTTTGTAAACGTTCATTTTTTTTTTTTTTCAATTTTAGCTCTGTATTCTGCATTCATTTCAAAGTAAATATAAGTTCAGTCTACAATCATTTTACTGTGTTCAATTAGCGTATTAATTAAAGGAAGCAAATTTCATAGTTATACGAAATACAGTGTACAAAGGTGAACTAAAGCTTTCCCGAATTTATGTTTTTTATATTATATTATTTTCATTTATTATAACGTATTTAATAATTTATAATGACTAGCAGAAATCATCTAATTCGATAACCTTTATTTTACGAGCAAATGTTCGAGCATACTCAAACTGAAGCAATTCGACATATCTGCAGAGCGAGACATCAGCAATGGCAAATATTTGAAGAAGCACAATGCGTTTAACTGCTTCAAAAATAAAAATAAAAATAGATATAAATATAAATAAATAATACAAAAAAATGTGTATGAAGAAATTAAAAATAATAAAAATATACCTCCAAAAAAAGTAAAATAACACCAAAACGTCAAAATCGCTTCTATATCTAGAGCAGGGTTGTCCAACCTTAGGTAATCCGAGGGCCGCATTAAAAAAAAAAATATTTATCCAAGGGCCGCATTGCAATGCGTATCTAGTAATTTGGTGAGCACCAGCGACAAAACCTCGATAGCTGAACAAATGAACAACAGTAATCGCGCCCTCACGTTCCCCGTGAGCGCTCGGAGCATGCGCGTTTGAACAAAACAGTGTAAGAACGCTTCTTTGACGCATCTAATAATTGAAAAACACGTGGGTATATAGTGATGCAAAAACACCAAATAAAATTACCAACATCGAGTTTATCGATTAGTGATAGAATTAAAATATCTAATACGCATTTAATTCAGATTATTTTATTTTTTCGCTTTTGAAAATCAAAACCCACAGGGGGCCGCATAAAATCGCACCGCGGGCCGCATCCGGCCCATAGACAGTAATTTGGACAGCCCTGATCTAGCGCATCAGTACAGACATTAATGATACATGTCTGTACTTTCGAATCCCTAGTACGTCTTAACTCCATATTATTCCAAATATCCCAACTTTTTTACTGAAGGCATCATACCTTTCATAAAAAAATGAAGAAATGTGCATTTCTGTCATGTCAAATATTCCTTGCCAAGGGTTATAATTCCTTTGAAATCGTAGATTGTGGGTTTAAATCCCGCTGTAGGCACACCTCCCCACTTATTGGAGGCCAGAAATGGTTTGAAAAGAAGTTCCATGTTTGATCTCTAGAGCAAGGTTTCCATTCTATGCAAAAACATCAGTAAAAATACAAAAAAAAAATATATTAGTCTACTAATGTATAATAGACTTACAAACTTTCGTGCGTGGGAGTTGCATAAAAAGCAGAGAACCAATCTATGGGAGCATATCAGTTTACTGTACATGCCGTAATATATCCTCTTTTTTAAATAACGAAACCTGTGGTGAGATCATAATTAAAAGAAACACACGTATTAACCACAGTGAAAATTATTTAATGTAAATATTTCATCCTAAGTATCTTAGGTGATAAAGGAGATCCCATTGCTGTCCCTTCTTCTTGCTTGAAAATTTGACCTTTCCAGGTGAAGTAACCTGATGCAATAACAAACTTGAATAATTCAACTATATCAGACGGAAATTTTTGAGTTAGTAATTCTATTGTTTCTTTATGGGGAATAAGGTCAAATTTACAAGCAAGAAGAAGGGACAGCAATGGGATCTCCTTTATCATTAAACCTAGCAAACTTGTTTCTAGAACACCTTGAGGAAAAAATATTCACTTTTGAACCCAAACCAAAAATGTGGTTAAGATATGTCGACGACGTATTTGCAGTCTGGGATCATCCCCGAACATGAATTACAACTGTTTCTAGATAAAAATTAACCTTCTTCATCATCGCATCAACTTTACGTTAGAAAAAGAATCTCCACAGGGTATCTCCTTTTTGGATTTACACATTCAAAGAAAAGAAGACGGTTCCATCGCCACGTCTGTCTTTCGCAAGCCTACCTTCTCAGGTCGCTACATTCACAATTCTTCTGCTCATCATCCATCTCAGAAATCTGGCATTATTAAATCACTAGTTTCCAGAGCGCACAAATTCTGCTCCTCTGAAGAATCTCTAAACCAAGAATTAGAAGAAATCAAAAATACAGCCATCCCAAATGGATATAATCCTAAAACAACTCACAAAATCATCAGTCACTTTCCCACACATCAAACCAGACAAGAAGTCCATAGGATTCCCATACCTTACGTCAAAGGCATCTCCGTACGTCTTTCTAAAATTATGAAGAAATACAATTTTGCCACTACTTACAAACCTATCAACCAAATTTACAACTTCTTACCTTCTCCTAAGGACAAACTCTCACCTTTGATGTTGCCTGGCGTTTATGAGATTCCATGCTCATGCAAATTGTCTTACTTTGGACAAACAGGTAGGTCTGTTCAGAAACGCATCTCGGAACATCAAGACCACATTCGTCTTTTTAAACCGCAGAAATCTGGCCTCTCTCAACACGGAATTGAAAATCCAAGCCATAGGATCCGTTGGGAAAAGTCTAAACTTTTACATAGATCTTTATATAAACGTTCATGTTTATATAAAGAAAGTTCTGAAGCCCTACTACACAGACAAAATTTAAACCGCAACGACCATATGGGAAATTGTCATACAAAATTATGTAAAATAATTATTAGTTTTTTTTTTTTTTTTTACTTCTGTAACACGTTACGCACTTTTAATGAGATTCTATTGTAATCATGCACCCTAACTGTATGTTATTCCTATTATTGTTTAAACTACTGTACTGATGATGTCCTAAGATACTTAGGATGAAATATTTACAATTAAATAATTTTCACTGTGGTTAATACGTGTTTCTTTTAATTGTAATATATCCTCCTCCTACGTATATTAGGCCTGGTGGTCCGTTGCGCTCGTATTAGACATGGCCTATTACGCATTGAAACCGCCACCGCTTGAGGATAAGGTGGTTAGCCCTATGCCTCCTTGTGTGTCCTATGTCTGTAGATGCGTGTGTTCACAGGGCAGGTTCTGGGGAAGGAAAACCTCTACAGTATGAGACTGGCTAACTCACCTTTAGTCGAAAGAGACCAGATAAAGTTCCTCACGTCTTGGACGGGAATCGAGCTCAGGTGTTTCCGACCAAAGGGCTTCGTCTATACGGACTGAGCTACGGAGGCTCGCTATAATATATAACAGCTAGATATTAAATTAGACACAGTACCGTGTTTTCATTCTAAGCATACACGAGATTACAAAACAAATTTGAAGATTCATATTTTTCCTTTAGACTATGTGGTATACACGTACAGGCTCAAATGCTTAATAAAGCAAACTTATCGATGGCTACATGCAGGCTTAAATTATTTAACACGCATATTACTTTAACTTTTTTTTTTTAATTTAAAGCCAGTGTATTTATAATTTATCTTTATATTGTTATGATATTGTACATGATTTAGCAAATACTTTTTCGTCTGCCCAAGCTAACAGCCAATCGTCATTGTTTCACCAACTCCCATGGTTAGTCTGCTCGCTGCGTGACGCCCATCTGTTGCTTTTAATGCCAACGTCGACTTCTGGTGCCCAGTACGAGATGCAGTATATCACAACTAGAGACGGTGGCACTACGGGAAAGAAGGTCAACGCCACGTCAATGTGTATCTACACAGTAAACCTCAGCTGTTTATAAAATGCAGGAGGGAAAGAAAAGAGAGTTGAGACGCCATCAAAGAAGCAACTTTTCAGGAATTCAGTCCTCTTTCTTTTGTTCTTCGACTGTTCCGTTTTTCCATTTCTCACCCTCATCGTCCAGGGGGGCCTCTCGCGAGGATTTCTGGACAGTGTTTTCGCAATAACCCCGGCGCGATGTGGGTGGGATCCAATCACGGAAGCCCTGCGACGTACGTGAGGCCTCTGAGGTGCAACTTGAAGCATAAAATAGGGCTAATGCGTCTCTCTTAACAACCAAAAATCACAAGATCCCATTGCTTGAAATGTTTGCGGTGTTTACGTCTGCACAAAAGCCTTCACAGCCACACTCATAAATCGCATTTGGATAATCGCACCAGCTTGTAATGCGAGATGCTTTGCTGTGTATTAGCTATTTCCTGCCATAAGTGTCACCGTGCCACTGAAAGAACCGTATTAAGATGAATTACATTGTTATTAAAGCAGTAAAGAGAGACTTGAACATTTTTCTTAAGTTATAAAGTCGAGAAGGTCATCGTTCAAATATTAACACCGACAACAAAATAATGCATTTGAATTTTTTTTAATAAATCCATATTTAAAGTTGATTAAGAAGAAAGATAAATTGCTTCATTATAATGCAAATTTACATCACTGGCAGAGTGGGCTCCTCCACTCTGCCACCGCCAAGAGAGGCCTCACAATATGAAGAACATGTGACCATGAAGCACAAATCATACTAAAATGAATGTGTTTCCATTTTGACATTCCACGAAAGAAAACAAATCTACATTATAAATAAAGGAAAAAACAAGATCCGCTACGCTGTACTTTGCACACCATAGAGCCGATATATTTCTTTAATTTTTTTTTAACTCGAAAAGAGTAACTGGCATAATGTAGTGTTCCTTTCTGAGCACAAAATTAAGAATATCAGCAAACGGATCCTCTTTTGAAATAAGTTTCAGTTAGGATTTAAACATTTCTCATTGCACACAACATAAGTGTACAGCAACTCACGAATTTCACACTGAAATTAGTCTTCAGGACTCAATCTGGGATCTTACACGTGTCTGCGGCAGAACTCATCGACAATACACACAGAGAGACAGTGGCGTACTCAGAGGGGAGCCAAGGGGTCCTACTCCCCCCTAAGAAAAAGCAAAAAAAAAAAAAAAAGAAAATTTTCCAAAAATCTTTTCCTAATTAAAATTCATTTTTTTTATTTATGTTGTGTCGTGTCTTCTATTTCTATACTTCTTATGAATTAGCGATCATTGCAGATGCTCAGTCATAGGTCGTATGCGATGCGTAGTGTGTATTCTCAAATCGTCTACTCAACTCGGCGCCCCCCCCCCAAGATTAAATCCTGAGTGCGCTACTGCACTGAGAATTTAAGACCCCTCAGCTAGAAGCAGTATCGATTTCGAAACATAGAAAATAATCGTTTCAAAAATAAACATAGAACAGGTTTCTGGTAAATTAACGAAAATAACATAACCAAATTACTTATAAAATGTTTTTTTTTTTTTTTCTGTTTAGATCTCCCTGAATATCAGTGTTCCTCAAGTTGATGCGGATTAAGAGAGAGAGAGAGAGAGAGAGAAAGAGAGAGATTGAAAAATTAAAGCAGATGAAGAATATGAAATATTTTCACAGGTGGGTTGCCTGATGAGATACTAAGAAATGTCGGTAACAAAATAAAAAAAAAAAAAAAAGACTATGCGACGTTTTCAGAATGATTCGTGGGGAGAAAAAGATACACGTGAATCGTTCTAATATGTAAAGGGAACTGAAGCTTGTGTGTTTTATTTAGTGAGGAAAAAAAAAACACTACTTTGACATTTCTCAAAGGTCTCTGAAAGAATGATGTAATGTAAACAAGGAATAAGGTGGAGGCAGGTCGTATATGAGAGCAATTCAGTTTGAGAAGAATGGGATTGACAACTAATTTTATTTGTGCGGTAAGGAACTAAATGGATCAGATCAAATTAGTGCCACATCCCCCATCCTACGGAGAGGCACACGTGATGCTGGGAAGGAAACGAGGTAAAGATAATTTATTCTTTTTTTTATTTTCCTACCGCAGTTTCTGATACAGCTAGTAATTATTACAAGGAAAAGAAAAGAAAAAGATGATAATTATTAAAATCATGACGGTAATATTCAAAACCATGTGGAGATGAGTTGTTGATAGTCAGTATGATTTACACCTAATAAATACGATTTAACAGTTGAATGGGTTACTTCTTTTGCTGTTTTCATTGTTGTGATAATCAGTGTTTTGAACAAGAGCCAATTTTGCTGCTTCAGAATTTGCAGATTCTAAAACAACAAATGTAGAGGTGTCATGGTCAAAAGCAGAGGAGGACTTTCACCAGAAATTGGCTTAATTGAAGTGTCCAATCAAAATCATGAGTTTAAGATTAGATGTAAGATGAACGAGTTATGGTGCTCAGCCAGAGGAAGGAGAGGAGAAAGTTTTACTAAAGTGTAAACTTTTAATCAACAGAATTATTTGGTTTGTGGAAGCTATTTTAATTTAAGTTAGAACAGTGCTCATGCTAAAGTTCTGCGGACAAGGAGAAAACATACATTTTATTCATTTGATCATAAGAAATGATTATGATATGATTACGATAAATCAACTTTACAATGGAGTCTTCCTGGCTCAGTTCATAACAAAATCCTTAATATGTTTTAAAAGATTGAGAATGAGCGAACACCATCATTTATAGCAGATAACCTAAGTGACACCCATTCCTCAACCTTTCAATTGCATGAGCTTGAGATTTCGGAAACTGTGCTATGAATTTTCTGAAAAATTTTCACAAACACTTCGAATAAGAAGATAAAATCTACAGAAATACGCTATATGCACATACGCAAGATAAGATCAAAAAAAAAAAAAAAATGTAAAGTCTATACCAAGTTATACGGAACATATTTATCCAGTTTCATATTATTGCACAAATACACTGCTTAGAAACAAATCAACGGACACCCCCATGGGCAGGATTCATTGTGCCATGTAACGAGTCACATGTTTGTAGCCGGTATAAATTGGAGGAAGATGATGCTCCCAAGTCAGTGCAACTGTATTCGAGTGAAATGGCTGCGAGAAGGGAACTGAGGTAGTTTGAAACAGGCATTGTGGTAGGATGCCATGTTGCAGGCCTATCTGTTCGGCAAATTCTTGAAAAATTGGACCATCCCAGGACAACACTCAGTGATACCAAACTGAAATGGAACCGCAGGGAGTTAGCTGCAAATACTACCCGCAGTGGACACCCTACCACACTCACCGAACGTGAACGTAGGGTGCTGTGAAGTTTTTTTTTTGTTTTGTTTTACAAAACAAATATGTAAAAACCACCATTCGTCGGTCTACACATTCAATACCGACTTTCTTTGCATCGACTGGAACACGAATCTGAATAAATGCAGATTCGTGTTCCAGTCGCGTTCCAGTCCAGTCAGAACCAAGGTTCGCAACATAGGTTTACATGGTAGGATTGCAATATTCAAGCCCCCACATTACCTGAACCAACATGCAGTTTCGTCTTCAGTGGTGCAAAGCGCGTGTACAGTGGGACGTGGAAACTTAGAAACTGTGATGGAGGGACAAATTACGCTGCACGCTCTACTGAGCAGATGGACGGATGTGGAGTGTGGTGGATAACCAGTGAGCGTCTGTTACCAGAGTGCGTAACCCCAACTATGAAATTCGGAGGAGGCGGTGTCATCGACAGTATGACCCTGTTTTTTCCTGGTTTGGTCTCAGACCTCTGTTTGTAGTACGACGAACACTGAACTCCGAGAGGTAGCCGAACATTCTAGACAATACAATTCTTCCTACTTTCTTGTGTTTCTACAAAACTGACCATTATCTCTTTCAGCAAGACAATGCACCGTGTTATAAGGCTGCTGTAACTGCTTGGTTTGTGGACATGAACGTCACCACACTTGACTGGCCTCCACAGAGACGTGATCTTAACCTTACTGAGCATCTGTGGGATGAACTGGAGCGTCGGGTGAGGTCAAGGGACGTCTTCCCCACAACAGTTCATGATCTTATTACGTGCCTACAAGAAGAATATTCCAAATTTTCCATTGCTCGCTATCGTTTGTGGAAAGTGTGCCTCGTAGGACTACTGCAGTCATCACAGCGATAGGAAGTCCTACATTTTATTAAGGTAGGCACCATGGCTGTTTGTTCTTCACACTAAGGTGTCCGTTGACTTTTTTTTTACAAGCAATGTACATACATACATACTCAAAATTACTCCTGTCTCGCCTGTCCTAATGCCAGCTTTTTGTTAGATAAACTTATTCCACAGCAGAGATAGTTAATATACTTATGTCGAAGGTCTTCTTTCAGGAGGTTGGATGGTGCATTAGATTTTCTATGCTAGCCTTGAAACTATGAGTCTGTTGATTTTTTTTATTTATTTGTTCTTCTTGTAATAATAATAATGGCTTTCTTAAGAGAAACAATTAAATCTCTTTGGCTATGATTTTGATTCCAATGCTTATTTCTAATGTTTTTTGCATAATTCAGGAACCCTGCTGAGACTAAACATGGAACTTTTTTCAGGCTACTTCCAGCAGTAAGCAGGATGCTTTAGTTTTCAACTAAAACCCTTAAACCTACCCCGTTTAAATTACATCTCGAAAACCACAAAAACCACGAGAGATCGTTAAAAAAAACGCACAAATAATGCATAGTATAAAATATAAAGATATAATAATTTTTATATATTGGTTAGAAGTTTCCTGAGATCTGTAAATTTTTTCAAGGGCTCACCCTCCATGGTAAAATGATTGAAAAAGGCTGCAGGCCAACAGCTGGAAAATATACTTCGAATTAATACCGAATTTTTCCACTTCCTTTCCCCCACACAGAGTTTTGTTATTATAATAATGTAAGAGTGCATATACTACTTTGTTAAGTATATACACAGCGCCTCTTTATATGTTCTTCAATCTAGGATGCAAGGAATTTTCTACTGAAATTAGTTCATCGTTCGTTTATGATGGAACAGTTTTTTTTTTCTGTAAAAAAACTCGAGCGCTTCCTCTTGCACTGCCAACAAACAAATCAAAGAATACCTGCAATTGACAGATTGTGCAGAAAAGATTAATCGTTCTATCGTCATTACCAAAATCAAGTCGATGAAAAGTCAAGTTGCTTGACTATAACAGGACATTGGCCTTACCAGTAAACAGCAATGAGATGTCTTCGGATAGCAGATGACAAGCATGCAGCAAATGCATTTATCGCTTTAAGCAAATCAATATATGTTTGAAGAAATAGAACTGTGGTAATACTATGGCACTTCCAATAATTGCAGAACTTCATTTTTTTTTTTTTTGTCCTGCTAAAGAGATTTTGATAGTAAGCAGCATACGCTCCTTTTGGTTGGAAAAGACCTGCAATTGATTCTTGACATGATGTGATGAATTTTTATAAAGACTTTTTCAGTTTAAGCTGGATTATATTATCTCATAAGAAGGTTAGCAAGGTGTTTTGATCAACAAACTAGGATTCCCCCTCCCCCAAAAAAAACAGAAACCAGCCATAGAACACATGACCATTAGCAGACAAGATTTTGTTTAGTAGATTGTGTACTGTATGCAGAGCAGTGGCCTCTCGTGATGATGTTTTTAATAGTCAACAGTTTTATTATTTCTCAAGTAAATTACTGCATCTATATGTTGTATAAATTAATCAATAATACTACACATTATTCCCAGTTGTTCAGTACAGATCGTAATATCATTATAAGTGGTATACTTAATTGACATAATAGAATTACAATTGCATAATTCACAAAGTCAATATCATAGCAGCATAAATAATAATCATTATTGATAGAAGATTATAAAATAAAACGAAGGAAAGAAAAGAAAAGAAGAAAAACAAATGACAGAAGAAAAGTTCTAAAAAAAACGAAATAAAAGACTCAATGTTTTCAAAGGGGTCCAATCGTTCGATTGGTCCCTTTCCAACTACTAACCGCGCTCAAACTTACTTAACTGAGCCATTAGTAGCAGAGGTTCTACCAATTGACCAACCTTTGCCGGCAATTAGTGGTAAATTTGGTGGTAATGAAGAACTCGGTGATTTTCGACGTGGCATTATCACAGGATACCATCTTTGCGACAACTCAGCTCAGGAGATTTTTGTTCTACTGCAGCTTTCTCCATCAACTGTACGTGATGTTATTGTGAAGTGGTGAAGTGATGAATCAAGCTTTGCCATCTGGCAGTCTGGTGATGAATCTGAGTTTGGCGGATACCAGGAGGACGCTACCTGTTCGAATATGTTTTGCCAACTGTGAGGTTTGGTGGAGAAGCATCATGGTCTCGGGATGTTATGATTCGGTCCTACTTCCAGTGACTGAAAATTTTAATTCCTGTGTCATTGTAGCGAATTCCGTGCTTCTAACTTTATGGCAACAGTTCGATGAAGGCCTTTTCCTGTGTCAACATGATAATAGGTCTCTTCACAAAGCGAGGTTTGTGAAGGAATGGTTCGATGAGATGGGTGTTGAAGAGTTTGACTGGCCTGCACAGAACTTTGATTTTAACTCCATCGCACACTGGGATGAACTGGCATTAGTTACCGCAGCAACCATCAAAGTCTAGTGGAAAGCCTTCCCATTAAGATTGAAGGTTGTTATAGCAGCAAAGGGTGGACCACTCCTATATTAATGCCTTTTATATTAGATAGAGTTGAGACGAGCAAGCGTCCGAATAGTTTTTATCACTCAACATTCTTCTCTTTGAAAGTTATTTCTCATGTCTTAACCATACAACAGACATCCTAATAAATACGCGTTTTTTTTTTTTTGTTTTCTTTTGTACATACACCAAATTTCTTTGCTGACCTTTGCTACACTTTCCATATGTTATCCGTGACACTGAAATTTATTCTCTATTTATTTTAATCTTTATTTCCTTTGTTCCAATACAAATCATACGTTATTTCTGAGCAGATTAGTAAACTTCTTCATATTTTCTCGTTCAAATTCATCCATTTCTATTTTCAATCCAAAAGATTATTTTGAAAAATGTACCGCCTCGATGAGATCAAACAGCATCGATTTGATAGTACCTGCCTTATTACTATTTTTTGTTTGTTTGGTTACAATGTTATCTTTAGCGGGAGGTGAGCATCAGGCTAAAATTTTGCTTTTCTCCTCCCAGTAAAAAAGAATATTTGTGGCATAAATTGAACTCAAACACCGAACTTTAGAAAAAGCAGCGTGCATTACTACTAAAAACGGAGCCGTTTCCGCCCATTTTTTAATGAAAACATTACACCATTTCTGTCGTCTCTCAAAGAAAACTTCTTTATTATATAGAGAGACAAGAATTCATCTATTACTGTATTTTGTTACCGTGAAAATCCAACTGTTATCCAAAAAAAAAAAAAAAAAAAAAAATCAACTATTATTCTTAGAAACAGCTTCAGAGAGTTCGTTATCATAATAGGGTTGCACTATTATTATTATTATTATTATTATTATTATTATTATTATTATTATTATTATTATTATTATTATTATTATTATCAGAGACTGCCGGAGAGTCATGGACTCATCGAGGGAGGCCACACACTACCCGCAACAGCTGTCATACTTGTTCAGTTTTTAAATAAAGGTATGTTATTATCAGTCGTGTATCATGCTACCTCATGCCCCCTGCTCCCAATTAATTAAAAAACCATTCAAAGCTTTTAGTTCTTCCCCTTGGATTGCTCAAAATTAATAAATCCAATAACTTTCTCCATCAAATTAGCTAAATGTTTAGCCATTTCCCGTCCCCCAACTTGCCATACTTTATTTTTATTTAAAAAAAAAAAAAAATACACACTTCAAATCTTTAATCGAAAATTTTTTTGACTATTACTATGCCATGGTTAATTTTGACATCACTTCTTTATTGACCGATATTTCCCTTTCTGACATCTTAGAGGTACTTAAAAATATTCCTCTTTCCCCGAACATTATGCTACCCAAAATTTTGCCATACATACTGGTTACTTCTCTAGACAAGACATCATATATAAAACAGATAAAGGGAACTCACCTCTCTCGCCTCCCATAGCCCACTTTTATGTAGAGCATTTCGAAGCACATATTCATGATATTGCACCGCCATTGTATGCGTAGTAACATTATCAATCAACTTTACTGTGTTTATTAACATTAAGCTAACTGTTGTATTCAAAGTTATTTCTCTCTATCACTATGAAAAATACAGTGACAAAATATTCCTTAAATATTTTCAATATAGGGGTGGCTGTGTAGCGCTGTCGAATTAGAATTTGCTTTAATAGCGCTAAAGTGCCAGAAGAAATATAAGTTCCATTCTAGTCGCCGATGAGAGGACTTTTTCAAGACCTTTTTTTAGCTGGTTCCCAAGTTAGTAGATCTTTGGAACCGGTAAGAAGGAGTTCCCTCCAGAAACTCGGTTTTTTAATCCTATAATTCAAGAAAATTGGCTCGAGAACACTCTATTTTAGACAATAATATATCGCGTTAGGATTAGAGACCATGAGATGTCTGCTCTTGTTTGCCGAACTCTTTTCCACTGGATGCCTATGAGATTATTGATTGCCCTAGGTCAGCTATTGGTGATGATTAAGAGTGGAAATTGGACTGCCACTAAACTTCAAGAAGTTAATTATGGCTAAATAGCCTAGCTATTTAATTGTTACAATACGTACTAGTTAAATTTTGTTTTACAGGAGAGAGCAGCTATGAAGAGATGAATTTGATTGGTGCGGTATTAACAAAAGATCACGCGACCAAAACACAAATGGAACCAACAATTTTTGAGTTGAAATGCTAATTCTCTTCAACCGAATTCCATAACATTTGCAACTGTCATAACAACATTCGCTATATATTTCGTAGTTTTAAGACATTCACGACGTGGTGTCGTTTATCGTTCCGACAGAACTTCTCATTACCAGCGGGCTCAACTCACACAAAGTTTTTTCAACCCATGATTGGTTTTTATTCCTTGTTTGCGTTTGAGCTGGAAGGGGAACTCACACAAGCATTATATGGCATGTTTCAATTCGTGGTAGAATTTTATTTGAAGTTAGCCTCTGTGATCTTTGTTTGATTGCATTTGAAATTCTCGACGTCATAATGACGTCGAGAATTTCAAATGTAATCAAACAAACACTTATTTCATGTAATTGAAAAATTGGACAATAGTTTTAGTTAGATACTGTTTCCGGTGCAACATATGGTTTTTCTTGCCTATACAGCGTAGTTTCTGTGAGAGGGGTACATTTGATTTATTAGTTAGGTGCCATTTTTATTCCAGCTGTTTCTAATTGCACTATTTGTTGAGAAATATATATTACACAGACTGCAAAAGCCTATGTACCTTATTCAGGGATACAATAAAACGTTTTTTTTTTTCTCTTGCATCTACAGTATATAATGGCTGTTGGGAGGGCGTGTTGTTTTTTGCGTGGGAGGTATATTTGCTCTTTTAATGTCTTTTTTCGTGAAGTGAAATCAGGAGTGCTAGTTATACGCGAGGGCAAGTTATATTCGTCGGTAAGCGTTCGCCGACAAGTCGACATCCTTCTGCTGCTTCCCTTGCTCCGCTGCCTTCTATGGTATTTATCCATTGTAAAAATATTTACAATGGATAAATATTTTTCTCACTACCGTTTTTTTTTTCCAAACCAACATCATTAAAATCAATTTAATAATACAATAATCAATTTTAATACTGAATAATATTATAAATTTTTGGTGATCAGAATGGGATATATCAGTGAAACTTACCAGAAGTTAATTTAATGATGTTGGCCTGAGGAAACTACAATATTGTATGTAGCATTAGTACTGTGATTGATAACTAATTTAAATGCGTACTTTTATATTTGTCGACATGCTACACCGTATACATTAAGTGTATTAATACTCTTTATGATTATGCCATAATTAATTATTAATACTTATTTACTAAAATAAATAGCCAAAAGGCTTCACATCGGCGATAAAATTATATAAATTAAGTGGATATTAAATCCAACATTATTTCAAAGCCGACTACAGAAACTATAGACGTTTCTTGCGAAATTTGACCAGTGATCTTACGGGAATACACTCGCCGCCATACTACGAGTTGCCTTAGCCGCTAAAGCAGGGGTCGGGAACCTTTTTGAACCAAAGAGCCATTCCACACAAAAAATTAATTAAAACAAAATTTTGGGAGCCGCAACTTCCTTTTAGTGATGGGGAATATATAAAAGAAGCATGGCTAAAATGCGCACCAGTTCTCTTTGAAGATTTTGAAAACAAGGAAAAATTATTCAAAGAATAAAAGATATGCCTTTGGCTAGAAACACCGTGAAAGATAGAATCATAGAAATGGCTAAAAATATAACTCATCAGCAAAAAAAACAGATATAAAATCTTCTGGTTTAATTTCTCTTTGTCTTGATGAGAGTACTGACATAACTGGATCAGCTCGTTTAGCAATTTTTATTCGTTATTGTGTTGGGAATAACATCAAAGAAGAATTGATAAGTTTGACATCATTAGCAACAACAACAACAAAAGGAATAGATATTTGCAACGCAATTGTAAATGCACTTGCTGAAAGAGATATAAATCCCTCCAAAATTGTATCAGTAACTACTGATGGTGCTCGCAGTATGACTGGAGAGGAAAATGGGATCGTCAGTTTATTTACCAAATATATTGGACATTCGGTTCTGGGTTTTCATTGCATTATACATCAGCAGGTTTTATGCGCAAAGGCTAGTTTCAAGCCACTGGAAGATATTATGAGCATTGTAACAAAATGTACAACAACGTCCGATGGTTAAGTCGTGGGAAAGTTCTTCAAAGATTTGTTGAGTGTTTAGATGAAGTCAGACTTTTTATACATAATGAGAAAATCATTGAAAAATACAATCAATTAATAAACGTCGGATGGCTTTCGAAATTAATGTTTTTTACTGATTTGTGTTTATTTACATTTAAATGAATTAAATATTAAACTGCAAGGTGTTAACAAGACAATTATTGTCATGTTTGATTTAATCAAAGCATTCGAAGCTAAATTACCAATTTTTAATCGTGACGTCATTTCCAATACCTTCCGATATTTTCCAAATACAAAAAGTCTTTGCAGATCTAGAATCCCATGAAAAAACAGATCAAGTTAAATTGACAAAAGAGTTTTCTACAGTTATTCAGTCGATAATCAACGAATTTTCTTCAAGATTTACGCAGTTCAGGCAATTTGCAGAGACATCAAAATTTATTTTGCATCCGGACTCAATTTGGAGATTTTCGAGTGGCTGAATTTGGAAGATATTTTGGAAGAGAAATGCAATTAATCGATTTTCAATCTAGTTCTATATGGAAACAAAAGTTTGTCGATTTGAGAAATGACTTGGAAATAATGGAAACTGATCGATTATTGGGCGCAATTAAAAAGAATGCAGAAGAGGAAATATTGAAAACCTGGAATGCCATTCCTGAAACCTTTTGCTGTTTAAAAAAAAACTAGCGATGGCTATATTATCAATTTTCTCCTCTACATATGCTTGTGAGTCATTATTTTTTAAAATGAATTTTATAAAAGACAGTTTAAGAAATAGAATGACTGATGAATCTAGTTCCGCGTGTGTATTACTAAAAGTGATAAAATATGAACCTAATATAAAGCATTTGGCATCTAATGTGCAACAACAAAAATCTCATTAATAAATTGATATATTGATATTCATAAATTAATAAAAGGTTAATATTGATTTGTATACGACAATGTGTATGTCAAATTATGTGTTCATTATTATGAAATTCTATATTAATTTTTAAACTTGTCTCAATAAAATTCCGTAATTAATTTTGTATTAAGTAATGTTAATTAATTAATTAGTGTTGTATTAATTAGTTGCTGACGTGCCGGCACGTCAGCAACTTGATTTGTAAATTTTTGGCACGCGCGGGCACGCCAGCAACTCGATTTATAAACTTTTGGCACGCGGACATAAAAAGGTTCGCCACCACTGGCCTAGCCTATCTATCCCCTGGGACATGATAGAAGATTTATTTAATTATCGATTTTTGTTCATTATGCTGTTCACTTCTGTAACCCCCTAGTATAATCTCTAGTAACAAACAATTAATCTTCCATATTCACTATTCCTTTTACTGATCATATAAAATAAAATAAAAACTCAATACAATTACTCGTCTGTTTTACCAGTTTCTTTTCGTATTTCATTTTCCTATCCCCCCCCCCCCCAGTCACTTTCGCACTTATGCCTTTTAGGTTTTTTCGTGAGTGTTGTCCACCATCATTCATCCACTGTTTTTTTTTATTATAATTTTTTTCATGCATGCCATTAACGCGTGCAACTGTTGGTCTGCATCAATTTGCCGTTCAACGTCAAACTTACGGAACCAACTTCTCACTCCTCCTCATTTCAGCCTGCCACAGTAATATATAACTGAAATTTTGCTATAGTGAAGTCTAGCAAAATATATTTTAATCTATTTTACTTCAGCAAGCACCAAGAATCCTGAACTGTTTTAACTGAGAGCTCAGAAATGAAAAATCAGAAGCAACCCTATTAGATGATTAAGACTATTTATTTGGAGTCATAAATGACGCTGAAGTATTGCTTCCTTTTATCGAGATAAGCATTAATGAAGTTCAGAGTAGCTTGCTCAGTGTAATGTATATATTCATTATTAATAAATACAACTATTTCCATTTACAAAAAGATACATCATTATTATAGAACATAATAATTATTGGATGCATATTATTAAATTAAATTAAATAATGTGTATATATATATATATATATATATATATATATATATATATATATATATATATATATATATATATATATCAGGGACGAATATTCCATGTATGCGATGCTCATCCACCGAATAACAACACCACCACCGATATTACAATTTTGCATTTATTCCAGTTAAAGACTCCCCTGATTGTTTTCAGACTTCGCGTGATTCCTAAAAGTAAACACAATATACTAATGCTTCACGAAGAGGACACTTTTCGACGTGTAAACATTGCATCACTTTTGCGTTAGTAGCCCGGGTGTGCGTTCCAAATACATACACTTTTAGCCCTTTGAAAAGATGTACAGATGGTGCAGCGGGTCAAATTTTTAGCGCTCCAGTAGTTTTAAACTGCTCAGAAGGCAAGACAGGGTGAGGTCTGAGACAATAGTACCTAGAGTGATTGGTTATCGTGTCAACCAATCCAAATGAACGTTGTCATTTGTCATGAGTTGATGTTTTTGTTTTCTAAGTTTCATCTGTTTTGCGTGAGGAAAGTGTGAACTGACGTGGTAGGCAAGTTTTTATATATAATATTGACAAGTTTTTAATATATAATTTTCGATAAATTTATAACTTTTTTTGCCCATATTTATAATGAAAAGGCATTTTCATTATAAATATGACATCCTTCCATAATTGTTCGAAGGAGGTAAGCCTGGTACTCCTGTTCCAAATTTTACATCTTGGAGTAATTCAAATACATGAACCTAATATAGCATTCTCCTTCATTATTGTTTTCTAACAGTGGTGCACTCAGGATTTAATCTTGGGTGGGAGCCGAGTTGAGTAGACGATTTGAGAATACACACACACACATCAGATGTTCAGTCATACAACCTATGACTGAGCATCTGCAGTGATCGCCAATACATGATACTCATGATCTCCTCTGGCCCGGCTCGGGCAAACGAATAGCACTCGGTCCGCCCGAGCAGTACTTTGTCTTTCGTTCACAGTGGCCGTGATTCCCGAGAGCTATAGGGTATTCTCAGCTTATGTGACGCTAATTTATAAGTAGTATAGAAATAGAAAACACGACACAACGTAAATAAAACAAAATGAATTTTAATTAGGAAATGATTTTTGGAATATTTTCTAGTGTTTTTTCCTTTTTCTTTTTTTTTGGGGGGGGAGGGCAAGGGCCCATTCCCCACCCCCTGAGTGCGCCACTGTTTTCTAATATACAGTATGTATAATATATACATAACAACACCTGAATCTTGGACAGATAATTTGATCCGTTAGATCAGTGAGTGCCAAACTTATTTTGCTTACTACCCCCTTTTCCAAAAAAAAAAAATAATAATAATAAATAAAAATAATAAAATAAAATAATATATATATATATATATATACAGGGAGTAGGCCTCGCCTACTCTCTGTATATACGGGAATAAAAAGGCGTTAGCTGATTTTTTAAAATTTTTTAAAATCAGATCAGCAGTTCTCGAGTTTTAAGTAAACAAACAGGTAGATACAGAATAAATATGCGTTTTATTATGCATCTAGTAGAGATTTTTGAAGTTAGGAAATAAGACACCTTGGAACTGAAATTTTAACACTACTTATTGAAATCAACAAAAGAAACATAAATTGCACGTAAACATACGACAAGTTGGAGCTGAAAATTTAATAACACTATTAAAATTAAGAAAACAAACATAAATTGCACATATATAAAAATCGTAATAAAATACAGGGTGGCTTTAAAATAACTTTCCCTCTTTGGAGGCATCTGTAGCTAAAACCAATAAATGGAATGAGACCAAATTTTATATTGAGACTTTTGAAGGCATGGGGGGATGATTTCCGGGAAAAAAAAAAAAAAAAAAAAAAATAGTACCAAACATCGTCGATAGGGGAAATTTGGGTGCTGGCGGAGCCCAAAAAATCGGATAATTACATTAAAGGCAGATAAAATGGAATAATAACATTTTGACGGTGTAAGCGACAGCTGCGTCACTCATTCCAGCTGAATATGTGGCACATTACAATGATAATAATAATAGTTAAACTAAAACAACAACTTGCGAGAGACACAGAAATTAATGTAGTGATTGAACTCACAGGACATAATGTTTTATTTATCAGAATCAGGCTCCCCTGGACCACATACACGATTTTCAATGTGCTTCTTGCACTGCTTTCCGTCCTCAGCCAGGTCTAACTCCTAGTGATCCAGTTTCTTCGAACTTCTTAATCATAGCCCTCAGTGCTACAGCTGACATAGGACCTGTACACAGGTTATGAAGCCTTCTAAATTCCCGAAGGGCCGCTACGGCATTGTACTGTTTAAGGTAAAACAACTTAAGCACGCTGAGGCAAGGTAGGACGCATATTGAGCACAATTCGCCATTCGAATAACTGCCTGAACATTCCCAATCCCTTTTTAAGTGGAATTTGGTGGCGCTGCTGTCACGTACGCACAGTAAAATTTGCATAATCCTTTTTACCTGCGTTTACTGCTTTCGGCTCCCAGCGCCAAAATTTTCCCTATCGGCGACTTTTGGTACTAAATCTTTTTTTTCGCGGAATTCATCTCCCCATGCCTTCGAAAGTCTCAATATAAAATGTGGTCTCATTCCGTGTATTAGTTTTAGCTACAGATACTTCCAAAGAAGGAAAGTTAATTTATGGCCACCTGTAGTAAATAGTAAATAATGAGAAGGATGAGCCCGACGTGCTGCTACTAATATATTGATATTTGGCTCTATATTTGTCAGCAACAATCTTAAATCACCGCGATCAACTATTTGCAGTCGGTTTCTTTTTTTAGTTAAAAGATTTGTGCCGTACTGAACCCACGTTCCACTAAATACGATGATGGAAATGCGATTAAAATCTTTTTACTACGGTCTACAACCCAGGATAAAGTATGGGCATCTGCAAAAGCAGATGCCCCTACTTTATCCTGGAAGTGTTGGTACCAGAACAACCAGAAGTGTTGGTACCCGTTTTTGAATTTTAATTTCAATTCCTCATTTTTTTTTTTCCCCGTTACTTCTATCAGTTCTTCTTGTAATTATAAAGATCTTCTGTGTTTGCACTTGAAAACGGGTCCAAAATACCCAATCGGGTATTTTCATTTCAAGAATACCTTTAAATCGTTGGTTGAAATTACAATGGAGAGCCTCCAAGTGCTGACAATAGCTGAGCACGTCTTCATCACATTTTTCCACTGTTGATAGATTTGGAAACTGGCTGAATTCTCCTCGTCCTAAGTTTCGTTTGTACAGTACAAGTTTTGACACAAACGCAGAAATAACAGCTTTTGTTTTTATTAAATTCAGCTCATCTCGTTGGAACTGTAGATTTGTTTTCCATTAAATTTGTTAAACAAGTCGGTCAAATAAGCTATGTCACTTTTGAAATTAATCAAGTTGGTTCGTAAAGAATCATCTATGTTTTCTAAAAACTGTAGCACTGAGTCAGAGAGTTTATAAAATCGATTCCAACAGGCACCCTTTGATAGCCAACGAGCTTCTGTATGGAGCGGCAAGCGATTGAATTCTTCATCGTTTTCTTTCAATTTCAATACATTGAATGACAGATTGTCCAAACAATCTGTCATTCAAAGAATGACTTTTTATTTTGTTAACTGCTGTAATTACATAATGTAATGTAATGTAATTCACATGTAATTACAAAACAAAACTCAAGTAATTACATAATGTAATGTAATGACCTATATAGGCGATCACTCAGGTATTTGGCAACTAAATGTTGACGGTGAATCACATAGTGTACAGCAGTGTTTCCCAAAGTGGGGCGTACGCTCCGCAGGGGGATAATTTGAATATTTTTTGGGGAAATTGGAAAATGATGTTACATTCGTCACCTCACCACCGATATAGTCAAAAAACTCACCATTGTCGGCGATAAATTGTCGATGTTGCAAACCTGACTTTCCGAGGAAAAAAGCTGACGTCACTAGTACAGCAGTCAACATCAATACAGTATCAAGAACTCTCAGAAAAGCAAAATGATGAGTCCATTAGAACTTTATTCAACATAAAAGGAACAATGGCATGGCTTTCTGACGAGACAGAAACGAAATAACGAAATTCAACTAGTTTTGAAAAAAAAAATACCGTTGCCCTTCCCGTCGTCATATTTAGTTGAATGTGGCTTTAGTGCTGTAAATGACTTGCTACTGAAAAAAGAAATCATCTGGAAGATATCACAAACCATGGGGATTTGAGATTGAAATTGACTAAATTAGTACCTCAAATAAAAAGTCTTTGTATCAGAAATCAAGCTCAAGGATCGCATTAACTTGGATTTTATTTTCCCGAGTTCAGTTCGATTGATGTTTTATAACATACAAAATGTAATATAAAATTTATATTCATTGAAGAAAGCCAAATTAAAAACATTTTTGCCTATGTTCCTTTTTTATTTAAAGTACCCATTTATATTATACTTTTTTAGAACTTGGCCGACTATTATGCTGGGGCGGGGGCATAAAAATCTTTGAGCCGTTGAGGTGGGGCATGATCCAAAAAGGTTGGTAATTATTGGTGTACAGTGAATACATTTGGCATCGCATCTTCGAAATATGCAATAAAACCACGATAGCGCCCTACCATCGCTGGAGCACCATCCGTAGTAACTGACAAGATATTATTCAGAGAGATTTCTTTTTCTTTAAAAAACTCTTCCAATTTGATTCTCCTTTAGTGTCAGTTATCAAATAATAATTCTTGGCAAATTTTTTCTTCTTTTATATATCGTACATATGCTAAAAGTAAGGCTTCATTTCCTGGTAAAGTAGACTCGTCAGGTTGTATAGAGAGCGTGGTTGTTTTTAAATATTCACATAATGAGTCTTCAACATCCTGGGCCATACCATAAATTCTTGCGCAAAGGAATTTTCTTGGTAATATCAGGTAATATCACTGCTTGTGCAGTACAGTGCGTATGACCCCACTAACAGCTAGGATTAGTTCTTCACCAACATTATGCAGTTTTCCCGATTTAGCAATCAGTAAGGAAATGTTGTAAGAGGCGCAATCCATCATCACCTAGTTTGGATGCTGCCGAAAACATAACCGCCAATGTTGGTTGTTTCAAAATTTTTTTCTATGAGTGCTTGAAAATACAATAAATCCTTATCTTTTTTTTATCAGCATGAACTTTTGTCAAATGTTCTTCTAGTCTTGAAAGCTTCACAGATTCATTTGAAAAAACCTTTTTGGCAAATCAGGCACATTGGTAATGTTTTATTTGTAGGCAATGAATAAAGCCGTATTTCAAATATTCGATATTATATTTTCTATATTTCTTCTTGAATTCAGCCATGATATTATCTGTAAAACAAAAAAAAAAAAAAAAAGTTAAATTTAAAAAATTGTTAGAATGCAATTTCTTACGTATCTAAACCAAATTATTTTTACAAGAAAAGGTATAAAAATACTCACGTGAAACCTGTTGTTTTATTGGAAGAACAATATACTTTGCTTTGTGTGTAATCCGTGTAAGGTACCGACTAGGTGTCGAATATGCACTAAACTTTTTATGCACTACATCAAATTGCTAACTGCTTGTCACACAGTTCAGAAACAATCTAAAACTGATTTCATACGTCTCACGTATTTATAGTATTATACAATGAACAAGTCATAACATGCACATGTTCCTGCCGATGCGTACTGGACTTGTAAAATACCGATGACTTGACTTAAAGTGCGCGCCCGCCAACACTTTGCTTGTTAAGATCTGTCGTCGGACTTCAACGCCGATCGGCTGTAATTTGCATTTTGTACGTTTCCTTGGAAAATAAAGAAACTATTATGACCTTTACTTACGATATGCAACAGTTACATCATCAAAATTTTGGATGATAAATTTTTTCAGACCTAATTTTTGTCCTTTATGCTTTCACCCGGGATCGTTCCAGAGTCCTCAAGGGTACCGCCACTTTGGAAACCACCGTCTTAGATTCATACTATATAGCACTCTAGAGTATGCACACCACTGTGGAAAGCAGAAATCGGAAGCGTTTATATATACGCCAGGAATATACTCCAGGAATGTCATGAATACTGTGACTGGACACTGGAAGACTGGATAAAAATCATGTGGACTGGGGTCACTTGATTCTGTACCGACGGTAGGCAGAGAGTTTGGCGGAAGACCCATGAAGCAATGAAAACTCACTTTGCCTTGTCTTGTACACGCAACTCAAAGTTCTGGAGGTGGTGTTAAGATGTGGAGCACGTTCTGTTAGTACAGAACTGGTCTTCTCATATTGCTGGAAGGTTGGCTGTCCAAACAATATCTGAATATTATTGCCAGTTAAGTCCATCCTGCAATGCTGACTTTTTATCCAGCAGGTGATCATTTCATAAACCACAATGCTACTATCCATCACACAAGAATTGTTCAACAGTGGTTCAGAGAGCATAGACTTCCACCATTTTCCCTGGCCACCACGAAGCCCGGATCTGAACCCCCATTGAGAATGTATGGGACATGTTAGAACAACAGATCTGGGAGCAAAGTCTTCCATGAAATCTGGGCTAGTTAAAGGACTGTCTATTGAACGTCTGGTATGTTGTATAGGTAAATGCAATCCAACACCTTGTGGAATCTATGCCAAACCCGATATGTGTTGTAATTCGGGCTAAAGGAGGTCCAACACGATATTAAATAAAAGTTTCTAACTCAGTGGCCGGTACCTGTATAGTAGAATTTTATCTAAATTTCATTGTGCTTATATATACAATCTATTGAAACGAAGATGCGTATAACTTGTATGTGTATGTACTTGGACTCTCACAGTACACATGTGCATAATGTAGACAGCAGGCATGAATAATAAAAAAAAAGTTTGAATTGAAAAAAAAAGTGACAGAACAGTGGTCGAAAATATTCAACAGGAATTAGATTAGGAGTACCTATCAATACTTGAAGTAGGATAAAAAAAAATTACAGTGGCCCACTGCATAATTTAGAAGACTTGGTCAGAATATCATATTCCAGATGATTGTAGTAGAGACAACCTATATGAAATTTCTCGAAACGATTATGGAAGAGAATAGATGGCAGCAGAATTATATTAAAAATGAAGATATTAAGAAGTTGACATCGTATTATAGTCGTGACATCAGTATTCAGGAATGAGTGAGCAGAGTTAATATCAAGTGGTATAGTTACTTGAACAGAATGCACGAAATAATAGTTCACGAAATGAGTGTTTGATGCTAGCAAGGCTGGAAAAAGTCCACCTATCATAAATATGATAGGTGGACTGATGCAGTAAGAGATTCCTTACAAAACTGAAATATAAGAATTGATCATATTAAAGTAGTGACAGAAAATAGACTAATTTGGAAGAAAATTGTAGATAGCAAGTTAGTGATAATGTAATCCTTTTTATTAGTACTATCATATAGTATTCTTCACGCTCCTTAGGGGTACATGTCAGGATCTGATGACGATTGTTTTTCATTTTATACAAAACACTTATTGTGTAAGATGCTCAGGTTTAAAAGCATTTCTTAAGCGGGAGTTCTGTAAAAATAAAAGTGATGCATAAAATTCTGGCTTACTCTTGATGGATTGATTTGTTTTATGCTTTGAATATTCTTTTTAAATAATTTAAAAAGTAAAAAATAAGGAAGAAATGCTAGCGTCTTTTTAATTTTTTTTTTTCTCCCCGGATTGGAGTATTGTTTAATTTGGTATCTAGTGCAAACACTTTACTTGCCCACTCCTAACACTGCTGTGCAGCAGAGAGACTAAATCAGGTCTCATCCACATTTCAAGCTGACGCTATTCATAGCTGCTGCAAATACTGGCACCTGTGGTTTCACCAAAAAAAAAAAAAAGAAAGAAAGAAAATGCCAAAATTATCTGATTCTCCTAAGCTGTTGAAATTGACCTTTTATAAACGCAGCTTTTCAACGCCTATACTTTGAACTTTGAAAAGATATTTTTTGTATCATTATTCTACAGTATCATGTTATTAAAGGATATCTCAAAAAACAGCTTCAATGCTTGACAGGCAACGTTCCATCCATCCTTCGCACTTTTCTTGGACCGGAAATGTGATAAAAACAAATAAAGGGACACTGTGTAATTCCCGTAATCATGATACGTTAGTCTCAGTGAACCAGCGTCCCGTGTTTTGTTTTCGTTAACAGCTCTGACTAAGGTTCAATAAACAACGGGGAAGTATAGGCTTACGGTGGTTGCCTGACATTTAAATGAGATTCTTTCATTGCTCAGGAAAAGAAACACATCATTAGCAAAACAAAGATTCTGTGTTTCAGCATAGATAAATGCTGATTACAGATTAGCCAGACTTACAGTAACAGTATATTAAGCGACCTCTATCGACAGTGAATGTTTATTTTTTTATTGTTATTATTTTAGTTCTAGGGAAAATGGTTTTATATATGTGCTGACTATTCCTAACAGATGATATTTCAAATATGATTTTTTTATTTTAACACAGAAATTGTATTGTATAGTGAGACTCTACAGTGGAATAAATACCTAAAAGTTGAATTATTATTTGGCCAAATTCATACCACTCCTCCGTTATTATCATTTTCGACAAAGTGCGAGGGAAGTCTGAAACGTTCTCGGAATCGACCATAGATGGCAACACTATCGACAAGAGATTTTTTTTTCTAAGTTGGTACTGTCATAAGCATCCATGTGAAATTGCAAGTCATTCTATCAAGTAGTTTGTTTTATATAGCTGTCTGAAGCAAAAGTGTTGTCCCTATCCCTTGAAATGGATAAAATTGAGTATCGTGCGGTTATAAAATTCTTTGTAAAAGAAGGTTTAACGCCAAAAGAAATTCATTCGAAGTTCATAAAAGTTTATTGGCACTCTTCTCTTTCGTTTTCGACAATTAAGAAATCGGCTGCCGAGTTTAAACGTGGCCGTACAAGCCTTGACGATGATCCACGTGAAGGACGTCCAAAAATTGTAACAATAACAGAAATCATTGATCAAGTGCACGATATGGTATTGGATGACCGGCGAGTCAAAGTGCATGAAATTGCTGAGATTATAGACATTTCTAAAGAACGTGTAAGATATATTTTGCATGAAGAATTGCATATGAAAAAGCTTTGCGCAGGATGGGTGTCGCGCTTGCTTACAGCAGATCAAAAACGCACCTGCATGAAAATCTCTGAATAGTGCTTGGAGCGTTTTAAAAAGTATAAAACTGATTTTGTGCGTCGATTTATTACTATGGATGAGACTTGGATTCACCATTATACACTAGAATCCAAACAGCAATTAAAACAGTGGACCGAAGCCGGTTGTTCAGCGCCAAAGAAGAACAAAGTCAGTTCCATCAGTAGGAAAGGTCATGGCATCGGTGTTTTGGGATGCTAAAGGCATTTTGTTTATTAATTATCTTGAAAAGGGTAAAACAATAACCGAGAAATATTATTCCGATCTTTTAACCAGACTAGACGAAAAAATTCGTGAGAAAAGACTCGGTTTGCAGAAGAAAAAAATTATCTTTCATCAGGACAATGCACCTGCCCACAAAGGTGTTTTGACAATGGCAAACTTAAGGGATCTGCACTATGAATTGTTGGAACATCCACCCTATTCCCCAGATTTGGCTCCTTCTGACTTCTGTCTCTTCCCAAAACTAAAACTCTTCCTCGCTGGTCAGCGTTTTTCTTCGAATCAAGAGGTGATTGCAGCTGTAGAGGGATATTTTGCCGATCTTATTGAGAACAACAAACAGGGACGAGATAATGGCGGTGGAGCATCGCTGGAATAAATGTATTAGTCTTAAGGGAGATTATGTTGAAAAATAAAAATAATTTTGAAATTATAAATTCGTTTTTTTATTGTTAGGCCGAGAACTTTTTCAGACCACCCTTGTACATGGAATTTTAAGAACCTGGAACTAACTTTGGGAGTCAAAGTTAGTTCCAGGTTCAAAGTGTGTGTACCCTCGAGACCACATATTGCTAACAGATGCATACTAATAAAACTCGGGAAGAATGCCGTTTATTCTTACCAAGTCCGATGCATGCATGTCCTTCTGGTGGTTGGCTAAGTTATGAAAGGACAAAAAAGTGAGTTCTCGACGCATTCAAATTTGGACCAATCAGCTAAGGAGGACGATCCTAACAGAAAGCATCGGTTCTCCAGGATTCTTGTGGGATGGGTATGGGGGCTGGCAACCCCATCCTGGAAAAATTATATTGTCGTGAAATTTGAGGAAATAATAACTGCCAGATGGACTAAACGAAGACAAAATAGCAAATGTTTTAAGGATTTGATAATTAGATTATTGAACATACTTTCTCTTTATCAGTCTGGAGCCCTAAGAATGCTTCCGGAGCAGTTAGATAAATATAACTTACATATTACTGCTGTAGAAGAAATGAGATGGACTGGAGAGAGAAAGGGAACATAGAAAAGATGAATTATCTTATATTGTATAGCTGTGAAAAGAAGATCAGAAGTTTGGAGAAGGCTTCGTGGTAAAGAGAATGAAACATCTTATCATGGACTTCAATGTAAACTCACGTAGATTGTGTAGATTACGAATCAAGGGACAGTTTTTTAACTACAGTTTTATTTGTGTACATGCTCCAACTGAAGAAAAGAATGATGCTGAAATTATCTCTTTTATGATAAATTAGATAAAATCTATGAGGAATATCCAAGAAGGGATATTAAAATTATCATAGGTGATTTGAATGCTAAGATAGGCAAAGAGGATACATAGAAGCCAACTATTGAGAAATATAGCTTACGTAATGAGTCCAATGATAATAGGAATAAATTGATCAGTTTTGCTTCTTCAATATACATGGTTGTTGGCAGTACAATGTTTAATCACAAAAACATTCATAAAATGACCTGGACGTCTACTGATGGAAACACCTTCAACCATTCGCTCACATCATAATAGATGCAAGAGACACCTGTCCAACTTGATGGATGTCAGATGCTACAGAGGGGAAAATATTGACTCTAACCACTGTCTAGTTATATCGATGATTAGAAGCAAAATCTCAAATGCAAGGAAGATGTATGGATCCCATGCCAAAAAGTTTAACACTACAAGACTGAAGAAATCAGAAGTCAAAGCCGGATATAGTGAAAAAAATTAATGAAAGCCTATTTATTCTAACTGACAGTGAGTGTGTTAATAATGCCTGGAAAATTTGCCGGCCTGATTGGCTGAGTGGTTAGCGTATCCGCTCTCCAACCAAAAGACTACGGGTTCGAATCCCACCGTGGGCTTGGATGTTTGTGACTGTCTCTGAAAATACTAGTAGTAGTGGTGGGTGGTAGATGGCGTTGGTGTAGTTGTGGTTCATTGTAGATTGTGGGTGGAGGAGATAGAGAGTTGTAGAGTAGATGCCCTCCCTCGATGAGTCTTTGGACTCCCTGGAGGTGTCAAATAATAATAATAATAATAAAATTCTTAAAAATGTCATAGCGATGTTAACAGATATGGTATTAGGAAAAGTAGATAGAGTTGAATATTATTATTATTATTACATGACACCTCCAGGGAGTCCAATGGCTCATCGAGGGAGGGCACTTACTCTACAACTTTCTTCCTCCACCAACCAACTACAGCGAACTGCAACCATCATTTACACCACACCAACGCCATCTACCGCCCACCGCTACCACTAGTATTTTCACAGACAATCACAAACATGCATGGATTCGAATCCGTAGCCTTTGGCTGGAGAGTGGACACGCTAACCACTTGGCCAACCAACCGCTAATATAACCACTGGTTTGACGTGAAATGTGATCGTGTGACTCTAGCAAAATATGAGGCATACAGACAAAGAATTACACTCGTAAAGCTGTACAAGAATATCGTATGGCCGGAAAGGAAGAAATAATAGTCCTAAGAATAGAAAGAAGAAACACTATGAGGACGAACTTAAAGAACTAGAATATATCCGAAGTATAAATGAAAGTAGGATCTATTATCAGAAGTTAAATAGAAGCCTGAAAGACTTCCAGCCCAGAACAACATTATGTAGGGATAAAGAAGGCGTAATCCTGAGTGGGGATGAAAGTGTAAACGGTGGTGTTTCTTTGCTCCTTTACTTTGGGGTTATCTATTTATTTATGCTGTCTTATTAATTTCTTATTCTTTGGTTCTATCTCTTACTCTACCTTCCGTGACTCTATATTCTTATACCTGAGAGCACTAGAAATTTATTGTCATTTAAAGACTGCGCCGTACAAAATAAACTCGATCACAGGATCGAGTTTATTTTGGAAACAGGAAGAGCATTTTAATGAACTATTGAATATTAATATATCTGATCGATTGGATAATATGGATAAAACAGAAAGCCAAACAAAAGATCTAGAAGCAGTTGAACGAATACCAACAATTGCTGAAGTAGAAGCAGCTATTACAAAACTTAAGAACAATAAAACTCTAGGAATAGATATGACACGAGCAGAATTAATTTAAAAAAAATAAAGGTACAGAATATTTCAGGCAGCTATCAATGTCAACTTATAACAAAAATCTGAATTAACGAAACAGTCCCAGATGAGTGAAATCTGAATATATGTCCTATACATAAGAAATATAAATTTATTGAAGAGGGGATACATGAAAACATAAAGTAAAATATGCATGAAAGCGAGAATGATTTGGGGATGAGTGAAGATCGGAAGTGTGGAACCGAGATTTTAAAGAGATATGAGGCGCTGCGGAGCTCACTGCAGACAGCACAGAGTGAGATAAGGGTTTGGATAAGAGATCTTTGGGAATTGAAATAGAAAGAATAAATTTGGTAGAGGTGGATACACAGAGGAGGAAAAAGGTGGAGGGAAAAGTTCAGAAAATAATGGATTCGATTATTCGTGAAGTAAAAAGCAAAGATGTCTTTAAGGAATATTTGCCGGGAGATACTTTAGAGTGTGCGACTAGAGCTATAAAGAGAGGTGAGATTGTAGATGAAATGGTTGTAATGGTTGGGACGAATGATTTGAGAAGCAGCGCAAATCGTGTGGCAAGGGATTTGAGATAGAGCGACTGTTAGATTAAAGAGTTCTAGGATAGTGTGTTGCCTAGTTACGATAGTGGAGAATTGAGAAGGACACTGATGAATGAAATGGTAGCTAGAATGTATAGGAAGAGAGGGTTTGAGTATGTGGATGTATCGGATGAGTTTGATGGGAGAAAGCAATTATAGGCTGATGATGGTCTGCATTTAAATAAGTACGGGAGTAAACATTTACAGAAGTAACTTTTTAATGAAAATATGTGGATATCAGATCAGAGAAACAAGAGCTATTAGAATGGAAGGGAATGAAGATGGCTGTTGGAAATAATATTGACAGGGAGGGGGAAAAAATCGAAAATCAAGGGAAAAGCTTAAAAATACCGTCATCTGCTTACACACCAATGCGAGAAGTATAAGGATGAGTCAGAAGAGTTTATAGCATTGGTTATTATAATCCAGATCCAGATAATGGGTATATTGGAAACGTGGTTGAGTAGAAATGATATCTTGATTGGAATTGGAGTTAAGGGTATAGCATTTTTAAAGAAGACAGAAATTATTAAAAGGTGGAGGTGTATTACTGATGATAGCAAATGAGTTGTGTCCATGTAAGTTTGCGGAAGTAGG
This sequence comes from Typopeltis vanoorti, assembly GCF_054136105.1. Taxonomy (NCBI): domain Eukaryota; kingdom Metazoa; phylum Arthropoda; class Arachnida; order Uropygi; family Thelyphonidae; genus Typopeltis; species Typopeltis vanoorti. Next base: position 29,252,183 of record NC_143560.1, read on the forward strand.
GGGTAATAGCGAGAGTGATTTTGAAAGTTTAGTTGGGGTGTGTTACAGACCTGGGAATAACGAACGACATCAGAAAGAAATGTATACGCAAGTTAGTTTAGCTAGTGAAAAAAGTGTTATAATAATGGAGGATTTCAATTTTCGAAATATAAATTGGAAAGAAGAAATAGCTTATGGGAGAAAGGAAAGAGAATTTCTTGAGTTCTTAAGGGATCACTATCTCATACAGTTGGAACTGAACTTCCTGACCTGGAAGGTGCGAAAGCATACAGAGGCATTCAGAGTAAGCGGATACGTGTGGAACGATAGGGTTGGAGATTAGGAAAACTTATTTTTAAGGAGTTCTATGGGAAAACGAACTTGAAGGAAAAGAGATTAATATGGCATGGCTCATAGTTAAGAAGTATTTGATGATAACAATAAGTGACTGTGTGCCTAAATCAAAAAGGATTAACAAAATAAGTGTTAAGTGGATGAATAGGGAAATTAAGAAGGAATTGCAGAAGAAAAGGTTGTGGAGAAAATATATACTTGGAAGAAGTGAACATTAAATACATTTATAAAGTGCAGGTAAGAAGAGTGATAAATATAACAAGAAAGGCGAAATTATATTATGAAAGGAGAATAGCGAAACAACTAAGAAAAATCCTAGAGAGTTTTTCTGTTATGCAGCTAGCAAGAATGATTATGAGAGAATAACTCTGCTGGATCGAAATGGCGCAAGAGTGAACAAGGAAGAAGTTATTGCGGAGTTGCTTACTGATCATTTTGCTAAGGTTTTTCATAGCTGATGGTAATGATACTGTTCTAAGAAAACAGGAAGTTGAGGAATCTATACTTCAATTCAGTTCCTTGAAGGTAAATGAAGTAAAGGTCTTATGATTGTTTAAGTGATCTTGATGTGAAGAAGGCTATTGGACTGGATGAAATTTCACCACATGTTGTAAAAGAATGTGCTAAGGAACTGACCCTTTCGTTGACTCGGTTGTTTAATGAGAATCTAGTGTCCTCAACAATCCCTAATGAGTGGAAAGACAGAAAAATTGTTCCATTACATAAAGGTGAAGGCAAAACAGATGCTTCAAAATACAGATCATTTTGCATTTCTTGAGTGGTTGTTGTTAAGGTCTTGGAGAGATTGGTTAGGAACAGAATACAGGATTGGGTGGATAAGGAAAAGATTCTGTATAGAGGTCAACATGGGTTTGTTCAATGGAAGTCTTGTTTTATTAAATTATTTATATTTTATAAGGTGACTACAGTTCTGGATAGGGGGGTGATTCATATACACGATACTTCTGGATTTTGCAAAGGCATTTGAAGGGCTACCACATAATAAATTGGTGTATAACTTACGACAAATGGGATTGGAAAATCAGTTGGTTGATTGGATAGCAAAGTGGCTTTTTAATCGATATCAAACGGTGGTTTATAGAGGAGCCATGTTTCTCAGGAGGAGAGTTACCAGTGGAATGGAATCCGACATGGTTATGTTCTAGGACCACTGCTGTTTAATTTGTTTGTTAATGATATTGCGAGTATCATTAACAAACAAATGCTGAATATCATCTGCAAGCTGATATTCAGCAGTTTGCAGATGATGCTAAGCTGGGAAAAGTTATTAGGAATGATGCAGACGTACAGGTGCTTCAGAGCGATTTGAATAAAGTGACTATGTGGGTAGACAAGTGAGGATCTCAATTAAATGCCAGTAAAAGTAAGATTTTGCACTTGGATCTCAAATTTTAAAGCTGCGTGTATCATATTGGAGACTTTGTATTAAAAGAGGTGGAGGAAGCGAGGGTTCTTAGAATATTGGCGGATAAAGAATTGAAGTTCAAGAGACATATTGCAAAAGTGATAAAAACGGCATACTGACAAGTAGAAATAAGAATGTGGTCATTCCGCTGTACAAGGCTTTGATTAGATCATATCTGGACTACTGCGTGTCGATTTCGTTGCTTGCGTTCCTAGGTCAGAAGGTCATAGGCGGATAACAAAATCAATATCGGGATTGTGGAATACTGACTATGAAGACTCCGAGGGGGGGGGGCGATATGATTGGCACATATAAATTGTTAAGGGGTGCTTATCAAATAGATATCCAGGATATTTTTCAAAGGGGATAGAGAAAAGAAGTCACTCTTGGAAGTTGTATAAAAGTGGGGCGCATAAAAGAGTGCAGCATGACTTTTTCGCATGGTGAGTGATTGGTGGGTGGAATGTATTGCCGAATGAGGTACTGAGTGCGCAAACATTGAACTAATTTAAGACGAGGTAGGATAAACATCATTTCTGTTAGAATACATCTTACTATTGCCTCCCTTGATGAGTCTTGACTCCAGGAGGTGTTTATATAATAATTGTAATAATTTATAACTCTTTATTATTCTGTATGCTAAAAATACATATTGCACCTGCACTTCTTTCTAATCAAATTACAACATCCTTTTTGAGCAGTGTTATACATAATCGACACAAAAGATGATAAATGTGCTATTTTTTAAAATCACTTTTACTATATATCATATAAATGTAACTAGCTGTGGGCATCTGTATAGCCTTATGGTAACTTAAGGCTCAAGTAATGTCAGTGCTGCAGAAGAAAGACTTCAGGTTTAAGAATCTTTATGTCAGAATTCAGATCATGTGATCTTAATTCGGAACAAATTTTCATTATGGGAGTTAAGTAAATAAAACCACATACTTTAAATCGATAAAAACACAAACCTGTCCACACATGGTATCTGTTTGCTATTGGCTCCCCTTTGTGTGGGAGAAATATAATAATAAAAAAATAATTTAAAGCAAAAATGGCACTGTCTAAAAATGAGGATTTAGACAAAAGATACTAGCGGGAGTAGTAAATCATAGAATTTATCATATTCGATATCACACAGGAAAACCAATTTTGAAGAAAACCGTTGACAGAAACTAGTAGTCGATTGTGTTAGACTACCATATCATTCTGTACACGCACCTGTCATGGATCGGTGGAGCACCCAGGGGGAGGGCCCTGGGTGTGCCCCACAAAGAAAATGAAACAAAAAAACACTAGAAAATTTTCCAAAAATATTTTTCTAATTAAAATTCATTTTTTTTATTTATGTCGTGTCGTGTCTTCTATTTCTATACTACTTATGAAACAGCGGTCACATAAGGTGGGAATACCCTATAGTTCTCGGGAATCACGGCCGTGCTTGGGCGGACCGAGCGCTACTTCGTTTGCTCGAACCGGGTTAGAGAAGATCACGGGTATCATGTATTGCGATCATTGCAGATGCTTAGTCGTAGGTCGTATGCAATGCGTAGTGTGTATTCTCAAATCGTTAACTCAACTCGGCTTCCCTCCAAGATTAATTCCTGAGTGCGCCACTGCATGGCACACACCATGAAATAAGCATGTAACACCCATTAGGAAATAATCCATAAACGATGTCGCACACTTGAAGTACATGCCCCATTTCTTCCTCAAACACACGGGAAAAAATGGGATATGTTATCTAGAAAGACATAAAAAAAAATCTAGGTACTTTCTTAGAAAATTTTGGAAATGGCGGGAAGCTGGTCTCTTTCCTTAGTCGCCAATAATAATACTATCAAATTATTTGTAAGTCAGCCACAACCTTACTATACAGTATTTTAAAATCTTAAAAGAAATTTAAAAAAATTAAAAATAAAACCTGTCAAATCCATTATACATAAAAATAATTCTCTAATACATTTTGTTTCTAAACAGAGAAAAGTGAACTCATAACCCTCAATGAAGGAAGCCTTCAAGAGAGAGAGAGAGAGAGAGAGAGAGAGAGAGAGAGAGAGAGAGAGAAGTTATGGAAAACAAGTGCTGCCATCTCCTAACTATAAACACTAACATGTATATATTATATTTGAATATGTGTGAAATTAGTAGGAGCTCCGAAGTCGATTGTTTTGGGCTGCAGGATTGAAAACTTGTTTCTGGGAGAGAAAACTACTTGCATGTACCAAATACGTACATACATGCATACATACACACACACACACATATATATACAGGGTGTCCCAAAATTCATGCAAGATTTAAATTTAGCGCCATTTGTACGGTAAAGTGTTGCCAACGAGAAAAAAAAACACAGCGTGACAGCTGACAATTCAGGGCTATTAAAAATGGAGCGCTTCACGAAAGAACAACGCATTTTCATTGTTGAGCAATATTTTAAAAATAATGAAGGTTTGGCAGCTACAGTTCGCAATTTTCGTACAAAATATGGTCGGAATAGTGATTTAACTTCATCAACTGTGAAAAGATTAATTAAAAAATTCAAGGAAACTGGATCAATTAGTGATCTTATACACTCTGGCCGTCCTTCAACAAGTCGTTCAACAGAAAACAGCGAAGCAGTTCGTGAGAGTGTTGCTGAGAGTCCAGGAACATCAATTCGGCATCGTGGTCTTGAATTGGGCATTTCGAGAAGCTCTCTACAGCGTATTCTCACGAAATGAGAATTCAGCGTATTCTTTATACTTACAAAGTTCCATTGACTCAAGAACTGAAGCCTGCTGACCACACACAGCGAAGAGAGTTCGTTGAATGGATTATGGAACAACAAGTGGATGCTTATTTTTCGAACAAAATCATCTTCAGCGATGAGGCTCATTTTCATCTTGATGGCTTCGTTAATTGACAAAATTGTCGCATTTGGGGTTCAGAAAATCCACGAGTGATTGTTGAGAAACAAATGCATCCACAACGTGTCACTGTTTGGTGCGGATTTTGGGCTAGAGGCATCATCGGTCCATTCTTCTTCGAAAATGCGGCTGGTAAGGCAATAACAGTTAATGGTGCTCGCTATCGCGACATGATAATCCAGTTTTTTGTGCTGCCTAAATTGCAAGATATGGATGTGGACGACATGTGGTTTCAACAAGACGGTGCCACATGCCATACAGCCCGAGAAACAATTCAATTACTGCATGAGTCATTTCCTGGTCGTGTAATTTCCCGTTTTGGTGATCAGAATTGGCCGCCCAGCTCATGTGACTTAACGCCGTTTGGACTTTTTTCTTTGGGGTTTTTTGAAGTCTAAGGTTTATGCCAACAAGTCCACAACCAGCCACGCCTTGAAGAAGGAAATTGAGCGCTGTATTAACGGAATTCAGCCACATTTATGCAAAACGGTCATGAAAAATTTCGACAAAAGAGTGCATATGTGCCAGCAAAGCAGTGGAGGCCATTTACCCGATATGCTATTCCATGCATAACCCTATACTGTATACTTTATGAATCAATAAGAAATTACAATTTTTAATTAACAACCTGTGTTTTCTATCAAAATTACTTCTTGCGTGAATTTTGGGACACCCTGTACATATATATATATATATATATATATATATATATATATATATATATATATATATATATATATATATATATATAATACAAGAAAATAACAAAAAATATATATATATAAAATATTTTTCTAACAATCGATGAATAAATCTGTTCAATTACCTTTTTTTCTCCCATTACAGTTCCACCCACAAAAGGTCGATAATATAACATACTATTTATTGCCCTTGATACATTAAAGGCTAAATAATACAGGAAAGCATTGAAAATAAATGTCTTTTATTTTCAATGGAAGTGAGCGGCAGTGTTCCTTTGTCCCTCTTTCTGAAGATCAGTGGCCAGCCACCTTTCAACCATCACTGATAATGAGCTGAAAGCAATCAATAAACGAAAGCTCTTACGAAGACAGAACTTTTGATGTTTGGCATTTCAGGCCTCTAATAAGCAGGGTGATCTCCAATTGCGTGACACAAGCCATTACCACCTAAAACTTGTGTTTGATTTGGATTACAATATCAACTACACACACTGGATAGTATGATATCATACTAGACTGAATATAATAGAAACTTTATTTTATTTTATTCAATAAAGTGATAGACCTCCTTTAGCCCGAATTATAGCGCATATACAGTTTGTCATAGATTCCACAAGGTGTTGGATTGCATCTACCTCTAACATACTAGACGTTCAACACAGTCCATTAACTGGCTCAGAGTTAACAGAAGAAGACTTTGTTCCTGGATCTGTTTTTCTATTCTCAGTGGGATTCGGATCCAGGCTTTGTGGCTAGGAAAGATGGTGGAAGTCGCTGTCATGCTCGCTGAACTACTGCTGAACAATTCTTGCTCGATGGACAGTAATATTGCCGTTCATGAAACAAACGTCAACTGCTGGATAAAAAGTCAACGTTACAGGATGGACTTGATCAGTAACAATGTTCAGGTATTCCTTCGAGGTACCCGAACTTCCAGCAATATCAAGGGACCTGTTCTATACCATCAGAACATGCTCCACACCATGATACAACTTCCAGAACCTTGAGCTGTATGTACAAGGCAAGTTTGGTTCATTGCTTTTTGGGACTCCCGCCGAACACTCTGCCTACTGGCGATACAGAACAAGGTGTACCGTGACTCTTGGACCACAACGTTTTTCCAGTGCTCAGTCACGGTGTTCTTGACATCAGTATAGAAACTTTCCGGTTCTTCGCAAAAATCAGTGGTTTCGGTATAAGCATGCGACCGCCAATACCGATCCTCTTCAATTCCCTGCGCATAGTTTGGTTAGATATGGGTCGAAAACAGGCTTCATTTAATACATCGGTCAATTGCTGCACACAGGATGTTCTGTTTGTCCAAGTCTTCTCAGACGATGGGTGATCTCATTATTGACAGTCTTAGGACCAAAGTTACGACTCTTAGACAAGCAATGTGAATTATTCTTTCACTGATTAAACACCCGGAATATCTCACCTTTTGAGAAACCAGTCACATCTGTTGTTTTCAAAATCCTGGCTCCAGCCAGACGGGAACCAACAATAAGCTCTTTATCCAACTCCGAAGGATCTTTTTATCCATTGTGATCAACACTATTGACTATTACTGACGAGCAATATTCTTAAATAGTTGTCTAGAACACGTGGTGATGCACAAAAACGACTATTTTGCATATACGCTGCGAAGTGACGTTTACATATATCTGCATAAAGCTTTATAATTCAGTGGAAGGTAGGTGCAGAAAGGTGTCTTTTTTACAAAAAAAAAGAAAAGAAAAAAAGTTATTATTATTAGATACCTCCAGGGAGTCCAAAGACTCATCGAGGGAGGGCACCTGCTCTACAACTCTGTCTCTGCCACTCAATACACCAACTGACCGCAACTACACCAACGCCACTTACCGCCGACTATTACCATTAGTACTTCCAAAGACAATCCCAAACATCCATGCCCGCAACGGGATTCGAACCCGCAGCCTTTTGGCTGGAGAACGGATACGCTAACCAGCCAAGCTGTCCAAAGTTCGTAGACTTCTTGAAATTTAAAGTTTGGCTGCAAATGTCAGTATGCAACACCTGTCCAATGATATCCTTTGACTATTTATTTCTCATTCTCAGTTCTATTTCATTACAATGGGCAATATTTAAAACAGAATACTCTTTTAAATACAATGGTTGTTTTCCATTTGCTACATAATAACTGCTGAAGCTTCTGCAAATCAACTGTTCAGTTTGTGCATTCTTGTGCTAATGTTCATGATGCTGCACTGCAATGAAATACTTACCAGGTCTGATTCTAATCACTGATGGGAGGAAATTTTTCTAATCTTCTTTTTAACATGTTTCATTAGTTAGTTAATTTTAAGGATACAAATAAATCAGCAGTTAACGTATGTTGATACAACGGCCGTGAGGCCCATATGGGCAGGTATAGCACCATCTTATGAAACTAATATAAAGTTTCATAAGATTGTAAAGTATTTTTGTCTGTAAACTGAATGTTCTGCTGGTCAATTGGCCTAGTTGCAGGAAAATAACTCTAGTTTAAGGGAGAGAAAACCCTGCCACCTCTGATTGAGACTAACTAACCCACCTTCAATTGAAAAGCCATGATAATTGTTCTTTATATTTTAGACGTCATTCGAACACGTCTTTCCAACCAGAGGGGGATCGTTGAAACTGGCTGAGTTATACAGGATTCTGAGTTAGCAGTAGGAACAAGAGACGGTAACATTTGTAAGCCACACACTTCTGTCTATGCGCACCACCTAAAGATCGCAATATTCTTCCAGCGATGAAGGTGATTTCCAAATCGCCTTCATCGCTGGAAGAATTGATTTGCAATTGACATTCAATTGGCATTCAATTGATTTGGAAATTGATTTTCAAATCAATTGTCAGCTGACAATTGATTTCCAAAAAATTAGAGAAAAATGCCACTTACTCACTTTGGGAAATAAACGTGAGTTGAGGATTTCTTTATTCAGTTTATTTGTTCGCTATTGGCAATCAAATTTTAAAAAATAAACTTACTGCATTTTACACAAAGGCCTATTTTCAAGTGTTGCCTGTATGTGCCACTTTAAAGTAATGTATAAGCAGAGCACCATAGAAATGCTATCTATATATATATCAGACATTTCGATTCCTTTGGACAAACATTTGCTTGGTTAATTTAAAATGATTTTTAAGGCACTTCACAAAGCAAACAGTAATATTTACCAGAAGGAAATATTTGTGGTTTTATATATTTATAATGTTGTTGTGGTGATGGTTATAGCCTTCCGGCTGTTTAGGGGCAGCTATATACGCCACCATCTAGGGAAATCACTATGAGCAAGGTTGTTTCCGGTTGCTTTCCTTGCTGTACTGTAGTACTGTATGTTCAGGGGCCGGTTTGCCTGCCTGCGGGATGAAAAACCCCGGATAAACTGGAGGAAAAAATCCTGCTGTCCACGCCCGGCTAACTTGGCTATGGCTGAGAATGATCCTTAAGCTCCTCACGTCGTCGACGGGAATCGAACCTGGAACACTCCTTCCACAACCATATGGTTCCGAAGCCACTAGGCTAACCGCGCAGACATATTTATATGCCTACATAAATACCGATGTACTGTTATGACTAGTAAGCATCCTTCCAAACAGTCGAAATCAGTGGTGGCCGGTGAAAATTTTAAGTGGGGGTGCTGCATATACAAAATAAGAAAAAATAATTCATTTTTTCCTAATCAGTAACTAATTTATTAATAAGTAAATTTACATATTAAAAAATTGCTTTATTAAAAATATTTCATCCTCACTATGAACACACTCACCAATAATAAAAGTTTCGTATACAGAAATAACGCGCGCAAGCATACAATATATTGTTGTATTGGTTTCCGACACTGCGTTAGATCGAAGTGCATTTATTTCGCGTAACGATAATTGAGAAAATATAATTCTTTTCATATTTTCAACAGCGACACTCTTCATAATTCAGCTTTGTATTTATAATAAATAAATAATTATATGTTATTTTAAGAGAAGAGGCCTGTGTAACTCAGTGGAAGTGGCGCTTGCATCCTCTGCGCTTGGTCGCTCGAAGTCAGACTTAAGTTCAAGTCTAGTCGCCGACTGGAGGAACTTTTTCTAAGCCTTTCTTCTGGCAATTCCCGAGTTAGTTGATTTCTGGCATTGGCAAGCGAGTTTTTCCTCCCAGAAACTCGGTTTTTTTTATCCTGTAAACTCAAAAAATCGACCATAGTACCCACATTATTTCAGACAGTAACATATCTTGTTAGGGTTAGGTACCATGAGATGGCAGCACTTGTCTGCCAGCCTCTTCATCGGTGGCTGCTGTAATTAGTGATAGACATGGGCCAGCTATCTCGGATTGGCTACCAGTGGAGATTGAACTGCCCACTGTCTCCAAAAGCTAGATAGGGTATAAAGGTCTCGCCTACTCCCTATAAGGGAATAAAAGGCGTTAGCTGATTTTTTTATTTATTTTTTATTTTAAGAGAATAAAATAAGATTTACCAAAAGTAGTTCACCCTCACCACGAACACACAATAATAAAAGTTTCGTATCTTATAGAAATAACGTGCACAAGCATACAATTTATCTATAGCGACACTGCCCAACGAGCAGTGTCAGTTTCACTTGTTACGTGCAGTGAACGAGCGAATATTGGCGACTCTAGCCTGAACTGACCAAATGTGATAACTCTGACACTACGTTAGATCGCAGTGCATTTGTTTCGTAATCTAAAGAGTTAATCGAACAATTCCAATTATTAAATATTCAATCAATGTCGAAACATAAGCTGTAACCGTTAGCATGTTGTATTGTATTTATATAATGTTGTAAGCATTGTTATTATTTATAAACACAAACAAAATTTAATTTTTTCGTTTCTTCATTGGGATGCGGCAGTGTCGCAGTGCTTATGTACAAGCCGCCACTGGTCGAAATATAGAAATCTCATAAACCAGGATAGTTTTGGGCCTATGCTTGGTTTGAAGATAAATAGTCATTTATATATAAAATGCTAGAACAAGCCAATTCCATTATCAGTGCTTATGTACTGTTAAAGTAATAAAATAAAATAAAAAAGCATATACATCGTCATTTCTGTTATCTTAATTTAAAGAATGTAGTCATTTTCAGGTATTTCCTGTTGAACTATACCTACAGACATTCTAATTTGTACCAATAAATAAAACTTAAACTGTTACAGGATTATTCCAAAGTGTTTTCTTCTGCATTCCAGCAGTATTTATGTCGTCTACATTTGGATATGTAGAAGAGCTTTGGTGTTGACAGTTGTTCATCTTTGATTTTTTTGCAGCGCTCAATGCAAAACAACGAAAATAACTAAGATATCATTTAGCTATTAATATTTTGTTGGTTTGACTCAGCATATTCAATGCACAAACAGTTTTTTACAGTACGCAAAAGATTAGTTAATAGTGGGAATGGGCTTGAATTTTTAAAGGACGACACAAAAAACCAAAGATTTTACTACACGGTTTGCAATGGACACCGTATTTCTATTTTACACATTTATATAAAACTGCTGATATACACTGATTGGAAAGAAGTTAAAGGAAACCCACCACGGGCAGGGTGCATCGTGCCATGTAATCACGTGTTTGTAGCCAGTATAAATTGAAGGAATATGATACTCATAAGACAGTGCAACTTTAGTTGAAATGGCTACAAGAAGAAAACTGACGATGTTTGAAAGAGCAGTTCTGATAAGATGCTATGTTGCAGGCCTATCTGTGTAGCAAATAATTGACAAATTAGGCCATCCCAGGTTAATAATCAGTGATACCATACAGCGATGGGAGAGTACGAAGTCAATTGTAAGTGCTACTCGCAGTGGGCGACCCACCACACTTAACGAACGTGGCCGTAGGGTGCTCTAAAGGATAATATTTAAAAACTGCCAATCGGCCACGTTGCATGTAGAGTTTCGGGCATCGACTGGAACATGAATCTGCAGAAAAACATTCAGAACCGAGGCTCACAACATGGATTTCCATGGTAGGACCGCAATATGCAAGACACACTCCGGACCAACATGCAGTGTTGGTCTTCAATGGTGCAAAGAGCGTGTACAATGGAGGCTTGAAAAGCTGTATTATGGAGCGCGGGGAATCACGCTACATCCTCTACCTAAAAGAGGGCCGAGTGTGAGTGTGGTGGATGCCCAGTGAATGTCTCTTACCAGAGTTCGTAACCCCAACTATGAAATACGGAGGTGGCGGCGGTGTCATCGATGGTATGATTGTTTTTCTTAGCTTGACCTCGGACCTCCGTTTGTGGTGCCACGAATATTGAACTTCGAGAGGTACCTGAACATTCTGGACAATGTAATGTTTTCCTATTTGTGACGTTTCTATGGAATGACCATCGTCTCTTTCAGTAAGAAAATGCACCATGTTATAAGGCTGCAGCTGCTGTACTGTGCGACCACAGATGAGAGACCGTTCGACACTTCTGCGCATGTCAGAAGGCGAATCCATTCCGATAATAGGGTAATCGATGCATTTCGTGGGATGAGTGTTTATTATTATACGTCGGGAAATTACCTTTTCTTTTATGAAAATTGTAGTTTTTAAACTGGTAACTATTTTGCTTGTACAACAGTTGGAAAATTTACGTATAAAGCACATGATTTCGCGTGTTGGTAACGAATTCGTACATGGCCTTATTCCTTTCTTCCCTTCAACATGAATTGATTCTTCTTGCCACATTGCCAGCCGAGGGTCTCGGATCTGTGGTCGGACAGTAACTGCATCATTTGTGAACGTCACCACACTTGACTGGCCTCCACAGAGGCCTGATCTCAACTTTACGGAACATCTGTGGGATGAACTGTAGCGTTGAGCGAGGTCAAGGGAAGTCGACCCCACAACAGTCTAGGACCTAATTACATACCTACAGGAAGAATGGTCCAAAATTTCCATCGATCGTTATCCTACGCTTGTGGAAAATATTACCAATAGAGTTGCTGCAGTCATTGTGAGAGGTTCTATATCTTATTAATGCAGGTGCCATAGCTGTTTGTTCCTCATACTAGGTGTCCATTAACTTCTTTCCAAGCAGTGTATACTAGTAGTATCCCATCACATTCGTTATACAAAAGAAATTTAAGCTGAAGAGGAGACTAACTGTTGGACAAGTGATAGAGCATCTTGCTTAGCCTTATCTCTTCGATGCAAAACATTTTCATGGTGGAGCTGAAGTTTTCAGTAAATATGCAGAATTATTATCCTTTAGGGTAATAATTCTGCATATTTACTGAATTATGGTAAATAAAAACTATGACATCAATGGGTTTGTGGGTGCTTGTCCACATTATGTTACCGTCACAGAATATTGAAAGTTTTCCAAATCAGTGACAAATTCTGAACCAAATTTCTTCATATTTTAATAAAAAAAATAACACTGGGTTTATAGGTCGAAATAAATATTTAATAAAATCTATTAGTTTTGCTACTTAAGCTAGTGGCTTCATCTGGGTTAGGTTCATCAAATATACAACAAACGTTAAATATGAATCATTGCATAACTAAAAACAGCGAATATGTAGGAACACCCAGTGGCGGCTCGTGGCTTAAAATCGTGGTTGTGCACTTTCGAAATACACATACACACCGTAAGTAGTGTATACGTGTTTGGATAAAATATGAAAATTATGGTACAAATTAAAAAAATAAAATAAACATGAAACAATATTGTTTATTATCGATAAAATTATACAGTTTGGTATAATTCAAAATTATTTTTAAAAAATCGTTTTGTTTCATGAAAAAATATTATTATCGATAAAATTATAGTTTGGTATAACTCAAAATTACTTAAAAATAAAATCCATTATCATAACCCCAATAATGTTCTAAAATAAAAACTATGACAAATGTTAAGTCTTTAATCGTAATGTCCAAATATTTAAAGAGACGGAGTAAACACGCTAAGCACCACGAACACTCTACTACTGGCGTAAACTGCATCTAAACAACAGTGGAACTGCGCGACGGACAGTGCCGCATTACGCTAATAGCTCGCATCTCACTATGATGTGTATGTGCTATGACATTGTGGTAAACACAGTGCTGCTAGCGTCCTTCGCCCTCCTAAGTGCTACAAGATGGATTTTTATTATTTTTTGTACAAAATAAGAGAATTGTATAGGATTGTTGATGATAAAATTAAATATTACAAGCAAATATAAATTAATAAATATATTTATATAGCGAGAAAAATTGGGGTGCTGCAGTTCTGCAGCGCCTATGTGCACGAGCCGCCCCTGGGAACACCATTACACAAAAATACAAATAAAACACGTGAAGCATGGAAGCTGGCACATGGTCGGTCATTTTCAGCAGATGTGCTCGATAGTTTTGCAGAAAAATTAAAGTCCGATGTGTTTAAAGATCTAATAAGTGATTTCCAAATGTAATGTTACACAAAATCATTCCTTGGTTTCTGTTGAGTGCCTTGCGAGTGCATTACCATTGTATCCTCCTTGAGGTTGAGGGAGCTGAAGTTGTCTTCTATGTACAGCATGGCGCTCTTGTCCCATTCAATGTTGTGCTGAGTGTGGAAGAAATGGAATGACAGATCTGAGCTGACTTCTCTGTTATTGACGTCCCCAGCATTTCTAAACTTCTCGATGTTTGCCCTATGTAATTAAGGCCACAAGAACATGGAATATTATAAACTCCTGGATGTTTGTTGAAATGGTTGTGGCTCTTGGATGAGCATAACAGATTCTAGCATAATAGTATCAATATTATTTGACACCTCCAAGGAATCCAAGGACTCATCAAGGGAGGGCACCTGCTCTACAACTCCATCTCCACCATTCAATCACCAACTGACTGCAACTACACCAACGCCATCTACCGCTGACTACCACTGGTATTTCCAAACAATCACAAACATCCATGCCCATGGTGGGATTCGAACCTACAGCCTTTTGGCTGAAGAGTGGATACTCTATCCACTCGTCCAATCAGGTCGGTGTGCCATTTTTTAAAGGATAATATCCATTGCCAATCAATAGTTGGAGAATAGAATGTAATTCTTCTGTTAAGTGACGGTTTAGGATTTGTAGATAACAAGACATCTTTTATTCGAAGTTTTCCATGAATAAGTCCGCACAAGGAGATAGAGGGCTTCCCATCACTTTGGTGGAGATATGTTGACGACATATTCATAAGGAAACAAAGTGTGGCTGAATTACACGATTTTCTGTCATTAACTCCTTCCACCATAAAATCAAATTCACTTTAGAACTTGAAAATTAAGGAAAATTACCTTTTCTGGACGTTCTAATTAGAAAAAAAGCAGACAGAAACATTTTTCTTGTTATTAAATAACAAAACAAAAGGAGCATACTGGAGATGTCAATAACAGAGAAGACATTATTTTCCAGACATTCTCTGGCATTCCATTTCTTCCACATTCACCACAACATTGAATGGGATAAGAGCTGTGTACTGTACATAGGAGACAACTTCAGCACCAGCAACATCAGAGGCCACAATAGTAATCCATTCACAAGGCACTCTCAACAGAAAACAAGGAATGATTTTGTGTGATATTTGGAAATCACTCATCAGAACTTTAAACACATCAGACTTTAATTTTTCTGAAAACTATCAAGCACGCCTGCAGAACGACGACTATGTGCCAGCTCCCGCACTCCATGTTTCTGTTTTACTTGTATTTTTGTGTAACGGTTCCTAGACATTCTGTGTTTTTAGTTATATAATGATTCGTATTTAATGCTTGTATATTTGTGTGTTCATCCTAACCCAGATGAAGCCACTAGCTTAAGTGGTAAAACTAGTAGGTGTTATTAAATAATTATTGTGACCTATAAACTCAGTGTTATTTTTTATTACATTAGTTTTTTTGGTCGAAAAAAATCAACATACTCATTCTTCATATTTTGTTAAGCATCAAGACCTCAATCTTCTATCCTAATGGTCTTGACTTGATCCAAAAATGTAAAGTTGATCTAAGGGATGAATCACCTTAATAATTAGTTGCTATTCCTACAATGGAAGTTCATCCTCTTTATGAGATAATTGCAACAAAAAATCAGGAATTAACTTTATCCATAGTTACAGTAATAATAATAATAATCGTATAATGATACACGGCCGTGAGTCCCCTTTACGGGGAAGTACGGCACCATCCCAGTCCCCGAAATTTTATCCGGGCTCCGGAATCGACATAGTTGACGAATCAGACCTATGGCTGTGTCAGTATTCCTGACTGTAATCCGTGTGTGTTCACTGGACTGGTTTGCCTGCTTGCAGGATGAAAAACCCCAGATAAACTGGTGGAAAAAACCCTGCTGTCCACGCCCAAGACCAGCTAACTTGGCTATGGCTGAGGAAGATCCTTTAGCTCCTCACATCGTCGACGGGAATCGAACCTAGGACACTCCTTCCCCAGGCATATGGTTGTGAAGCGCATAGCCACTAGGCTAACCGAGCAGACCATAGTTACAGTAATGAAGTTGTAGTGAAGAATGAGGTCAAGAAAGTAGTTTAGAAGTTGGAGGTTAAGTTCAGTTAGTGACCAAGTGTAACAGGGAGAATTATCAATGAAAACAACTCTAAATTAAATGGGAGGTTGCTTTCCTTTTAGTAATCTTTCATGGCACTCAAAAAAATAATGGCAGTTTGCTCCCCCCCTCCCCCCCCCCCCCAAAAAAAAAAAACCTGTGGGAGTGGAAGATGCACAATTCTTTTGAACACTTTTTCTCTGAACGTCAATTCAACAAAGCTATTAAATTACTCATTTTAAATACCAAATTCAGGTATTACATTTTCTTTCACCAATGATGAAATATGTCAATGGTGTCTTCTCCTTTTACAAAAATAGACATAGGAGCACATGTGGTCTTGTAATGCCAATAAATTTGGTTCCAACAATAATAACTTTTCTTAAGTTCTTATTTCCTAAGGACAACTAATTCCAGAATTGCTCATTACTCAGAAAATCAGCTGTCATTCATATTCTCATCCTCAAAGCATTGGTAAGAATGAACTCAGCTATTGGGCAGGGACAAAAACGATACCATCTGTCTGTACCACTTTCCAAAAAGAAGCAAGTCAAAAGAATTCTAATTCCCTTTTTTTTTTTTTTTTCTGAGTTGAGGAAAAGCATTATATGGCATTTATTTTTATTTAAGCATATGAAGGACAGTCATTCATTCCACTTTGAACTTTAATTTTATTTAAATTTTATTAGTATGTTAACATTTAAATGTTATTAAATTTTTCATTTTTGGCAGCCTCATTATGTTTTCTGTTAATATACTCAAGAAAGGTGCCATGGCTAAAATGGATTAATATATCTCTTGATGTGTGATTCCCAGATTAATCAATGATTCAAAATCAGAAGTTTTTCCATATTTGGAAATAAGATTGCATATAATTTTCATGTTCATTTTTTTGCTTCTCACTGACAATTTTGGCTCCAACCTTCATACTGTTACAATTGTACTAGGAAAGTTGAATGTGTACCTAATTTCACTCTTTGTTAGGCATTCAAGTTTCTTGGCCTACTATTTTTCAGGACTGATTTTTCTTATAATCAAATAATACTATGAGTAATGTAATTTTTTGAAAGTCTTGAACTGTTTACCTTCTCAATGATATTATAAAAAATTATTCCAGACTAACTGCTGGATACCAATCTTGCAATTAGTACAACACTTCTCTTCTAAATGATGTAGGTAGAGTAGAATCTACATTGTGTAAAGTGATTTTGTGCGATGCACTTTGCAATTTTCATAAAATGGGGAGGGGGCAGGCTTTAAAGAAGTGAATGCACAAAGCTTTTGCTTTATGCTTGGAAAAACTCCTGGAATCTTTCTGATGATAAAATTTGCTTTTGAAGATGAAATGATGCATAGAACTATTTCACTGGTTTTTCAAGTTCAAAAGTGGAGTGATATAAGTTGATATGCTAAATGTTGGAAAGTGAGCAAAATTATGGATATGGATCATGCTTGGCATGAGCTACAAAGCAGTTTACCAAACTCCTGCTCAATGTTCTCTCTCTCTCTAGCATTTTGACTTGTGCTCATTGTTCTCTCTAACAATTTGAAAAACTTCTGCTCACTTTTCCTTGTCTGTGGAAAAATTTCTAACCAAAAGTAGTATGTGAGTTGTTTTGCATCCTGCAACTTTTATTTTTTTCAGAATTTCAAGCTGGCACTGAAAAGAATAAAATTTAATCCCATCATCAGAAATTAAAAGTGCAGGATTTACTTGCTAAACTCAAAACATGGTACTCCATAAAATGTTGTGAACATTGCACATGCTGTGCTAAACCACAATAGAACTGATCTGAAGGTTATAGCATTTAAATGCTGTTATTTTTGAGTGGAGATATAGCACACAATCTGTTCTGGTAAAATCATTAGAGCAAAAGTGTCTGCTACAAAAACACATTCCCATTGATATGGAACATGTAAGCACTGAGAAGATCATTCTTATTTTGAGTCTCCAATGTGCAAATTGGTAATTACAAAGTCCCTTGCTTGGAAAGGCCCGAGTTCAAATTCAGTCTACGACTCAAAGAACCTTTATGACTTCACAGCTAAACAGAAAATACTCTACTACCTTATAAAAGGGAAATAACATGACCTCTTCTCAGAAAATAGGCCAACCAGCCAAAGAAACAAGCAATCGACAGATATAAAACCATATATGCAAGGTAGATCAGCATGAAGTATCCATATGAGATATGATGGTGTTGTGTGAAGCAGCCTCCTCTGATGTCCTATAATAATCATGTCATTAACAAGTTGTTTTTAACATACTGGATAGCATGTGTCTTTATATAACTCAGATGTGTGACAAAACTAAAGAGACTGAGAAAACTCCAATCTACCATATCACAGATGTTCAATAGGGTTGAAATCAGGGCTCAGTGGAGGCCAGTCAAGCATGGTAACATTCATGTCCACAAACCACAAAGTTAAAGCAGTAGCCTTATAATGTGGTCTTGCTGAAAGAGACAATGGCCTGTTCTGTAGAAATGGCACAAAGTAGGAAGCATTGCATTGCATTGTCCAGAATGTTCAGATACCTCTCAGAGTTCAATGTTCATGACACCACAAACAGAGGTCCAAGGCCAAACCAGGACCATATTATCCCACCACCACCACCTTAAAATCTCATAGTTGGGTTATGCATTGTAGTAAGAGACATCCACCAGAGACCCATCCATCTGCTCACTAGAGGTAGTGCCATAACAAACTTTCAAGCTTCCACGTCCCACGGTACATGCTCTTTGCACCACTGAAGACAATGCTGCATGTTGGTTCAGGTAATGTGGGGCTTGCATACTGCAATAGAAACCCATGTTGTGAACATTGGTTCTGAATGTTTTTTTGTGCAGATTCGTGTTCCAGTCAATACCCAGAATTCTGCATACAACGTGTCAGGCGAAGAACAGAAGCTTTCATATATTATTATTGGCAGCACCCTACAATCATGTTTGGTGAATGTGGTGGGTCATCCACTGCAGGTAGCACATCAGTTAATGCCCTGTGCTGCCACCTCAGTATGGCAGCATTGATTGTTGACCTGAGGTAGCTAAATTTGTCAACTATCTATTGCTTGTGAAAAGATAGGCCTGCAACATGGCATCCTATTACAATGCCTCTTTCAAACTCCATCAGTTCTCTTCTCACATCCATTTCACTTAGACATGGTTGCACTGACTTAGGAGCATCATATTCTTCCAATTTATACTGGCTACAAACATGTGACTCATTACATGGCACAATGTACTTTACCCATGGGGATGTCTGTTGATTTCTTTACAAGCAGTGTATATAGTTTATGTATGGGAGATCAAAACATAAGGTGAGCCACCATGCACAGTGATATCTAATGTCAAAAAAAATTACAATTCATAATTAATTTTATAAGTTGGAATAAAAATTTAATCTGACAAAAAAAAAAAACTGTGTTAAAAATGCAACAAAATATGAGGGCTAATATAAAAAAAAAGCTAATGTACCAGAGAGTTCAAAAAAAAATTTTTTTTAATACATTTAAGAAAATAAAATTTCCTTTTGTGACAACACCAATGCCACTTAGAAATGCCAAATTCAGCCTGTGTGATACTATTAATCAAGGAGGTTACTTCAAAACTGTGATGTACTGAAGCTGTGGAACGCTTTATTTGTTGTGAGTAATTCACAAGCAATAAGCTGAGGTGCTTGACAAAAATATAACAATGTACAGTATATGAGAAAATGGTGCAGAGAACTGACAAGTGGAAGTCTTCACATCTATAATAGAAGGTTAAGTGAGAAACCGATTTTCAATCAACTGAGGATGAAATTATCTTTGAACCTTTCATTTCTTCAGTCCAACTTCTAGGAACCTATAAGGTTCTTAGAAGTTGGACTGAAGAAAATGAGGTTAGTATGTTGCAACTGCACAGATTATTAAAAGAAATGCATTTTTGGAATTTGCAGTGATCAGCAATAAAAAGTGGGTTCACTGCAACATTCCTGAAAGGAAATAGTCAGTCAAAACACTTGACATCGCCTCAAATCACAATATTTCAAATGAGGAAACCCACTGAAAATAACTGCTAATACATACTGTAAGACAAGAGAAACCCTAAGAGGTTTCTAAGAAAAGTATACTGACTGATAATTATTGACCTGAAAAAATTTGAGCATTGAGGAGAAAACGAAGCTAGGGGTGAGAATAAAAAAATTTGAGAGAGAGAGAGAGATGCCTGAGATGCTTCTCACCTGAGTCATGAACTGTACAAATATAAATCATTTTTGATTTGCAAGACATCTAGTTTTCTAAGTTTCCTTGTGTAGACTACCATACTTTTATGGTAGTCAAGTAAGGACTTTAAGAAAGATCATGTATTAAAGGGGAAAAAAAAATATTTTATTTTTTGAAAGAAAGAAGTTTGTTTGTTATTTAACAAATTAAAAATAAGCACTACAGTTAATGAATTTATTTTTTGTAAAAATGTACAAAAGCGAAGCAAAGGTTTTCCACTAGATTGATATCCAATTAAATCGGCATCCGTCTTGCAGTGAAGAAAAAACATCCTTATGCTGCATCATCTTTGTTCTTCTGTGAGGAAAGATATCTAGAGAAAATTACCTGATAAAGTACAAGATAAAACATAATAAATAAGCAAATTTGTAAATAATTCAAGACAGTTATAATAATAATAATGGTATGTTTTCAAATGCATTCTTGTATAATGTTATCATTCATTATCATGGCAAGTAGAGTAATTTTTTAAAATTTACCAACTATACGTGGTTCATCATCATACTATACATACTGTGTCATTCATATACGTGGTACATCTGTAACATGCGGTTATGTTATTATTATTACGGGCAACTCCAGAGCAACTCATCGAAGGAGGCCCCAAATCATGTTCATCCCAATTATTCGACATTCACACAGTATCTATCATACCTTGCCTTAAACTCATTCACTGTCACAGCACCCACTACAGACTCTGGCAGCTTATTCCACTCATTCAGCAAGACTCTAAAAGTAAAGAACCCAGCTCTAACACCCTTACTAATCACACTCTTGCCCAGCTTCCATGGATGTTCCCTAGTCCTCCCACCACTGTTTAAAGTGTCGTGAGTGTGTAATGCATAGTTTGATGAGCAACACCTGTGTTAGTGGACATGTTCTACGATGATTCTATGACTTCATGTTAGTTTGATAATAACTAACTTATCACAACTCTGTCCTCAGAATCATTTTGTCTCTAATTTTAGCAGAAAATGCAGTCAAAGTTTAGATGAATATTTTATATAACAAGAAATTAAATTTGTGTATGTGGTGTATTTTCATGACTAAATCCTTATTAGAGAGTAAACTAACTTCACATCCAGTTGCCCTTCATATCTTACACATCTTTTTTTGATCAGGTGCATATCGATTACTGTGTGCAGATATGATCAGCTGGTTTTTGAGATGGACCCAGACAACCAACAGCAACTAAGATGATGTCAAGTCTCCTGAAAGTTATTCTTCATTCCTTCAATTCATATGAAGATGGACTGAGGGAATGCCATTTACAGATTGTGGTGGATAAGACAATTGATTTTTCATAAAGTAGAGAGACAGACAGAGAGAACAAGAGGCCATTTCTGTAAGTTCTATAAGAAGGCATGAGTAAGGAAGAGGAATAGTTTTCCCCCTCATTCACTGTTTAAAGTGTCGTGAGTGTGTAAACAGTGAATGAGTTTAATGCATAGTTTGATGAGCAGCACCTGTGTTAGTGGACCTGTTCTACGATGGTTCTATGACTTCATGTTAGTTTGATAATAACTAACTTATCACAACTCTGTCCTCAGTAAATCATATTGCATATAAAAATATAAATTATTCATTGAACAATATGATTGACTTATTTACTCTTAATTTAAATTTTGAGGGGATGTGCTTTGCATTAGGGGAAAATACTAAGGAAAGTGATCGGAGCTTACTCCACCTTTACCACAAGTTGCCCCAGACTTGAACTATGTTCAGGCAAACTTGACTTACTTCTCTGTTTGCTTACTTGGGAAAAAGGATTAAAACCTAGCTTATAAAATTGCTTGGTATCTTTAACATTGTAATTAAATTGTCTAAGGTAAAACAAATATTTATACTCAGTGAAACAGTGAGGATGAAGGGAAGAAATATATGCTAAATAATGAAACACTGCACAGTTTCATGCGAGTTGAGGAGAAGTTTTGCATTTTGAGAAAAGGCCTGATAAAGGACTCTCTAATAAACATTTGTTTTTCTAGGAATTTGTTGTGAAAATCAAAATGCTCAGTCTAGTAAACTGATTAAGTACATGATAAACCAAAAACAGAATGAGCCAGTGAGAGAATGAATTTATCCTTTAAAGATAAAGGAGAACTCAAAGTATATTTTTTTATTTAGAAGTCTTGGATTCAATTTTATTTACTATGTATATAGTTTAGTTTCATTAAATACCATATTTTTCTCCTTATAAGATGCACTATTGTATTGGATGCATCATATTTTTTGAATGTTTTTAAAAAAAAAAAAAAATTCTTCGCAGCATAAGATGCCAAATTATGCATCAAATTTTTCATGTAAATATTAATTTTTTTATTTAAAATTTTAATACATGTATTATCCATTTATTAGATAAAAACAATTATTCTTAAAAAATCGTCCATTCATTAAAAAAATCTAACATATAACATAAAATCTACTCCATAATATAAAATGATAAGTTTTTTGTAACGTTTTTGTGTCACGTTTTTTGTCAAGTTATTTGAAACGTCTTGAAACTCAGAGCTACCCTGAGTGTCGAGTCATCAGAATTCAAGGAGAACAGGCCTACCAGTCTGGAACTCGGGGGTTTGGGTGCCGTAGGCTCTGGCGGGGGCCCCCCTTTCCAGTCATCAGAATTCAAGGAGAAGCTTGAATTCTGTATGCGTAGGCACCAGGAGGGGTGAAATCCCCTTTCGAGTCATCAGAATTCAAGGAGAACCGGCCTAACAGTCCAGAACTCTGGGGGGGGGGGGGGGGCCTAGGCATCAGATAGTGGTGGAGCCCCCCTAGTATATATATATAATATAAACAAAATAATTTTTATAAATTTCATTAATCTTCTTTTCAAATCTTTATTCATCTTCACTCTCAAAATTTTGTGAAGTTGATTCTTCATCAGAAACCGAGTCATCGCTGTCTTGAAATAACAAGTCATCCTCTGCACCGTCAAGAAAATTACTAATGCCACACTTCTGAAAAGATTTTATAATAATTTCAGGTTTCACTTCATAACACAAACTCTTTACCCATTTGCACACCTGAGAAATTGTGGCCGTCTTTCTCCTATCGGTAGATTTTTCCTCAAAATTTGGAGATTGCATCCAATTGACCTATTTTTCCTTCGTAAATCCTTTAAATTGTTTGTTTATTGATATATCTAAGGTTGAAGTATAGAGGTGAGTCCTCCTGAGATCCTATTTTTGTATTCATTTTGTGAAGTTCATTCTTAACAGTTTCAGTTTTATGGCATTTAAGCTGATCATATACTAACAAAGCAGGTTTCCAGACATAAACCGTCAGAACATATGGACCACACCTTCTTTATCCATAACTTAATCTCTTCCATTCCATCTTTTTGGATGAATATGAATGTAAACTCCTTTGGGAAGTTTTTCTTGTAAAACACATCAGTGTATAAGATGCACTGGTTTATAAGACACATTCGGCTTATAGGATGCGTCCCAATTTTCAGATAAATTTTAGGCACAAAAAAGCACATCTTATAAGGCAAAAAATACAGTATATATATATAAAGAAGAGGTGTATATTACATGATAAGCAATAGGTGTGTAGGGCACACCCACAGAATAGTAATATCACCGATATTACATTTTTGCATTTATTCCTGTTAAAGACTGCCCTAATTGTTTCCTGGCTTCACGTGATGATTCCTAAAATTAAATACAATATATTAATGCTTCATGAAGAAGATAGCTTTCTGAGTATAAACACTGCATCATATTCATGCTAATAGCCTGGGTGTTTGGTCAAAAATACAGATGACTGAGTGCTTTGAACAGATGTACAGATGGCATAGTGAGTCAGCATTCAAGTGGCTTAAACCACCCAGAAGGCAAGGTGAGCACTTAGACAATAGCACCCAGAAATCAGTGGCGGTCATTGGTTATTGTGTCAATCAATCCAATTAAATGTAGTCATTTGTTATGCGTTGTGTTTTTGTTTTTTCTGCGTTTCATCTGTTTCGCATGCATGAAGTGTGATTATGTGTTTATGATACCGATATAGACAAGTTTTTAATATATAATTTTCTATAAATAATTTATAACTTTTTTGTCCATATTTATAATAGGAAACAGTGTTGACTATCCACTGAATGTCCCATTTTCTACCAATTTGGTAGAGGAGTCCTCCTCTACCAAATTTACTATTATATTAAGCCTTTGAGTATTTCAAATATACCAATCAAATATAGCATTCTCCTTCATTATTGTTTTCTAATATATCTTAAAACAAAAGCCTTATTCCCCACTCTATACAGATTTGGTTACAATTAATTCATACACTGAAGTATTCAAACTTATCCTACAATTAATTGCACTGGACCAATTGAGATGAGCACTGATATGCTAAGCACACTTAAGGCTTTCATACATTGATAAAAATGCAATCATACAGTCAAGCTAATGTGAATTTTGTAGCACGAGCTACATAAGCCACATGACAACACCATCATCATCATCATCATCATCATCAAATTCCTGCCATGTACCCTCAAGGGGTGTACAGGATATGACAGTACTACATGAAAAAATTACATCATTACTAACTTCCTATCTACAATTTTCCTCCAAATCAGTCTGTTACTTGTCAAGACTCCAACATTATCAGATCTTATATTTCTATCGTCTAAGGCACTTTGTACCGTATCAATCCACCTATATCTTGGTCTTCCTCTGGGTCGTTTTCCTGCCAACCTGGAAGAGAACACTTGTTTTGCTAATCTTTCCTCTCCCATTCTATTTAAGTGACCATACCATCTGAGATTAGCTCTGCTAACGCATTCCTGGATGCTGACAATGTCAAGTTCTTTCCTAATATCCTCATTTTTAATATGATATTGCCATTGATGCCATCTGTTCACGCCTCTAATCTTTCTCAGGACTCTCATATCTGCGGTCTCTAGTCTTTGGTCAAGTGTTTTACTTCTGACCCAGCTCTCAGATCCATAAGTTAAAATTGGTTTGAACACAGTCTTGTATACAGCTAATTTAGTGTTCCGACTAATTTCTTTCTTATTCCATATGAATTTATTCAATTGACTTCCCACGATACCAGCTTTGCTGATTCTGTTGTCTATTTCTATATTTAGTTTACCATCTTCAGTAAAAATTGTGCCTAAGTAGCTGAAATGTTTTACTTGTTCCACAGGTTCTCCATTCACAACACAGTTGACATTTTCAATGATTCTGCCTATTTTCATTGTCTTTGTCTTTTTATTGCTGACCTTCATACCATATCTATTACAACAGCTATTCAATTTAGTCAGAGAATCTTGCAGACTTGTAGCGGATTTATTTAGAAGTATAACATCATCCGCATAAAGCAAAGAGCTGACATTAACATCTCCAATTTTGATATCATGTTTAATACCACTTTCCTTCATAATGTGATCCATATAGATAATGAATAACAGAGGGGATAATGTACATCCTTGTCTCACACCAGATTTAACATTAAACCATCTTCCTGTACTTCCTTCAATTCTAACTGCTGACTCACAACTCAAATAAAGACTAAGTATTGCTTGATATAATGCCCCATTGACACCATATAACTGCAGCGTATTGAATAGCTTCTCTCTTGGCACCTTGTCATATGCCTTTTCCAAATCGACAAAACTTAAATACAGATCTTTGTTATATTCCCATGCTTTCTCGACTATTTGTCGTAAAGTGAAGATCTGATCCTGACAGCCTCTATTTGGCCTGAATCCAGCTTGTTCTTCACCAAGCTTTTCTTCCACAATTCTTCTCAACCTTTTCTCAAGTATACTTGCATAGATCTTGCCAGGAACACTCAGTAGGGAAATACCTCTGTAATTCTCACATTCAGTTTTATTTCCCTTTTTATATATGGGTACTATGAGAGCTCTACTCCAATCATCGGGAATTCGTCCCTCTGTCCAGGCTTTCTGAACTATGCAGTGCAGCCACTGTAAGACTCTTATACCACCATACTTCAGCATTTCTGGTCGAATATCATCTACTCCTGCTGCCTTTCCACATTTCAAGCCTTTGATGGCTTTTTCTACTTCAAGTATGGATATGTATTCCTGACTGCATGCCTGGTCAGTGTTTTTTATCACTGTGCTGTCATCACTGCTTGTTTCATTTAGCAGTTTTTCAAAGTAATTACTCCATACTTCAAGGATATCTTTTTCTCCTGTTTTCATTTCACCTTTATCATCTCTAATTCCTTTTACAGCACTCTTTCCTCCATTCCTAAGCTTCTTCAACAACCTCCAGAATATTTTGCCACCTTCTTGATATTTATTTTCTATATTCTTGCCAAAGTCCTCCCATGACTTTTGTTTAGCTAGTTTTACACACTGTTTAGCTTTCTTACATTTGTCTCTGTATTCTGTAAGAGTAAAAGCTGACTTATTTGCCAGGAACTTTTGATATGCTTTCTTCTTTTCCTTCACTGCCTCTTTAACTTCCTGTGTCCACCAGGGAGTTCTGATTTTTTTATCTTTGCACACAACCTCACCACATGCCTCTCTGGCAGAATCAATCAATGTTTCCTTCAGAGTTTGCCACTGAATCTCTAAGGTTTGATTCCTGTTCTCAAACTCTTTCATTTTCTTTTCAATAATATTTCTGTATTTTAGTCTACAGTTTACATCTGAGAGCTGCTCAACTTTTATTCGCTTTAAAACTTTCTTACATGTTATTCTTTTCAATATGAAATTCAATTTTATCCTGCTCAAGACTAAATAGTGATCACTTCCAATTTCAAATCCTCTGTACACTCTGGTGTCCTGCACCAGGGAGAAAACATCACTATCAACAATAACATAGTCAATGAGACTTTTCTTATTCCTAGCCTCTTCTCTCCATGTGAATTTGTGCACATTTTTATGTTGGAACATGGTGTTAGTAATAACCAGTCCATGTCCTGAGCAGAAATCCAACAGATATTTGCCATTATTATTAGCTTTGCTCTTTTCTCCAAATTTTCCCAAAATATTTTTGTATGTCTCACAATCATTTCCTACTCTACTATTTAGATCCCCAACAAGGACCAACTTTTCATTTTTCATTGTGTCAGTTGCTTTTTCTAAAGCCTCAAAAAATTCCTCCACTTCTACCTTAGTGGAACCTTCTGTGGGACCATAGGCACAAATAAGTCTCATTGTCCAGTTCCCCATTCTCATATTTGCCCACATTACTCTACTTGAGACTGACTGCCATTCAAGAAGATTAGCCTCGTATTTTGTGTTGAATACTATGGCTACTCCTTCTTTTCCTTGATTGTTATTGCCTGAATATAACATTTTGTATTTATTGCTCAGAAAGATGACAACACATCCAACTGAAATGGGCATGAGATGCCACTGATACAGGAATACCTTGTATAGTACTGTTTTGAACAACTTGGGTTTTGGTCTAATGTGGTTTTTATTATTACACTTGTCATTATTACACTAACATTGGCAACACTGACCGGCGACTCTCGGATGCCGCCAGTGACAGTCAAGAGCCACGTTTATGCAGTAGTTAATCTATTGGCTCTCACGTAGACATGTTCTTTCTCCATGGCATTTTATTATATACATTAATATTAGTATTTAATATTTTTTTTTTATTTAAGTATGAGTGAAAAGAGAGACATAACAAAGAAGACACTGTTGGAGTAACAATGTCTTCAGGATGCCGATATGGACAAGTTTTTAATATATAAGTTATTTCTATAAATTTTTATAACAAAAGTTATAAAAATTTATAGAAAAAATTTACAAAAAAACGCAAGTGGTTGACATTAGAAAAGAAACTTGAAATTATAAAATGTCACGAGAATGGCGCTTCGTTTGATAAAATAGCACATGAGAATTCAATGAATGAGTCATCTGTATGAAAATTATTCATAGCAAAGAAAAGATTAAACAACATGGAAAGAACACCGCTTCTTATATGTCAAAAAGTTATCACGAGAAATCGATCTTCTACAATGGAAAATATGGAACGCCTTCTAATGATCTGGATTGAAGATTGTAATCAGAAAAAGATTCATTTGAGTCAAATGATAATCCAGGCAAAAACAACAAGTCTATATGACAAAATAAAAGAAAATGAAAGCGAAAATGAAGGAGGTACAACCAGTGAAACTTTTATAGCAAGTCACGGGTGGCTCTACAATTTCAAAAAACGTATGGGACTCCATAACGTAAGAATCCAAGGTGAAAGCGCAAGTTCTGACACTAAAACTGCAGAATTATTTCCCAATGAATTGAAGGAGCTTATTGAGAAGGAAGGCTACACTTCTGATCAAATTTTTAACGCTAACGAGACTGGCTTATTCTGGAAAAGACCATCGCGCACATTTCTAGCAGAGAAGGAAAAAACACAAGCTGGGTATAAAGTGTCAAAAGACCGATTGACACTTTTACTAGGAGGTAATGCATCAGGTGATTTAAAATTGAAGCCACTGTTAGTGTACAGAGCAGAAAACCCAAGAGCTCTTAAGGGCTTTACAAAGAACAATTTACCTTTCGTTGCCGTTCGAATGAAAAAGTGTGGGTGACTCCGTTCAATTTGACTGGTTTAGGGCAAAAAAAAAACTTTTTTTTTGCCCTGAAGTTAAAAGCTATTGTAAAAAGAATGATATTCCTTTCAAAATTTTGCTTTTATTAGACATTGCGCCAGGCCATCCAATTCTGTTGACTGACCGACACGAAAATGTCAAAATTCATTTTTTCCCTCCAAACACAACATCAATTCTGCAGCCGATGGATCAAGGCGTTATCTCCACTTTCAAGGCTTACTATTTAAGACAAACTTTTGCTCAAGCTATTAAAGCTGCAGCAGAAAAAGATTCTTGGGCTTTGAGTGAATTTTGGAAGAAATTTAACATAAAAGATGCCATTCAAAATATTTATGAATCTTGGCAAGAGGTGACTCAAAGCAACATGAGAGCCCTATGGCATAATATCTTGCCACATTATTCAAAGGACTTTGTTGCCTTTGCAACACAGAAAGAGGAAATCTCAAAAGAAATTGTGCAGATGGGCAAAGATCTTGGTTTTACAAGTTTAGATTGTAACAATGTGAACGAATGTATTGATTCTTATTCAAATGATCTGGATGATGAAACCTTTTTGGAGTTGGAACAACAACGAGCCTATGAAGCAGAAGAAGATGAAGATGACCCCCTGATGTCATGGTTGAAGAATTTTCCTTTGCTGACCTTTCAACTTTTGTGAGAAAAATCGACGAAGCTTCCGACTTTCTCATAAATGCCGACCTGAATTTGGAAAGAAGCATCAAAGTGAGACAAAGTCTCAATAATGCCATCAAATGCTACAGAGATCTAGTACTTGAAGAGACAAAGAAGACAAGGATGGTTCAACGAACACAACACTAAAAGACTACTTTAGTAATAAGTAAATTATGCTAAAATTGAAGAAATATTATTTGTTTTGTTTTCTACAACTTTTATATCAGTTTAAAAGGATTTTATTTGTTATTTAGTTAATAAAAATAGCAATTTTTTTTCATTTTTAAACATTTTTATTATTCTAAATTTTTGTAATAAACAAATTAAATTGAAAACCTTTATAAATAGAGCTCGAACAATGCGGTTTTGCATAGCACGGACGCTTCTTGGAACCAATTAACTGCGCTATACAAGGTATTCCTGTGTGTATATATATATATTTTTTTTTTTTTCTTATAAAATTCATGTCAGTTTCACCGTATGATTGCATTTTATCAATGTATGAAAGTTTTAAGAGTGCCTAGTGCATCAGCACTCATCTTAATTCGTCCAATGCAATTGCATAAAAAGCAATGTACAAAGCAGTGTGTGTGTGAATATATATACATACTGCTTGGAAAGAAGTCAACGGACACCATAGTGTGAGGAACAAACAGCCATGGCAGACAACTTAAAAAGATGTAGGCCCTCCTTTCACTGTGATGACTGCAGCAATCCTACATGGCATACTCTCCACAAGTGTATGCTAGTCATCAATGGGAATTTTGAGCCATTCTTCCTGTAGGCAACGTAACGAGGTCCTGGATTGCTGTGGGGGGGGCAGACGTCCTTGACTTCACCTGATGCTCCAGTTCATCCCACAGATGTTCATTAGGGTTGAGATATTAGGGCTCTGTGGAGGTAAGTCAAGTGTAGTGACATTCATGTCCACAAACTATACAGTTACACAGCCTTACAACACAGTGCATTGTCTTGCTGAAAGAGACAATGGTTATTCCATAGAAACACTACAAAGTAGGAAGAATTGCATTATCCAGAATATTCAGATACCTCTGAAAGTGCAATGTTTGTGGCACCACAAACAAAGGTCTGAGGAGGCCAAATCAGGAATATACCATTGATGAAACTGCCACTTTCAAATTTCGTAGCTAGAGCTGTGCACTCTAGTAAGAGACATTCACCGAACGTCTGCTTAGTAGAGGGTGTAGCATGACTTTTTGCTCCATAACACAGCTTTTCAAGCTTCCATGTCTCATTGTACACACTCTTTGCACCACCGAAGATGACACTACATGTTGGTTTGGGTAATGTGGGGCTTGCATATTATGGTCCTACAATGGAAACACATGTGATGGGGCCTCAGTTCTGAATGTTTTTGTGCAGATTCATATTCCAGTTGATGCCTGAAATTCTGCATTCAACATGTCTACGGACAAATGATGGGATTTACATATCATTCTTCACAGCACACTACAGTCGCATTCATTGAGTGTGGTGGGTTGTCCACCGTAGCATTTCAAGTTGATTCCATGCTCGTCCATCTCAGTATGATTGTTAACCTGAGATGGCTGAATTTGTCAACAATTTGCCAAACAGATAGAACTGCAACATGGTATCCTATCAATGCCTCTTTCAAACTTGGTCAGTTCTGTTCTCGTTGCACTGATTTGGGAGAATCATATTACCTCAATTTATGCCTGCTACAAACATGTAACTTGTTACATGGCACAATACACCTTGTCCATGGAGGCGTTCGTTGAAAAAATGCTTGTAAATTTACTTAACACTCAGTGTCAAAACAGTAACATGTATCTGGAAGGATACATCTGGTGTGTACACACCACACCACACATACACAAAAACAAGTAATTTTAAAGAGAAAGAATTAAATTTACTTATTAGCACTTTGGCTGTCTTTTCAGACATAATTCAGATATATTTTCAGACACAAGGAAAGAGGCAGAACAGAGGCATGCTATATTTTAACTGCTGGCTGAATTCTGCAGCCATCTATAGAGAACTGCATCATTAGAAGAAATAGCTATAGCTCTATGTGTCAGCATTTTAAAAATACCAGGATGTTTGGCTAAGTGATGGAGCAATAATTTATCTTCTAGTGAGTGCATGCATGTTGGCTTTTTATAAAGAGAAAAAGATAATGAACCATTTGAAAGATGGGTGACTAATGTATCTAGGAAGGAAAGATAATAATTTGAATCTTTTTCTGGAGTGAAGTTGTTTCTTTTAGTTAAATGCCAGTATATTAAAAAAAAAATTTGAAAAGCTCTAATACAGCGCACAAGTTTTTTTATTTGTTTTTTTTTTAAGAAAACCCCACCCACAGAAGGTTGCAAATGTAAAACAATTATTATGGATGTATTAATATATGGAAGTTAAATAATGCAGAAACACTAGAGAACAAACATGGAACTTTTTCAAGCCACTGGCTTTCAATAAGCAGAAAGGTAGGTTCGTGCAGGGTGATAAAAACTATCTACCGCCTAAAGACATTCAGAAATATCCATGAACATTCATACTGTAGTATGGATGTTCATGAATATCTTTAGGTCACACAAGTTTGTTTGTGTAGCCAAGTGAACAGTGTCACTTGGCTACGCAAACTTGCAGCCACAATTATGCAGAGAATGCAATGCACAGTTTTCTTCACATCCAGACAAATATCTAAAGTAGAAATAATGGACAGCACTGCTAATGATGTTCATTTGGATGTAGTCGATATCCTAGACAGCTGTAATCCATTAAAATAGGAAAAAAGGTGTTCTTAAAAAATTATAACTAAACCTGATCCGGGTAGCACTACTATCATAAAGAATCAAACAATATATATATATATATACACACACACATACACACAGTAATCTACCAATTATCTGATCCTTCAGTTATCAGAATAGTAAGTTTGGATAACTGAAGCACACGCATACATAAAAGTCATGCCATTACCAGCTCAACAACATGGTATTCTTAAAACAGTGACACATAGGACCATAGCTATTTCTTCCAACAACACAGTTCTCTTGCAACAGAACTTGGTTATTTATACTACATTTTTCAGTCAATAGATACAATCCCTATAAAAATTGAACAGATGAAATACATCATGTCCCATTTCATCTCCCTTTCCTGACATACAAGTTCACAGCAAAACTATTCCCTATATCCAGAAAATGTTTGAATATTATCTTTTCATGCTACTTTTAAACCACTTATCAAACTAGAAACCCTTATCCATTCTTTTAAAAACAACTTTTATCCTTTGACAGATTCAGGAGTGTATGAAGCATGATTTATTTTTTCTATGTGGCTTCTACCTATTATAGGTTGCAAACCTACAGAGGGTTGTCAACTTAGCCCACCTACAGTACATTAGTGCTGTAAGTGGGCTAAGGGATTTTTTTTATTTATTCTAATATATATATTTTTTATATATTTTAACATAATCTAGAAACAATGTTCATGCTACTTCAGGCCTCCAATAAGCAGAGTGGTAAACTCACACCAAGAGATGAAATTAATCTCTTGCCCATGGCAGGAAATGTGTTTGAACCTGTGGCTTATTGGTTAGAGAGCAAGTATGCTAGCTAGTACACCAACCAGGCCTGCAACTTAGCCTGTTATAGAAAGACAGGAGGACTTGTTAAGAAATATATATAATATTCATCCAAGCTTGATTTGCTTCCTCAGCCTTAAGTAAAAGGCTGGTTATAATCCACTAATTTTGAGCCTTACCCAAGGGCTCGAATTGTGGAAATACCTTATGAATTCTGAAAATGCCTTCTGAATATGAATGCTGTGCCGAACAAAGCAGCCTTTTGCAATTGCCCGGTTTTTAATCCACCTAACTCAAGTACTTCTATGTGTTTTTTCAGTGTTTTGGGGATAGCACCTATTATTATGGGAACAACTTTCATTTTCTTTTGCCAAATTCATTCAACTTCGATTTGCAACTTGCGATACTTTGTAATTTTTTCAGTTTCTTTTTTGTCAATTCAGCTATCTCCTGGTACTAATATTTCAATAAACTGAACACTCTTGTTTTCACCTTTTTTCAACCACTGTTATATTGGATGTATTACATTCCAAGTTTTTGTCATTCTGGATTTTGAAATCCCAGAGTATTTTAGCTTTTTCATTCTCAATCATCTTTTGGTCAACTTTATGCTTTCAATAGTCTTTAGATACTTTAAACCCGTACTTTTTACATAAATGCCAATGAATTATCTTAGCCACATTATCGTGCCTTTTACGGTACTCAATTTGTGCGATTTTGCTAAACCCACTTACAAAGTGGTCTACCATTTCTTCCTTCTCTTTAAACAATCTGCATTTACTGTCTTCTTGTTGAATTTTTTGTATTTTTGCCTTCAGCAAAATACAAAATTTATTATTTTGTATTTTGATTACACACACACACACACACACACACACACATAAATAAGTTTTTTACCTTGGGAATAATGTATATTATTAGGGTTACCAAGTAATTTTATAAACTTGGTTATTTTACTCCTAATCCCAAGTAAGTTTGCGCCTGAATGTAGTTCAAGTCTAAAGGTGGTAAAGACCACCTTTAGACTTGAACTACGTTCAGGCGCAAACTTAACTGTTTGCTTACTTGGGATTAGGAGTAAAATAACCAAGTTTATAAAATTACTTGGTAACCCTAATAATATATATATATATATTTTCATTATAGCAATTCAGAACTAACATACCAAATACTGGACATTCTTCATATAGTATGAAATGGAATAAAAATTAGAGTACTGCATACAAATCTATTACAAGTCTGAGAAACTATTTTTTGAAGTCAGCATCAGCAATGAAACACTCTGAAAACCTCAATGAGTATAGCTGCATCGATTTAATAAAATAATCTACAACCACTGAAGACCAACTTTAGCTCAATGGCTAATTATAAATAATTATGAGAAAATAAGTAATTTTATTTATTAAAGTACTGAATTGTTTCTACAATTATTTGAGTCAATACTCTGTGATCTGGACAAGTGTCCCCGCCCCCTCTCCATTTTTGTGTTTCAAGGATACTGGTTTGAAATCCAGCAAAATATCAGCAACTTAATAAATTACATTATTTTGTTTTCTTGTGGTGTTGAATCAATACCATTAAATAATTAAAATAAGTAACTGCAGATGAAAAACAATGAAAATTAGACCACTGCCAATCCCATTAGGGTTTGCCACTTACAGAATTTACATTCATCACTAAGTTTTGACATGCAACACTTATAATATTATGTATATGTTGTTACATCCTGAATGAAGAACTTTAAAAAAAAAATAAAAAAAAAGAAACAATTCATTCAGGATTTAACAAGTCAGAAAAATCAGCTGAGAGAAAAAACTTGTACTCGAGCAGAAAAAATAAAGTACTGGCTGTAAATAGAAATAGAATTACCTCCTTTTAGGAGAATTGTAATACCATGTAAAGAACTTTGAGTATAAATTAGTATTATATGAATGCATCATGTATACAATAAATGGGTAAATTAGATGTAAACAATAGTCCAAAGGGTCACAGGCAAGCTTGAGGCATTGGCAACCTCGGAAGGCGACGCACATTAGTTTCCCGGAAGGTGCTGCCAGAGATCTTGCAATGTGACAAAATTCCCGTGGCTGAAGAAAGTAGCAGGTGGAAAAAGATCGCAAAAAGAAGAGGGCACTATTGCAGCTAATAACAGGGTGCTAAAAAGGGGAGAAGGAAGGGAGAATAAAAAGGGTTTGCACCCCTTTCTCAAGGCTTTTTTTCGCCTATTTTGCTGGATGATGATTCGACTTCTCCCATGGACCGGAAGTTCCTGATAGCGTTTCTTGATGATAGTACGATATCGGACGGTGTGCCTTTCCCTTCGATGTCGGAATTTCTGCCGGTACGAAAGCGTGAGATGTTGGCATATGCTGTCTTCGCTCCTTCGCTGAAAGTTCCAACGGAATAATATCACGGACATATACCAGAACTGGCAGTAGAAACGATGATGGTCCGAAACAGATCGAGAATAGACGAGGGAAAAATGCCAGGTGCAGAGCATAGCTTAATCTGATGACCATAGTGACCCACCACATGGATGCAGGCTTATGGAAGTATCAAGAGGTAATTCAAACAAAGAAGGACAGTTCAGACAGACCTGGAGATCCTGCCCCAAGAAATGGTAAAGTACAGATTTTGTTGTATAATTACCCAGTCAGTAAAAGGGAAAGATCACTGCAGTGTAATAATCGAGTATGGACAGTATTTAAGAACTTTAAGTGATTATTTAGCAGTGGGTAATGTCAATAAAACAAATTGTCTGGAATGATTATAGATGATTGTGACTAGTTTAATATGCAAGACGAACATAGTAGGTAAAAGATTGATTAGAACTGTATAATGTGTGTTTAATCTCTAACTTAAAAGAAGGATTTATTGTTCATGCATTAGAGTATTAATCAGTTTGATACAGTTTGATTTAGCATGTCATTGAACTAATTGAAAGTGAGATTGGTCTAAGTGTATATTATGTCTTTAGATTCCAATAAATATGTTTTTTCTTCTATACCTAAGTTTTGCCTGTGATATGAACCAAAACTACCACTCGTTAATCTGAACCATAGGCGGGGGGGGGGGGGATTGAAAGAAAGGTATAATATGTTGTTATAGAAGTTACGACTGCAAACCAGAATTTACTTAGCCACAGTAAAGCGTTTAATTCATGAGTTTAAGCACTAAATTGATTCACCTATGTGCACCAAAAGTCTGGAAAAGTCTCCCTGAATAAGAGTCCTCTCTATTCTAAGATATTGGCTAGCGCAGCTTTAAAAAATAAATTTGTCAATATCTGAAGAGGAGACAGCCCTAGAAAGAAATTAGAGGATTCGTTTCTTTTAGCAAGGAATAACCTTTAACAGTCAAGGTAAGCACGTGAGTAAAAATTAGGAATCGGCTAGAGATATAGAATTTACTTTCCTTATAGAATGAACACGTAAGAAGTGATACAGATATTACAGTCAGGGAAATTTTGTAAGTCTTATAGTTATTGTAGAGAGGAAAATTCACAAGGAAGTAAATTAATATAGGAAAAGTAAGTGACGCCATAACAATGTTCTACAATAATGCTACCCATAAAAGATTAAAACCTGCTGTATAGGGACATGTGGACGAACAAATAGTTATAAAATACAGAAACACCATTCGAGCACGAGCGAGAGATACAAAACCTGTTCTTTTCAAGCTTCCTGTATTTGACAAGCAATGTGATAGCAGTGTTGTAAAGGTAATGAAAATCATTCATCATCCAAGATAAATTACTTTATGTTTTAAATTTTTTAAAATTTTATTTATATTTTAATACTGAATATATATATATTTTGAATTAACATATTTATTAATGAATTAAACTAATATTATGAATAAATAAACATTTATAATTAAGCAAAAATAGTATACATTTTTGTTTGGTTTCGTTAATTTTTTTATAGCCTATGAATTCTTGCTAGCTACCACAGAAAATAATTCCTATAAACATCAAGTCAGCTCCTTGCATTTATTATACTGAAAAACGACACAAAATACAACTGAACATGATCTATTTCACAATGGTCTCTTGACATGTCAGAGATTACTTGCTATTATGGTATTAAAAAAATACAACAGAATGCCGAGACCTAGAAATACAAGCAGATTCTTCTCAACATTTCAGATAATGAAAAACCATAAAAATTATTTCATGTTTGTTTTAATATCAATTTTTTTAAAAAATAAATGAGACAAAACTAACACTTTTTAGGCATTACTCTTATGATCAACAAACAAACAAACAAACAATACATAGAATTTAACCTAACATACCGTTATTTCTGTCCTTTAGGCTTGACTTCTTTATAATTACTGTTCCTTTTTGGTTTGAACTTCAAATACTGTGCATAGCTTGTCAACAGCTCTTCCCAGTAACATAATATATCTTCCATCTTCAAATGATTCCAGATGAAATTAAAACCTCTAACAGAAATACAATAATAATGCTTTCAAATATACTGAATTTAACATAACATTATTAAAATAAATGGTAAAATATACACAATTAAATTACTTTCATTAGTGACATGGTAGGTAATGATATAGATCAGGCAGATATTGTTATATTTAACCAGTATGGAAGTCAATGTAGATAATCTAATTTATGTATGTTCTACTTCAGTCTTAATTGTCCAGATTCAGCTCTTTTTCCAAAACAAGATGAAGAACCAATTTCAAAAATTATTCATAAATAATAGTTTTCTATCTCAGTTCAATATGACAGCTTTCATTCTTTAGCTTTGCCTCTGCTATCTCTCTCCTACCAACAGGCTCTGGGTTTAAATCCCATTGTGATATGGCAAATGATTTTCATCTTCTGGCATGATGCCACCACCTACTGGAGGCCTAAAGCAGCTTGAAAAGTTTCTAGTTTAGTTTTTAGAGAAGGGTTTATTACTGACAAGCTTAAATCTATTGTTCACCAGTTTCTTCTTCTTCTCCCCAACCATAAGGATAAACAATAGGTTACATACAAATATTGCCTTAAAAAAAAAAAAAGTGCCCGTCTTTCTCTTAATCTTATCAAACAGAGAAAGAAAGTGAGAGCAATCCAAACATAATTATGAATATCAATTCATGTAACTGTTGCTGAATAAAACATCAAGTCAACTCCTTGCATTTATTATACTGAAAAATGGAAAATGACACAAAATACCACTGAACGTGATTTATTTCACATGCAGCCTCTTGACATGTCAGAGATATCTTGCTATTATGGTATTAAAAAACACAACAGAATGCAGAGACTAGAAATACAAGCAGATTCTTCTCAATATTTGCATACCCTTACTTTGTCAATTCCATCACAATTTAGGTAAAATATTATTGATTCCTATTCAGTCTAGTTATTCATTCAGTACAGTATAGTAATTAGACATACACTGGAATTTCATTAAGAGAATTAAAATTATAGCTACTGTATTTGCTGGTGTATAAGATGCACCCCCCCTTTTTTGTACACATTTTTAGGAAATAAACTTTATCATTGAATATTATAATGAATTTATCATCATCATCATCATCAAATTCCTGCCATGTACCCTCAAGGGGTGTACAGGATATGACAGTACTACATGAAAAAATTACATCATTACTAACTTCCTATCTACAATTTTCCTCCAAATCAGTCTGTTACTTGTCAAGACTCCAACATTATCAGATCTTATATTTCTATCGTCTAAGGCACTTTGTACCGTATCAATCCACCTATATCTTGGTCTTCCTCTGGGTCGTTTTCCTGCCAACCTGGCAGAGAACACTTGTTTTGCTAATCTTTCCTCTCCCATTCTATTTAAGTGACCATACCATCTGAGATTAGCTCTGCTAACGCATTCCTGGATGCTGACAATGTCAAGTTCTTTCCTAATATCCTCATTTTTAATATGATATTGCCATTGATGCCATCTGTTCACGCCTCTAATCTTTCTCAGGACTCTCATATCTGCGGTCTCTAGTCTTTGGTCAAGTGTTTTACTTCTGACCCAGCTCTCAGATCCATAAGTTAAAATTGGTTTGAACACAGTCTTGTATACAGCTAATTTAGTGTTCCGACTAATTTCTTTCTTATTCCATATGAATTTATTCAATTGACTTCCCACGATACCAGCTTTGCTGATTCTGTTGTCTATTTCTATATTTAGTTTACCATCTTCAGTAAAAATTGTGCCTAAGTAGCTGAAATGTTTTACTTGTTCCACAGGTTCTCCATTCACAACACAGTTGACATTTTCAATGATTCTGCCTATTTTCATTGTCTTTGTCTTTTTATTGCTGACCTTCATACCATATCTATTACAACAGCTATTCAATTTAGTCAGAGAATCTTGCAGACTTGTAGCGGATTTATTTAGAAGTATAACATCATCCGCATAAAGCAAAGAGCTGACATTAACATCTCCAATTTTGATATCAGGTTTAATACCACATTCCTTCATAATGTGATCCATATAGATAATGAATAACAGAGGGGATAATGTACATCCTTGTCTCACACCAGATTTAACATTAAACCATCTTCCTGTACTTCCTTCAATTCTAACTGCTGACTCACAACTCAAATAAAGACTAAGTATTGCTTGATATAATGCCCCATTGACACCATATAACTGCAGCGTATTGAATAGCTTCTCTCTTGGCACCTTGTCATATGCCTTTTCCAAATCGACAAAACTTAAATACAGATCTTTGTTATATTCCCATGCTTTCTCGACTATTTGTCGTAAAGTGAAGATCTGATCCTGACAGCCTCTATTTGGCCTGAATCCAGCTTGTTCTTCACCAAGCTTTTCTTCCACAATTCTTCTCAACCGTTTCTCAAGTATACTTGCATAGATCTTGCCAGGAACACTCAGTAGGGAAATACCTCTGTAATTCTCACATTCAGTTTTATTTCCCTTTTTATATATGGGTACTATGAGAGCTCTACTCCAATCATCGGGAATTCGTCCCTCTGTCCAGGCTTTCTGAACTATGCAGTGCAGCCACTGTAAGACTCTTATACCACCATACTTCAGCATTTCTGGTCGAATATCATCTACTCCTGCTGCCTTTCCACATTTCAAGCCTTTGATGGCTTTTTCTACTTCAAGTATGGATATGTATTCCTGACTGCATGCCTGGTCAGTGTTTTTTATCACTGTGCTGTCATCACTGCTTGTTTCATTTAGCAGTTTTTCAAAGTAATTACTCCATACTTCAAGGATATCTTTTTCTCCTGTTTTCATTTCACCTTTATCATCTCTAATTCCTTTTACAGCACTCTTTCCTCCATTCCTAAGCTTCTTCAACAACCTCCAGAATATTTTGCCACCTTCTTGATATTTATTTTCTATATTCTTGCCAAAGTCCTCCCATGACTTTTGTTTAGCTAGTTTTACACACTGTTTAGCTTTCTTACATTTGTCTCTGTATTCTGTAAGAGTAAAAGCTGACTTATTTGCCAGGAACTTTTGATATGCTTTCTTCTTTTCCTTCACTGCCTCTTTAACTTCCTGTGTCCACCAGGGAGTTCTGATTTTTTCTATCTTTGCAGACAACCTCACCACATGCCTCTCTGGCTAAATCAATAAATGTTTTCTTCAAGGCTTGCCAC
Source organism: Typopeltis vanoorti (assembly GCF_054136105.1). NCBI lineage: Eukaryota > Metazoa > Arthropoda > Arachnida > Uropygi > Thelyphonidae > Typopeltis > Typopeltis vanoorti. The sequence goes on from NC_143560.1 coordinate 29,292,767, forward strand.
TGAATCTTCAAGATTTGGTTCTGTTCTCAAACTCATTAATTTTCTTGAATAATGTTTGTGTATTTTAGTCTACAGCTCATATCTGAGAGCTACTCAACTTTTATTCATTTTAAAACTTTGTTACATGTTCTTCTTTTCAATACGAAATTCAATTTTATCCTGTTTAAGACTAAATGGTCACTTCCAATTTCAAATCCTCTGTACACTCTAGTGTCCTGCACCGGTGAGAAAACATCACTATCAACAATAACATAGTCAACAAGACTTTTCTTATTCCTTGCCTCTTCTCTTGATATGAATTTATGCACATTTTTATGTTGGAGCATTGTGTTAATAATAACCAGTCTATGTCTTGAGCAGAACCCAATAAGTTTTTGCATTATTATTAGTTTTACTCTTTTCTCCACATTTTCCCAAAATATTTCTGATACATCAAGTAAAGTAAATATATGCAAAAGTTTTCAAAATACTGCCTTTATAATATACCATGTTTGAATAAGCTACATTATGAGAAAACAAGTATTATACAATTCACTTGATGTAATAATGTAATGATGGAATGTAATAATTGGAAACTGTCATTCGAACCCAATTTCATACTTATAACATTTATACTTACTGGAATGATCTTGATGAAGAAAAGTAAGAATAAATGTCTTAACTGCAACTATTAAAAGAACTTATAATAATCTTCAGCTCTCTATAAATAGAGAGCTGTCATTTAGAGAGCATAATGTTAAAGAAGTCAGGGTAGCTAACAGATTTACTTGGTTATTGAAGAACACACAACCAGAGATAAGGGAGTTATCATTCCTCTTTATAAAGCCTTGATACAGCCACGTGTGGATTACTGTGCTCAGGTCTGGTCACCTGGGTTTCTTGGGATGAAGAAGTGGTGGAGAGGATCCAGAGGTAAGTGACCAAGATGGTGAGTGGTCTGTGGAATGCTTCCTATGAAGACAGATTGAGGGTTTGTGGATTGCAAAAGTTGGTTGATAGGCAAAAAAAAAAGGGAGGGTACAATAGAAACATTAAGTTAAATAAAGATTTTTATAGGAGTGATGCAGAGGAAATGTTTCAGCACTTGGCTAGAGGAAAAGAACAAGAGGTCATCCCTGGAAGTTGGGTAAGGGTGTAGTTAGAAAGGGCATGAGGACTAGATTTTTTACTTGGAGAGTGGTGAATTAATGGAATGGGTTGCTTGAGTCAGTTGTGAGTGCTCAGAATAAGAAGTACGACAGATATTGTGGGTCTCCAAAGATCAGTCTTAGGACTCCATGGAGGTACCTGTGCAATAATAATAACAATAATAATCTTGCACTTAATAATTTTGACCTTGACCATGCACAAACTTATGTAAAGCTTTCTGATTCAAGGTCAAAAAAGAAAAAGAACTGTATATAAGTTACAATAAAAAGTTTACCATTTCTATCAAGTATATATATATATATATATATATATAATAATCTATATATATATATATATATATATATATATATATAATAAGCATTATTGATATTAAGCTGATATTAAAATATTATTTGCAAGAATTTACCTGTCAGCTATTTCTTTAACAACAGCATCATTGTCATGAGCAAACTGCAACAATTCTCTGAAAAATAACAAAATCATAGCATATACAGTATATACTAAGATTGCCTAAGGGGATCAAAGATAGATAACAGAAAAAAAAAAAACTTCTACATAGCATTCTAAGGATCAGTTCTAGAAGAACTGATGTGCTTCTAACCTAATATTCAATTCCCACTTTCTTGTGGTCATAAAACAAGATGAAAAGGCATGATAGCAGGGACATCACCTAGTCAAACAAGGAGTGCTATGTTTTTTTTTTTTTTTTTTTGTCAGGGAACCATGGTAAATAGTGAAAAGTCAGCTATAGAAACAAACTGAACATCAGCAGAATTCAAAATACACACAAGAAGTATCAACAAAAAAGAAGTGAAATGGAGCAGAATAATTAGTGAAGTAACAATATCAACATAACTGGTATTATCAAAACAAAGAAGACAAACAGGCAACATTCTTCTAAATAACAAACACAAGATGTTATATTTAGGCAATAGTGATCAAGGAAAAGAAAGAGTTGCCTATAGTCTTCAACATCAAACATAAAGATGATAATCTTGAATGCAGGCAATATCAAATAGTGATGTGGGCATACATCAAAATGGGGAATTGGACAATGAAACTTATTTATGATTATGTACCAATAGAAGGTTCTACCAAGGAAGGAGTGGAGAGGAATTTTAAGTCATCAGAGAAGGCAGCTGATTTATATACAAGGGTGGTCTGAAAATTTCTCGGCCTCAACCATTAATGGCAACACTATTGGCAAGATTTTTTTTTCTAAGTTGGTACATCTGTCATAAGCATCCATGTGAAATTGCAAGTCATTCTATCAAGTAGTTTGGTTTATACAGCTGTCTGAAGCAAGTGTTGTTTGTTAATTGCTGAGACTATAAGCATTTCAAAAGAATGTGTAGAATATATTTTGCATGAAGAATTGCATATGAAAAAGCTCTGCACAAGATGGGTGCCTTGCTTGCTCACAGCAGATCAAAAATGTACTCGCATGAAAATCTCTGAACAGTGCTTGGAGCATTTTAACAAGAATAAAACTGATTTTGTGCATCGATTTATTACTATGGATGAGACCTGGATTCACCATTACACACTAGAATCCAAACAGCAGTCAAAACAGTGGGCAGAAGCCAGTTGTTCATTGCCAAAGAAGACAAAGTTGGTTACATCAGCAGGAAAGGTCATGGCATCGGTGTTTTGGGATGCTAAAGGCATTTTGTTTATTAATTATTTTGAAAAGGGTGAAACAATAACCAGAACCATTTCTGGTTCTGATTATTGTTTTACAACACCTCCCCAAACGGGTAGCAGGCCCATTGATGGAGTTTTCTCTAGCAGAGTGCTGAGGAGTGGTGTCTATAATCCTCAGCGAGATTTAACATATTTTAAACGGGTCCCTCTGCCTAAAACCCGAACGCGTCCCTTGGTAACCTGCGCGACGGACGATGCGGTATGAACATTTTTTGATGGCCCAATCGTGTTACAGTGTTTGATAATGTCCTGTTAGCACAAGACAAAATGACACAGCAAAATAGGGAAGATTCCCCTCGAATACTCTAATAGCATTCGGGGGGAAGGAGAAAGAGGAGAAGAAAGAAAGAAAGAAGCAAGGGAGGAGGAGGAGGGACCAGTCTACAGATAATATAACAGATGTATATTACATGAAGTAAGGCATGGTCCAGCATCAGGTGCCTCGGGTTTGCCACACTCGTACTCACTAAAGTGAGCCCCTGAGAAAACAGCACAAAGTCTGAACCTTTCACAGTCTCCGTTAGCCTCTGCCAAGGGTGTGTTCTGTCACACCTCCTTTTCATAATATTTATGGACTGGATTGATAGGCACAGCCGAAGCAGTGAGTGTGTTCAGAATTGGAAGATGTAGCATTGGATGTCTGCTTTTTGCAAATGACCTAGTTCTGCTTAGTTCTTCCACAGATGACCTCCAGCAGACCCTGTATAGGTTTGTAGCTTCCACGTGGAAGGCCAAGGACTCGCTGGATAGATTATATCCAAAACCTTAGGTGGACATGTTTGGGAATCCCACCAGAACACCTGAGCTTGGTGGCAGAGGATCGTGACTATTGGAAGTTCCTCTTGCAGCTGTTGCCCCCACAACCCAGTTAGGAAAGGTGGGCCTTGAAGATGTATGTATGTATGTATAAAACAATAACAGGGGAATATTATTCCAATCTTTTAACCAGACCAGATGAAAAAAATCATCTTTCATCAGGACAATGCACCTGGCCCACAAAGGTGTTCTGGCAATGGGAAAATTAAGGGATCTGCACTATGAATTGTTGGAACATCCACCATATTCCTCAGATTTGGCTCCCTCTGACTTATATCTCTTCCCAAAACTAAAACTCTTCCTCGCTGGCCAGCATTTTTCTTCGAATCAAGAGGTGATTGCAGCTGTAGAGGAGTATTTTGCAGATAATCTTACTGAGAACAGCTACAGGAATGGGATAATGGCACTGGAGCATCGCTGGAATAAATGTATCAGTCTTAAGGGAGATTATGTTGAAAAATAAAAATAATTTTGAAATTATAAATTCATTTTTTCATTGTTCGGCCAAGAAATTTTCAGACCACCCTCGTGTGTGTGTATATATGAGTTGGTGCTTGTTGGAGATCTAAACAACAGAGCAGGAAATGAATACTAGACATATAGAAATATGTTGGGAAAATTTGGAGAAAAGGATAAAGCTAATAATAATGGTAGGTGTCTGCTGAATTTCTGTTCAGAACATAAACTAATCATCACTAATACCATATTCCAACATAAAGATGTGTACAAATTTATATGGAAAGAAGATATAAAAAGTCTCATTGGCTATGATATTGTGGATAGTGCTATCTAGACACTACTTCAGGACACAAGTATACAAATGATTTCAAGTAGGAATGATCATTTAGTTTTGAGGAGGACAAAAATGAATATCATATTGAAAAGAAAAAATACGTAAGAAAGTGTTTTAAAAAGAATCACTGTTAAGCATCTTTCAGAGGTGAAATGTTGACTTAAGTACATAAATATTACTGGGGAAAAAAATTAAGCAATCTGAAAACAGTAATCAAATTTTCAGACTTACTGCAGACACTAAACATTGACTGAGTCAAACAAAGAGGCATGTAGTGAAGTTTATCAAACCACAATGATCTGATAAACCTGGTTTCAAAATTGGAGATTTTGAACTCAGTGGATGATGTAGTAAAAATATCCTTGATTCAGTATTCAGTTTCCTGAATAGTTGCTGTAACCAATATGGCATGAAAATGAGCAAAAACGCAAAGACTATGAAAATAGACATGAAAGAAAACTCCAAATACATTCTGAATAGAGGACCTAAAGAACAAAAACATTTCAGCTTTTAAGGCACAATTTTTAGCAAAGATGGCAAATTAAATATGGAATATTTAATAAATAATGAAATAAGGGAGAAATTAGTCAAAACACTAAATTAGCAATACACAAGATAGTGTTCAAACCAGTTTTTACTTTTGGATCTGAGAGCTGGGTTAGAAGTGAAACAGTTGATCAGATTAGAAACCACAGAAGACTTTTGACAATGCTGGAGTCCTGGCAGATAACAGACTGGAGGAAAATTGTCAATAAGAAGTTAGTGATAATGTAAAATTTTCAAGAAGTACTATTACAGTATCATGTTGAGGATACATATCAGGAATTTATATATATATATATATGTTTTTTAGGATTAAATGACTGGGAAACTGAGATAAGAAATAAAACAAATTTTAATGGCACAACCAGTTTCGTCTTTAACAGACTTCTTCAGGTGCAAAAAAATAAAAGAAACAACCAATAAGAACTGTAAAGGAAATAATTCTAAACAGTACAAAAAAGGTTAGTGTATGCATTTCAACGTAATATGTTAACATTTGTGTATTTAAAAACATTCTTTCTCTGACTTCATTGTTGGGTGTGCACTCAAAATCTCATGTATGCCAATATTGTATAGCAGCACCGTGACAGTCAGACAGGTTATAACTTAGGTTGTTATTGATATGTATAGGATTGAGAATGATTTCTTTAGATTCTACTATTCTTCTAATTTATTGGAACGACGGAATATATATATATCATCAAATTCCTGATTACCCTCAAGGTGTACAAGACACTATGATAATATTGCATGATGAAAGTTTACATTATCTTTCTAATATCTTCATTTTTAATATGATGCTATTTGTTTTTTCTTAAAAATCTCATATTGGGTTTCCAGTCTTTGTTTAACAGCTTTATTTCTAACTCTGAGATCCATTTAAGTGAGAAGTTAAAACTGGTTGTTTAGTTTGGCTTTTATTCCATATAAATTCATTCAATGGTCTCCCCCACTATATCAGGCTTGCTTTTCTGGCGTCTATTTCTCCTCTATAAGTTGTCATCTTCACAAAACTTAGCTCTTTATTTTATGCAGATGATATACTTCTAAATAAATCCAGTGTTCAAGTGTTAACTAAGAATAACTACTAAAAATTAGCAATAATAAGACAAAAATCATGAAAATAAGCAGGAACAGAAAAATCATCAGCAACATTTTCTCCATTGAGAATGCTGATGATGATGCTTTCCATGTTCCTACTTATTTTCATGGTTTTTCTGCTGAGCACCTCTATTTGACCGAAACCTGGCTTGTTCTTCTCCAAGTTTCTCTTCAACAATGTCCCTTAGCAACTTTCAAATTATGCTTCCATAAATTTTATCTGCAGTACTTAGCAAAAATACCCTTTTTCCTAATTTTCACTGTTTTATTTTCCCTTTTATAGATGACTTCTATGAGATCTCTACATCAAACTTCTGATCAAGCGTTCTGAATTATGCAAGGCAACCACTGTAAATGTTTTGGTGGAATTCATCTATTCTAATTGCCATTCCACATTTCTATATTTCTGACAGTTTTTTATACTCCAAGTATTGATATGTATCCAGCTGAGTCCTCTTGAATATTTTCTACCACTTTGTTATGTCTTGTTTCATTTAGTAATATTTCAAAGTATTTATCCAATGTATATATTTATATTAACTGCACATATTAGTGGGGTCTCAAGACCCATAATAACATTGCCACATGTGAGCAAGTGATTATACAGAAGACTACTCCAAAGGATAGAGGTATATGAAATGAAGGGGACAAGAAGTTAATTCAGTGAGTTTGGAGCTGATCAATATATGGAAGTTGATCAGAAGCTTCCATACCTAAAGATAAGACATAATGCAGAAACAGACCATGTATGGGAAAGTGACTGGAGAAAGTCAGAGAGAGAGAGAGAGAGAGGGGTGTGTGTGGGGGGGGGGGAGTCAACTATTATCTGAATAAGTCTCTTCTAAATGCAGTCAAGAATCGGTTTGTTTCTGTTGCCAACCCAGGGATGAAGAACACTATTCTAAGGTTGGACAGATTTGGGATTTATAAGTGTTGAGCAGAAGAGAAGTGATGGTTAAAATGAAAGAGAATAACGTTTTTTTGAATATAATAAAATTAGTTTAATCCTTTATCCAAGTGTGAGCAAACAAAGTTTGCGCCTGAAAGTATCTTCAGGACTGGGGTAAGGTGGTACAACACCACTGAGAATGGGGTGGTACCCCAGTCCTGAAGATACTTTCAGGCACAAACTTTGTTTGCTCACACTTGGATAAAGGATTAAACTAATTTTATTATACTCTAACCAAGTGAAAAATAAACTTTCAACATGTTTTTTTGAAGGCTGAAGAGGCTATGGTCATAGTGTATTCTTGCTAGGATAGTCTAGATGTGAAAGTCAACCAAGAGAAGAAAAATTATTTTGGTTATTGAGCAGAATGTTACGTTATCAAAAGTAACGAAGAATGAGACATGGTGCATCTTCCAGGGAATAGGCGGGACTGTGTTTTGGTAGCATTCAAATTCACTTCACTCGAGAATGGTTAGAAGATCAGTGTTTAAAGCAATAGCCACAGAAGATAGTGATACTTGAGTCATCTGAGCCCTACAAGATTTTGTAAATGATGAAGATTAATGTAGCATTAGCAAAGCTATGAAAAAGGACTGGACATTCAGAAAAGATAACTGATGTACAAGAGAAAGAGTTCAAGTGAATGAACAGATCCTTCGGCTGGCATGCCGGAGGATCTGTTCATGCCGAATGGTTCAGATGAGACAGAACCATTCCACCATGACACACAATGAATAACCAGAGAGGAAGCTGGCAATCAACTCACAAAAGATAAGAAGGAAATCATGAGATAGCAAATTGGTAAGAAAGCTACAATGCCAAATTCGATCAAATGTTTTGGAAATATCTAGAGTGACCATGAGTTTCTTCAAATATTTCTATGATCCGAGTCCATAGGTGGGTAAGGTTAGCAAGGAGATCCTCTGTAGGACAAGAATGATGGATCCACACTGGTGATCACTAATTAACTGAAGGTGCTCTAGGTGGTGAAGAAGATGGCTGTCGATGATATTTTCGGTCACTTTTGAGAATAATGAGATGAGGGCAATGGGATGATAGTTCGGTGGCTGAATTTTTATGTCCATTTTTAAGGAACAGGCTGGATAAAAGCTTTCTTGCTTCTGTGCTGTTGGACAGGTGGCAGCTTGTAAAGGTAATACAGGATGTTAGTCCTGGAGGAATATCATCTAGGTTGAGAATGTATTACTATTATGGTTACCGAGTTATTTTTCTGATGTCCATCATTTCCATAAGTGGTTTGTGGATTGGTAGGAGGAGACTGATGAGGAGATGTTTTTTTATCTTTAGAAGATGTTACCACTGTTCCATCAGGATGTGTATGTGTGAGAGAGAGAGAGGGGTGGAAACATAGGACAGAAGTTTGTCCAACAACCTTGGCAATGGACTAGATAGCTCAACTATCATTTGAGTAGGAGACAAGTTTAGTGGATTGAGAACTTAGATTTGATGTTTTATTGTATTTGTTTATTTTATTATTATTATTTTTTAGTTATAGGCTACAGTAGCATAAGCTAAGTGAGAGGGTGGAAATTTTTAACTTGGGGCATTGAGTGTCAGCAGCATTTTTAGCTTAGGTTGCTTTGGCAGATTTCATGGAAAACCAAGGCTTGGGAATTTTGAATAGAGTGAAGTGGAGAATAAAGGCACTCATTCCAGCAAAAATAATTCAATTTATCAAATTAAAAATGCCAAGAAATTATATTCTTGGTTTATCCTTTATCCAAGTATAAGCAAACAAAGTTTGCATGTGAAGTATTTTCATGACTAAGCTACTTGTATATAGAGGCTAATGATGTCATATTAATTGCCTTAGTATCCTATAATGCAAAGCACATACATATCCTTTTGATGTGTATAATGCTAAGTCTTATGGGAGGGCGACTACTCAGACCAGTTTTGACCTTTATTGAGGTCTGATCAGTGGGAGCCAGACCGAGAAGTGATATCAAGGTTGAAGTAATGCAGAAGTCATATTTCCCATATACAAGTAGTGAAAAGGTGTTACACACCTTATTCTTAAAATACTCTGGATCAGAGTTAGTTGTTAATGCTAAGACAATTAATGTGAAGTCATTAGCCTCTATATACAAGTAGCTCAGTCGTGAAAATACTTCATGCACAAACTTTGTTTGCTTATGCTTGGATAAAGGATAAACCAAGAATATAATTTCTTGGAATCTTTAATTTAGTTTATAAACTAATGGAAAAACTTTCAATGGTTTGATTTTTTAAGACCAAGTGCTCAGTTCAAGAGAGGGAAGCAATAATCAGACCATGGGTAAAGAGACATAGAAATCCTGAAGGTCATTCTCCAATATAATTCCCTCAATACAATATGAGACTGGCTGAGAGAAGGATGTTCTGTAGAAAAAGATACAAAAACAAAGTTATTGTCAAAGATGTCAAGGGGAGATATAATGTTAACAATGTATATGAAGACCTGTTTAAGAACAGGTCCAAGGTGTTGGGAGAACAATGAGGATTATCTGAAATTCTAATCGGTAGAATAACAATTTGTGTAAGATCATTACTGACAGCAAACAATTCAGCTTCTCTTCCATTTTGGTCTGTGAATCTGTGAAGTTAGAAAAGGGGAGTCAGCCAGAATTATGGATATGAAAATCTAAAGATTATCACATTGTTTGGATAATTACTCTGTATGGAATCAGCATTCAGAGTTAGATAATCAAAAAGGTCATTATAGTCATCAGAATTAGGAAAGCAGCAAATAATGAGGCAAGGAAATTTTGAGCCCAATCAAATCATATAAAGGAGACTCCATATCTGATAACCTTTATTATTCTTTATTATTACTATTTTACATGACATGGGAGGGCACATTACTCTACTACACACAACTCATGGTCTCCTCCAATCACAACCACCATATCCACATACAATGTCATCTATCATTCACCACAAACAGAATTTTTTTTGTTTGTAAATTGTGTGTTCTCTTGGCCAATTTGCCTGGATGTGGGATGAAAAACCTAGATTTTTTTTAACCTGGATTTTAACTGCAGGTTAAAAAAAATACTGTAATTATTACGGTATCTTTCATGATAGTGAATAGTGGATAAATTTATAGAGTACAAGCTTATAGTTGCACTCCCTCCAAACAACCACCATATCCACATACAATGTCATCTATCATTCACCACAAACAGAATTTTTTTTGTTTGTAAATTGTGTGTTCTCTTGGCCAATTTGCCTGGATGTGGGATGAAAAACCTAGATTTTTTTTAACCTGGATTTTAACTGCAGGTTAAAAAAAATACTGTAATTATTACGGTATCTTTCACGGTAGTGAATAGTGGATAAATTTATAGAGTACAAGCTGCTATAGTTGCACTCCCTCCAAGCACAACCGGGCAGATTAACTAGCAGTAAGATCATTTTCCAGCTGATCAGCTGGAAAATGATCTTACTGCTATTAAATGAAGCTGCTATTAACACCTCATAACTGATAGGCCATCAAGTGGAGATGGCAATAATTATTCAACTAGCTATTAACACCTCCTGAGGTGTTAATAGCAGCTTCAGTTCTGTGTGGCAGCCAACCTACAGAAACCATCTTACTGATAGGCCATCAAGTGGAGATGGCAATAATTCCCTAGTTGAATAATTATGGTGTGGAGAGCATTCCCACATGGCCACCACCTGGACTGTATGCAAAAAGAAATGGAAAAGAAACCAGAGATACTACTCTAGAGAAAGAGTTAACTTAGCAATAGCCACTTCACACCTTCAGTAAGCATGACAATGGTGTTTCACTAGGTGAAGGTCATCTACAACCTAGTGGTCTAGTAGCATTTCCTCTTCCTAGAGAAAGTATGTTGGCAATACCTTGCAATAGTCCCATTTGTGGAAACAGGCTATATCACAGGAAGGTGGGGTTGACTTGGCTTGGAGAGGCCATATATTGTGCATCACCAATAACTGCCATGAATATCTTTATCTTCAGTTTTTATCATCTCTGATTCTTTTTACAGTACACCTAAACCTCTTTTTATGCAAATTTTTTTTACGCGATTTTTATTCACTTTTACGCGACCAACCTAAAGTCTAAGTTAGGAAAAAATCCGTAATTCAAGAAAATTCCGAGAATTTTGTAGAATTGCATTCTCGTTTCAATTAAGAAAATTCTAAATTCTTACGAATTTCATTTATTGGGAATTCCCCGAATTACATAACTGACTGTGCATAAAAAAACAGTTCTTAGCAGTTTGAATTTATGTTTGAGTAGACAACACAGTTACTGAATTTTTTGCATTTGCATTTTTTAAGTGAAATCAAAATAAAAATCATGTTATAAAATTAATAATTTTGCCAAGAAATAATAAATGGTAAGCTATATGTAATTTTCAAACTTTAATTTCATTAACCGAAGATTTTAATCCAGCCCTCACATGATGTCGCCAATAACCAAAAAAAAAAAAAAAAAAAGGAAAGCTGTTTCCTTGGATATAAAAATTCAAATTTCAGATCGTCTTCAAACTGGGGAAGGTGCGACGGCTGTGGGTAAGCATTTTGGAGTCTGTGAATCAACTGTCAGATCTATAAAGAAAAATGAAGAGGCTATTAGAAACGCAGTATGTTCTGGTACAAAATCTAGTGTGAAATTATCATCATACACAAGAGATGTTGTTCTAGAAAAGGCCGAAAAAGTTTTAGTGATGTGGATAGAAGATAATGTACAAAAAAGAATGCCAGTTGACGGAAATTCCATCAAGCAATCAGCATTTTATGAACAGATTAAAACACTGCAGCCAGGTACTTCATCTCAATCGAGGAAAAAATATGAATTTCATGCAAGCAATGGTTGGCTGGCTAAATTTATTAAAAGACATGCTCTTCATAATATAAAAATTAATGGTGAAATGGCTTCTGCTGATGAAACAGCTGCTAAAGCATTTCCACAAAAACTTGCTAAAATAATTGAAGATGGAGATTACACTCGTAAACAAGTTTGGAATATGGATGAAACTGGCCTTTTCTGGAAAAAAATGCCAAACAGAACTTGCGTATCAAAAATGCAAAAAACTGTTGGTGGGTTGAAAGCAGCAAAGGATCGCATAACACTCCTATTTTGTTTGAACTCTTTAGGAGATCGGATGTTAAAACCACTGCTCATAAATCGATCATTAAGACCACGGCCAATGAACGGCGTAGATTTTCAAAAATTGCCAGTTCATTGGATGGCCAACAAAAAGCTTGGGTGACTATTGATGTTTTCACTGAGTGGCTCCACAAACATTTTGTGCCAGAGATTAGATGCTATTTGAATGACAAGGGTCTCGAATTTAAAGTGCTTTTGATTCTTGATAATGCACCCGGTCATCCTGCCATAGAACACCCAAATGTGCAATTTTTTTTTTCTGTCGCCCAATACCACATCATTGCTACAACCTCTAGCGACTTTTAAAACATATTATGTCAGACGAACATTTCAATACATTTTGAACAAGCTAAATGATGATGAAACACTGTCAGTTATGGATGTGTGGAAAAAATTTTCAATTATGGATTGTATTGATCAGGTTCAATTATCGTTATCTGAATTGAGACCAGAAACTATGAATGCATGCTGGAAAGCTATTTGGCTCACATGTGTTAAAGAGAATGCTCCTGTTCCCTTCAATCATACTGAAGAATTCCCCAATATAATAAGTTTGGCATGTGAAATTGGCGGAGAAGGATTCAATGATCTTACTTCGGCAGATATTGAAGAATTGTTAATTGATAAACTTCTTATAGAAGACAAAATAGTGGAGATTGTTTCTGAGACTCATGAAAGCGAAGAAGTTAATGATAATGATCAAGATAATCCTACTTTTACTGCCTATATTATTAAAGGAGATCTTAAACTGGCCAGTAATTTAGGCAATTATTTTGCCTGACATGATCCAAATGAAGAACGTGCTGGGAAGTTTTCACGTGAGTTTAAGTTGTTAATGTCTTCATACAGAGAATTATATTGCGACTTATCTAAAGCATCAACACAACGATTAATAACTGAGTTCATGCCTAAAACTACTGAAACAACCAGTGGTACTTTTGTTCAAGATATGACAAGAAGAATTCCACAAGTTGAGGCGGAAGTCGATGACGATAATACCATATCTAGTAGTTCTAGTGATATTACAGTCTCACGAAAACAAAACCTTTCATGTTTATTGTCAGAAACTGATAATGAATAACATACTTTTTTTATAGAATCGTTAGCAAACAATTGAAATATGTTTTTTTAAAGTTATTAAAATTCTTTATATGTATGTGTGTTCTCCATGAAATGTAAATAAAAATCTTATGATACTAACGAATTTAATGTTTGTTTTTTTCCATTATTTTGCTTATATTTCAGGTTTGGAACCAATCTTCACTTTTTTTATGGAGTCGGTAGTTCTTTTTACACGAATTCTATTTACGCGTCATTTTTAGGAAAGTATCTATCGCGTAAAAAGAGGTTTAGGTGTACTTTCCTTCATTTCTAAGCTTCTCCTCCGCAACACATTTTTTTTCCAGTATTCTCTCAGGTCATCTGGTAACTCACTTGAAGGAACTTTTGATATGCTTTCTTCTTTTCCAGTACTGTTATTTTAACTTCTTGAATCCACTATGAATTTTGGATTTTTCTATCCTTGCAAAGAACCTCGCCACATGCCTCCCTGGCTGAATTAATTAATGTTTTCTTTAGAATTTGTGAATCACACTCCAAGATTTGATTGTTTTCAAACAGTTTAATTTTCTCTTGAATAATGTCTCTGTATATTTGAGTCTATAGTTCCCCTACAGTTCTGCTTGACTTTGATTATTTTTAATACTTTCTTATATGTTTTTCTTTTCAATATGAACACTTCCTATTTCAAATCCAATATATATTCATGTCTTGAACCAGTGAAGATATGGCTATCAACAATAACATGGTTTATGAAACTTTCCTTTCCTTCTTTTTTGCATATTCTCTCTATGGCAATATGTATGCATCTTATGTTGGAACATGTTAGTGATGAACAGCCCATGTCCCGACCAGAAATCTAGTAGGTACTTACCATTTATTAATAACTTTGCCCTTTTCTCCCAAGTTTCCTAAAACATTTCCATATATTTGGTATTAATTTCCTGTTATCTGGTTAGATCTACAACAAGAACAAGGTTTTCATTTATGCCAGCTGCTTTTCTAATGACTCAAAAAATTAATTGCTTCTTCTTAAATAAAATCTTCTGTGAAATTATAGGCATAAATAATCTGATTGTCTAGTTTCCCATTTTCAAATCTGTCATTCACTAAAATTTATCAAGCAAGAAGTTTATCTTCATGTTTAATGCTATAGCTACTCCTTTCCCTGATCACTATTGTCCATATAGATCTTTTTATTTATTATTTAGCAAAGTTTGATCTGTTTCAGTTTTCACTCTCTTGGTAATACCAGTTATATCGAGATGGCACATCTCTAGTTCTGCCAGTTCTATTTCTTTTCTGTGAATAATTCTTACATTGATGGTAACTGGTTTTTCACTGTTTGTCTTGGTGGTTCCCTGACAAAATAACATATGCAATGTCTAAATTAGCATGATATTTCACCATGTTGTACTATCATTTTGTTTATGATTTAAGCCAATTGAGAATATAATTTGGTTGGCTGAGTCCCAAATTGCCAACCCATTTTCATTTGTCAAGTATCCATGTAGATATATATCTATTACCGGAACACACCACATGAAGGTGAAGATTGGCCATTAAGTCAGTTCTCTGCATTCTTAAAGGCTATGTGGAGGTCTCTCAATTATCTAGCAATGACTCATAAATGATCCTATACACACACACACACACACACACACAGTGGTATCTCGCTAATCCAAACCTCTTTAGTCCGAACCCTCCAGTAATCTGAACTGCGGTTTGAAAGAAAAAAAAAAAAAGTTTTATTTATTATTTTTATTATATTATTTTGTGTACTATTATTTTGCCTCCAAACTGTACTCTATTGTTGCAACCAATGGATCAGAACATAATACAATCCATTAAATTAAAAGATCGTAAAGACCTGCTTTTAAATGTAATTTCCCAAAATTATGATGTTACCACATCAATAAAAAACATAAATTTGAAGGATGTAGCATTCTCAATTGATGTTGCTTGGGAATCCTCAAACTTGAAGCAATTCGAGTATCATAGAGAAAACTGTGGCCTTCTAGAATTTACGAAGATAACTACGGTGATACACAAAAAAGCAGAAATTCAAAACGTGCATAATTTGGTTAAAAATATAAATCCAAATATTGAAATTTCACAAACAGATGTTACGGAATGGATTACAGGTAGAACCGAAAGTGAATTCGAAATCAAATCAGATCCTGAAATTATAAATATGACACTACAGAATGAATTAGCAGACGATGATGACGATAAAGAATTCAAAGAAAAAAAGTAAAACATGAAGAGGCAATTGACAGTTTTAATATGTGTATAAAATGGGCTAATCAGAATGATATGCATTCCACAAAGTTTTATTGCTAATGCAGCTCCGAGAAGAAGCATTCGAAAAAAGTTCAGCTTCCAAGAAGTGAAAGAAAATCAGTGACTTTTTTTTTACAGAGAAATTAAAAAAAACCTTTTTTTTTTTTTAATTTCGCAAAAACTTATTTTGCGAAATTTTGTTTTGTGTGTTGTGTACAAGAAAGTGATATTTTTTACGTAAATTAAGTTATATACTGAACTATGCAATTCTGTTAAATCAAAATCCTCAACAATAAAGATATATACAAACTAAAGTTTTTACTACAATAAACTTATATTACTTTTTAAGTTTTACATTACAGTACATGAGCTTTTCTTTCTTCTATGAGTTACTTCATTTATTTCCAGAATTAAATTGATGTACCACTAGAATCTGATAATTTTTGTCTTAAACGGCAGTTATTGTTGTCTCTTGGGCGAAAATTCACTGATCCGAACTTTTTGCTAATCCGAACGAGCACGGTTTTTATTAGTTCGGATTACAGAGATACCGCTGTATACATATGTTTACACATGCACATACCTTTATATACTTTTGAATAATTAATTATGATTTACTAACATAAATATATTATTCGAGATAAATTCAGATCAATTGTATTGTTTTCAATTATCAAAATAATCTGGAAACAGCAACTTTTATTCTTTTTATCAAGAATCATATTCTTGATTTTTTCAAGAAAAATCTGTTGAGTTTTTTATATCGGATCTGGAATGACCAGTGAGAGCACTTAAAGAACGTGATAATACTTTTGCAATCCGATAAGTTGGAGAATTAAAATTATCAAGGATATTAAAATTACAGATTCTGAAATATTAGTCAGTTTTGACACCATTTCTGTGCTCACCAATATCCCATTAACTGACACAGTCAATTCTTTATATGAAGATTATCCTCCAGATATCGCAAGGATATTCGAATATGTCATCCACTCAGCTTATTTCAGTTGGAAAAACAAAATCTACAAACAAATTGAAGGTACTGCCATGGGTAGCCCTCTGTCTCCACCTTTGGAAAACTACTATTTGAAACAATTCGAAGATACTATGTTCTCATCCATTCATCCCCAACCATCTCTTTGGTACCGTTACGTCGATGATGTTTTTGCTGTTTGGCCACACACTGAAGATGAACTTTCCACTTTTCTACAATGGATAAATAACCTTCACCCATGCATCCAATTCACTATGGAAAAAGAAAACTCGGGTATTTTACCATTTTTGGACATCCTCCTTACTAGAACATCTTCTGGTACCTTATCTATGAGTGTCTTTTGAAAACCCACATTTACTGGCAGATACATTCACAAAAAGTCTGTGCACCACGTCTCAAAAATTTGGCATTCTTAAATCTCTAATTCATAGAGCACATAAAGTTTGCTCTTCCCCAATAATCTTACAACAAGAACTTTCCATCATTAAAAAGTTAATGGAATCAAATGATTACAACTCCAATCAAATCCAACAGATACCTGACTCTTATGTTCCAACACCTACAGTCCTCAGAGTTCCTATTCCATACATTCCAGGAATCTCAGAACCTATAGGTAGAATTCTGAAAAAGCATCAATTGATTCCAACATATATTCCTATCAACAAAATTTCTTCTTTATTACCTTCTACAAAGGATAAGCTGTCTTCTCTATCTTTGTCTGGCGTTTACCAAATACCTTGCAAATGCGATGTCTCTTATTTTGGACAAACCGGCCATCTTTTGGAAAAAAGAATAATAGAACATTAATATTATATTGATTATAATAAACCTCTGAAGTCTGGTCTGGCGCAGCACAGTATTGACTCTACTCATAGTGTCCAGTGGGATAAAGCAGTTCTCCTCCATAGATGCAGATATTTCGATACAGACATAGAACGCTTTGAATAAGCGTTCAAATATGAACGCTTATTCAAAGAAAGTTGTTCTTTGAATAAGAACAAAATATGAACGCTTATTCAAAGAAATACACTGAGCGAATTTAAATAGAAATGACTGTATGTCTCTCTCAAAGATCTGGGAGACTTTTATGTAAAAAACCATTTATCTTAATAGATTAAATTTGTTATTTCTATTATTTCCTAACACGCAGTAACAATTGTACTTTAATAGGTGATCCACCAAACGTTTTGCTTGTATTCCATACCTATTACAGACACTGAAGATGTACTATTAATTTTAGTACGAAATATCTGTCCTTTTACTAATTAAAGATTTCACTGTGGTTTTTATGTGTTGCTTTATTATTTAATTACTATGCCACAGGTTCCACTAAAAATCATAACATGTTACTGCTTATTTTACATAAAGAAAGGCAATGACAAGGCCCAGGAACAGTACAAAAAAAAAAAAAAATAGGAGATTTATAGCCATGATTAGAAGACCAAATCAGACTGAAAATCAGTTTACAGGCAAACAGAAATCTGAAGGAATCACTAAATAAAACAAAAACTGTCCATGGAAGAATAACCTTAATGAATGCATGAAGTGGGAAAGCATTAGATGCTTTAGTAAGACATATATTCTAGGCTACTCATTACTTATTTGGATGCTGAGGTGAAACTAGGTGAAAGAATAGAGGTGAATGAGTTGGAGATCTGTTGCAAGATCTTGACTTAAACACAGCAGTGGATGAGACATCAGCAAGGATGCTGAAGGAATGTGCAAAAAGAATTAGCAGTGCCTTGGACATGGTTATTCAAATTCAGTTTAAATGGAAGTATAATTCCTAATGAATGGAAGAAAGGAAAGATAATATTCATACAAGGACAAAACTAGGACAAGCAACTGATTACAGGCCAATTAATATTGCTAGAGTGATCATTTAGGTGTTGGAGAAGGTAATCTGGATCTGCAACAAGGTGGGTGGTAACACCTTCACTCCCCATAGAGGAACGCAGGCTTTGTTAATGGTAGATTTTGCATTAACAATTTACTATGTTTTCTAATAGCATGACTGCAGAGTTGAATAACTGAAATGGACAGACCGCAATTTTTTTTTGATTTTTCCAAAGGATTGGGAAGCATTTCATATGGAGGATAGATAAACAGATTCAAAGGGATGGGTGTGCAAAAGAGTTTTTTTTTTTTTTTGTAATGTGGATAGGAGAAAAGTAAATTGATAGATATCAGAAAATAAGGTATAGACGAGCCAAGCATAAGAGGAGGGTAACTAGTAGAATGCCGGGGGGGAGGGGGTTTACACATGTTTGGGTCACTGTTTAACTTGTATATTAATGACAATGGGATTAGTCTGGATAGTTATATACAATTATTGGCCAATTATATTAAGTTGAAAAGGATGTTCAGGAATATTTGATACAGAATCCTTGCTGGCTGATTAGAACAAATTTCTATAAACAAATGACAATGGTCAGTTTGATGTTTCTAAGTGCTAGACGATAGAAATATAAGATCTGATAATGTTGAAGCCTTGACAAGTAACAGACTGATTTGGAGGAAAATTGTAGATAGGAAGTTAGTAATGATGTAATTTTTTTCATGTAGTACTATCATATCCTGTACACCCCTTATGGATACATGGCAGGAATTTGATGATGATGATGAATACTGCAATGATTAGTGGTAATTTGTTACAAGTGGTCAATGAAGTTAGAGATATGGGGATGATGATGGATAGAGAGTTAAAGTTCAGGAAGGCAGCATTGCTAAAATGGAAGTCATCACATTGGATAACCACAATGTTGAAGAGGACACCAATCTCTTCAACACTGAGCAAGAAAGTTATTCTTCCAATGCTAATAACACTACATCTAGACTACTGTCTGCAGATATGATCTTATGTTCCATGAAGATGGGGATATAGTTAAAAGGATCAAGCAACAGGCAACAAAGATAACTGGCCTATGGACTTGGCATACATATTAAGGAAAGATGCTCTTAAAAGTTTAAGGAATAGAAGGAAGAGAGAGAGAGGAGAAATTATAGAAACATATACAATTTTAGAAGGAGCTAACAGTTTTACAAACACACGAGTGAGATTTATAGCTCATGACAGGTGGAAAAAAGAACTTGGGGTCATCACTAAAAATTGAGTAAGGGATGAGGAAAAATGTGATCCAGATTCAATGGCATGTGGTGAGCGTGCAGAATTGGCTACCAGTAGATAATGTGAAGCATAGCATCTCCAGTGACTGTTTTTAAAGATGGATAAGATACATTTGGGCATTGTGTGAACTGGAAGATTTTCCCTCCCTCATTCTCTCTATCTCTCAATGAGTCCTCGATTCCATGAAAGTGCCTTTATAATAATCCAATGATGGCAAACTATAGCCACCAAAATACTTAAAAAATATCTAAATTCTTTATCTGAAAAATTTGAGAGAAAATATAATGTACCATATTCTGTTTACAAATATTCTATAAATGAAGAATGGTTGTGAAAGGACACTTAATAGTAAAATTTGAAATGAATGATCCTCTGGGGTCCGCATAGCTAGCCTAGTGGCTATGCGCTTCGCAACCATATGCCTGGGGAAGGAGTGTCCTAGGTTCGATTCCCGTCGGTGACGTGAGGACCTGAAGGATCTTCCTCAGCCATAGCCAAGTTAGCCTGTCTTGAGCATGGACAGCAGGGTTTTTCTCCCCAGTTTATCTGGGGTTTTTCATCCCACAAAGCAGGCAAACCGGCCTTGAGAACTCAGGACATAGGGCTGACCACTTTATCCTGTGAATGGTTTGAGGTCCAATGTTTAAGAAACCCTCGACACCGCAAGGTAAAAGAGGGTAAGAGGAATATGAGAAATATATGAGATATGATTCTCTGGGAATCATTTTCTTATACTGATCACATGGTTTTCCTCATTTCCCTTTCCAATTTGTATATCCAATCTAAAATTACTGCACAGGTCTGGTCATTTGATTTTCAAGATGAGAATGTTTTGGAGAGGATTCAGAGAAGATTGACTAAGATGGTGTTGGTTTCCAGAATGTTGGGTATGAAGACATATTGAGAACATTCCATTTGCAAAACCTAGTAAACAGGAGAAGGAGAGAGAAAGAGAGAGAGGGAGGGTTCTGGTTGAGACATGTCAATTAGTAAGGAATTATTACTAGATTAATATGGAAGACATTTTTCAGACAGACAAGTGACCATCATGGAAGCTATAAGATGAGAATGTAAACAAGGAAGTAAAGAGCAGGTTCTTTAATGAAGAGTAGGTGACTGTAATGCATTTAAAAGACAGTATGAGGAACTTTGAATGTGAAAGTGAGCACCTCCCAAAGTAAGTCAAAAGACTCACTTTGGGAGGTGCTCACTTTACAGGTACAGGTATTATTAGTCAAAAGACTAATGATACCTGTACAAATTTTATCTGACAAATGATAAACCCCTGATACACTGGAATAAGAGAATGATTGCATTCTTTTTAATACGCTTTATCTCAAAAATATTTAAACCTGATTCATGCCAATGCAAAGTAAGCTGAAACACCTCTAGGGAGTCAGAGGTGTTCCAGCTCTCACTCATCAAGAGAAGTCACATATCACAAACACCAGCTGTCATAACTTTTCTTGAATTCATCCACACCACTGGCACTCATCACCTCCAAAGGCAAGCCATTGGAATGGCCAACTGCTCTATAAGAGAAAAATCTAGCTCTCACTCCTTGACTGCATTAATTCACAACATCTGTGGATGTACTCTTGTTCTCTCCACCACCCTTCATAAAATTTAAAATTCCATCTGCTGGTATCTTCTAAGACCATTTCAAAAGTTCGTAGGTCTCTATTATGTCATTTCTTTTTCTCCAGTGTGCACACTTCTTCACACCCTCTCCACTGTATCACCTCAGAAACCAGAGACCAGATCCGAACATAATAATCCAGGTATGGTTTGTAAATTGATGCTTTGTAAAGAGGCAAAATGACATTCATATCCTTACATACCAGTTTGTTTCAGTATTGCAATTATCCTGTGAGTTGTATGGATCCTGAACTTTAACTTCCTATCTATTAAGATCTGAACTTTTCACGATCCTTTTCCTAATCAATTTCTTCTAGCATGATCCCACCAATACGATATATGCCATTTGAAATCTCATCACATCAAAGTGCATAAATTTACTTTTACTAACACTGAAATGGTCCACACGTAAGCCTAGTGGCTATGTGCTTTGCAACCATATGCCTAGGGAAGGAGTGTCCTAGGTTTGATTCCTATTGACGACGTGAAGAGCTCAAGGATCTTCCTTAGCCATAGCCAAGTTAGCCGGTCTTGGGCATGGGCAGCAGGGTTTTTTCATCCTGCAAGCAGGCAAACCGACCCCGTGAACACAAACGGATACAGTCATGAATATCGCCCTTAGGGGATGCAGCAGAGGAGTAGTGAACCGGCTGCATTATTATGCCAGTAATCCCTCATTAGGAGAGGACTCAACCTGTCCTAGATGGATGAGAAGGATAGAATAGGATAGGAACACTGAAATGACAGCCATTTTCATATACTAACAATTCCAGCCTTTTATCATTTGGTAAGTGCTGCATATCAGTCATATTCCTGACTACCCTGTCAATTTTTGCATTCTCATCAGCAAATAGCTGCATGAGGTGAGTCAATTAAATTCCCATAATGTCCTTGTATTATTGTATGTATGTTGTTGACTCAGTAATTGTGTGACTGAGCATGTTTAGGCATGTCTGTGCTATTGCATCAAGTCAATAGTTCACAAGCTATGATAGTTGCGTGTGTGTGTGTGTGTGTGTGTGTTGCTTTGGGCCAAAAAATGAGCAAATGAAATTCAGAACAGTGTATTAGCATCAAGATTAGCACAAAGTCAGGCAAAAGCCCAAACGAAACTAGACATGTTAAGAGTAGTTTAAGGCTAACAATGCCATTTGGTTGGAAAGACATGAGTCCAAATCCTGTGTAGTATGTGAAGGACTTTTAATAGGACTGTTCACCTGTTAACATATTGTCTAGCATATTCGAGTGGTAAAAGAGGCTTAAAGAGGGATGGGAAGATGGGAGACACAATAAAAGAACTAGGAGACCACAACTCATCAAACAAGTGAAAATTAGAGTGCAGAAATTAGTTCACCTGGAAAAAAGATTAAGTGTAAGGTTTAATGGCAGAAACATTAAATTTATACAAAGAAAGAGTGAAGAAGATTTTGACGAATGATTTGGGAATGAGAAAAATTGAGTGAAGTTTAAAAGCAGCCATTACTGCTTTTGAACTTCACTTAATTCCGTCAAAAACAACTCACTGCTTTTGACAGAGTTATTACTGATGAAACTTGGTGCTTTCAATATGACCCTGAAACAAAATGCCAAACATCATCTTCACTATAGTCGAAAGAGGCATGAATGTCATGATTGCAGATCAAGACAATGTTTGTTTATTTATTTTTTTTTTATCATTAAGGACATAGTTCACTTTGAATTCATTAAAAGGACAAACAGCGAATCATCACTGTTATTCAGAAGTGCTGGCATGGTTATGTAATGTTGCTTGTAAAAAGAGACCTGAACTTTGACTGAACAATTGGATCATCCATCACATAATCGTGATAATGTCTCTGCACATGATGCAACAGATGTCCACAAGTTTCTAACTAAAAAATAAAAGAATTTGACCATCCTTTATATTTTCTAGAGATAGCTCCTTGCAACTTTTGGATGCTCCAATAACTGAAGCATGACTTGAAAGATATCTCTGATATTTATGATATCTCTCAGTCAGACATCTGCTTATTCAAGCTTATAGTTTATAATCCAATCTCATATCCTCCAACTTATGTAACAGCCTTCTATGTGGTATCCTATCAAACAGCTTTGGTAAAGCCCAAAAATATTATGGCATATCCATTCTCCTTATCTAACTTAAACATAATATTAATTAAAATAATTAATATAATTAAACATAATGTTCCTCTGTATCAAGCCTTGATAAGACCCCATCTTGATTACTGTGCCCAGATCTGGTCATCTAGGTTTCTTCTTGATGGAGAGGAGGTTGAGAGGATCCAGAGGCAAGTGACCAAAATGATAGTAGGTCTATGGAATGAACCTTATGTAAACAGGTTGAAGATTTGTGGGTTACAAAAATTGGTTGATAGGCTGAAAAGGGGAGATATGATTGAGACATTCAAATTGCTGAAGGGTTTCTATAGGATTAATTCAGAGGATATTTTTGAGAATGGGACTGGTGGTGGGAGGACTAGAGGACAATCCATGGAAGCTGGGCAAGAGTGTGGTTAGTAAGGGTGTTAGAGCTGGGTTTTATATTTTTAGAGTGGTGAATAAGTGGAATAAGCTGCCAGAGTCTGTTGTGGGTGCTATGACAGTGAATGAGTTCAAGGCAAAATATGATAGATACTGTGTGAATGTCGAATAGTTGTGATGGACATAATGTTTAGGGTCTCCCTCGATGAGTCTAAGGACTCCTTGGAGTCGCCCGTAATAATAATAATAATAATGATATTATTATCATAAAATATAAGCAAGTTACTCAAACATAACATTATCATAAAATACAAGCAAGTTACTCAAACATAATCCATTCACACTTTTCTAAGTAAGTACTTGCCAACTTTTCTGAAATGCTCACTACCATACCAGTACTGATAGAAGACACTTCAGTCTTTGCACCACCTTTTGCAATGATATTATCACATATTCTTTCCTCTCCTGTGGAATCCTGCCTGTGCTGAGACTCAAGTTATATAGCTGGATCAAAGGCACAGCTAGTTCAGCTAAATATGCACATGCACATGAAGTAACTTCATAAATGGGCTGCTTGTATATAGAGGCTAATGACTTTCAATTGCCTTAGTATCACATAATGCAAAGCCTCAATATACAAGTAGCCCAGTCGTGAAGTTACTTCACATGCAAATTTTTATTTGCTCACACTTGATAAATGATTAAACCAAGAATATAATTTCTTGGTATCTTTAATTTATAGTATAACCAAGTGAAAAAACTTAAAAACATCTATCTCTAACCCAGAGTATTTTAGTAATAAGATGTGACACCTTTTGACTAACTTGTATATGGAAATAGGACTTTTGCATTACTTCAACCTCGGTATCACTTCTTGGTCTGCCTACTACTGATGAGATCTCAATAAAGGTTGAAACTAGTCTGGATAGTAGCTGTTCTCATATCCATAAGGATATGTATAATGTATGCATTAGTATCCCATAATGTGTGGCATTAAGGGATACTAAATCAATTGATGTGAAGTCATTAGCCTCTATATACAAGTAGCCCAGCTGTAAAGTTACTTCAAATACAAACTTTGTTTGCTTACACTTGGATAAAGAATGAAACCAAGAATATAATTTCTTGGCATCTTTAATTTATAGTATAACCAAGTGAAAAAACTTTCAAAATCAGTGCTGAATGGAAAATTGTTACTAATATTGCAATCAAAGTATTTTATTCTAAATGGACTCAATTCATCCAAATTCAATAGCAGCAGATCCTCTTTTCTTCTATCATATTGCTTCACACATGCAAAAACTTGCAACCATTCCTTCTATACAGCCTGTGCTCTGAATCACGGCATTTGTCTTCGTAGTCCTGAATAACAGATTAACAAATTTTCCTTTGTCACTAACTTCTTCCAGTTGATCCTTCCATATCTTCTCTCATACTGTTTGCTTCATTTTTTTTTCTTTTTAAATTTTAGCAAAAGTGCAAGGAACACTACTTTTTTGTTCAATTCTGTATGTATCATGGAAAAAAAAATCTGATCACATTTTTTTTTTTACATATAATTTTCAATATTCACATACTGTGGTCCATAGGTTTGTCTGAATTTTGGCATTCTAACTAGAAGTCGGTTGAAATGCTGTCTTAGAGAGAAGTATAACTAATTAATGGTAAATTTTTGTATTTTAAATTTTAATGTAAGACAAAATTTATTTAAATATTCAACAATAATTTCCAAAATATGACTATTCAGGAAAAAACTCTATACCTAACATCTGAAAGGTCTTTATTAACAGGAATATAATGCACCCATGGCTTTAAGGCAGGATAGAAGAATTCTAGCCATTCATCTCCTACATGATACACTAATGAACGACATAGAAATAAATGTTTAAATCGGAAACTTGCTGTTACTCCTCTGAAATTAAAGAGATATTTATACTGACAGTGATCATCTAAGCTGATTTCTTTAGCTGGCAGGGCACCAAGTGTATCCTGACAAATAAAAAATAAAAAAAAAATAAAAAGAGAGAGAGAGAAATGTTGCAATTTTCATTTTTTTTAAATAACAAACTAGTTTAAATATCAGGTAATTTACACACTTTCCAAAAATTCCAAGTAATGCAAAACTTGTATATTTTTTTGATATTTTTGAAGTTACTATGGATAACTATTAAAAAAACAAACCATAGTTGTAGGCATGCACACTTTTTTTTACTGCACTAAAGAGATTTTAAATCACAGAGAAAAGGAAGATGATATTTTTTAATGTAGCTCCTATGCATGAAAGGCTTCCAATATGTAGGTAAGTTAATGAATTTTTTTTCCTATTGATTTATATGATTTTTTTTGTATAGTTCTTTTTTTTTTCCAAGTTGTTGCTTCAGACCTCCAATAAGTGGGATGGTGGTCTCACACCAAGCAATGAAATCCATCCCATGTTATAAAGACATTCACAAACATCCATACCCATGGCATGATTCAAACCCACAGCCTGTTAGTTGGAAAGCAGGTATGCTAACTGCTCAGCCAACCAGGATGGCAATATATAAGTTCTGGTTGTCATCTGTAATATAATGTGTACATGATGTGACCACAAAATGTACGCATTGGAACAACTATGTTGCTATATACCAGGCCTGCACAACTTGATTGTCTTTGAGGGCCAAACCCAACTTGGACCACCTGACCAAGGGCCAGATCACTTTGGACCTTGAATCTTAGACTAGTCCACTGCAGCTAAACTTAAGTAAATTTGTTAGTAGGTATACAGTAAATACTAATTAATATGCATATTTAAAATTTTTAGAGAGTTACAATTAAAATTATAATCAAAATTATTTACAAACAGATATAGTTGCAAAGTTTCTCAATAAAAACCGCTTAAACATAAACACAAAGTTTACTAATAATTTCACTGAGAATATCACACTTATTCAATAACTTTGCCACTTTTATTTGCTTTTCACTTGCATTCAACTTGCCAAGGTTAGGATGTTTCGATTCAAAATGACGTCTCAGATTGTACTCTTTCGGCACAGCTATAGATTCCCGACAAACAACAATGCACACTATTTTGTCCTTAAACAACGTAAAAAATTATTTGTTTGTCCACTCAGGGTTAAACGCTCGATGTTCCAAATCTATTTTACGCTTTTTACTTAAGCTCATTGTGTCAAGATTGACAATATTAATTACAAAAAACTAATGATGAAAAACTCAAAATAATGCAGGTTATGATAACAGTTATGTAACGTAATGCTCCAGCTACAACCACTACACTGCCACCAGTCAAGGCACGGCCAACTTTGTGTAATACGATTCGTTCTTGTTTGTAAACATCAAGTCGTTTTCACAGAGATGTAACTTTAAATTTCCCCGCAGTGACACTAGCGCTAACAAAACCTCGAAGCGATTGTAATAATTTGTTATTAAATATGACAGTGGGAATAACTCCAAATGCAATTTATTGTCGAGTTGAAAGAAACATGATTGTGACATTAATCGCATGAACGTAAACATGCAGAGTCTTAGTAAAAATTTCATTCAAGGCTAGGAAAAAATCATCTAATTTCATATTGCCATATGATTAAATAATTTCAATCAGGTAGACAGGCCAAAATAAATAGCACTGTGGGCCGTATGTTGTGCAGGCCTACTATATAACAAAATTCAAACATAACATAAACATGGAAGTTATTTAGTGATAAAGATTAATAAAGGTATTATTATTATTATTATTATCTGAGACCTCCAGGGAGTCAAAGACTCATCGAGGGAGGCTATAAATCACCCAAACCAGCTATCATACATTCCCTTAAATTCATTCACACTAGATACACTCACTACCCCCTAAGGGCAAATTATTATACTCACTCACTGCTCTCTGTGAGAAAAACCTAGATATTGCACTGATTTTTCTGACAGCTGCAATAATTCTGACTGCATAACAGTCTGGATTACTGAGCTGTTATTTAAAGATGTACTTGCAGAAGTTTAGTGGAATATATCATTAATAATAAGTCTGACATAAGAGAAAAGCTGGAAGTGTGCATTTTTTAAATTTTTATTATATGTTTTCCAGCTGGCGATATCTACATTTTCTAGAATATGCAAATATTGCGATGTACAGTTTAGGATATCCCATCTATATTCTAGCATTTGATTAAAAAAAAAAAAAAAGAATTCAAATACCATATAAGCAGCATTAAATGGTATCTATTAGCAGATGATCGACATTCTAAATCATCTTCTCAATTGGAGGAATCACATAATAATAATAATAATAAGAAGAAGAAGAATTTATATTTAACTTAATCTGGCCAACAACTTCCAAAGCACACATAAGAGGACATCATCATCCAGATCTTCCCAAGAAACCAACCATTATATTATATTTATAATATTTATAATGATGATAATAACAGATTGACAGTACTGAAAACCAACTACTCTGAAAAATTCTAAAAAAAAGGTTCTAATTTGAAGACCATTCCTTGCCCTTTTACTACATGTCATGTGTACACAGGCAGAAAACATCAGGAGCATTCTCAACAGAGAACCTATAAACAAGTAAAATACTTCACCAATTTAGATATTGACACTATTTCAGCAATTCTTAATGAAGATTTTAACCAGAACACTAAACTAGCACACTATATAAGACAGTTCTGAAAGAGGTTTTCACTTATTGATCTGAGAATTTTGTTAGGAATAAAACAGTCGATTAAAGAGAAGAGACTGTACATAAAAAATTCTGAGAAAAATTAGGAAAGTCAAAATATTATATCAACAGCTGAATCATATTAAAATGAAGACATTACAAAGGAACCTGACATTATAAGCATTCATTGAAGAAATATGAGCAAAGCGAAGTTAATCTATTTAAGCAAAACAGGTGTTTTGATGTGAGGATGGAAAGAATAAGACCTATAAAGCTTAAGTGTATTGATGACGTTAATATTGTCCTAGAAGACCACAATGTAAGTTTTATTAATACTGGAATCCTGAAAATAACAGAAAAAGGCAGCTCTGCATTTGTTATATTGGAAATGGAACATTCAGGAGAAATTCGCATGAAAGAATATGTTAAGGACATTGAGGGAGGGAAAAGAAAGCATAAATATAATATCACATAACAAAGGAAAAACACTATGTAATCTAAGGTAATCATATATTGAATTTAGTAGATACATTTATAAGTTCAAAGAGGATTTTGAAGTAACATGCCATAACAGTGTTTTTAATGCACGAGTGCATTACAAATCAAGGCATTATCATAAAGACTCGAAATTCTCGGACCTTGATTATGATGGAATTGGAATACATAGTACAAACAATGAAGCACATGTATCTTGACATAATATAAACTATCATTTTAACAATAATGAATCATTCTGCTACTATTACAGTGTATGTAGAAGAATCTCATCTGTTTTAGTCATATCTAAATTATGCCAATTATGGTGACTTTTTTTTTTTTTTTGCTAGTTCAACCTTTTCCACTGATGTAGGAATCACTCTCAATGTAATCGTCAATTACACTGAGTTTGATATTATTCCAATACCTCAATTTTTGCTGCCTGTACTGGGTTTCCTGATAAAAAAATAATGAAACAGTTGTTTAGCCATGCAACTCCATGCTGGAATGACATTTTGTACCTGTGCATCCATTTGTGGTTTGAACAATACAGAATACAGTTTATTCAGCCCATTTTTGTTCATTCAATACCTGGTAACATGGCACATAAAAGTGAAAAATGGATACTAAATCAGAAGCAGCACTGATCCCCCCCCCCTCCCAGTTATACAATATTGACCCTTCAGTAACCTGTATACTAAATTGTACATATTAGTAGCAGAGTTATGAAGGTAACTTATGTTCTTATATGCTTATATCCTCGTATGTTCCTTCTTGTGGTTATATCAGAACTTTCCAGACCTTGCTCGCACAGTAGATCCTTAATTTATAACAGCTGGTTTGAGAATTTTCTAATTTCTTGGTTTCTCTCAAAATCTGGAAAATTCTATTTTTCATTGCTGACACCAAAAAAAATTCAACTGTGTGGCACTACTAGGAAGACCAAGCATTGTATCTCACTGTCCTGGATTACTATGTTATATTCAATAGTGAAATTATTTTAAAACTTGGTTTTGTGAACTTGAACACTGTACTGGGTTTATAATATCTATGATATGTTATTGAGGTTTATTTGTACTCTATATCTGCACTTTAATATAGTGCCATTTTAATAAATTTGTTCTTTAAAATAAAAAATAACACTTTAACTATGTCTGGTCATAAGAGTAGAAGAGTAACTGCCAGTGAAAATGTTGCTGAAAGACCATTCAAATTTATCATGTTAGAAGAAAAAATGGAAGTCATTAGAAGAATGGGGGTTGGGCCATCACATCCTACTGTTTGCAGAGAGCTACATATCACTTCCCACTATAACAACAATCATGAAAAATGCTGATAAAATTAAAAAGACAATGGAAACTATATCAAGGAAAACTAAGTTGTGAGTTGATGAGTTAAATGAAAGAAACAAAACAAGAAGATTTCATTTTATAGTCTATAAAAACCCTTGACTTGCAGTAAATTCTGGTTGGAATTGATAGGCACTGGTAGAGGCTAGACAACATTGATCCTGACTGGGAATGATGCCTGTTCTACTAAAAGAGGAGGCAATACAGCGTTGCAGCCTTACTACTATATTCAGCAAAAAAGGAGGTGTTAAGAAATGCCAACAACTTTCCTTTTTTATTTCCAAAAGAAATTTTGAAAAGTTCAAAACTAATACAAAGAGAACAGAAGATGATTCAGTCAATCCTGATGATCCACAACTAGGACCTACCTATCATCGGTAATACCTACCTATCTATTATGCGTGTGAGAGAGAGAGTGTATTTATTTATTTTTACATAATTTAGGTTTTATTTATGCTAGATATGCAGGCATCTCCTGGAACCTAATCCCAGTGATAATCAAGAGCCTGCTGTGTGTGTGTGTTTATATAAAATCTAAACCCAAACCCTAACTCAACATGATCAAGATTAGCACTATTAATATAAGCATTGATGGAAAAGAAATGGAACTAGCAGAAGAATTGGATAAGGTACCAGATCGACATAATAGGCAAACAAAAACAGGTCAAATCCTAAGCAACAAATACAAGATGTTATATTCAGGAAATAACAATCAGAGAAAAGGAGTAGCTATAATATTAAACACTAAATATGAGGATAATCTTCTTGAATGATCAATATCAAGTAGAGTGATGTGTCAAATATCAGAATGGGGAACTGGACAATGAGACTTATCTGTACTTATGGTTACATAGAAGGTTCTACTAAGGAAGAAATGGAGGAATTTTTTGAGGCATTAGAGAAGGCAGCTGGCACAAGGAAAAATGAAAAGTTGATCCTTGTTGGAGATCTAAAGAGCAGAGTAGAATAAGATTGCCAGACATATAAGAATGTTTTGAGAAAATATGGAGAAAAGAGTAAAGCTAATAATAATGGTAAGTACTTGTTATCACTAAAACCATGTTCCAACATAAAAATGTGCATAAATTCATGAAGAGAAGATACAAGGAATAAGAAAAGTTTCATTGACTATGTTATTACCGACAGTGATGTTTTCCTACTGGTTCAGGATATACAGAGGATTTGAAATAGAAAGTGATCTCCATTTAGTGTTGAGCAGGATAAAATTGAACTTCATATTGAAAAGAAGGGTGTGGGTAAGAAAGTTTTGAAACAAATCAAAGTTGAACAGATACCAATTGTGAACTGTAAACTCAAATACACAAACATTATTCAAGAAAAACTGAAAGACTTTGAAAACAAGAACAAACCTTGGAGATTCAGTGGCACACCCTAGAGAAAACTTTGATTGATTCAACCAGAGAGGCATGTGATGAGATAATTGGCAAGGATATAAAAATTAGAACTCCATGGTGAACTTAGGAAGTTGAAGGGGGAGTCAAGGAAAAGAAGAAAGCATATCAAAAGCTCCTGGCAAGTAAGTCAGCTTGTGCTCTAGGAAATACAGAGAAAAATGTAAGAAAGCAAAGCATTATGTAAAAGTCATGGAAAGACTTTGATAAGAACATAGAAAATAAATATCAGGAGGACAGTAAAATATTCTGGAGGCTATAAAAAAAGCTGAGATATAGAGGAAGGAGGACTGTAAAAGGAATTAGAGATGATAAAGGATAAGAAAGGATAAAGATATTCTTGATGTATGGTTGCTTTGAAAGACTGCTAAATGAAACAAAGTGAAAGTTAAATTAAAGTAAAACAGTTTTCACTTTAAGACAAATCATGAGAATATAACAAGGATTTGTATTTAAGTTTTGTAGATCTGGAAAAGAATATGACAAAATGCCACAAGGAAAGCTGTTTGAAATACTTCAGGTATATAGTTTAACTTGGACATTATATCAAACAATACATAGTCTCTATTGGAGTTAATCAGCAGTTAGAATTGAAGGAGGTCCACGGTGGTTTGATGTTAAGTCAGGTGTGCGACAAGGGTGTACACATTATCTCCACTGTTATTCATCATCTATATGAATCACATTATTAAGGAAAATAGTATTAAACCTGATATCAAAATTGGAAATGTTAAACTTAGCTCTTTACTTTATGCAGATAATGTTATACTCCTAAATAAATCCAGGACAAGTCTGCAGGATTTCCTAACCAAATTGTATAACTGCTGGTAATAAATTTGGTATGAAAATCAGCATTAAAAAGACAAAGAACAATGAAAATAGGTAGAAATATTGAAAACATCAACTACATCCTGAACAGAGAACCTATAGAACAAGAAAAACATTTCAGCTATTTATAGCAATTTTTTTATAAAGATTGCAAATTAAATTTGGAAATAGGCAGCAGAATTAGCAAAACTGGTATCGTAGGAAATCAGCTGAAAATTTTATATGGAACAAGAAAAAATTAGTCAAAACACTAAACTAGCTAATTTTAATGCGTGGATCTGAGAGCTGGGTTAGAAATAAAACTCTTGATCAAAGACTGGAGACCACAGATATGAGAGTCCTGAGAAAGATTAGGGGACTGAACAGCCCCTAATCTTTCTCGGGTTAGGGCACCAATGGCAGTATCATATTAAAATCAAGGATATTAGGAAAGAACTTGCCATAGTTAGTATTTAGGAATGTGTTAGTAGAGCTAATCTCAGGTGGTATGGTCATTTAAACAGAATGTGAGAGAAAAGATTAGCAAAATAAATGCTGTTTGCCAGGTTGGTAGAAAAAAGACCCAGAGGAAGACCAAGATATAGGTGGATTGATATAGTAAAAAGTGTCTTAGAAGACAGAATATAAGATCTGATAATGTTGGAGTCTTGACAGATAATAGATTGATTTGGAGGAAAATTGTTGATAGGAAATGATGTAACTTTTCATGTAATACTATAATAAGATCCTGTGCATTCCCTGAAGGCATATGTCAGGAATTTGATGATATACTATCTATTATTTATTATTACCTTTTTTGTTTAAACTATATTTCATTTTACAGCATGACTGATGTATGTGATTTGATTTAATGAAAGTTTCCTGTCCTGTCAGGTGTCTTCTCCCTCCAGGAGGTTGACTACAATGTGTCTCCACCATGTGTTATTTGCACCTCTCTGCTGCATTCCTCATATGAGAGATAGATCGAGTCTTCTATATTTTTCATCCACTCCAGTCTTTGTTTTCCTCTCCTTCTCTTTCCCTCAACAGTTCCTTCGAAAAGTTTGTAGGCAGTTATGTCTCAGAATATGTCCAAAATAGCTGACTTTTCTCTTTTTAATTTCTTTTATCAGGTTCCTGTTTACACCTACCATCTCTAGTACCTCTTCATTTGTCTTTCCATGATATCCTCATAATTCTTTGCAGCATCCACATTTCAAAGACAGCATAACATTTCAGAGTAAACACTGAAAGGAAACATGTGCATACATACATATATATATATATATACACATACACACACACACACACACACACACACACACACACACACACACATATATATATATATGCACATGTGAAAATTTAAATCTAAGACTTATAAAGACATCATTAAAAGATTGCTTGCATTTTGCAAAAATTATTCATTTGCCTATATTATAAGGACCTCTTGCTAAAATTATTAGTTAATAATTATGCTACCTTCTAAGTAATCTTTATTTTTACTGATGATTTCATCCTGAATTAAGATAACAAACAATTTTACCTGATCTGATTTCCATGCTTGGTTTTTTGTATATTGTGCATCAATCATTTCAGGTTCTTCACGAGAAATTAATATCAATGGATCTCTTTCAGCACTAGTACGAGATCCACGAAAAAAGGCCATTCTTTTTTTCTTTTCCCATGACCACTTCTCTGAAGCCCTAGGGGAAAAAAAAAAAAAAGATAATGAAATTTCAAAAGGATCATCCCAATTATGCTTGGAGAAAGGTACACTATCAAAACAACTTTATTTCACATAATTAATAAAGAATATGAAAAACATATTTCAATCTATGGCTCACAAATTCTCATTTTATGAATCCATCATTTTTGCTTATTAAACAATTTACTATAAACTCAGTTTGATGTATATAATCTTTATAGGAATTTAGATATATGATGAGCTAATTCCACCTGCATCATAAAATAACTAACAAAACGCATGGAATAAATCTTTAACTATGCAGTAATTTTTATATTTATTTATTTATTTTTGAACCCATACATAAGAAGATGGTTGATCAACCTATAGTATGTCAGTACCATTTAAAGGTAGTGGGTTGGGAAAGGAGAAAATTGTTTACATTTGATTTCAAGGCCAGCATGTTGTATTCCATATGAAACAAAACACATAAGGGAAAGGGGACTGTTTCACAATACAGCAGTAGCACAGATGAAAGAGGAGGAAAAAACTTATTCTGTGGGTCTTGAGTTGAACTGTGAAGGGATGTTGGGTGGCAGTTGCACATGTTCCAACGGATTTAGAGGGAGAGATGATCGTTGATGCTATTTCATATGAACATTTGCAATGGAGATATTTATAGAACACACATACTGAAGAAGCCAAATGCCTGTGAGTGGGTGGAGTGAATTGGTAAGAGATAGATAACTAATTAATCTGATTGCCCTCTTCTGAATTCAATCAAGTAAATATTAGGGAGCTCTTAAAAGTCCCACCCAAAATATGAGAGCAATATTTAACAGCTATTCAGAGGTGAAATGGAATCATCAATCAACTCTATCGTATATGAAATTAAGATCTGTTACAAACAGTTATCTAACAGTGATATGTAGAAGCTGAGTATGTCACTCAGAAGAAACAGAACAATGACCTGTATGCCATTGTTTTAAGCTTTCAGATTTTTTGGCACAATTACGAGGGTGGTCTGAAAAGTTCTTGGCCTCGACCATAGATGGCAACACTATGCAAGTTTATTTTCTTTCTAAGTTGGTACATCTGTCATAAGCATCCATGTGAAACTGTAAGTCATTCTATCAAGTAGTTTGTTTCATACAGCTGTATGAAGAAGTGTTGTTTGTATCCCTATAAAGGGATAAAATTGAGTATCATGTGGTTATAAAATTCTTTGTAAAAGAAGGTTTAACGCTGAAAGAAATGCATTCGAAGTTTCATAAAAGTTTATGGGCACTCTTCTCCTTTGTTTTTGACAATTAAGAAATGAGCTGTTGAGTTTAAACGTGGCTGTGCCAGTCTTGAAGATGATCCACGTGAAGGACGTCCAAAAAGTGTAACAACACCAGAAATCATTGATCAAGTGCATGATATGGTATTGGATGACTGGCGAGTCAAAGTGCGTGAAATTGCTCAGACTATATGCATTTCAAAAGAACGTGTAGGATATATTTTGCATTAAGAATTGCAAATGAAAAAGCTTTGAACAAGATGGGTGCTGCATTTGCTCACAGCAGATCAAAAATACACTCGAATGAAAATCTGTGAACAGTGCTTGGAGCATTTTAACAAGAATAAAACTGATTACTCTTGATGAGACTTGGATTCACCATTACACACCAGAATCCAAATAGCAGTCAAAACAGTGGACAGAAGCCGGTTGTTCAGCGCCAAAGAAGACAAAGTCGGTTCCATCAGCAGGAATGGTCATGGCATCAGTGGTTTGGGATGCTAAAGGCACTTTGTTTATTAATTATCTTGAAAAGGGTAAAACAATAACCGGGAAATATTATTCCAATCTTTTAACCAGACTAGATGAAAAAATTTTTGAGGAAAGACCCAGTTTCACCTGCCACACAAAGGTGTTTTGGCAATGGAAAAATTAAGGGATCTGCACTATGAATTGTTGGAACATCCACCCTATTCCCTAGATTTGGCTCCCTCTGACTTCTATCCCTTCCCAAAACTGAAACTCTTCCTCACTGGTCAGCATTTTTCTTCGAATCAAGAGGTGATTCCAGCTGTAGAGGATTATTTTGCAGATCTTACTGAGAACCACTACAGGGACGGGATAATGGCACTAGAACATCGCTG
This sequence comes from Typopeltis vanoorti, assembly GCF_054136105.1. NCBI lineage: Eukaryota > Metazoa > Arthropoda > Arachnida > Uropygi > Thelyphonidae > Typopeltis > Typopeltis vanoorti. The sequence continues at coordinate 29,329,078 of NC_143560.1, forward strand.
GAATACATGTATTAAGGGAGATTATGTTGAAAAATAAAAATAAATTTGAAATTATAAATTAGTTTTTTCATTATTAGGAGGAGACTTTTCAGACCACCCTCGTACAATTTAAATAATTTTAATTAAACTTTACATTTCCATCTTTATATTAAGCTTATAGTGTATGTACATATACAAATTGCATAAAAACTATATATAAGATAAGCTATGGTATGTCTGGTAACAATTAACCTGCCTAGCATGATGTCTTGTGGTGAAAGAAAAAAAAAATTATATCAGCCTAGCTCAGAAATTAAAAGCTAATTGTTGGAACATATATTCATTTTCTTGGAGTCTTGTTATTATTGCTTGAAAGTTGTTTTCACTTTCTATAATAGCAATTTATGGCCACATAGTCCTGTTTCATAAAGAAAATTGATCTGAGTTATTTTTCTTTGTCAAAATTTTGTTATTTGTACTCAGTCCAACCTGTTAGCATGGAAAAGGGAATCTGTACAGTCTTGCTGAAAAAAGAAGCCTCTGGAGATCCATTGTCAACATTTTATTAATTTTATAATATTGTGTATACTAAATGCAGCTAACTGCTGATATAACCTTCAATATATTGGTTTGGAGAGTTGAATGATCTTAAATTTCTCATTCTGCAGTTCCGCAGTTTTTGCAGGGATGGGTTCTCCACTGTCTATTCCCATCATTAAATACTCTAGGTAATCTGATGCCAAGGTTGTTGTATAAATCTTAGAGATTTTAAGGCCTTCATTCTTATTTATATGTAGTGGTTTAATGAAAGTCTCACATGCTTCTTCAAATTTTGTTTCAAATTTCATTCTAGCTGGATGTGAAAGCTGTGTGCCTTTCCATCAAATACTACAGAATATCTTTACAGTATGAGTTCCTCATTCCCAAGAAACCCAGTGATCAGCCTCAGCACAGTAATCCTGATGTGTCCTTATCAAGAGGAATGATCATCTTTATCTCTTCTTGTTAGTGTACTCTTCAATAACCAAGTAATCTTATGAGCTGCTGTGGCCACTTAGAAATGTGCCCTCTGAACTTCAACTCTATCTATCAACATCTCCAAATCACTAGCTTCATAACTTCCTATACATTTCCATCCATGTGGTTACACAGCTCATAATCTTCCCGCCTAAAATGAATAATTTTACAATTTCCACATTATCTTTTGCACGTACTGTCTGCCTATTTAAATCATTTTGCATTCATTAAGGTTATCATTCCAAAGTGATTCTTCTTTTAACTTGCCACATAGCAAAAGAACTCTTCTGGATTTCCTTCAGCTTGCTCAGCTAATTTCTTCTCATAATTTGCTTTTGCCTTCCTTATCATGCTGGTCACTTTTCTTGCCAGAGGTTTGTACTCCTTATGAACCTACTGATCAATTTCATCCTTATATATCCTGCACAACTTTTTTTTTTTTTTTTTTTTTTTTTTTGAGCTCTTGCTTAATGGATGTTATTAATCTAATCAACTCTTACCTGATTTATCTTCCTGGTCCTGTGTATATAATCTGATATTGCTTCCTTCAGATACCCTTTTGATCATCTGCTATGTGCTAATAACATCACTGTAGTCTTATACCATGGTGTTACTTAAAGCTGTTTTCTAAGCTTATCATAATCATCTATTCTGTAGTCTACAGACCTCCTTAAACTGAAAATTCCACATCTGTCAACTTCCCAAGTCAAAGCTTCATTATCACTCTCCCCAACTTTGGGTAATGTGGCTACCTTGGTTACGGACAAATCTTCCAGTCCTCTAACCAGAGTAGCACTGCACTCTCAAACCCGAGTTCCCTTCATTACATACCGTTTCAAGTAATTATCACTTAGTAGGCACAAATAAATTCCATTTCCTTCTCACCACATGATCTTTTCTCCTTCAAGTGTGTGTCACAGTTATGTGGAACTTCAACTACTGTGAAAGAACTTCACAGTAGTTGAAGTTCCACATAGTAATTACTTGGCTTGCATTCGTTGCACTAATTTGCCTGTGCATGTCTTCCACGTCATCTTTTGCACAACCCTGACCTACAACAGCAGCCAACTGTATATCTATCTCACACTAGATTGATTCAAATAAACTGCTATTCACACCCATCTGGATGAATTCCACAGCAGTGACTAGAAAAACACCTCCAACCAGAACAGGCTGGAAAGAAAACTTAAAGAAGCATGCCAAACCTTCATTATGCAGCCAAATCTAAACAAGAATGATGGAAGTAAAATCATCTCTAAGATTCTGTCAATACACATCTAGTTCTGACAACAAAGCAGAGTACAAATTAGCAGTCATGCCAAATTAAGGATCTTCAACACTCTGAACTAAGATACTGAGATTGCATCTGCAACTGACTACTTTAGTATAACACGACTACTGAATTAATGAAATGTCAACAAGAGATACCCAGAAGCATTCCCCTCCCCTTCGGCAAGACTGTACAAATTCCTATTTCACACGAAAAGGATAAGCTAAGTACAAATAACAAGACCAGGTAAGGATAATAATTCAAAACAATTTACTTCATGAAAACAGAACTCTAGGCTGTTGTGAATGGTTATTACAATAATACAGAAAGTGAAAGAACTAATTTAAGTAATGACAACAGGACTCCATGAAAATTAATACATGCTCCAACAGTCAACTTTTAATTCCTGAACTGAGCTGATTTTCCTTCACCACAAGAAGTCAGGCTAGGCAGGATACTAGACACACTGTAGCTTATAATGTACAGTTGCTTTTATGTAGTGCATATAAAAATATATACTCCAGAAGATGACCTTGACATAAAGGTTGAAATGCAAGGGAAATGCAACAAGGATCTGTATTTAAGTTTTGTAGGTCTAGAAAAAGCCTACAAGGTGCCAAGAGAAAAGCTGTTCAAAATGCTATACGTGTAAATGGAGTATCATATAGAGCAACACTTAGTCTATATTTGAGCTGTAAGGCAGCAATTAGAATTGAAGGAGATACAGGAAGATGGTTTGATGTAAAATCAAGTGTGAGACAAAGATGTACATTATCTCCACTGTTAATTATTCCATATGGATAACATTACAAAGGAAAGTGGTATTAAAACTAATTTGAGATGTTGATCTCATTTCTTTACTTTATGAAGACGATGTTATACTTCTAAATTAACCCAGTACAAGTCTGCAAGATTCCCTGACTAAATTGAATAACTACCATAATAAATTTGGTATGAATATCAGAAATAAAAAGCAAATACAATGAAAGCAGGCACAAACATTAAAAATATTCACTACACCTTGCATGGAGAATCTACAGAACAAGTAAAACATTTCAGTTAAGCACAATTTTTAGTGAAGATGACAAAAATTTGATGATTAAATTTGCTTAAATATGGAAATATGTAGATAACAGAATTAGCAAACCTGGTATGGCAGAATATTAATCAAATAAATTTATATAGAATAAGAGAGAAATGAGTCAAGACTAACTAGCTGTATACAAAAGTGTTTGAACTAATTTGAACTTTTGGATCTGAGAGCAGGGTTAGAAATAAAACGCTAGAGATCAGACTAGAGGGGTGAACAAATGGCATCATATTAAAAATGAGAATATTAGGAAAGACTAGATTCTTAGCATTCTGGAATGTGTTAGTAGAGCTAATCTCCGGGTATGGTAACTTAAACAGAACGAGAAAGGAAAGGTAAGCAAAACAAGCATTCTTTGCCAGGATGACAAGAAAAAGACCCAAAGGAAGACCAAGATCTAGGTGAATTGATACAATAAAAAGTGCCTTAGAAGACAGAAATATGAGCTATGATAATATTGAAGTCTCACAGATAACAGATAATTTCCTTCCAAATTAATAAAGATTAATTTGAAAGGAAATTATCAATAGGAAGTTAGCAATATGCTGCTTTTCATTAGTACAGTCATACTCTGGAGTTGCATCACCTTCAATTCCAGAGGGATGCTGTAACTTGAAAATGTTCATAAGTGAAAGTACTGTGTTGAAGTCTAGTCTGAACCATCATCATAACTGATGATGATTCAGTTATGACTGAAATAAAAAACATAATGATATGAAAACTGGTTTATTGAATGAGTTCATGCTGTAATGCTGTTGTTGGTTGGGCACAGCACTGTGTCATATCTGCATGTATCTTCTATATTTAATAATGTTGTTTGTGTTGGATCTTTTTCAGAAGTACCCGTTTAAGGTTATATGTGAGCTAGATTATTTTTTCTTTTCTCTGTAGATTTCCGTGTAACAGGCATAATCCCTTACAATGTTAGCATTTACTTTTGAACTTTTTTCAAAATCTGGGGCAAGTGAGTGGAGAATGATCACAAAATGTTCAATGTAACTTTTCGGATCCAGAAATTAAGTAAAATATTTGAAAAAAAAAATGTGTAAGGGTTATCACAATTTTTCTTAGTCTGATCAACTAAATCAGTTTCTTAGCCTGCTTTTCACAGTCCTCACACAACTAATTATTACCATTCACTTTATGTCTCTGTAATGTCTTCTTCTAGATTGCATAAATACTTTAACTATTTCTCTCTCTCTCTCTCAGTTTATCACTTTACACCTACTTTATTTAACCTCTTAAATATTGTTAACATTCAAAAGGTGCAAGTAGAGCTAATCTAAATGTAAACAAAATGGGAAAGGTTAACATCTCAGGTGTTTGATGATAGGATACAAAAAGTCACAGAAGAGGGACAAGATCTAAGTGCAATGATGCAATTAGGTGCCTCAGAAGAAAATGTCATATCTTACAGCACTGGAGTCCAGACAAATAACAGAGTCAATTTGGAAGAAAACTGTCAATAGGAAGTTTGTAATAATGTAAATGCTCATGTCGTACTATCATATCCATCAGGAATTTGATGATGATGATGATGAGTAATGTTAGGAAGATAATTTAATAATAGGCCACAGGACTGACAGCCATTGTAAGGAAGGAATCAGATAGTGAAAAGAAGTTGGGGAAGTTAAAAGGAATATGAGATAATTCTTTCACAAATGTGGTGGATAGAAGGAAGAATGACCATGGAAGTTAACCATAATGTACAGAAATAGTCGAGTTATTAAGTAATCATTTTGGTAAGTACAGCATATGTGCAATACAGCAAATATCACAATAACAAAATGATGTGCTATAATGAACAACAGAAAAGTTCTGACCTAAGTTCCATAGAAACAATGCTATTTTAAGTGCGATTTTCTTTCTTGACTACTTGTATAATAACTATAAAACTTTTTTTTTTTTTTAGTGATCTGATTAAAGCTTTCCAAATTTCCGGTAAGATAAGACCTTGATTCTTATTTGTTTCCTGTTGAACAGGCTACCGTAGCAGCCTCCTTGAAGGTTCTGGAATGGTAATTCTCTTCTATATAAGACATATGACTCTTATCCCACTCAATGAGATGGTTGGTGGAGGCAAAGTGGCAAGAAAGGCCTGAAATATCTTGTCTGTTGTTTCTGACATATCCCGAGACACGTGCATTGTCTCGGCACAATACTAATTTTGTATGAATTAAAACTGTCAGTTAAAAACCTAGTCTGTTACCTTCATATAGCTTACCAATTGTATTCCCTGAAGATGCCGACCGAATTGTATTTAGTCGACCAAATTATATTCTTATTGGCTTCAACCAAAATAAAAAAATGATGGTACAACATTAGGAATTTCATGACGGCTGGGGCATCGCACGGTTAAACAAGGTCTCCGTTTTCACCACGGAATCAGGGCAAACAGTGAAAAGTCAGCTAGTGGAACAAATCCTAAAACCCACCAATCACAAGAGTTCAAGATCAGTACTATCAACATAAGAAGCCTGAATGGCAAAGAAATGGAGCTAGCTGAGGAAATGGATAAGTACCAGATAGACATAATAGGGGTGACTGAAACAAAAAAGACAAAAACTGGCGAGATCTTTCTAAGAAATAAATACAAAATGTTACATTTAGGCAATGACAATCAAGGAAAAGAAGGAGTAGCCATAGTATTCAACACTAAATATGAGGTTAATCTTCTTGAATGCAGGCAGTCTTGAGTAGAGTGATATGGGCAAATGTGAGAATGGGGAAGTGGACAAAGACACTTATTTGTGCCTATGGTCCCACAGAAGGTTCTGCTAAGGTAGAAGTGGAGGAATTTTTTGAGGCTTTAGAGAAAGCAACTGACACAATGAAAAAGGAAAAGTTGGTCCTTGTTGGGGATCTAAATAGCAGAGTAGGAAATGGTTGTCAGACATACAAAAATATATTGGAAAAATTTGGAGAAAAGAGCAAAGCTAATAATAATGGCAAATACCTGTTGGATTTCTGATCAGGACATGGACTGGTTATTACTAACACAATGTTTCAACATAAAAATGTGCACAAATTCACATGAAGAGAAGAGGCAAGGAATAAGAAAAGTCTCATTGATTATATTATTGTTGATAGTGATATTTTCTCCCTGGTGCAGGACACCAAAGTGTACAGAGGATTTGAAATTGGAAGTGATCACTATTTAGTCTTGAGCAGGATAAAATTGAGTTTCATATTTAAGAAAAACATGTAAGAAAGTTTTAAAGTGAATAAAAGTCGAGCAGCTCTCAGATGTGAACTGTAGACTAAAATACAGAAACATGATTGAAGAAAAAATGAAAGAGTTTGAGAACAGGAACCAAACCTTGGAAATTCAGTGCAAGACCTGAAGAAAACCCTGATTGATTCAGCCAGAGAAGCATGTGGTGAGGCTGTCTGTAATTATAGAAAAATCAGAACTCCATGGTGGACACAGGAAGTGAAAGAGGCAATGAAGGAAGAGAAGAAAGCATATCAAAGTTCCTGGCAAATAAGTCAGCTTGTGCTCTTAGAGAATGCAGAGACAAATGTAAGAAAGCTAAACACTGTGTAAAAACTAGCTAAACAAAAGTCATGTGAGGACTTTGGCAAGAACATAGAAAATAAATATCAAGAAGGTGACAAAATATTTTGGAGGTTGTTGAAGAAGTTTAGAAATGGAAGAAAGAGTACTGTAAAAGGAGTTAGAGATGATAAAGGTGACATGAAATGGGAGAAAAAGATATCCTTGAAGTATGGAGTAATTACTTCAAAAAATTGCTAAATGGAACAAGAAGTGATGACAGCACAGTGGTAAAAAAACACCGACAGGCATGCAGTCAGGAATACATATCTACACTTGAAGTAGAAAAAGTCATCAAAAGCCTGAAATGTGGAAAGCAGCAGAAGTAGATGATATCTGACCAGAAATGATCAAGTATGAAAAAGTCTTGTAAAAGTCTTACAGTGGCTGCACTGCATAGTTCAGAAGGCCTGGACAGAGGAACGAATTCCAGATGATTGGAGTAGAGCTCATAGTACCCATATATAAAAATGGAAATAAAACTGAATGTGAGAATTACAGAGGTATTTCTCTACTGAGTGTTCCTGGTAAGATATATGCAAGTATACTTGAGAAACGGTTGAGAAAGATTGTGGAAGAGAAGCTTATTGAAGAACAAGCTGGATTCAGGCCAAATAGAGGATGTCAGGATCAGATTTTCACTTTATAACAGATAGTTGAGAAATCATGGGAATATAACAAAGATCTCCATTTAAGTTTTGTAGATCTGGAAAAGGCATATAACAAGGCGCAAAGAGGGAAGCTATTCGAAATGCTAAAGTTATATGGTTCTAATTTTTAGTGGAACCTGTGGCATAGTAATTAAATAATAAAGCAACACATAAAAATCAAGGATATTAAAATTACAGATTCTGAAATATTAGTCAGTTTTGACATCATTTCTCTGTTCACCAATATTCCCATTAACCAACACAGTCAATTCTTTATATGAAGATTATCCTCCAGATATCGCAAGGATATTCGAATATGTCATCCACTCAGCTTATTTCAGTTGAAAAAACAAAATCTACAAACAAATTGAAGGTACTCCCATTGGTAGCCCTCTGTCTCCACCTTTGGAAAACTACTATTTGAAACAATTCGAAGATACTATGTTCTCATCCATCTCTTTGGTACCGTTACGTTGATGATGTTTTTTGCTGTTGGGCACACACTGAAGATGAACTTTCCACTTTTTCTACAATGGATAAATAACCTTCCCTCACGCATCTAATTCACTAAAAAGAAAACTCTGGTACTTTACCATTTTTGGACATCCTCCTTACTAGAACATTTTCTGGTACATTATCTGCAAGCATCTTTTGAAAACCCACATTTACTGGCAGATACATTCACAAAAAGTCTGCACACCACATGTCTCAAAAATTTGGCATTCTTAAATCTCTAATTCATAGAGCACATAAAGTTTGCTCTTCCCCAATAATCTTACAACAAGAACTTTCCATCATTAAAAAGTTAATGGAATCAAATGATTACAACTCCAATCAAATCCAACAGATACTTGACTCTTATGTTCCAACACCTACAGTCCGCAGAGTTCCTATTCCGTACATTCCAGGAATCTCAGAACCTATAGGTAGAATTCTGAAAAAGTATCAATTGATTCCAACATATATTCCTATCAACAAAATTTCTCCTTTATTACCTTCTACAAAGGATAAACTGTCTTCTTTATCTTTGTCTGGCATTTACCAAATACCTTGCGAATGCGATGTCTCTTATTTTGGACAAACCAGCCATCTTTTGGAAAAAAGAATAAAAGAACATTAATATTATATTGATTATAATAAACCTCTGAAGTCTGGTCTGGCGCAGCACAGTATTGACTCTACTCATAGTGTCCAGTGGGATAAAGCAGTTCTCCTCCATAGATGTAGATTCAAATATGAACACTTGTTCAAAGAAAGTTGTGAAACTATCTTACACCGACCTAATTTAAATAGAAAGTACTGTATGTCTCTCTCAAAGATCTCGGAGACTTTTATCTTATGTAAAAAACCATTTATCTTAATAGATTAAATTTGTTATTTCTATTATTTCAAAGTAGGTGGTAACAATTGTATTTTAATAGGTGATCCACCAAATGTATTGCTTGCATTCCATTCCTATTACTGTTACAGACACTGAAGATGTACTATTAATTTTAGTACGAAATATCTGTCCTTTTACTAATTAAAGATTTCACTGTGGTTTTTACGTGTTGCTTTATTATTTAAAGTTATATGGTGTCAATGGGGCATTATATCAAGCAATACTTAGTCTGTATTTGAGCTGTAAGTCAGCAGTTAGAATTGAAGGAAGTACAGGAAATTAGTTTAATGTTAAATCTGGTGTTAGACAAGGATGTACATTATCCCCTCTCTTATTCATTATCTATATGGATCACATTATGAAGGAAAGTGGTATTAAACCTGATATCAAAATTGGAGATGTTAATCTCAGCTCTTTACTTTTTCAGATGACGTTATACTTCTAAATAAATCCACAACAAGTCTGCAAGATTCCCTGACTAAATTGAATAACTGTTGTAATAGATATGATATGAAGGTCAGCATTAAAAAGACAAAGACAATGAAAATAGGCAGAAACAGTGAAAATATCAACTGCATTGTGAATGGAGAACCTATAGAACAAGTTAAACATTTAAGCTACTTAGGCACGATTTTTAGTGAAGATCATCATCATCATCATCAAATTCCTGCCATGTACCCTCAAGGGGTGTACAGGATATGATATTACTACATGAAAAAAATTACATCATTATTAATTTTCTATCTACAATTTTCCTCCAAATCAGTCTGTTACTTGTCAAGACTCCGACATTATCAGATCTTATATTTCTATCGTCTAAAGCACTTTGTACTGTATCAATCCACCTATATCTTGGTCTTCCTCTGGGTCGTTTTGCTGCCAACCTGGCTGAGAACACTTGTTTTGCTAATCTTTCCTCGCCCATTCTGTTTAAGTGACCATACCACCTGAGATTAGCTCAGCTAACACATTCCTGGATACTGACAATGTCAAGTTCTTTCCTAATATCCTCATTTTTAATATGATATTGCCATTGATGCCATCTGTTCACGCCTATAATCTTCCTCAGGACTCTCATATTTGCGGTCTCTAGTCTTTGGTCAAGTGTTTTACTTCTGACCCAGCTCTCAGATCCATAAGTTAAACTGGTTTAAACACTGTCTTGTATACAGCTAATTTAGTGTTCCGACTAATTTCTCTCTTATTCCATATGAATTTATTCAATTGACTTCCCACCATACCAGCTTTGCTGATTCTGTTGTCTATTTCTATATTTAATTTACCATCTTCAGTAAAAATCGTGCCTAAATAGCTGAAATGTTTTACTTGTTCCACAGGTTCTCCATTTACAACACAGTTGACACTTTCAATGATTCTGCCTATTTTCATTGTCTTTGTCTTTTTATTGCTGACCTTCATACCATATCTATTACAACAGCTATTCAATTTAGTCAGAGAATCTTGCAGACTTGTAGCAGATTTATTTAGAAGTATAACATCATCCGCATAAAGCAAAGAGCTGACATTAACATCTCCAATTTTGATATCATGTTTAATACCACTTTCCTTCATAATATGATCCATATAGATAATGAATAACAGAGGGGATAATGCACATCCTTGTCTCACACCAGATTTAACATTAAACCATCTTCCTGTACTTCCTTCAATTCTAACTGCTGACTCACAACTCAAATAAAGACTAAGTATTGCTTGATATAATGCCCCATTGACACCATATAACTGCAGCGTATTGAATAGCTTCTCTCTTGGCACCTTGTCATATGCCTTTTCCAAATCGACAAAACTTAAATACAGATCTTTGTTATATTCCCATGCTTTCTCGACTATTTGTCGTAAAGTGAAGATCTGATCCTGACAGCCTCTATTTGGCCTGAATCCAGCTTGTTCTTCACCAAGCTTTTCTTCCACAATTCTTCTCAACCGTTTCTCAAGTATACTTGCATATATCTTGCCAGGAACACTCAGTAGGGAAACACCTCTGTAATTCTCACATGCAGTTTTATTTCCCTTTTTATATATGGGTACTATGAGAGCTCTACTCCAATCATCGGGAATTCGTTCCTCTGTCCAGGCTTTCTGAACTATGCAGTGCAGCCACTGTAAGACCTTTATACCACCATACTTCAGCATTTCTGGTCAAATATCATCTACTCCTGCTGTCTTTCCACATTTCAAGCCTTTGATGGCTTTTTCTACTTCAAGTATGGATATGTATTCCTGACGGCATGCCTGGTCAGTGTTTTTTACCACTGTGCTGTCATCACTGCTTGTTTCATTTAGCAGTTTTTCAAAGTAATTACTCCATACTTCAAAGATATCTTTTTCTCCCGTTTTCATGTCACCTTTATCATCTCTAATTCCTTTTACAGCACTCTTTCCTCCATTCTTAAGCTTCTTCAACAACCTCCAGAATATTTTGCCACCTTCTTGATATTTATTTTCTATATTCTTGCCAAAGTCTTATCATGACTTTTGTTTAGCTAGTTTTACACAGTGTTTAGCATTCTTGCATTTGTCTCTGTATTCTCTAAGAGCACAAGCTGACTTATTTGACAGGAACTTTTGATATGCTTTCTTATTTTCCTTCACTGCCTCTTTAGCTTCCTGTGTCCACCAGGGAGTTCTGATTTTTCTATCCTTGCAGACAACCTCACCACATGCCTCTCTGGCAGAATCAATCAATGTTTTCTTCAGAGTTTGCCACTGAATCTCCAAGGTTTGATTCCTGTTCTCAAACTCTTTCATTTTTTCTTCAATAATCTTTGTGTATTTCAGTCTACAGTTCACATCTGAGAGCTGCTCAACTTTTATTCGCTTTAAAACTTTCTTACATGTTATTCTTTTCAATATGAAATTCAATTTTATCCTGCTCAAGACTAAATAGTGATCACTTCCAATTTCAAATCCTCTGTACACTCTGGTGTCCTGCAGCAGGGAGAAAACATCACTATCAACAATAACATAGTCAATGAGACTTTTCTTATTCCTAGCCTCTTCTCTCCATGTGAATTTGTGCACATTTTTATGTTGGAACATGGTGTTAGTAATAACCAGTCCATGTCCTGAGCAGAAATCCAACAGATATTTGCCATTATTATTAGCTTTGCTCTTTTCTCCAAATTTTCCCAAAATATTTTTGTATGTCTCACAATCATTTCCTACTCTGCTATTTAGATCCCCAACAAGGACCAACTTTTCATTTTTCATTGTGTCAGTTGCTTTTTCTAAAGCCTCAAAAAATTCCTCCACTTCTACCTTAGTAGAACCTTCTGTGGGACCATAGGCACAAATAAGTCTCACTGTCCAGTTTCCCATTCTCATATTTGCCCACATTACTCTACTTGAGACTGACTGCCATTCAAGAAGATTAGCCTCGTATTTTGTGTTGAATACTATGGCTACTCCTTCTTTTCCTTGATTGTCATTGCCTGAATATAACATTTTGTATAAATAAACCCCAACTCTGGTGATGTTGAGTTGGGGTTTATTTTCAGATTTGTTCCAGTAGCTGACTTTTCGCTGTTCGCCCTGGTTCCCTGGCGAAAACAACGGGGGCCTTGTTTAACCGGGCGACGCCCCAGCCGGCATGAAATTTTGTCATGTTGTACCATCATTCTATATTTTGGTTTAACCAATAAGAATACAATTTGGTCGGCTAAATCCCAAATTGCCAGCCCATCCTCGTCCGTTCAGTATCCAAGTAGATACCCAACAGGGTGCACCACGAGAAGGTGAGGATTGGACATTAGGTCAGAAGCCCTGGTCGGTTCTCCGCATTCTTTTAAAGGCTATGTGGAGGTCTCCTCTCAGTTATACAGCTTTGACCCTTAAGCACCCCTTTTTAGTGAAGATGGTAAAATTAAATATGGAAATAGATATTTCCATATTTAATATGGAAATAGACAACAGAATCAACAAAGCTGGTATGGTAGGAAGTCAACTGAATAAATTTATATGGAATAAGAGAGAAATTAGCCAAAATACTAAATTAGCTTTATACAAGACAGTATTCAAGCCAATTTTAACTTATGGATCTGAGAGCTGGGTCAGAAGTAAAGAAGAAGCAAAGACTAGAGACTGCAGATATGAGAGTCCTGAAAAAGATTAGGGGCATGAACAGATAGCGTCAATGGCAATATCATATTAAAAATGAGGATATTAGGAAAGAACTTGACATTGTCAGCATCCAGGAAAGTGTTAGCAGAGCTGATAATGTTGGAGTCTTGACAGATTACAGACTAATTTGGAGGAAAATTGTAGATAGGAAGTTGGTAATGATGTAATTTTTCATGTAGTACTATCACATCCTGTACACCCCCCTCGAGGGTATATATCAGGAATTTAATCTCAGGTGGTATGGTCACTTAAACAAAATGGGAGAGGAAAGATTAGCAAAACAAGTGTTCTCTGCCAGGTTAGCAGGAAAAAGACCCAGATTAAGACCAAGATATAGATGTATTAATACAGTAAAAATGCCTTAGAAGATAGAAATATAAGATCTGATAATGTTAGAGTCTTGACAGATTACAGACTGATTTGGAGGAAAATTGTAGATAGGAGATTGGTAATGATGTAATTTTTCATGTAGTACTATCACATCCTTTACACCCCCTTGAGGGTATATATCAGGAATTTGATGATGATGAACATTACTTGTGGAATCTCATTTTTATAATTTTATACTCTTCTAGTTGTTTCCTTTATCTTCCATTATTATTTACGTTGTACTTTTTGTCATGTTGTCATTTTGTGTGCTTTATGTATGGTTCCCACCAATCCTTTGCATTTTGTCAATGCATGATTTTTTACGATTTCTTTTGTTCTATTTCTAGCAATTTCACGTTATTCACCATGATTTCTTTTATTTCTAGCAATTTTCTTTCTGATGCTATTTGTTTCAATAAATAACATAAATAAGAAATCTCATGATTTCTTTTGTTTTATGGAAATGAAGTGGAGGAATTAGTATTTTTACCCTAAATTCATTATAGCAAGCCTCATGCTATAAACAAGCTCTCTCTCTCTCTCTGATCCCTATGGATTCACTATAGCACTCATGTACTGTATACATTCCAAAGATCCATTAGTTGTTTGTGTGCCAAGCAGAGTTAGATGATAATACAGAGGTGGAAGAGGCAGAAATACCAGGCAAAAACTTGACAAACATACAGTGGGACTGATAAACAATTCCACTGCTGTTGGTCTAAAAAGAAAAGACATGACCAATGTACTGTATACTAATAATATGGGGGGGGGGGAATAGTCTGATGGAATATTCAATATGCTATGATACAAAATTACCTCATGTCATAAAGGACATATCTAATAGAGAATCCCTGCACACACTGAAATATTATTAATTCTCAATTTAATCTAAGTGCAAAGTTATGAGTATGCAAAATATGCATTTTAGACTGAGGATACTGCAGGATGCAGGCTGAATACTACATTAATGGAAATCAGCTGCAAGTGGTTAATGAAAGTCTAGATATAAGAATAATGGACAGAGAGTTAAGAAGCCACATTGATAAAGTGGCTAAAATCACATCAGATGATGGCAATGCTAACGAGAAAGCTAACTTGCATAAATAAAGACATCATTTTCCAATTTACAAGGCTTTTATAAGATCGCATCTGGAATATTCTGCACAGAGTAGTACATATGGTCACCTAGGCACCGTGGCAAAGAGGAAGCAGTATTAAAGATCAAGCAACGGATAAACATGATAATATTTGGCCTACGGAAGTGGAGACAAACTGAAGGAGCATTGTCTTTAAAGTTTGGGAAATAGAAGGAAGAGGGAAGAATGCATATAGGATGGTAAAGGGATCTTACAATACAATACAGCACAGATAAAAGAGAAATTTTACAGCTCAAGGCAGCAGATAGAGGCTGGGACTCATCCTTGGAAGCAAGTAAGGATGAAGAACCTATACCTCATATTCTTTTGTATTCATCGTTACAGTGTAGTGATAAATGGAATAAGTTGCCAGGATACTGGTAGCACATTTTCAGTGAATGTTTTAAGTCAAGTATTTAAGCACTGTATGACTTGCAAAGGCCTTTCCTCAATCAGTCCTTGACTCTCTGGAGATGTCTAAAATACTGATATGACAAATTTTGCTCCTAATGAACTCCTCAAATTTCCTCAAAATGAACTACATTTCTGAATATCTTTTCTATGAGAAAAATATAACAGCAGCACCTTTACATATCTGAAGTGAAAGTCTTTTGCTTCTAAAACAAATAGGAATGAATTACAACTGTGACAGCATATAAATAAAATAACTAAAAAAAGAACAAGATATACAATTTTAAAGGAAGCAAAATAACAGTTATTAAATATGTTACCTAAGAATAATTTCTCTTTGTAAATCCCACCTGCCTAAACCTGTAGGATACAAACTAATTGCAGGTCCACCTTCCCAGAATGTCCATGCTGGATACATTATATCCCAGTACTCAGCAGTCTAGAAAGAAACATTAAAATAAAGAAATGTGACACCTCGAAAATGTCACTATGTATCAGATGAACTAGTACAGCTTTTTAAGCATATAGGTCTAAGAATAAATTCATAAAAGAAATAATTCAGCTACTTTTTTAAATACTTTTAACATAATATATCAATGAGAGTATTCAAAAAAAGTAATGAAATTATATTTCTGTTATGAATAATGTGTCAGTTAAAGCATTCACATAACACAATCAATATTGTATTAGTTGACAGATCAACCAGTACAATACTGATTGTGATATAACATGACATATAGGAACATAAGACATGATAACTAATAAAGAACATAAAACAGATTTATCTTACATATATTAATTAAAATATATTACATTACATTAGCCAGGCTCTATCAGCCCGGGGGGGGGGCTTTTGGCCTCAAGCACCACATGTCGCCACTGGGCACGGTCCTCTGCGACTGTCCTCCGCCATGTTCTGGTCTCCAGCCCGACAGCCTGCAGGTCTTCCTTCTCCTGATCCACCTATCTCCTTCTCGGTCTCCCTGGCGGCCTCCCTGATTGGGGTTGAGCCTCCCCACTTGTCTCACAGTCCTTTTGGGGCCCATACAGTACAGGTGCCCCAGCCACTGAAGACGCCGGGCTCGCAGCTCCATCAAGACATCTGCCGAGTTGCATAAAGCATGTATGGCAGCATTGGACAGTCTCCTCCAGACTCCATCTGCCATGACCACTCCATAGATACGTCATAGCATCTTGTTCTTGAATACTCTCAGGTGATCAGCTTGTCTCGCCGTGAGAGTCCACGCTTCAGGACCGTAAAAGAGAACAGGACTGATCAAAGTCTTGTATAGTCCCACCTTTGTAGTCCAAGACAGCAAGCACAAGCCGAAAAGGGGACGCACCTGATAATAGGCCACATTCGCAGCATTTACCTGACTCTGGACATCAGTCTCAACTTTGTTGTCTTCAGTCACGAAAGAACCCAAGTACCTAAATACCTTCACCCTCTCAAACTGTGCAGCTCCCTCTGGAATTTGAGCAGCATGGCAACTCATAAAAAGGTATTTTGTCTTCTCAGCATTTATCTTCAGGCCAACTTCTTCTGCAGCTTCTTCAATAGCAGTAACCAATGCCACTGCGTCGTCCCGTTGATGCGCCATGACGTTCAGGTCGTCCACATAGCCAAGAATCCTAACTTGCACCTCCATGTCGACTCCACCTGCCACTTGCTGTGTGTTTCTAATTACTTTTTCCAACACTAGATTAAAGAGAATCGGAGAAAGCCCATCACCCTGCTTCATACCGGTCTGTACTTGAAACAGGTCCGAAAGGTCACCTTCTGCTTTCACTCTTGCTCTTGAACCAGCTAAGCACACCTGCACCATTTTTCTGAGTTTTTGAGGAATTCCCAGCCCTTCTAACACCTGCCATATTTTTGGGTGTATTATTGAGTCATAGGCTTTAGAAAAGTCTATGAAAATATTATGAACTTCCCGGTTATATTCCCAGCACTTTTCAAAAACTTGGCGCAGCGTGAAGAGTTGGTCTATTGTAGAACGGCTCCTCCTGAAGCCCGTCTGGTAGTGACCAAGGCACTCTTCTGCATATAGTGTGAGGCACATTAGCATGATGTTAGACAGCGCCTTGTAGCCAGTCGACAGCAGTGAGATGCCCTTATAGTTGCTGCATTGAGCCATATCTCCTTTCTTATATACTGGGGATGATCAGCGACTCCTTCCACTCATCCAGCAGCCGTTCTTCTCACCAGATAATCAAGATGAGCCGGTGCAGCTACTCCAGCAGGACGTCCCCACCATTCTTCAGGAGCTCCGCCAGTATGCAGTCCACTCCTGGAGCCTTATTATTTTTCAGCATGCGGATAGCACGAGTAATCTCACTAAATGTCGGCTCTTCAATAAATGGTTCAGCAGTTTGATAAGGAGTATAATCCTCTGATATTGACGTTACAGCATTGACATTCAGCAAGTTCATGAAATATCTACGCCACCGAACGAGAGCATCTTTTGAGTTTGTTAATAGATTTCCACTCTCATCTCTTATGGTTGCCACTTGTGTCTGGGCACCTCGCATGGCTTTGATCGTCCAGTACATTTCCCATCCATTATTCGTCACCCTATTTCTCTCTATACTAGCCACTTTCTCATTAAGATACTTCAGCTTTTCCCTGCGTAGACATGTATTCATCACTCTTCTCACCCTCTCATATGCACCTTTCTTCCTGTTATCCGCTAGGTAGTTCAATAGTGCTTCCCTTCGTTTTGCTACAGCTTCTTCACACTCTCTATAAAACCATGCTTTTCTCCTCCTCTTTCTCTTTTCCACAGTTCTCGAGGCAGCTAACGCGACTGTATTTTTGATGATGTCCCACATCCCATCCGGATCATTCTCTCCCTCCTGTAACCCACCCCAAAACAATTCTGCAACTCTAACTGGAAAGCCCGCTTGCCTTCTGCTGTTTTCAACTTGTCCAGGTCCCATGCCAATCATATAGTAGGACACGAGGACTTCTGAACCGCAATTCTAAGTCTGAAATCGTAGGCTACCAGATAGTGGTCGCTATCTGCTCCTCTGAAACTTCTCACATCCGAGATGGAGCTATGGTGACATCGTAAGGTATATCTGTTTTATATTGTTTAATAATATTGATTATAAATTAAAGATGGCAAGAATTATATTCTTGGTTTCATCCTTTATCCAAATGTAAGCAAAGTTTGCAGGAAGTAACTTCATGACTGGGCTACTTGTATATAGAGGCTAATGACTTTATATCAATTGCCTTAGTGTCCCATAATGCAACGGACATATCCTTATAGACATGTATAATGCTGTGCATTACAGGAAGGGCCACTACTCAGACCAGTTTCGACCTTCATCAATCTAATTCTGATTATGCATTTCAACTTCAGTGTTAATAACAGCTAGTTCTGAAAACACAAGTATGGTTAACACAAAAATCAGATAACAATTTATACATGCCTGCATGCCATAGGTGATATGTTATTAAACTGTTGAAAACATTTTAAATGAAATAATATACAACTGTATGTGTTATTCATGTATTCACATGAAGACTTGTGCAAAAATGCTCCAGGTTCATAAAAGTTTCTTTCTTTCTTTCTTTCTTTTTTTTTTTTTTTTTTTTTTGGCTGATTAACTGTAGATTTTTTATGTGTTTGTGTGTGAGAGTTGCTGTAGAAGTAATGCATTTGCAGTGATTGTAGTATTTGGAGTTGTTTGAGTTTGCTTATAAAGACTTTAAACTTAGAGAGGTATATATACTGACTCAAAAAATAGTGGTAGCTTGTCTATACATGAGTTAAATTTTGATTTTAGTTGCTTTATGAAATATGTATGCTATGTGTATTTGTTGGAATATGTGGATAAGTTATGGATTTTTTTAAGGCAGATGGAGAGTGCATGTGAAGCATGACTTGAATGTGGCTGATAAGTGACTGAGGGAATTACAATGACAAGAAGAAGGAGTGGTTGTCTGATACCAAAGAGAGAGAAATATATTGTGAAAGAGCAACGAGTGATGGTATGGTGGAAAGTAGTGTCGTGTTATATTGGGAATTCTATGGTGAAAGATGTGAAAATGGGGCAGGCATCAAAAGAAAAGCAACAATAGGATGAGTGAATAATGTTGTGGAGAGGCACTGCAGAGGAGCTGACTTTTCTGGTTAGGAACAAATGATTTATGAGGAAGTGAGAATAAGAAAATAACATGTGAGAAAGGAGATTAAATTCCATGAGCAACTTAGGGAAAACTATCTTATGCAGAATGTAGTTGAAGCAACATGTGGAACACAGGTGTTAGATATTATCTCAGATAGGGATAACAGATGATGTTACCATGATGCCACCAAATGAGGAGGGTGATCATGTGGTTAGTGTGGGAAGTGGCTAAGCATATATCTGATATATGAGTGTCACATAACAAGACAGACAACTATGATGAATTAAGAAAACAGACTGATGATGTGCAGTGGCTTGATCAGCTGAAAGGGAAAGAAATCAGCAATGCCAGGGACTTGGTCCAGAATCAAATGTCAGATTGTATTCCTAAAGTTAGGAGGATAAATAAAGAAGAGGAGAAATGAATGAATCATGGAATTATGCAAAAGCTTCTAAGAATAAGGATGTTATGAAGAAGATATAAAGAACAGAGTTCTCTTCAGCAGTATGAGGATTATATGGTGCAGACTAGGAAGGTATAGCATATGAAAGGAAATTGGCTGAAGCAGTAAAATAAAACTCTGGAGAATTCTACAGTGATGTTGCTAGTAGAAGAAAGGGTAAATAGAAGTTGCTAGAGATGAAACACAAATCACATCTTCTGAAGATATAGTGAAAATGTTCAATGAGTATATCATTAGTGTATTTCAGGTGGGAGATTAATAGTGTTGAACAGCAATATGAAGGAGGACTGGACTGAAGACTGACAGTTCAAGAATGAGAAGTGTTTAGAATATTAAGTAATCTTGATTTCAATAATGTTGTGGGACTGAACAGGATATCACTATGTATATCATGGAAAGGTGAGAAAGAGTTGGCAGTGCTCTTTACTTGGTTGTTCAACAAAAGTCTAGCAATAGGAACAGTCCCAGAAGAGTGGGAAAAGGGAAAAATAGTGCCATTGTATAGGAGATAATCCAAGTCAGTAGTGCCAAGCTATAGACTAGTGAGTATAAAATGTGTGGTGGTGAAGGTGTTAGAGAGACTGGTTACAGAACAGAATACAAACCTAAATTGATGAGAATGGAAATCTTTCAAAAGAGCAGCATGGGTTGTTAAAGGAGAGGTCATGCTTTAATAACTTTTCTACATTTTATAACAATAATATATTGGCCAGAGGAGGATGCTTATACAGGTGATTTCATATGAATTTTGCTAAAGAATCTGATCAAGTACTACATTATAAACTATTCTTGAAAATGAGCAGGATGAGGATGGATAGTCATATGGTTGCTTGGTTATAGGTATAGTTGGTTGAATGATAGGAATCAAGGTTATGTATGGAATGAAGTGTTCTGAAAAAGGAAGGTGACGAGTGGGATGCCACACGGTTCTGTTCCAGGACCACTGTTACATATCAACGATATAGTTCAAGGGAAATTTCTTGGGAATTCAAGGGAAGTTCAATTCCTGAATATCTCCTCTCAAGATATGAGAGGAGATATTCAGGAATTTGCTTGATGATGCTAAATTAGGAAGAGCAAACCAGGACATTCTGAATGTTGTTAAAAAGAGGATTAGAACAGGTTAGTTCTTTGAGGTGAAGAATGGGGATGTTATTTCAATGTTACTAAGTGGAAAGTTATACACTTTGGCTAGAGAAGATGAAATGAAGTTTATCATGTTGAAAGAACTTTCTTCAGGAGGTGGAGGAAGCTAGGGATTTTGGTGGATAAGGAACTGAAGTTCAGAGGACACATCATGAAAGTTGTAACGGTCACCCGAAAACTGCTGTTGTAATGCAAAAAATGCTGACATGTACAGATGAGGAGATAACGACCTCAAATGGGGGTTGCGTAACCGAATGTGGGGGTTGCAAAAAATTTGGCAACAGTAAAAGGTTTCTGAACGTGCAACGACCAAAAATTAATTCAGATTCGAGGCTATTGTTTGTAATTCTTTATGTAAATGCTAAATTATATGTATACCAAAGAATTGTTTTAAAAATAAATTTCCTTATGATTTATTATCAGTAAATGTTTTGATTTGTATACCTATATACCCGGGGTCGCGTAAAAATTTCTTGGGCGAAATGGGGTCGCGTAAAAATTTCTCGGATGAAAAGGGGTCATGAGTGGAAAAAGTTTAAGAACTGCTGGTATAAGGCACTAATAAGCCTCATGTTTTGGATTTCTTTGCACAAATCTGGTCATATGGAGCTCTGTACATTCAGTGCAGAGGTGAATAACTGTCTTGGGTCTCTATAATATTCAGTATGAGGAAATGTGGTCTTCAGATAAGATATATAATTTGGTGAGAAATATGTCAGATAGGTATAGTGGAATTATTGCAACAAGTGATGCAAGAACAAGAGATCAGCCTTGGAAACTGTACAAATCATGTGAGTTAGGAAGAGAAAAGAAGATTTTTTTTTTCTGGTGGGTGATGAGTACTCCAACAATGACTGTATTCAAGGCAAGGTATAATAATTATTTTGGTCTGTGACTGACATTCTGCAATGAGACTTCAGACTCTGTGAAAGCTTGGAAGTAACACTAATCATAATTGTATATGGAGTTGTTTAAGAGTCAAAGCTATGTAATGGGAAGTGACCTATACATGGGCCATAAAGAATGCAGAGAAGCAACTGAGACTGCTGATGAGTCTATAGACTCCATGGAGGATTGGAAGTAATACTAATATATACTTGTATATGAAGTTACTTAAGGATCAAAGCTATATACCTGGAAGAGATTTCTATATAGGCCATAAAGAAAATAAAGAAACAACTAGAATTATGAATATTAATTTATTCATCTAGAGGCAGAATGAAGGAAGTTGGGTTGGCAATCCTAGACTTCATCATGAATTTCCTGACATGTATCCTCAAGAGGTGTTCAGGCTACTATGAGACTAATGTGAATTATGATCACATAGTACTTTTCCAATTCTTCTGTAAATTTGATGTCCTTTCCATTAATACTTCTTATATTGATGGGAACCATCAATATAAGAAGTATCTTCAGTTCCTATCTTCAGTTCTTCTGACATTGGGTTTGTTCTTCTTCTTCTTCTAGATGTTGAGTTGAAGTTTGTTTTAGTAGCTGAATTTTCACTATTTGTCCTGATTTCCTGACAAACACACAGGGCCTTGTTTAACTGGGTGATGACCTAGCTGGCATGAAATCTCATCATGTTGTACCATCATATGCATTTGTGGTTGCCAACAGAGAATACAATTTGTTCGCTTAAGTCCCAAATTGCCAGCCCAGCTTTGTTTGTTCAGTACCTAGTAAATACCTATTAATGAGGTACACTACGTGAAGAGGATTGGACATTAGGTCAGAAGCCCTAGTTGGTTCTCCACATTCTTGACAGGCAGTGTGGAGGTCTTCTCCCAGTAATTTGGCTTTGACCCTTAAACAATCTGCAATCCTAGACTTAGACAACTAAATTATGTTCATTATTTCATTATCAGTTAAACCTCAAACAAGCAAATGTTTTGATTGAGTGCTTCAGCCAAACAAGCGAGTTGACACTGCTTTTGTCATAAGAGCAAAGTGTGAAAAGTTACTTACCAGACACCTCAAACTCAAAGAAATTGAAAATAGTATCCTTAACATCATCAACAGAAAATAGGAAAGCAGAAGAGCAAAATACTAACATACTATGTGGACATAACTGGTGTTCTTAAGATGAAGAATAAAGAAAGTGAAATGTTATATTCAGGCAACTGTAATTGAAGGGAAGGAATAGCTATAATATTCAACACTGAACACAAAGATAAACATCTTTGAATGGCAAGTAATTCGAGTAAAGTGGTGAGAGCAATTTCAAAGTGGAAAATTGGACAATGACTTATGGTCCCAAGAAGAAGTAGAGGCATTTTTTGAGTCTTTAGGGAGTTAACATAAGAAAAAGGAAAGCTCACTCTTCTTATTGGAGATCTAAACATCAGAGTAGATACAAAATGCAAGACATACAGAAATATTCTGGGAAAATTTGCAGAAGAGAACTAAGTTAATAATGATAGTAAGCATCTGCTGAACATTTCATCATCAATTTCCTGATATGTACCCTCAAGGAGTGTTCTGGATACAATGACAGATCTACATGATTAAGTTTACATTATTATTAAACTCTTATGACAATTTTCCTCAAAATTAGTCTATTACTTGTCAGCACTCCAATGTTGTCA
The DNA here is from genome assembly GCF_054136105.1 of Typopeltis vanoorti. Classification (NCBI taxonomy): domain Eukaryota; kingdom Metazoa; phylum Arthropoda; class Arachnida; order Uropygi; family Thelyphonidae; genus Typopeltis; species Typopeltis vanoorti. The sequence continues at coordinate 29,352,412 of NC_143560.1, forward strand.
TATCTAACATTTCATTCTTCTAAGGCATTTCTGACTGAATCAATCCACGCAGACCTTGATCTTCCTCTTTCCTGCCTTCTTAGCATCAAACACCTGTTTTGCTAACCTTTCCACTTTATATTAGCTGTGCTCACACATCCTAGAATGTTAACAATGCCAAATTACATTCTAATATCTTCACTTTTAATATGATTCTGGTTTGAACACTGTTTTGTATACCACTAGTTTGGTGTTTTGGCTAATTTCTCTCTTATTCCATATAAATGTATTCAACTTGCTCCAGAACCATACCAGCTTTGCTTATTCTGTTGTCTATTTCCAAATTTAATTTGCCATCTTCACTATAAACTGTGCCTAAATAGATGAAATAGTTTACTTCTTTTATAGGTTCTCCATTGAGAAATGCTGCTTAAGTTTTCTATGCTCCTACCTATTTTCATAGTTTCGTCTTTTTATTGTTGATTTTCATGCTAAATTTGTTACAGCTGTTATTCAATTTAGTTAGAGAATCCAGGAGCTATCACTGGATATATTTAGGAGTACATCATCTACATAAAGCAAAGAGCTAAGTTTGATATCTCTGATTCTAGTATCCAGTTTAATGTCATTTTCTTTCATAATGCGATCCATATATATATATATATATATGATGAATAAGAGTGGAGAAATGTGCATCCTTGTCTTATACCTGATTTTACATCAAACCATCTTACATTTCTTTCAATTCTAGCTGCTGACTGACAACATCAATATAGATTATGCATTGCTCTGTATATTGTTCCTGCCAAAACAATCAACTTTTTTTCACTTCTCCCTTCTGAAGACTAACAGATTCACTAACATCCTTGATTTTTGCACCTGGGAAACATGCTGTCATCACTTTCTCATTAAGTATACCTCTTATCATCAAGATATGTGAGAAATCTCCATACAGTAGAGATTTCCTGCATTTTCATACTTTTCCCATTCACTTTTTCTTCATTCTCCTGCCTGCTGTAACACATAACAATAATTTCACCAGTCACTCTAGCTCTCATTTTGTTCTGTGAAGGATGCCACATAAGCACACTATTTCACTCCTTATTGTCACCTCATCATTCGCATTACTTTTAGCCACTTCTTTCATGCTCTCATTCATATTTTGCACACTATCATCCTCATTTCATCCCTTTTCTGGGATTTTTGTTAATACATGATCATTTTCTGTCTCTCACATTCCATGTCATTATGCTCACAATTTCTATGTCTTAATTCAGTGCACATGACCATTCTTTCATGTGATTATACAGACACACCTAATTTCTTTAACTATTCACTCTTTCACTGAACAGTAGTTTCTTCAAGGCTCTGACACCCAATTTATTCAAACATAATCCATCCTGCATGTCATCAACAGTTAAATTCTTCAACACTTGGAGAACCATCAACTAATCAGTGATCACCAATATGAATTTCACCAACCAAGATCCACAGCAGATTTCTTCACCTACATTACTTACCTCTGGACATGTGCATGGAAAGGTTTAGTGAAAGAAACCTGATGTTGCTCTTGACAGGGGTTTATCAATGTAATGTCATTGAAGACTTCTCAACAAACTGCCCTGACCTTCCTTCCTCCTTTTGTAACCAGATTTCCAGTTTTCTTTCAGATCATTCACTATGTGTAATGTTGTAGTCTTTGAAGTTCTCATAATGTAAGTCTCCCAAATTTGGGGTAGTTTCATGCACCCAAATTTGTTGAAGTTTGGAACGTTTTTTAGACCTGCTGATGATTCCTTGAATAATCTTTCATACTTAAACTTGCTGCAGTGTATTATTTTAGTTTTCTTCCAATGAATTCTATGGTGGGTATCTAAGGCATGGTCTGCCAGCCCAGAGTGGCTGTACTGGTGAAACCGGATGTAGTCTTTGTGTTCTGAAATCCTGATATCTGCTGTCCTGCCTGTTTGGCCAAAGTAGGACAATTTGCAGCTGCAAGGGACTTGGTATACACCAGGTAGGTCAAGGGGAAGTGGTTGGTCTTTGGTAGAGTGGATAAGGGATGCCAACTTTTTATATGGTCTATAACAAGAAGTCAGGTCATATTTTTTGAGGATATTGGTTATTTTCTCAGAGGTGCCCTGGATGTAGGGAATGGTGATAGATTTGGTGTAATCTTTATTGTGGAGGGGAGGGGGGGTTGTGGTTTACTGGTTTTAGTACTTTTTGGATTTTTTGGGGGTTATAGCCATTTGCTAATAAAGTGTTGAGGATGTGGTTTAGTTCAGTGGTTAGGGCATCATCATCTGAGCAGATTAATTTTGCCCTGTTATATAGTGTTTTTATAACCACGTATTTTATAACCATGGGGGGTGGGGGATTACTGGTGAATGTATCTGCCTGTATGGATGGATTTTCTGTAAACAGAGAAAACCAAAGATCCATCAAGCTGGTGAGTGATACACCAGCAATCCCACCACCACCACCCCTCACAGCAGGGGAGGGTGTTGTTTTCCTCTTTTTCTAAGGTGAACTGGACTCTGGGGTGTTGGTTGTTTAAGTGTGTTAGGAAGGAGTGGAGTGTATCTGAGCCATGTGGCCAAACAGCGAACACATCATCCACGTATTGAAGCCAAATAGTGGATTTTTGTGGGGCAGAGTTTAAGGCTTTCTCTTCAAAGGTCTCCATAAAGAAATTGGCCCAAAAAAACTCACCGATACAGGCAGATACATTCACCAGCAATTCCCCCCCCCCAACAACAATACGGGGTTATAAAAACACTATATAACAGGGCAAAATTAATCTGCTCAGGTGATGATACCCTAACCACTGAACTAAACCACATCCTCAACTTTATTAGCCAATGGTTATAACCCCCAAAAAGTACTATAACTCCAAAAAAAAATATTAAAACCAATAAACCACAACCTCCCCTCCACAATAAAGATTACACCAAATCTATCACCATCCCCTACATCCAGGGCACCTCTGAGAAAATAACCAATATCCTCAAAATATATGACCATATAAAAAGTTGGCATCCCTTATCTTCTCTACCAAAGACCAACCACTTCCCCTAGACCTACCTGGTGTATACCAAGTCCCTTGCAGCTGCAAATTGTCCTACTTTGGCCAAACAGGCAGGACAGCAAATATCAGGATTTCAGAACACAAAGACTATATCCGGTTTCACCAGTACAGCCACTCTGGGCTGGCAGACCACGCCTTAAATACCCACCATAGAATTCGTTGGAAGAAAACTAAAATAATACACCGCAGCAAGTTTAAGTACGAAAGATTATTCAAGGAATCATCAGCAGGTCTAAAAAACGTTCCACACCTCAACAAATTTGGGTGCATGAAACTACCCCAAATTTGGGAGACTTACATTATGAGAACTTCAGCCCAACGGCCAAGACAACCAAATTAGCCTGCCAGAGGGCACCATTAGGACTTTAGGAACAATATTAGTTTCTTGCCTTCTTCCTCGTTTGCTTTTGTTAGTGCCTGCATGCACATACCATATTTTTATGTTCCTGAGATGGCAACGTGACGTTGCCAAAATATTGAAGTTATTCATTAAAGTTGCCTTTAATTAATATCCTTTATATGCGTTGTTAATTCCGTAAGCTAATTACCAGTTATGTATGACCAAAGTATAAGCCTTGCTACTAGAATTATGTGTAATATTGGAAGTACTATCTATTCAGATATTCTTATTAATGCAGGTATTCCTCAGGGTGCTGTTACTTCTTACCTCCCTTCTTCATATGTAAATGACTGCTCCTGCTGACCTCAAATCCTATTCATTGTCTGGATGATGATAGCACACTCTACTGAATCTATGATAAATCTTGCAGCACTCAAATAAGCACCTTGATCTTCAAGGTCATCTACAATCAGTTCCCTAAACACCGATCTTCACACTATCCTTCAATGATAACAACCTACTAACCTTCAATGCTTCCTAAACACAGTTTTGACATTTTTTCCCCTCACAATAAGAGAAGGAAAACACTTAGTTTTCCTTCTCTTATTTTTTGATAATACCCAACTTGATAGTTAACAGCAGATATCTCTCCTTGAACTGACACTCTTACGCCAAGACTTTTCTGTCATAACCACATTGCTTCTACATCCTTGGGTTCCAGAAATTCCAAGACATTACCTTTAGCATTCTGTACAAATTCCAAATCTGCTCTCAACCTTAAAATACTACTCTCGTATTTGGGATGGTGCGGTTTGATTGCCTGATGATCCCTCTTCACAGACTCTCTCTCTAGCCATTGTTTCCACTCTTATACAGATATTTCTATAGGTACCATTCAGAAGAACTAGCATCCATTATGCCCCCATTCCTGCTAAATCTACAGCAATACAACATTCTTTTACAGTTGAACAGCTATCTTTTGTCGTTCATTCCATTTAACTTAGCTCTGTGAACAGCTTTCCCCAATTAGGTATTCCTCAAGGCCTTCAGCTTGTTCTTCAAAAGGAATATCAACAGATTACACACAGCATTTGTTTGCTACAGGCCTTGTGTGAAAGTGATTAAAAAAAAGTGAAAATCCTTTTGACTATCAAAACCATCCCAATATATCAACATACTGCATATCATTTCACCAAAACAGTGAATCATTTGAAATCATAGTTCTCCATCTCAGTTGAATTCTATACATACTGTGGCAAGAGACACAATTTTAACTCTTTTGCTCTTCTTTTTTTTTTTTTGCATAACTCAGCAACTCTTTTATACCTTCTCTAGTACCATATACCTGTCCTTTCAAATCATTCATTCCAACCAACATAATTAATTCTACTGGATTACATAAAACTTTATTCACATGATGAATCTTCACTCTTGGAAATCATACTTTATTAATTATTCATCTGGCACATAATAACAGCATCACCACATATCACATCCTGTTTCCTCCATTTCTGCTTTGTTTTACTTTAATCATATTTCATTTTCTTCGTTATTTTTCCTAACGAAAAAGGAAATATTCTAGCATTATGATATATATATATATATATATATATACCATAATGCTAGAATATTTCCTTTTTCACACAAATTACTTATATTTACCAATGTATACTTTCAACTTAGAAAATTGTCAATATTTTCTAAGCTCTTCCCCATCCAATGTTTTCATGTCACTTTTCTCTCTCTCTCTCTCACACACACACACAAATATTTTGCACTGCTATTACCATCATGCAATAATGCACAACAACCTGCCATGCTATCTCATTTGTTTCATCATTTGAAATTCTGGTCACAATCAACATCTTATGATCCTCAATCTGCCTGATCAACACACACATATTCTAGCATCATGATATCTCCTTTATCACATAAATTAGTGACAATCACAATGCATAAATTTCCACACATGCTACATCAAAATTCATTTGATGCTGAATCAGGTCAAATCAGATGTTGAATTCAAACAAAGCACTCATAACCTCCACTTTTATACCACACACACGTTATTAATATATAACTATAAAATAATCATCCTATTATGCAAAAAAATAAATAAAAACACACTAACTAATTATTAAAACCAATATTTTTAACAGCAACTTTTAGGTGTATGTTTTGTGGATGATAATGCCATCTGTACCCTGTCTTTTTACTAAACCATCGGATATCTGATGACTACTTCTACAAATGTAATGCACTATGCCAGTGGGAATGCAATTTGCAGGAGTGATAATTCCAGGAATATGCAAGAATAACTTCTTTGTTTCACTATTTTCGTTGTCTCATTTTACAGCTGACCTGCCAAACAATTTAGTACTCATACACAGATAATGAGGCGATTCCCATCTGTGAATGTGAAATGGTGATGGTGCAAATTAAGTAATTTGACTTTTTATTCTAGGTACTAACAAAGTCTTTCACTGTGAAAAGTTGAATCATGGTAGGTAATATTCCAAATAAAGCAAAAGTTGGGTGTATAACTTATTTAACAACTTAATTTAATCAAAAGGAAGGCAAGCTTAGAAAAGATAGCAAATGATATGAGATTTCAAAGAAAAATGAAATTTTTCATGCTCAAAACTTAAATTTAAAAAAAAAATACCTTACTGAATGATAGAACCGGCAGTTCTTTCCAGTGTTTGATGACTTGAGGCCAATCTCGGGTATTCAATACAAATTCCATATCTGGAAGTTTATTGATGATGGCCAAAATAAAATGTTCTACACCACTACATCTGTGAAATAAAGTAAAAATGTTGCAATTGGTAAAGTGTTTTCCAGAGAAAACTATTATTAGTCATAATATCAACAATTTGTGTCTTAGAAATTTTATACCCCAGAAAATAGTAGTGATAACCTGACCAGCATTTTAATGTGCCAAACCAAAGGCAGCAGAGCCACTTAATAGTGGAAGTGGGGAAGAAGATGACAGAATGAAAGATTTTCTCATCGCCTAGAATAATTAGAAATACTCAATAAAACTAACAGACTTCTAGTATCTAATTTCTTTAATTCTTATAGATCAAGATATCAGATATGCAAAAAGAAGAAAACTGAACAAAAATTGCAGGCAACAAAGTACGGATTATATAAAGTATGGGCTCTTCTGCTGTAGCTTCATTTACCCTCTCACCTGACTTACATCCATTATAAAAAAAAAATGTTCATTAAAAGCTAGGGCATAACAACTTAGAGCTACATACTTCTATATAGTCCTACTGCAACTTAATCTGCCTGGAATGACTCAGTGTGTAAAAAGCATAGAGTGGTATACAGGAGCACTATGAAAGTCAGGCAGGGACAGGAAATTGAGTTCCCTCTGTGCAAGCATTTTTAGCAATATCTTTCATCTCTTGCTGCATGCTCATACTCTTTATTTAGCTCTTCATCACCATTAGTCATGAAGACAACATAAAGTAACAGTTATTCTATGGATCACAAAAATTTCCCATAAGAAACAATCCTAAAAAACATAATCAACAATAAAAACACAAAACAAAGTACTTTAACACGTTCGCTGCCACGCTACTTTGGCATAGTCTGTTCCCATACGGCAAGCAATTTCACTTCTTCAAGGTCAGTACGGTAATCTCGTTGCCGGCGGTAAGCGTCATACGAGTATACTCGTAGTTGGCTTGTGCAGAGCATATACCATCTATGAGAATACACAGTTTTGATGCTAGCTCCACAAGCCAAGCATTTTCACTTCTTCAAGGTCAGTACAGTAATCTCGTTGCCGGCGGTAAGCATAAAACATAATCAACAATAAAAACACAAAACAAAGTACTTTAACACGTTTGCTGCCACGCTACTTCGGCATAGTCTGTTCCCGTACGCCGAGCAATTTCACTTCTTCAAGGTCAGTACGGTAATCTCGTTGCCGGCGGTAAGCATCATACGAGTATACTCGTAGTTGGCTTGTGCAGAGCATATACCATCTATGAGAATACACAGTTTTGATGCTAGCTCCACAAGCCAAGCATTTTCACTTCTTCAAGGTCAGTACAGTAATCTCGTTGCCGGCGGTAAGCATCATACAAGTATACTCGTAGCTGGCTTGTGTGGCTGGTTTACCAGCTATGAGTATACTCGTAGTTGGCAGCGAACGTGTTAATAATACAATGAGGAAAAATAAAAAGGGGGGGAGGTTACTTGAGCAACATTCAAGGCCGCCTCAACATTCATGCACAACGATAAGTACTACTTACACTCATGAAAACTGGACCTGTCATTTTAAACAAATTTTCTAGTGATCACAGCTATTCAAACTATCCATTATATAACTTTTGGTATAAAGGCAATACCTGCGCATTTGTTGAAATCTAATAATGTATCTAGGAAAATATACAACCTAGAATCCTTTCTGTTTGATCTGCTTTGGCTAAAAATGTCTTTGCCAATCATATTGCATTTATTTACTGTCTTTCATTCTCTAAATTTTTATAATTGTTCTGAACTCTGATTTTCTTTGGTCTAAAAAATCCCAAATGATGAAGTCATTTTCTTTTGGAATGTTAGCATTCATAACCTAACCCTTCTCCAATTCCACTATCAAGATAGAAAGAATGCCAAGGTATTGTTCTTAGCAATGGCCCGAAAGTAAAAAGTAAAAAGGCAGTTTAAATGTTGAGCAGCTGTTGCTCATATTGTTTAAGTTTAGCAAATGGGGAGGGGAGGACATGATGGATACTAGTTCTGCTGAGCAATGCCAAGATGTTCCTTAGGGTTATGGATAACAGAACACCTGCATTAATAGGAAAATATGAAGATAAATTACCTTCTACCATTACACTTAGTAAATAATATGAGAGAAACTGGCAATCAAATTGCAAAGGAAGGAAAGCAGACCATGTTTTGCAAATATTCAGCTTTGATGGGAAATCACTACAAAGATTTGATATTTGAATAGACAAAGCAGAAAAACTACTTTTACATGTGTCATAACAAATGCTATGAATCAGGAAAAAACTTCCCCTTACCTTACACAGTAGCATACCAAGACTTGTTGTATGTGCTATAGGTACTTTATTTGGCATTGTCCGTGTTTTTGTTATTCTATATTATGAAGTCTTAAAATCTGTCTTAACATACTGGAAAAGAATACAGTTTTGACCATGAATAATAATAATAATAAGCAATATTTGGAACTTTTATGATCTATGCAAAGATTCAAAATTTACAAAATGTAAAATATGCAAACAGCAAATATCTCAGGGTGGTACAGAAAAAAAAAATGCATGTACAACATCAGTGTTAAATCTTTACATGATTAATCATGTAAAGTAAACAGTATTCATTACAAGCATAGTGATGAATCTGTAAAACAACGGTGAAACTGAAATATCAAACTAGAATGCAAAAACAAGTAATCAATCAGAATATAAATTCACCAAAACAGCAAATGTTATTTGATGTTAAAGAAAAATCTAAAAAAATACAACATAGATGACAAACATGCAAAATCTCTGCACTACATCATAGTTGAAATGACTGCACTGGATAACATGCCAAACATAATTGTTCAAAATTAACAATTTACAAGGCAAATGAGTAAACTTGCTCCACAGTATAACTTACTTAGAAGAAAATATTTTACAGATATTTATGTCTGATTAGTTGTAATTATTAAAAACAAGATTGAGGATGCTAAACATATTTCTCTTACATCAGATACAGTATATGGACCTACCAATAAAAGTTTCATTAGCCTCAGAGAGACACTGGTTGATACAAACTTTCAATAAAATCATATAGTTTTGAGCTATGAGTATTTTCCTGGGAGTCAATACAAGTGAGATGATTAAAGGAAACTTTTCTGCTATGCTATAAATGTAGAATATACATATTTCATAATAGTTTGAGACAATGGATCCAATATTGTTAAGGAGGTGTAATGATGCTGATATTGTAATTCATCCCATATTTTATTCACACATCGCAGTTAGCAATAACAGATGCTATTAATATATAGATATCAAAATTAAATTTAATGGAATTGTACAGAAAAATAGTAGCACATTTTAACCATATGATCATTGTATGCTTAAATTCAAATATATTCAAACCCAATTAAATGTCAACCAAATAAAATTACTTCAAGATGTACATACCAGGTGTAACTCTACTGTTTATATACTACAACAAATATAAGAACAAAAAAGGCATTAAATATCTATGCAACAGACAACAATTTAAATACATTAAGCTGAAATCAATGGCCTAAATTTAATGGAAACCATTTCTAAATGTAAAGAAGACTTGTGAAAAAAGTACTAAAACTCAGTTCAAATATTGCTTTAATTTTAAAGAAGTACTTCCAACTTTATGACTCTAAAAGTATTTTTATCTAAAGATAAAGATGACACTTTTTATTTTTATTTTTGTGAAAACGAATAAAATTCTCCTCAGAGAAATCTATTAGAGCCAAATATTTGGCTCTAATAGATATATGGGTAGTGGGTTGGGAAAGGAGAAACTTGTTTACATTTGATTTAAAAGCCTGTATGTTGTATTCCTTGGGAAATACATCAGGGGGAAGACTGTTCCACAGTACAGCAGTAGCAGGGATGGAGGAGAAAAATAAACTTGTTCTGTGGGTTTCAAGGTGCACTGTGAAAGGATGTTGGGTGGCAGCTGTACATGTTTCAATGGGCTTAGTACAGAGTGTGTGTGGTGGGGGAGTACATACTTGCACCCTTCTTGGCAATGACTCCACTAGAATCTACGGAAGGTAACTGAAGTATCCTGGACCAACTAGACGGAATAGCATCTCAGAAGTCAATGAAAGTGATAAGATAGTATCAATTGGCAAGTGTTACATTCCGCATGATCTCAAACATGTTCCATAGGATTCAAATCAAGAGAAAAATGTGCATCCAGGGGAGCACATGAAATGCTTGGAAGTGCGCTTTGAAACCATTTTTGCACAATGTGAGCCTTGTGATATGTGGTGATGTGTTGCTGATACAGTCGAGATTTATCAAGCTACATTGTCACATGCAGGGAAATGCCTGGTCTGAAACAATCCTCAGGTAAGAATTAGTGGTCAAAGTGTGTTCAGTGCAGATAAGACCCAGTGATGGCCATGAGAATCATCACTACAGAAGGATACTATTACCAGTGGTCTGTTTCTGGTCAGCTGTGCAGTCCAGTTGGCTGGAAGTTCGTTGGTGGTCATTCCTGGCCGATGCACGTTTTTTTCCCATCTCTTACCAACTCACTCCCCCCCCCCACTTTTGCACAGACGATTGGTCTCTGCACTATATGTATTCTACAAATATTTCCATGGAAAATGTTCACCTGAAATAGCATCAATAATTCTCCCAATTAGTACTAAGCTTGTTGGAACACATGCAGCTGCTGCTCAACATCCCTTCACAGTGCACCTTGAAACCCACAGAACAAGTTTCTTCTACTCCTCCTTCATCCCTGCAACTGCTATACTATGGGTCTTCCCCCAATGCATTTCCCAAGGAATACAATATACAGACTTTTAAATCAAATGTGAACAAGTACCTTCTTTCCCAACCCACCACCCATACACAGTACTAATGTACTATAGTTTGATCAACCAACCTCTCGCGTATGGGCCCAACATAAAAAATAAATAAATAAAGTTTTTAGATATGCAGCAAAGAAGGAAAAAGGATGACTATGGGAGGATGCTGATGGACAATGGTGAATTGGTAACTGATGCAGAGGTTATACACATAACAGCCACTGAATTAGAAACTTTTATGAAGATGTAAGTAAACATCACTTATGCAGCTTATTGCAAAATACTTGGTTACATGCATCACTAGGCAACTATTTAAGAATGCACTGGTCAGCAATTGTCAATAGTCTTGATCACCATGGGAAAAACAGAGGATCTTTCGGAGTTTGATAAAGGACTTACTGTGGTTGCCCATCTAGCTGTTTTTACTTCTTGTGGGTGCCTGTCTGGCGTTTCTCAACCCACACTGCTTGTTTAAGAGGCTTAACTGTGGACCAAAGACAGTCTGTCAGGAATGAGATCGCTGTCAATTGAGAAGGCTTATATGAAAACAGAATTTGTCCATACAAACTACTGGTCAACGAATTTAATGAATGCTGTTCCTGACCCATATCTCATCTAACTATGTGCATGGAAATGAAGAGAATCGGTACTACAGTCGCATGCCTACATGGAAACTACTGATTTCTGCGAAAAATGGCAAAGTTTGTCTACAGTAGTGTCAGGAACACTGTGATTGGACACTAAAACTGGAAAAAAGTTGTAATCTGATGAGTCACAGTACACCTTGTTCTGTACCGACAGTAGGCAGAGAGTTTGGTAAGAGCCCATGAAGCAGCGAACCCAGCTTGCCTTGTAAACATAACTTGAGGTTTTGGAGGTGTGTCATAGCATGGGGTATGTTCTGTTGTATGGAATGGGATCTCTGATACTGCTTTAAGGTCAGGTGTCCTTCAAGGAATATCTGAACATTGTTGTTGTTGATCAAGTGCATCCCGTAATGTTGACTTTTTATCCAGCAGATGATGGCTGTTTCATGGATGAAAATGCTACTGTTCATTGTGCTAGAATTGTTCAGCAAGCATGACAGCGATGTCCACTAACTTCCCTTGCCACAAAGTCAGGATCTGAGTCCCATTGAGAACAGATAATCAGAAATGGGAGAAAAGTCCTCTTCCATCAAATCTGAGCCAGTTAAAGGGCTGTCTGGTGAATGTCTGGTATGTTGTGGATGTAGATGCAATCCAACACCTTGTGGAATTTATGTCAAGTGTATGTGCTATAATTTGGGCTAAAAGAGGTCCAACACAAGTGTTAAATAAAAATTTCTAATTCAGAGGCCAGTATGTGTAGCTGAAGTATCAATGAGCAGTTTATCAGTATATTTCACCCTCATAAAGGTGACATTATGACAAGCTGAAGTGAGGGTATGGTGGTGGTGGAGGAGGGACTGATGGTGAATGAGCAGAAAGTATATGATCAATTAGTTAAATTCGATGTTAGTAAGGCAACAGGACTTAACAATATATCACTGTGCATCTTGAAGGAATGCTATAGGAAATGAACATCATGAATGTCATGATGTCTTGCAACATGTGAGTCCCAAAGGAGTGGAAAGTGGGAAAAATTGTTTGACTTTGCAAGTGGGAGAGTGGATGATAAGACTGATGCTACAAACTATAGGCCAATACTTGATCCTGGAGTTGTTGTTAAGGTGTTAGAGAGGTTGGTGAAGACTAGAACTCAGAACTGAGTAGATAATAGCATGATAGTCAGCATGGGTTTGTTAGGGAGAGGTCAAGCTTTAGCAACCTACTCCCATATTAAAAGGTGACAAATTCATTGGACAAGGGAGATGTGCATACAGTAGTATACTTGAATTTTTCAAAGGCCTTTGATAGAGTACATTGACTTCCACATGAAAAGCTGGTAGCTAAGTTTAAACAGACGGGACTGTATAATAGAATAGTGTATTGAATAGCTGACTGGCTGTCAGACAGGTAACAACAGACTGTGTATGTGGATGACTGGTATTCCAGAAGAGGAAGGTAACTAGTGAAGTGCCACAGGGATCTGTTATGGGGCCATTATTGTTTAACTTTTATGCTAATGATATTGAGACTAGCTTAACTGGAGATAAGCAGCTGTTTGCTGGCGGATGATGCAAAGTTAGGAAGAACAGTGAGAAGCAGAGCAGATGTGGTCTTACAGAAGGATCTCAACAGACTATGTGAGTGGTGCTATCAGTTTAATGTTACACAGTGCAAGTTTTGAAATTTGGTGAGCAAAGTTGGAATGCAGAGTATACAATTAAAGGAGAAATTTTGAAGGAAGTGAAAGAGATGGGAGATAGGGGTCATGTTGCTAAAATTTAAAGCACATCACAGCAGATAAAGGCAATGAGGACAGAGACATGCAGAACAGCAAAAACGTTATGGCTTCCTTGTATAAGACCTTGATCAGCCCAAACATGGACTACTGTGTACAGATTTGGCAACCTGTTTTAATGGAATGAGGCTGTATTAATGAGGATAAGGATACACAGAAGGCTCAGTCAACATAACAGAGGATATGAGGAGAGATTGAGGGATTATAACTTGCAAAGTCTTTTGAACAGAAGGAGAAGGAGATATGATTGAAATGTACAAGTTGGTGAGGGGAATCCTTTCTTTTAAGCTTACACTGTGATCCGAATGCATTTTTGAAAATTATGGAGACAACTACCGAGTTTGAATAAAAACTTTAGTTTACCATCATCATCATCAAATTCATGCCATGTATCCTCAAGGGGTGTACAGGATATGATAGTACTACATGAAAAAAATTACATCATTACTAACTTCCTATCTACAATTTTCCTCCAAATCATTCTGTTACCTGTCAAGACTTCAACATTATCAAATCTTATACTTCTATCTTCTAAGGCACTTTGTACCGTATCAATCCACCTATATCTTGGTCTTCCTCTGGGTCGTTTTGCTGCCAACCTGACAAAGAACACTTGTTTTGCTAATCTTTCTTCGCCCATTCTGTTTAAGTGACCATACCACCTGAGATTAGCTCTGCTAACGCATTCCTGGATGCTGACATGTCAAGTTCTTTCCTAATATCCTCGTTTTTAATATGATATTGTCATTGATGCCATCTGTTCACGCCTATAATCTTTCTCAGGACTCTCATATCTGCGGTCTCTAGTCTTTGGTCAAGTGTTTTACTTCTGACCCAGCTCTCAGATCCATAAGTTAAAACTGGTTTGAACACTGTCTTGTATACTAATTTAGTGTTCCGACTAATTTCTCTCTTATTCCAAATGAATTTATTCAATTGACTGACTTCCCACCAGGTGTCTGGGGCATGGTCTGCCGGCCTAGAGCGGCTGTGCTGGTGAAACCGGATGTAGTCTTGGTGTTCTGAAATCCTGATATTTGTTGTTCTGCATGTTTGGCCAAAGTAGGACAATTTGCAGCTGCAAGGGACCTGGTATACACCAGGACTACATCCGGTTTCACCAGTGCGGCCGCTCTGGGCTGGCGGACCGTGCCTTGGATGCCCACCATGAGGTTCGTTGGAGGAGGGCAAGAGTGGTCCATCGCAGCGGGTTTGAGTGCGAGGGATTGTTCGGGGAATCTTCGGCAGTTCTGAAAAACGTTCCTAGCCTCAGCAGGTTTGGGTGCATGAGGCTGCCCCAAGTTTGGGAGACTTTCATTGTGGGAACTTCGGCCCAACTGCCAGGACTGCCAGATTGGCCTGCGGGAGGGCACAGTTGGGGCTTTGGGAGCAAGGTTGGTTTCTTGCTTTCTTCCTCATTTGCTTTGTTGGTTCCTTGGTGCACGTGCCATATCTTTGTGTTCCTGAGGATGGTAGTGTGACGTTGCCGAGATGTGGAGGTGATTCATTGAAGTTGTCTTTAGTTAATATACGTTGTATGCGTTGTTGGTTCCGTAAATTAATTACCAGTTAAGAATTCGTGTAGTGTTTGGAGGAAGAGCAAGTTTGCATAGTATTTTGTATATTTTCAGGGGTTGTAGCCATTGACTTTAAAAAAGTGGTGTTGTGTGAAGATACCAGAGTTCATTGGCAAGGCCTGTAATTTGAACAAAGTAGCCCCAGCTCTAAG
The DNA here is from genome assembly GCF_054136105.1 of Typopeltis vanoorti. Lineage (NCBI taxonomy): Eukaryota > Metazoa > Arthropoda > Arachnida > Uropygi > Thelyphonidae > Typopeltis > Typopeltis vanoorti. The sequence goes on from NC_143560.1 coordinate 29,367,497, forward strand.
TGTTTTTGAGGATGCTGTACTATTGGAATAGGTAATATTTCATAATAGCACTTCACAGTATAAATGACACCAAGAGAGGAAAAATTACATTTATTGAACTTACTAATGTTTTGCTGTTTTTTTCATTCAGCCAGCATTTTCAGAGCACAGTTATAATTGTGGAAAGTAATTCAGATTGTAACTGAAATGCAAGTAATCTTGCATGGTGACCTCTGTGGGCTGAAAACTAAAGTTATTACCTCCCAGATCTTTGACAGATTAATACACCCATACTTGTTGAGGTTGGGATAGTACTTCATATAGCTGGTGCTGATTCTAAAAAATAATTTCTCAGACCTATAACAACTTCTGAATAATATGAATGTCTTCATCTATCTAATCCTATGTGAAGAAGTATCCAGAATATGGTTTGCTAATCCTGACTTGTCATACAGATGATTGTAGATGGAAGTTTTGTGTTCTTCAAGGCATGTGTTAACTGATCTACAATTCTGTTCAAAGGTGCTTTTTGACATTCTTACCGTTCAGGAATGCATTAGCAGAGCTAATCTCAGGTGGTATGTCACTTAAACAGAATGGAAGAAGAAATGTCAGTAAAATAATGGGTCTTTGCTAGGATGGCAGGAAAAAAAAAAAAACAGGGGAAGACCAAGATTTGATACAATAAGTGCCTTGGAAGAAAGAAATATTAGATCTGATAATATTGGAGTCTTGACAGATAACAGATTCATTTGGAGGAAAATTGTCAATAGGAAGTTAGTAATGATGTAACACTTTCATAGCTGCTTTAATATCAGTATGTAAGTTGACATGCTTAGAAAAATTAAACTCGTACATGATGTAGAGATCTACCTGTTTGGCCAAAATACGATGATCCATACTGGCAGGGAGTTTAATATGCAATTTGAACACAATATAAAATTACAATTAAAAAATCATTTTCAAAAAATAATTTTATATTGTGTTCAAATTGTGTATTGGGTTCCTTGCCAGTATGGATTATTGTATTTTGGCCAAACAGGTAGATCTGCAGCCATGTGTTGTGATGAACATTTAGCCTACATTAAGTTTCATGAGCTAGAGCAGGGGTCGGCAACCTTTTCAGATTCTCGGGCCACATTAAACTTTTATTTTTAAGGATCGGGCCGCAAGCATTTAATTAAGAGAAAATAGTGAGTTAAAGATACTTAAGTTATCAATTTTCGTTATATCAATCTTAAAAAACACAGAAATATTTAAAGTACGAGATATGAAACAAGCATGAAAATAAAACTCAAGGAAAAATTAATATCACTTAAAAACAAAGTAATATAGTTTATGCATCAAATATGTGTCTCCCTGCTTAATGTGACTTTTGTGATTGTTTTCCCTTAGCCAAATTATCTGGATTCACTTTATAACCTGAGGTGCCAATTCGAATCCAAGCATGCAAATATTCATCATTCAGTCAAGAAGAAAATTTGTTTTTCTAAAATGCATGGCAGAAAATGCTTGTTTGCAAATGTATGTGCTTCCAAATGCAATTATCATCTTTGCTAAACTGATTAATTCATCATACTAAATACATCACTAAATAATTCATCATACTAAATACATCACTAAATAATTCAACATACAGGTCACATGTCATGTAAGTATGGTCAAATTTTATGGGCTGCCAAAAATGCACATTTGGGCTGCATGCAGGTCGCCAGTTGCCAACCCCTGAGCTAGAGCAATCGTGACTTGTGGAGCATGACATCACCACCAGGCACAGAGCTCTTTGGTAGAAAATTAAGGTTCTACACAAAAGTAGCACTCTTGGAATTTTTACACAAAGAGAGTAGTTCAGACCTTGCTACATCGACAAAATCTGAATGGAAATGATGGACTTAAATTATTCCTCTTATGGGATATAGTTCTTTACAAATTCCAAAATTAACTTAAATTTAATTATACTTTTTTATTTTTTGTTTATTAAGTCTTGTTAGTTATTTTTATTAGAACTTCAATATAACTAGACCATGACACTCTCTACATCATGTATGTTGAATATACTGGTTTCTGCTCTTGTTCTTTAATTTGAAAATCATATTGAAGATATCCTTGACACTAGGACAAAAATTTTATATTAATGAAAATACATAAGTTAAATCCATTTTATGTTATTTATTGAAGTTGCACCTATGAGAGCTTTCCCAGAAAGTAACTGATCAAAAACAGGTAACATATAAAACAGCTGGCCTGGCTGGCCGAGTGGTTAGCGTATCCACACTCCAGCCAAAAGGCTGCGTGTTTGAATCCTTCTGTGGGCATGGATGTTTGTGAATGTCTGTGGAAATACTAGTGGTGGGTGGCGGTAGATGGTGTTGGTGTAGTTGCAGTCAGTTGGTAGATTGAGTAGTGGAGAGTTGTAGAGTGTGTGTCATCCTTCAATGAGTCCTTGAACTCCCTGTAGGTGTCACATAATAATAATAATATTGCCAAATAATAATAATAAGATGGAAATGCAAACCATTTGTTTGAAATAGAAAAATCAGCAATATGTTACCTTTTTTTGATTAGTTACTTTCTAGGAAAGCTCTCATAAACACAACTTCAATAAATCCATTTTTACAGCAGCAAATCTCGCATGTTAAGTTAAGCTTAGCCACAAAATTCACAAAACCTAGAAGCAATCGCATGAATTTACTCACCAGAAATGCTAAGATAGTTCTGATCATTTATAATCTGTTAATATAAATATCGGTCTGCGCGGTTAGCCTAGTGGCTATGCACTTCGCAACCATATGCCTGGGGAAGGAATGTCCTAGGTTCGATTCCCGTCGGTGACGTGAGGAGCTGAAGGATCTTCCTCAGCCATAGCCAAGTTAGCCAGTCTCGGGCATGGACAGCAGGGTTTTTCCCCAGTTTATTCTGGGGTTTTTCATCCCGCAAAGCAGACAAACTGGCCTTGAGAACTCAACACTACAGGCCATAGGATACACCGAGGCATAAGGCTGACCACCTTATCCTGTAAACGAAGTGAGGTCTGATGATTAATGGACCCTCGACACCGCAAGGTAAAAGAGGGTATAAGGAAGATGATGATGATGACTTCCCACCATAGCAGCTTTGCTGATTCTGTTGTCTATTTCTATATTGAATTTACCATCTTCACTAAAAATCATGCCTAAGTAGCTGAAATGCTTTACTTGTTCCACAGGTTCTCCATTCACAACACAGTTGACATTTTCAATGATTCTGCCTATTTTCATTGTCTTTGTCTTTTTATTGCTGACCTTCATACCATATCTATTACAACAGCTATTCAATTTAGTCAGAGAATCTTGCAGACTTGTAGCGGATTTATTTAGAAGTATAACATCATCCGCATAAAGCAAAGAGCTGACATTAACATCTCCAATTTTGATATCATGTTTAATACCACTTTCCTTCATAATGTGATCCATATAGATAATGAATAACAGAGGGGATAATGTACATCCTTGTCTCACACCAGATTTAACATTAAACCATCTTCCTATACTTCCTTCAATTCTGCTGACTTACAACTCAAATAAAGACTATGTATTGCTTGATATAATGCCCCATTGACACCATATAACTGCAGCGTATCGAATAGCTTCTGCCTTGGCACCTTGTCATATGCCTTTTCCAAATCGACAAAACTTAAATACAGATCTTTGTTATATTCCCATGCTTACTATTTGTCGTAAAGTGAAGATCTGATCCTGACAGCCTCTATTTAGCCTGAATCCAGCTTGTCCTTCACCAAGCATTTCTTCGACAATTCTTCTCAACCGTTTCTCAAGTATACTTGCATAGATCTTGCCAGGAACACTCAGCAGAGAAATACCTCTGTAATTCTCACATTCAATTTTATTTCCCTTTTTATATATGTGTACTATGAGAGCTCTACTCCAATCATCGGGGATTCGTCCCTCTGTCCAGGCTTTCTGAACTATGCAGTGCAGTCACTGTAAGACTCTTATACCACCATACTTCAGCATTTCTGGTGGAATATCATCTCCTAGAAATAAAACAGTTGATAAAACACTAAAAACCACAGATATGAGAGTTCTGAAAAAAAAAAAAATAATAATAATAATTAGGGAAGGGAACAGATGGCATTAATGGCTGAATCATATTAAAAATACAAATATTATGAAAGAAATCGAGAACTGCAAGCATTCAAGAATGTGTAAGCAGAGCAGTTAGTGGTATTGTCACAGAATGGAAAAGAAAAGGTTAGCAAAACAGGTATTTGATGGTGAGTGGAGACAACAGGGAGGAAGCTAAGATGTAGGTGGATTGATACAGTTAGAAGTACCTGAGAGGATCAAAGTATAAGATCTGATAATAATTGAATATCACATATAAAAGACTAATTTGAAGGAAAGTTGTTGATAGAAAATTAACAATAATGCAAACTTTTCATGTAAAACTATTGGAGTATCCGATATGCTGTGAAAGTACACATTAGAAATTTGCTGATATTCTAATAATAGAAGTTCTTTAAGAAGTTTTGAATCTTCGTTTTTTGTAACTATCTTAAAATATCATGTCATCATGAAGCTTTGGTTGAAACATTTCAGCAGTTTGTAATAGTGAAGGAATTCACTAAAACAGAATTTTTAGTAAGCATTTAGATTCTACTGTTCCAGTTTCACATAAATTATGTCTTTTTTTTTCTTTTAACACATTTCACTCCAAGTATAAGTTATTAAAATGTGCATATCCAAGATGCTGTGGATTTTTTTTTTTTTTTTTTTAACTGTTCAGTAGAATATTATTTTTAATCTTATTATGACATCTCCAAGGAGTCATCATGGAAGGGTACATTACACCACTACACACAACTGATAGTCTCCTCTACTTAATCATTCAACTACACACAAATTACCAAGATTGTAGAGATTCACTGTTTATCATGACAGATTGGAAATACTCTCATTAAGATTATTTTATTTTAACTATTAAATTATTTAAGAAATTTACAATGTATACTGGAATATTAATTAAAAGAAACTTTAATAAATACTTCCTATATTTCGGCAATGTTACATTGCCATCTTTTTGGGAACATACAACTATGACATTGTGCACACAGGCACTACAAAAAGCAAATGAGGCAGAAAAGAGAAACTACTGTTGTTCCTAAAGCCCTAATAGTGCCCCCTAGGTGGGCTATATTGGGTTGTCTTGGCTGTTGGGCTGATGTTCTCATGATGCAAGCTTCCCAAATTTGGGGCAGTCTCATGCACCCAAATTTGTTGAGGTTTGGAAAGATTTTTAGAGCTGAGGCTGATTCTATGAACAATCTTTCATATTTAAACTTGCTGCGGTGTATTAACGTGGCTTTCTTCCAACGTATCTGTGGCAGGTATCCAGAGCATGGTCTGCAAGCCCAGAGTGGCTGTACTGGTGAAACCAGATGTAGTCTTTGTGTTCCGAAATCCTGACATTGGCTGTCCTGCCTGTTTGGCCCAAGTAGGACAGTTTACAGCTGCAAGGGACCTGGTATACCTCAGATAGGTCTAGGAAAAGTGGTTGGTCTTTGGTGGAGCAGATAAGGAATGCAAATTTTTTATATGGTTTGTAACAAGAAGTCAGGTCATATTTTGTTTAAGATTTTGGTTATTTTTTCAGAGGTGCCCCAGATATAAGGAATGGTAATGGATTTAGTGTCATGGGGAGAGGGGGGGGGTTGTGGTTTGTAGGTTTCAATATTTTTTGGGAGTTGTAGCCATTGGCTAAGAAAGTATTAAGGATGTGGCTTAGTTCAGTGGTTAGGACACTGTCATCTGAACAGATTAATTTTGTCCTGTTATATAGTGTTTTTATAACTCCATATTGTTGTGTGTGGGGGCAGGAAATTGCTGGTAAATGTATCTGCCTGTATGGGTGAATTTTCTATAAACAGAGAAAACCAAGGATCAGGCTAGCAAGTGATTAGAGTGTCTAGGAAAGGGAGACTGTTGTTTTCCTCTTTTTCCAAGGTGAACTGGATTCTCGGGTGTTGGTTGTTTAAGTGTGTTAAGAAGGAGTGGAGTGTATCTGAGCCATGTGACCAAATAGCGAATACATCATCAACGTAGCAAAGCCAAACAGTGGGTTTTTGTGGGGCAGAGTTTAAGGCTTTCTCTTCAAAAGTCTGGCCAGGGGTGGGGAGAGTGGTGAACCCATGGCTGTCCTCTATCTGTTTGTAGAATTTTCCTTGCCAAACGAAATAGCCTGAGTTCATTGTGAACTGAAATAGGGCTGAGATATCAGGAGGAAATTTGGCTTGGATGAGCTCTAAGGTTTCCTTGAGTGGGACATTTGTGAAAAGGGAGGAGATGTCAAAACTGACCATTATTTCAGTATGTTGCAGTAAGAGGTTTTTTATACTGGCTTTGAAGTGGGCTGAGTATTTTATGTGTGATGGTGTGTTACCAGTATTGTGTGAGCGCTTTGGCTAAATGTTTGGCTGATTTGTATGTGGGGGAATCAATGCCATCCTATAATGCTATGGGACGTAATGGCACATTTTATTTTGTATTTTTGGAAGTCCATATATTCGGGGGGGGGGGGGGGGGCTCTAGAGTTAAAAGGTTTTAGTTTGTTGGTGTTGGTAACTTCCACAGGCCAAGAAGTGACCTTCTTAAGGAGCCTTTGGAGTGTTCTAATTTGGGAGCTGGTGGGATTATACTCAATAGGGAGGTAGGTAGCCTGATCTAACAATAAAGCTTTATTGTTATAAGCCTTTCTTCAATATTTTATTTTAAACAAGGACACAACATGTTTTCATATCATTTACCTGGCAGCAGCATTAGAACGAACTGATGATGCTACCAAATAAATGATATTAAAATGTTGTGTCCTTATTTAAAATAAAAATCATTACATTTAATGAATTTAATGGAAATGACTGAGAATGATATACAGTTTATAAAATAAAGCAAAAACAATGTTTGAATTTACATTAAATAATCACCAATGAATATGATAAAAGTGAGTCTAAACATACCTGAATGGAAACATGCACTCTCCTTCTTTATAGAGTTTGTGATTAATAATTTGATAATGAGTCCCTTTGTCTTCCATCATATTGATCATTTCTTTTGTTATACCAGTATTTTTCCATGGAGATAAGTCCGATTCAAGTACACTGAAAGTATTAAGTTGCAAGTCTGCTTTACAGGCAATGCTGAATGTTTTTTTTTTTTAAATATTAATTTTTTATAAAATTATTATTAAAGTTCATTCACTGATAGCAAACAACAGACTGAACAATCTTTTATATTTTGTAAACAACATTCACACACATGGCATGAACAGAAAAAGAATGAACATAAATTATAAATATAACCTGAAAGGGAGGGGGGGGGGGGTAACAAATTATAATACTCATAGAACATATAAATTGCAGAGCTGTTTCAGATAATTAAATTTAATATATGCTAAACTTATGCTCTTAAATTTTTTCTATTGTAAACCTATATTACAGTATAATAGCACTGCAAATGAGTTAAATAATCTGGAGTCTTCTATAAATAAGCTGCCATAGCGCAATTGGAAGAACAATGGAACACTGCGCCCTTCGATTGGAATTTCCCATATAAGGATTCCCCTCGTCATGATGAGGGGAATCTTTATATGGGCTTTTTCAATTGAAGGTGAGTTAGCCAATCTCATACGGTGGTAGCAATGTTTTTTCTCCCGGAAACTCAGGTTTCCCACATACAGACAAATCGGCCTTCAGAACACACGCAATTTACAGACAAAAATACTGTTCTTGGTGATGATGAGTGATAAATAGCGTTCATCATCGTAGTTGGAGAATTAAGTAGTAGTGGAGAGGATGAGATGTATTTAGCAAAGTAGAGTCCTCCCACAATGAGTCCTTGGACTTCCTGGAGGTGTCATGTAAAAATAATAACAATAATAATAAAATAAGTTCGCTGTTGGTCACTGCATATGACCAATACAAGTATCCATACCAATGATGGGATTCACACCCAGAGAGTGTCATTTGGAGAACAGATATGTTATTCATTTGGTCTGCACTGAAGTATAAAAGTTTTGCTTTCCACAGCTCTCAAGATATAAATGTATAAAATACTGTGTATAATATATATATATATTACACAGAAATTATTATTATTATGAGAATAGGGCACTCCACAACTGCTGTATATACTCTACTTAATCCAACCATCTACATATTATATTATTTACTATCCACACACTACACCTGGAATTAAACGAATAATGTCAAATAGGAAATGAATTAAGGAATAAGAAATGGTCCAAGGTTGTTCAAGACAAAGAATGAGGTATCAAAATCTCAATCCTCTTTTGCAGATCTGCCTATATATCTCTAAACAGTTGCAAGCAATTACCAGTACATCTAGAACGGATTCTGAAAGGACCAAAGGAGAGTCAACTTATACTGTGCAGATATGTTTTCTGGTTCCTCGCCAAAACTATTAGCTTTAACATATGTTCAACCCTTGTGTATTAAGCATATAGATGGTCCTAATGCATCATTTTCCCATAGGAAAAACAAAAACTCCAAGTTTCATAATTTTCCTTCAATTCTCATATCCTGATAGCTATAATAATTTTCAAATTCCAACAATTCAAAAGCTCCCTGTCTGATTTTACAACAGAAAGAGATCAGAAATCAGTATTTCTCTGAGTCAAAACTAAGTTTATATCTGAAGTATTTTCATGATTAGGATGCTTGTATATAGACTAGACTGTTGACTTACATCAATTGCCTTACCATTGTAAAATATCGTGAGAAATAAGTTTTGTTTAAAGAATTTTTGCTAAATATTTTACAATAAATTTTGTCTATAATAATAAAATAAAAGAATATACTTAGTTAGTTGCAATAATATAAAATTGTAAAAGTATAAATGCTGTTAAAGTGCACCTGCACTCTAGAATTGTTATTAAGAGCTTAAAAAGAAATAAGCTGGATTAGTGCCGAATGCCATGAGAATCGTAGGGCAAGCGGCCAGCGATGACGTAGATTCATTCATTGCTTGTGGCTAATTCTGGAATGTTCCGAATTTAGAACAAAGGACTGAGAATAGAATAAAAGGGTAATACAGCACTTGGTTCAAGGCTTTTTTTGACCTATAGCTGATTTTCCCTTGGAACTCGGCTCTTCACCTACGAGGGCTCCTTCCGGAGTAGAAGAATAATCGTTCTTCCCGCTGCCAATGCCTGATGTATGCCTGCCACCCGTTCGCTCTAGGCTGCAGATAGCCACGGCAGAACTCCTTTTGCATATGTTGAAGGGAAATTATCTAGGATTGACCTGATGAAAGTATCTACGTGTTTCACTAAAGAAATCAGACTTTCTTCTCAAGATTTGTTAACAAGTAAGCCTTCATTTTGCTTGCAGTATGTAATACGATTGTAACTAGAAATCGTAATAGAAAGAGAAAGGTTATTTGTTTACTGCGATTATATGTGAACATCTTTATAAGGGAAGAAGTTGTTTTGTTAAGGTTGTCTAATTCATAAGATGCTTGAAGTAATGTCTGAAATAGTCTTATATAAGTAGTGAATGTGTTGAAAGAGAATTTAGTGTACTATCCTTCCTAGAACAATTGTGCATGCTTATGAGTTAAACTGTGCCATAGAGGATACTTTTATGTCAAGCAAGATTAAGTCATTCTGCTAGAGAAAGCATTTATGTTTATGTTGTTCAGATAGCGAGTTAATTTGTGATTTAAAGTGCATTTTGTTTAAGTTAATATTTAATCAATTTTTTCTATGCTCTGTATTATATCATTGGCTTGAAAATAAACATGTTTTGTTTTTATAACTACCTGGTTCTCATTCCTAAGACAATGCACTATCCTGAAAAAATATTAACAAGCCTGCAGGAGTAAATTATAACAGTGAACCACGACTTGCAATTATGGAATTTGTGTAGAAGTATTAGATGAAATTCTGTTTTCATCTTGCCCTGACTTTCAAACAAAAATAGATCAATTAAGTGGCGCAGTCGTTAAGATAAATAAATTTCTTAATTGATATTGTGCGATTGCTCAGGGACTGTCACGTAAGATAGATAGAGTTAAAGGGTCATGACAGAAATCAGTTTTGGCCTTTGAGGTTTCTTCAGCAGCAGCCAGAACCAAAAGTCATAATTTTTCATATACAAATAGTCAAAAGGTGTATCATCTGCAATAATTCAACCTTTGTGTCTTCCTTGGAGTGGTTCCCAATGAAGAGACCTAAAATAAAAGTTGAACTAGTCTAGGTGGTGACCATTCACAACTCAACAACAAACCAAAATTATGCAATTTTATTCTGAAAATCAATACATTTTTGGTGAGTGAATAATTTCGTGATAATCTGAAATTAATTGGCCATCACATTCTCCAGATGTGACAGCTCCTGACTTCTTCCTATTGGGTTACCTGAAGAAAAAGGTGTGTGTGTGTGAAAAAGTCCTAGACAATCCAACAGCTGAAGGAGAACATGCAGAAATTAGGGTGCTGTAGCCAGAAGCATTAACAGCTGTCGTGAAATATACTGCAGAAAGGACCTGCTTTGTGAGGCTGAAAATGGAAAGCATTTACATGATGAGACTTATCCAAGTCAATAGCTTATATTCCAATTGAATATTCAGTTTGTGCAGAGTCCTTAGCAAAGTCTAACAGTATCATAGTGTATCCAGGGCAGGTTTTATCATTAGGCGAACCTAGGCAATCGCCTAGAGTAGGTAAGACTTGCGTACGTGTACTTGTGTGAGTATGACAAAATATATATAGAGAGAGAGACCATGTATAGGGGGCACCTAAATTTTCTTTGCCTATGGGCATCAGATACTCTTGGAACAGCCCCCGAGTGTATCCAATTCCTTTATCCAACTCAGCCATAACATTATTATAAAATGTGAGCAGATTGCTAAAACATGACCTCCCTTTAGTAAACCTATGCTGTTCTTTGCAAAGTACAGCTTGCCTGTCAACCCATTTCAGTATTCAAATTCTTACCAACTTCTCAAAAATCTTCACCATCACTCCAGAGATACTGACAGGTCAGTAGTTAGACTTATTAGTTTTTGCAATATCAATGTACAATGGAACTATCATACACTCTTTTCATTCCTGTGGGATCGCTCCTGGGCTGAGACTCAAGTTATATAAGGGTGGTCTGAAAATTTCTCGGCTTCGACCATAGATATCAACACTATTGGCCCAATTTTTTTTTTTTTTTAAGTTGGTACATCGGTCATAAGCATCCATGTGAAATTGCAAGTCATTCTATGAAGTAGTTTGTTTTATACATCTATCTGAAGCAAAAGTGTTGTCTGTATCCCTTGACATGGATAAAATTGAGTATCATGCAGTTATAAAATTCTTTGTAAAAGAGAGTTTAATGCCGAAAGAAATTCATTCGAAGTTCATAAAAGTTTATGGGTACTCTTCTCTTTCGTTTTTGACAATTAAGAAATGGGCTGCTGAGTTTAAATGTGGTCATACCAGCCTTGAAGATGATCCACGTGAAGGAGACGTCCAAAAAGTGTAAACACCAGAAATCATTAATCAAGTGCACGATATGGTACTGGTTACCGGCGAGTCAAAGTGTGTGAAATTGCTGAGACTATATGCATTTCAAAAGAACGTGTAGGATATATTTTGCATGAAGAATTGCAAATAAAAAAGCTTTACGCAAGATGGGTGCCACGTTTGCTCACAGATCAAAAATACACTTGCATGAAAATCTCTGAACAGTGCTGGAAGCATTTTAACAAGAATAAAACTGATTTTGTGTATTGATTTATTACTCTTGATGAGACTTGGATTCACCATTACACACCAGAATCCAAACAGCAGTCAAAACAGTGGACAGAAGCTGGTTGTTCAGCAAAGAAGACAAAGTCAATTCCATCAGCAGGAAATGGCATCAGTGTTTTGGGATGCTAAAGGCATTTTGTTTATTAATTATCTTGAAAAGGGTAAAGCAATAAACGAGGAATATTATTCTAATCTTTTAACCAGACTAAACGAAAAAATTTGTGAGAAAAGACCCAGTTTGCAGAAGAAAAAAATCATCTTTCATCAGGACAATGCACCTGCCCACAAAGGTATTTTGGCAATGGGAAAATTAAGGGATCTGCAATATGAATTGTTGGAACATACACCCTATTCCCCAGATTTGGCTCCCTCTGACTTCTTTCTCTTCCCAGAACTAAAACTCTTCCTTGCTGGTCAGTGTTTTTCTTTGAATCAAGAGATGATTGCAGCTGTAGAGGGGTATTTTGCAGATCTTACTGAGAACCACTACAGGGATGGGATAATGGTGCTGGAGCATCACTGGAATAAATGTATTAGTCTTAAGGGAGATTATGTTGAAAAATAAAAATAATTTTGAAATTATAAATTCGTGTTTTCATTGTTAGGCTGAGAACTTTTCAGACCACCCTCGTACAAACATGCCAAGAGCCAAGTCATTTCGCTTGAACGTTCCTTTCCAGACAAACGTATAAAAGGTGGAAGAAGGCAGGAGCGATATGAACGCACGTGCAACACCTTGTCCATGATAGATAAATAGATAGAGAGAGAGTAGAAGAGATTTAGAACACAGGTGAAAATAGCAACTCTTCTGATAATAAAGAATATTTACTTCATACCATATTTTTTTTTTAAATATCATAATATTTTAACTTCAAAACAATGGTTATAAGAAATATTTTCATTAATATGTTAAGTGAATGAATTATGTTAATACATTCCATTTCCTGTCAGAAATGTAATTACACTTACTTTTTATAACAGGAACAATCAGAGGCATTGCATGAAATGTATGACTTCATGGCAGTTTCAATTTTATTTAAATAGAAATTCCACTGATTTTTTTCTGTAAAATAAAAAATAATGTGTGTAAATAATAATACCGTATATCTTAAAATATGCTAAAAATAAACCAAAAGTTCACTGTAACATTAATATATGGAATACTTGCTTTAACATCAATATATGCTAAGCTGACATGGTTAAACTATTCTTGAAGTGTATAATAAATTTAGTTTAATCCTTTATCCAAGTGTGATAACAAGATATTTTCAGGCGCAAACCTGAAGATATTTTGCGCCTGAAGATATTTTCAGGTGCAAACAAAGTTTGTGGCTGAAAATATCTTCAGGACTGGGGTAAGGTAGTAGAACACCGGGCAACTAGTAGCAAAGGTGGACCAAGCTAATAGACTTTCAACATCTTTCTCTAAATCCAGAGTAATTTAATAAAAAGGTGGCATACCTTATGGCAACTCTTATAGGTAAAGATGACCTTGCCATTGCTTCTGCCTGGTATCTCCTGCCACTTCTGGGCTTGGCTCCCTCTGAAGAGACCTCAATAAAGGTCGAAACTAGTCTGGGTAGTGGCCCTTCCTTAATGCATAACATTATACATATCTGCAAGGAGATGTGTTTTGCATTATGGGAGATACTGAGATATGAGTGATGTTAGCTTGGTCCACCTTTGCTACTAGTTGCCCGGTGTTGTACTACCTTACCCCAGTCCTGAAGATATTTTCAGGCGCAAACTTTGTTTGCTCACACTTGGATAAAGGATTAAACTAAATTTATTATAGTCTAACCAAGTGAAAAATAAACTTTCAATATTCTTGAAGTGTGTGTGTGTGTGTGTGTTGCTAAATACATGAAAATTAAAGTTAGATCCACTGTCATTTTGAGTATTTAAGATCTTACTTAAGAATTTGAAATTTCCTACCATAGTTTTTAAATATTTGACAAATGGAAGAGTGCAATGAAAATGTGGAATATGTGGACTTTTGTTGGTGAGCAGGACAGATTTTTTAGAATTTACAATCATAAAAATTAAGTTTTAAAAGTAAATATAGCTTTGAAATACAAAACAACAGTTTGCAGAACTTGCAAACACTTGTAATGCTTTTGTGTAAATAATTATCTTCATAAAATTCTTCATATGTACCTTCAAAGGGGGGGGGGGATGTACATGATACTATGACGATACCATGAAAAGTTTACATTATTAGGAAAGTGACTCAGTAAGGACAACAAAAGTGCAGCATGTGTAGGAATTAGCAAATCAAGTGAAGAAAAACCCAAGAGTTTTTTTAGATATGTGGCAAGTAGAAGGAAGAATGACTGTGGTAAGATGATATTAATGGATGAAAATGGTAGAACAGTAATTGCTGCAGAAGACATTGCTGAGGTATTCAGTGATCAATTTATTAGGGTGTTTCATCCTCATATTATTATTATTATTACTACCCAAGACTACATGGAGTCAAAGACTCATCTAGGAGGTCCTTTTATCAACCACACAGCTCATCATGCCGTGCTTTAAACACACTCAAATTCTCTGCAGATACCACACTCTCAGACATGGCATTCCAATCATTCACAACTCTGCATGAAAAAAACCTGCTTCTCACCTCCCCCTACTCACACCCTCCTTATACAGCTTCCAGGGATATCTTCTGGTTCTCCCCTGATCTCCCACTATTTTCTGTGGAACCTCTCTAGCATTGATCCTATAACAACCCCTTAATAACTTGTAGGTCTCTATCATATCTCTCCTCCTGTCCACCAGACTCTGCAAGTTGCATCTTCTCAATCTTTCCTCATACTCGACATTCCAGAGGTTAGAAACTACCTTAGTCATTCGCCTCTGGATCCTCTCCATCTCTTCATCCTTCTGAAAACCAGGTGACCAAATCTGGACACAATAGTACATATGTGGCCTAATCAAAGCCTTATACAATAGAACAAGAATCTCCCTACTTCTACAAGTCAGTGCAGTGTCCTCTGCATCATTCCCTTAAGCCTTTGTGTTGTCTTCACAATTTTGGCTATGTATCCCCTGAATTTCAGATCCTTATCTACTATCATCCCCAGATCTCTTATTTCCTCCGCTTCCGACAACATATCCTCACCAAGCATAAATTCTGCATCCCATCTTTGTTTTCCAAATTTTAAGACCTTACATTTTGCAACATTGAACTCACATCCCCATTTCCGTGCCGAATCATTCAATTTATTCACGTCTTCTTATAAAGTCGCAACATCTTCTCTACTCTTCACGGTTTGTACCAACTTTGCATCATCTGCAAACAACTGAATATCTCCATCCAAATCTTCACGAATATCATTAATATACAAGTTAAACAGCAGTGGCCCTAAAACAGATCCCTGAGGCACATCACTAGTAACTTTCCTTTTCCTGGATATCGCTCCACCATACACAACTTGTTGATACCTATTAGATAGCCAGTCTCCAATCCAATGCACCAATCTAATATCCAACTCCATCCACTCCAGCTTGACTATCAACTTATCATATGGTAATCTATCAAAAGCCTTTGCAAAATCTAAGTATATTACTGTGTATCCTTCTCCTCTGTCCATGGAAGCAGTCACCTTATTGTAATAAATAGATTACTAAAACATGACCTCCCTTTAGCAAATCCATGCTGTCCATCAAAGATAATACCATTGTTGTCAACCCAATTCTGGATCCTAGTTCTCACGCACTTCTCCAACAACTTGACTACAACACCTGACACACAGATAGGCCTATAGTTTGATGCTTGAATTCTATCACCTCCTTTATGAAGTGACACAATCTTGCCCTCCTTCCACTCCTTAGGAACTTGACCCAGTGCAGGACTCGTATTAAAAAAAATTGTCAAGGCCAGCATCAACTTCCTGGCACATTCCTTCAGAATACATGGTGATATATTATCAAGTCCCACAGCCTTATTTACATCTAGTTTGCTCAACTCCCCATACACCTCTTGCTCACTTACAGTCAGTCTCTCTTCCCCATCATCAACTGCTCTCAATCTCTCCATTCACATTTACAAGATTGAATGACCTTTATGAACTGCTCATTAAGTATCTCCACCACACTTTCTGCAACAGCTGTCTTTATACCATTTTCTCCAATCAATGTCATCCTTCCATAATCATTCTTTCTTTTGCTGGCTATATATCGAAAGAACTCCTTAGGATTCTTTTTGGCTTCATTAGCTAACTGCTGTTCATACCTCTCTTCAGCTACCTTCACCAACCAAGTCACTTGCCTGGTCTTTGTAGTCCTCATGGAATTGGTTATTTGCACTTCTCTTATGCTGCCTCCATAATGCCTTTTTTCTCTGTATCACATGCTTAATCTCTTTATTCATTCATTTCACACCTACCTTATTTAACCTTCTCACACTTGGAATACATTTAGACATTGCATCTACTAGATAGTTTTTGAAAATCCCCCAAGCTGCATTGATCTCTTTTCCAGCTAACTCTTCATTCCATGTTACACCTGCAAGCAGTCTCCTGAGCGATTCATATCACCTCCCTTGTAGTTCCACATATACCCTTTTCTTACAGAGGTGCTCACACTGCTGGCAACCACCCAGGTAATCACCTCCTGGTCACTCTCAACAATTGGTGGGTGATTTGACACTTCATTTATAATTATATCCTCTGATGAGATGACCAAATCCAATACCCTCAATGCTTGTGTACCCTCTGTTACATATTGTCTGAGTTAGTTATCCCTTAAAAACTCAAGAAACTCTTCTTTACTTCCAGTTGCTATCTCATCATTCCAGTCTATATTGCCATAATTGAAGTCACCCATAATGATCACTCTTTTCTTATTTGCTTGGCTAATTTGATTATACATTTCATAGTCACACTACCATCCAAATTTCATGGTCTATAACAACATCCAACGAAGTATTTCATTCCATTCACCTCTATCTCACACCACTGCCTCAAAACCACTGGCACTATTTCCCTCTTGCATCTTTATTTTGTATAGACATAACTCTTTCTCTATCATCAATAGCTTCCCCCCCCTTTTTACCCCTTATATCCTCATGAAACACATCATATCCTTCCATCTCTATTAATGTCAGGATGTCGTCCTCATCTAACCATGTCTCAAACATGGTTAGATGAGGAATTGTTGGAATAAGTGACACTTATTCCAACGATTTTTGGGTGAACAGACTCAATCAGTGCAACCATTTCATCTGCCTTGTTTCTTACATTTCAGGTATTTGTATATAAACACAACCGCTCATTCCTGGTTCTACAGCTAATTCCACTGATAACACTCATTCAATGTGATCTCTCCATGCTCGAATGGGACCATTTCCCTTTCTGCTTATTCATTTTAGAACCCTCTTCAATTCCAAGTGTTTCATCTTGATCCCAGGTCATCTAATTCCTTTCCTGTCTACACATGCTCTCACATCCTCTTGGAGCATCCACCTTTCTCATGCTGTGTACCCCTGTCCATCCTGAGCCTCCCCGAATCATGAATTCATGAGAACCTCAAGTGTAGAGGATATAGGAGAGAATGGCTTAATTGTAGGTGAGCAGGAGGTATATAAAGAAATAAATAAACTTGATGCAATAGGATTTGATGACATATCACCATGCATCTTAAAGAAATGTTCCAGGGAACTGGAAGTAGCCCTGCATTCCTATTTAATAAGTCTTACAACAACACAGTTTCCACGAGAGTGAAAAGAAGGTAAAATTGGTGGTGTTCCCCTGCACAAAGATAATGATAAGGCTGTAGATACAAACTATAGGCCAATCTGCATATCTGGAATTGTGGTGAATTTACTAGTGAGATTGCTGAGAACTAGGAAACAGAAATAGGTTGATAACAGCAGCATTCTTTGCAGCTGTCAGCATGAGTTTGTTAAAGGGTGATCACATTTTACTACCTTACTTATGGACTATAACAAGGTGATAAATGTGTTGGACAAGGGAGATGCATATTCAGTAGTGTACTCAGATTTTGCAAAAGTCTTTGATAGACTGCCTGCAATGACAAGACGGTATATGACAATAACAGGACAAGCTGTTAAATAAATTGAAACAGATGGGATTGGATAACAGACTTCTGAGTTAAATCGGTGACTGGCTGTCAGATAATTATCAGAAAGTTGAATATGGGAGTGCAGTATCCCAAAAGAGGAAAGGTTATTAGTGGTGTGCTGCAGGGGTCAGTTTTGGGACATTTGTTGTTCATTTTGTATATTAATGATATTGGGATGGGTTTAACTGGTGATATGAAGCTGTTTGCAGATGATGCAAAATTGGGATGAGCAAATGCAGAGTCAAGCAGATGTTATGGCCTTACAGGAAGACTTGAATAGATTGCATGAATGAGAAGGTTAGTAGAACTATCAGTTCTACTAACCTTCCCATTGTGTAAGGTTGTGCAAAGTGTAAGGCTTTGAAATTTGGTAAGCAACGATGAAACACAAAGTATACACTTAGTGTGGAAACTTTAAAGGAGGTAGAAGAGATGAGAAATCTGGGAGTGATGGTGGACAAGGGCCTGAAATTTAGGGGCCACATTGTACAAGTTGTGGAGATGTTACATCAGATAATGGCAATGGATGCCAAGGACCCTGACGTGCAGAAATAAAGAGGTTATGATGTCATTGTATAAAGGCCTTAATCAGTCACATGGATTATTGTGCACAGATTTGGTCACTGGGTTCACATGATGACGAGGATATGTTAGAAAGGGTCCAGAGAAGATTCACAAAGGTGATCAGTGGTCTTTGGAATGTGGAGTATGAGGACAGATTGAGAGAATGTAAATTGCAAAGCCTTGTGAAGAGGAGAAGGGGGGGGGGATATGATCGAGACATATAAATTAATCAGGGGTTGTTATCATGTTGCACTTATTGCTAAAGTGTTATTTATGATACGTTATGTCTCCTCTCAGGATAAAGGATGGGGAAATAAATGTCACCTTTCAGAGTGTATAATGAATAGAAGTGAGCTGGACAGTATCTTTAGTGGGATGTTTCTATAGAACAGGGATCACAGAGGAAGACAATTAAAGGCAAACAGCATATTATTATTTAAAGTAATAAACTAACACTTTGGTTTAGTTCCACTGAATGCTGTGTTTTGTAGATAATGCATGGCTTGCAAGACTAGTTTGACAGATTGACTTAAAAGTCTCTTTCCATTCAGTTCGCAAACTTAATACCTTCCATATGTCTCTTAAAGATAAATATCTTCCTCTTCTTATCATGGAGTTCACAGAATCCTCTGCTCTCTGTTTATGTTGTTATGGACAGACTGGTCATTCTGCATAAATTTGTCTTGAAAAACATCAGGAATATTTCACTTAAAGAATGCAAGAAATCCAGTTTAGCAAGCCATGCATTATCTACAAAACACAGGATTCAGTGAAACAAAACCAAAGTGTTAGACAAGGTTATTTTCTTCTGGAAAGACTGTACAAAGAAAACTGTAAAACACACATTCACAACCCAAACCAGAACATAAACAGTTGCCTAAAACTTTTTTCGATTCTGTATTACTCAGTATTTTAGCACAAGAATTACATAAATGACACATTTTTAAACAACTGCAAAATGTGTGAAAAATATCCCATCCCAATAATTCATTACCATGTCATGCTCGCTAGCTTAAATGAGCATAGTAATTTGATTTTATAAACTTGATTTATATTATTTGGTAGTTAATCTTGTTGCTATAGTCTACTATGCAGTATTAGTATTGTTTCTAGACCTCCATGGAGTCATAAGACCTATGTAAGAATCCAACCTCTGTACAGACTACAATACTTATCATAGCTCATCTTGAACACATTCAGCATTGCTGCACTCACTGCCCATTATAAAATTTTCTACTCATTTACTAGCTTACACACACACACAAAAAAATGCACTTCTTTATTCACATAACCCTCACCCAGTTTCCAAGGATGAACCCTGATTTTTGCCTACAGACACTCCTCACTAAATTATATGACATTACCTTCTCCCATATGACAAGCTCTGCAGGGCATATTTCCTCAATCTGCTTTCATTCAGATGACCAAATCATTTCTTTAGATTTCACTGTGACACTTATCAATGCTGATACTACTCAACAGCGTCCTTTGCATCATGCCGAGAACTTTCTGAGTAATCTTTACAACTTTTGTACTGCCCCCCCCCCTGCATTTCAACTCCTTATGTCAATACCCATCCCTAAAATCCACTACTTCTGAGAAGTTCCACCAATTTTGTTTCAATGACTTACGTTCTCCTCTGGGCAAAGTACATAACTTCACATTTTGACAATAAATTGACATTCCCCCATTTAACCTGCCAAAACACCAACAGCGCCTTACCTTTCTGCCATTACTCTCACCAAATACCACCATGTGCAAACAACTGAATATTTCTTCTCTCAAGCCATAAAGTATATCATCAATTATATTTATTAATTATTATTATTAATATATGATACCTCCAGAGTCCAAAGACTCATTGAGGGAGGGCACCTACTCTACAGTTTGTCTCCACCACTCAATCAACCAACTACAACGAACCGCAACTACCGTCGTCATCTACACCAACAACCACCCACAACCACCACTAGTATTTTCACAGACAATCAAAAACATCTATGCTTTGGAAGAATTCGAACCCGCAGCCTTTTGGCTGGAGAGTGAACATGCTAACCACTCGGCCAACCAGGCCAGCATATTTCAGGGCGTATAGTTGCCATAATAATAACATAAACAACAGTAACACCAGAACAGAACTCAGTGGTATACTACTCTTTCAAGATATCCACTCTCCACACACACACACACACACAACTCGCTGGCATCTATCAAACCAATTACTGTTTATCTAGGCCACCAACAGACACACCATCCAAACCAATGACATCTCAATTTCAACAGTACAGGTGATATTTTGCAAAATGTAGACAAATACAGGGTGTTCGGGATAAATTTGACATATTTATAATTAATTATATTTTTCCGTAAGTTACATGTATTAACACACACTTCTCTTCATTTAAAAGTTTGGACCCTTCTTCATTCATATACAAGATGTCAGAAAGGATGGATAGCTGGAACCCACCTGAATCATGGAAGAGAATAACTTGTATCATGATGATTCGTGCCCGCCATCAAAATAAGGATATTACAACTGCTGCCCAATGCTCCCTGAATACAGTTAAAACAATCAGGCATGAACTAGAGACTTGCAATGGTGACTACGAGGATGTAGCAAGAAGAAAGATCCCTAGCAGACGATCTGATTGCGTTCGTACAGCAGAATTCCTCGCAAATCTGCAGGAACAGGTGTTGAAGAACCCTGGCATTGGAATTCGGGCTTTGTTCGTGGAGTTGCTAACTGTAGTCAAGCCCTGGATAACAAGGGTAGCCAATGGTAGGCCGTATGTATGGCAGCAGGATTCGGCCCCTTGCCACACCTCTGGGAAAAGTCAAAAATGGTTGTCTGAAAATTTCTACGACTTCACCAGTCCAAATGTTTGGCCTCCAAACTCCCCAGACCTTAACCCCATGGATTATTTTGTATGGGGCACAGTTGAAAAAGACACCAATCGCACTTCCAGTAATACAAAAGCCCAGTTAATGGATAAAATTAAAACAGTTTTTGCGGCCCTTCCCAGGGAGACTGTAGCATCAGCTTGTTCGAGGTTCCGAAGCAGAATTGAAGCTGTGATCGATGCTAATGGTGGTTATTTTGAGTAAATCTTGTTGATAGTATTGTAATTAACTCTGCCTGTAATGTTTTTTTGTCAATTCATTAAATTTAATAGATACAAAGAAGATTTTCTTTTTCCTTACGAAACTGTCAAATTTATCCCGAACACCCTGTATATGTAAAAGCATCTCCTCCAATATAATACAGCTATCACATTATTATAAAATGTAATTAGGTTACTGAAACAAAACATCTCGTGTTAACAAACCTGTGTTCTTCCCCAAAAAAAGATAGTTAACCACTATTGCCTTGGATGCGTCTTCCCTTAAGCAGTGGTGTCATTTTATTTTCCTTACATTCGTTACGGAGTGCTGACCCACCAAGTTAAAAATTACTATTAGCAACTTTGCATCTTCCCTTAATATATGTATACAATGTGATATTATTATTATTATGGGTGACTCCAAGGAGTCCTTAGACTCATCAAGGGAGGCCCTAAACATCATGTCCACACGCTATTCGACATTCTCACAGTATCTATCATACCTTGCCTTGAACTCATTCACTGTCATAGCACCCACAACAGACTCTGGCAGCTTATTTCACTCATTTATCACTCTAAAAGTAAAGATAGGCAGAAAAGAGGAGATATGATTGAGACATTCAAATTGCTGAAGGGTTTCTATAGGATTAATTCAGGGGATATTTTTAAGATTAGGACTGGCGGTGGGACTAGGGTACATCTAAGGAAGCTGGGCAAGAGTGTGGTTAGTAAGGGTGTTAACCCTTACTAACCACACTCTTGCCCAGCTTCCATAGATGTCCCCTAGTCCCTACTAATCTCAAAAATATCCCCTGAATTAATCCTATAGAAACCCTTCAGCAATTTGAATGTCTCAATCATATCTCCTCTTTTCTGCCTATCAACAAATTTCTGCAACCCACAAATCTTCAACCTGTTCTCATAAGGTTCATTCAATAGACCTGCTGTCATCTTGGTCACTCGCCTCTGGATCCTCTCAACCTCCACCCCATCAAGAAGAAACCTAGATGACCAAATCTGGACACAGTAGTCGAGATGAGGTCTTATCGGTACAGAGAAACAATAACTTGCTTATCTCTGCTCATCAAAGTATTCTTCAGCAACCAAGTGATTTGATGAGCTATTTAGCCACTTTTGCAATGTACCCCCCCCCTAAACTTCATCTCCCTATCCACCAACACTCCCAAGTCCCTGGCCTCATCAATCTCCTGGAGTACAGTTCCACAAATGTGGTATACTGCTGCTAATCTTTTCACCCCAAAATGCATAACCTTACATTTTGTCACATTAAATTGACATCCATTCTCCTTAGCCCAGACCTCCAATCTATCCAAATCATCCTCCAAGATTTTGACATCTTCTACATTCACTATTGCCCTTCGTGTGTAGAGGCTTAAGTGCTGTGAGGACATCATGTTGGAGGCTTAATGGATTTTTTACAACAATCAAAAAGAATTAAAATAGAATTTAATACTTCCTATATTTCGTCCTAGTCACTAGGACATCTACGGGGATTACAAAAACAATTAATGTAACATGCACACACAAATCTTACAATACTAAGCCCAAGCACGTGGGTGACAATAAAGTCCTATCTATGTGGAGCGACCTCTAAGGGCGGTAGTAGGTGGCCTGGAATGTAAGGTGGGACCTCTGGTGATGAGTGTTTCCCAAATCTTCGGAAGCTTAATGCAACCGTATTTATTAAGATTTGGTTGGTTTCTGAGAGCTGCTGCTTCTAAGAAAAGTCTCTCTTTCTTGAATTTGCTGTGGTGGAGCATGGTGGTTTTCTTCCATGATACTCTGTGGGTGGTGTCCAAAACATGGTCAGCCAAGCCTGAATGGTCACAGTTATGTTTACATATGTAAGACTTGTGTTCCTCCAGGTGGATGGATGCTGATCTGCCTGTCTGTCCAAAGTACGCCAGCTTACAGGAACAGGGTACTTTGTAAACTCCAGGCAGCGAGAAAGGAGGGAGTTGGTCTTTCGTAGAACGGATAAGGATAGCAAGTTTGCGGTAGGGCTTATATGCTGTGTGTAGGTTGTACTTTTTTAGTATCTTGGCTATTTTATCAGATGTGCCACGGATGTAGGGTATGGTGATGGCATTTTTAAAATCTTGTTGACGAGAAGGACAGGGAATGGGGGAGGAACTGATTATTTTTTTGATACTGTGTTCGCTGTAGCCATTGGAGAGGAAAGTGTTGTGTACGTGGTTAAGTTCAGTAGTAAGGGGGCTTCCACTGGAACAAAGATTGTGGGCTCTCTTAGTAAGAGTTTTGATGATGCCATATTGTTGTGAGGGGTGGTGGTGGGAGAGTTTGTGAATGTATCTGCCTGTGTGTGTGTGGGTTTTCTGTATACAGTGAAGGCAAGTGTATCATTAGGCAGGAGTGTGACTAAGGTGTCTAGGAAGGGTAAACAGTTGTTCTTTTCCTTTTCCATAGTAAACTGGATTCTTGGATGTAGGCTATTAAGATGACTGAGGAAGGAGTCTAATGTGTCTGGGCCATGAGGCCAAATAGAGAACACATCATCTACATATCTTAGCCAGATAGAGATAGAAGGTTTGAGTGGGGCTGAGTCTATGGCTCGTTTTTTGAAATCTTCCATATAGAAATTGGTAAGGGGGGTGAGAGGGGGGGAACCCATGGCGGTTCCCTCTATCTGCTTTGTAGATTTTGTTCTTCCAAGAGAAATACCCATGTCAGAGGGAAAAACGTTTTCTAAGAGAGATAAGGTGTCATAAATACGGTTGCATTAAGCTTCCGAAGATTTTGGAAACACTCATCACCAGGGGTCCCACCTTAAATTCCAGGCCACCTACTACCGCCCTTAGAGGGCGCTCCACCTAGATAGGACTTTATTGTCACCCACGTGGTTGGGCTTAGTATTGTAAGATTTGTGTGTGCATGTTACATTAATTGTTTTTGTAATCACCGTAGATGTCCTAGTGACTAGGACGAAATATAGGAAATATTAAATTCTATTTTAATTCTTTTTGATTGTTGTAAAAAATCCATTAAGCCTCCAACATGATTCACTATTGCCCTACCCAACTTTGCATCATCAGCGAACAAATGAACTGTTCCTCTTAGATCATTCCCTATATTGTTAATGAAGAAATTAAACAGCAGTGGTCCAAGAACAGAATTCTGCAGCACACCACTAGTCACAGGCCGTCTTTTGGACTCTACTCCTGAATAAACTATTCTCTGATATCTCTCCATCAACTACCCTCCTATCCATCTCACCAGCCCTTTATCCATTCCCATATGTTGCAGTTTACAGATTAGAATTCCATGTGGTATCCTGTCAAAGGCCTTAGCCAGGTCCAGCAGTATCACTGTAAACCCATTACCCTTATCCAGTTCAGCCATCACCGTGTTATAAAACATGAGCAAGTTACTGAGGCATGATCTACCCTTCACAAAGCCATGCTGTCCCCCATACAGTATCTCATTTTCATCAATCCATTCCTGTATTTTTCCCCTTGACTACTTTCTCCAAGACCTTGACAACGACTCCTGATATGCTAATCGGTCGGTAATTTGCAACAGTAGTCTTGGATCCTCCTTTATGCAGTGGAACTATTTTCCCCCTCTTTCCACACCTTCGGGACTAAACCAGACCCGAGACTCAGATTAAACAACATGGTGAAGGGCAGTGATAATTCTTTAGCCGCTTCACGTAAGACCCGTGCCGGTATACCATCCAATCCCACAGATGTATTCACATTAAGGTTCTGTAATAGACTATTCACCTCCACTTCATTCACCACAATTCCCGTATAAAGTAATGGTTCCTTCATTCTTTCAATGTCACCACCTGGATGATATACTCTTGCAAAATGCTCACTCAGTAATTCCACTATATCGACTGATTCAGTGACCTCTTTGCCATTGGCATTCCTTAAAATCATTCTGGCGTGTACAGTTTTTCTTTTACTTGCAGCATATTGAAAGAACTATTTGGGATTCTCTTTAGCTTGCATAGCTAGTTTCCTTTCATAATCCGCTTTTGCTTTTCTTACCACACTCGTTACCCTTCTGGCCTGCGCTATACAGCATTCGTGTGCCTGCAGGTCACCTTTCTCTTTAAATTCCCTCCACAGTTGTTTCTTTTTTTGCAGCTCAAGCTTAATGGTGTATACAATCATCCATAACCTCCTGAAAATACCTCCTTTCACTATCCTGCAATAAATCTCATTCAGCTACCCAGAACTCTTACCATGAAGTTTATTTAAAACTGCAAATACTTCATATATTCATGAACTGCCAGTCTCTTCTCTTCCTTTCAAACTGCATTCAATTTTCTTCTGCTAATCACATATTTGTAGAATTCTGTTTTGCTACTTCAGCAACAACTTCCTTCCTGCACATGCAACATATAATTCTCACAAACCTAATGAGTACTTTCCACTTTAATATTCTCTTTCTCCACAGCTCTTAGATTATTATTATTTTTTTTTTTGGTAACCTTCATGGAGTCAACAGACTCATTATGGGAGGTCCACTCAACCAGAAACATGTCTATCATAATGAGCTTTGAAGTTATTTACACTACCTGCATTCCACTAACAAACAACTCTATGCAAAAAAATCTACTCCTCACACCCTTCACCACATCTTTATACAACTTCCAGGGATAGCCTCTCATGCTTCTCATCTTAATATCCACTCTTTTTATAATTCGTTTTGTATTAATCTGATAAAATCTCTTAACTTGAAGGCCTCTATCATATCTCCTCTTTCTCTCCTATCCACTACCCTCTGTAATCTACATTCCCTCAAATGCTCTTCATAACCAACACTCCAGATTCCTGATATCTCTTTAGCCATTCATCACTGAACTCTCTCTCTAGTGTTTCCATATCCCAATGAAAACCAGTTGACCAAATCTGAGTACAACAGTTCATATGTGGTCTGACCAATGCTTTATATAGAGGCAGCACCACCACCTTATCCCTACATATCAATGCACTTTTTATCATAGCATCGAATGTGCAGTCTGCAACATATGCGATGTGTGCCCTCAGAACTTCAGTCCACTGCCTACCATCACTCCAAGATTCTGAATCTCATCCACTTTCTGAAGTACAGCTCCACTACAGTACAGTACATAGCCTTATATTGCTGTATACTTTGCATTTATTAATATTAAAACTGCAACCCCACTCATTTGTCCAAGCTAAAAGTATATTCAAATCTTTCTGTAGAGAATTAATATAAGCACTACTCCTGATAATTCTACCTAAATTTGCATCATCAGCAAACATTTGAAGATCTGCAGTCAATTCCACATGAAATTTCATTAACAAATAAGTTAAACAACAGGGTCTCTGATCCATCTAACCAATATATCTATGCCCATCTTCTGCAGCTTGTACACCAATTTATATCTATCAAATGCTTTTGCAAAGTCCAAGAATATCACTGTATATGATTTTCCCTTATCCAACAGATTTGTGACCTTATCATAAAACAGAAGCAGATTGCTAAAATAAGACCTGCCCTTCACAAACTCATGCTGACCTTTGCCTTCTTTTCACTCTTTAGGAACCTTCCCCAATGCACATAATTTCATGATTCATTTATTTCACTCCCCACTCCATGCATCCTTCTTTAGGAAGGGTGTATATGACACTGCTATCAATAATGAATCTCAAACTAAGTCCAGGCACTGTTAATTTCAGCTGATCATACCATGGAATATCATCCATCTGTTTACTGAATATATGCCCTCCTGTTCTGTAGTTCTACACATTTCTTGTCTGTCAATACGTATTCTCTTACATTATTATAGAGGCAAAACATGTTTCTGGAAGGAGAAACATTGTCACCACTTCCATAAGAAAGTGACTAATCACCCATCAGTTGAAAAGCCCTTACAAATGTTCCTTATGTGTCTAAATAGAATGTGATCCCAAGACTTATGAAGCAAAGGGATGCTCTCACTATTAACTCTATTAAGTGCTCTGGAATAAGTGTTCTTCAAGATATTATTAGTCAGAGTACCCCATGAAGACAAAATGACCTGGCATGGGAGGTTCAAATGTTAGGTTATTTTGGATTTACTGTCAAATCAACTTAAGCTATGCAGTCATTGTTTTACGTGTGTAAACTGCATGTGTTCTTATGGACTGTTTTTCTGTTTTGCATGATGAACCAAAATTTATAGTAAGGAAAATTCTGCCACCTCCATGTGAGACCAGCTAACTCAGAAATTCAAGCATAGTTCTTGTCATACGTACAATTCATCCACACTCACTTACATTCTTTGGCAATGCATTTTACACAAAAAAACTACTTTCTCTTCATGATACTTTTACCTGATTGTTACCTTCCTCTGAATCTTTTCCAAGTGTCCATACCTTTCATAAATCTCGTGAGAGGGTGTGCACAGAGAAGTTCAGGTATATTCTAATTAATGCAATATTATACAAAGAAACAACATCCCTGACCCTGTTTGTCAACATCCTTCTAACCATTTCTGCAATATAGCTTCTGAATTTTACTATCACTCTAAAACCTCTTCAGAGGATGGAAATGAAATGTGATTTCATTTCTCATTTCAGGCAGTGAAAATGATTGAGAGGATTCAGACTTTGACAGTTTTCTTTTTAATGGCAAATAAGTGCTATGTGCAGGATGAAGGCAATGATTGGGAAAAACTATTACTGACATTTTTCTTTAAGAGTTAAAAGTTGTAGTTGAATGCTATTCAGAGGAAGATGGAATAAAAAAGGAAAGAAGAAGTGAATCTGATATGTGTAGATGATTATGAACCTTGGAAGTAGCTTGGGATGAGGAACTAGGAAAGAAGGGAGAGAAATGATTGTGAAGACTAATTAAAGAATATATGAAAAGGAAATAACCAACTGCTAATCTGGTTGACTAAGTAGGCAGGGTTTCTGCACACCATTCCAAAAGGCTGTGGATTTTATGCCACTGTGACATGGATGTTTCTAAATGCCATTAACTGACATGTGAGTTACTGACTACTTACTGAAGGCCAAAAATGAGTGACTTGAAAATGTATCACACAACCTAACCCTTAGACCAACCACAGCAGAAATGCAAGATATATTTTAAAAAAAAAACTACTAAGAATTAGGAGGATAAACATTGGAAGAGAAATTATGTAAGAATTGTGATAAACATTCTATGCTTTATAGTAAAAAGTAACGAAGAGTTGCTTTGAAGTGCAAGCAAAAAAAAAATCCCCTTCTTCCTCCTATTTATGCCATATAA
Source organism: Typopeltis vanoorti (assembly GCF_054136105.1). Taxonomy (NCBI): domain Eukaryota; kingdom Metazoa; phylum Arthropoda; class Arachnida; order Uropygi; family Thelyphonidae; genus Typopeltis; species Typopeltis vanoorti. The sequence goes on from NC_143560.1 coordinate 29,396,295, forward strand.
TGAGATGATATTATTGAAAGATGACTGAGATGAAGATGGTGATTAAAGACTCCTGCATGAAATGCAGCCTTTGATTAAAAAGAACAACTTCCCATTCCTGATCTTTAATCACCATGAGGATGGTGATTAAAGACCCCTGCATGAAATGCAGCCTTTGATTAAAAAGAACAATTTCCCATTGATGTGAGAAGAGGTTATTCCAAAGAGAGAAGGTGGATGAATGAACAGAAATAAAATTTGTTTGGCAAGTCTGGAGATGCAATGCAAAAAAGTGGTGACTGGTCACTGTTATGTATCTTCATTTACCCAATTATGATGAAACAGCAGTCATGGAAAAATCTGTAGAACTGCATACTAAACATCAAAACAGAAAGCCTAGTTTCTTGATGAGGAGCAATACAGGGTGATATTTTGCACTAGGATCAGCAGATAGTTATCATAAGATGAGAATATATCTGACTATATATATGAATATTATCAAAAAGAGCAAGTGGAGGTGTTTTGCAAGGAATATAGCAGTACTTACTTTAATCACCAATGTTAACAAGATTATCAAATGTAATTATTGCAGGTTACAAGCAAAATAACTTCTTTATCTAAAATTTCACATACAAAACTAAGTATTTCATTAAATTGCAGCATTATACAGCAGATTTGGAATCATTGCTGAGGCAAGACCACTACTGGAGTATATTGTTTAATTACTGCATATGTTCTCTTGCTAATGTCCATCTCACTCACTCACACACACACACACACACAGAGAGAGAGAGAGACAAAATGCCACCTTCAGTTATAGTTCAGCTTTAGCTGAAAAGGTCCTTTAAATCATCCTAGATGATTTTAAAAAATTATCTTCAGACTCTCAGTAAAACCACTCTGCATACAGTGTGTTTCAATTAAAAAGAATTAGTCAGTTGAAAAACTGGTGGTATAGTATAGGCTTTTTTTTTTTTTTTTTTTTGTTATTCTTCAAAAAAGCCTGTGTAGCTCAGTGGAAGTGACGCTTGTGTCCTCTGCACTTGGTCGCTCGAAGTTAGACTTAAGTTCGAGTCTAGTCGCCGACTAGAGGAACTTTTTCTAAGCCTGTCTTCGACTGATTCCCGAGTTAGTCGATCTCTGGCACGGGGAAGAGGGTTTTCCCTCCTGGAAACTCAGTTTTTTTTATCCCGTAAACTCAAGAAAATAGAACGTAGTACCCACATTATTTCAGACAGTAACATATCTTGTTAGGGTTAGGTACCAAGAGATGGCAGCACTTGTTTGTCAGCCTCTTCATCGGTGACTGCTATAATTAGTGATGGACATAGGCCAGCTATTTCTGATTGGCTACTCGTGAAGATTGAATTGCCCACTCAGTCTCCAAAAGCTAGATAAGATATAAAGGCCTCACCTACTCCCTATAAGGGAATAAAAGGCGTTAGCTGATTTATTTTATCCTTCAAAAGTGACAAACTGGCATGAAGAACACCTGCAGTTATTGTTCTTATCACATCAGTTGTTTTGGTATATCTGTAAATAAAAAAAAAATTGGTAATCGCTTGCTTTAGGACTTTTAGATCTCCTTTTCTGTTAGCCAGTTTAAGATTTCTCTCCTCCATATCATTATCTATAATTTGCTATAAGAGGCATGTCAGATCGTGTTTGGTTAGTCAGCGTGTTGTTTGTGTTACAGTGTACACAGGTCAGATGAACAACTTCTATGATCTTAGTTGGAGCAGTGAGCTGCTTGATTGTTGGGCTGAACAAGATGGTGATTGGAATTTGACAACAATCCTGGAAAATAATCAGGAAATTGAAGTTTTTGTCCCTACTGCATCTAGAGGTGGAGCATGTTTATGTCCTTACAAATTGGAAATATCTTAATTACAATCATTGTAAAGAACCTGATGGCTGGTGAGCAGAGCGAGTGTGCTGAGCACAAGTTGAATACAAGTGAATGAGGGCAAGGGGATGAAGAAAAAGTTGGTGTAAAATAAAGCACAAATGTGTTGATAAGATCAATGCATCTGCTCTAATGAAATCTCATACAGTAGCAGAAAAAACAAACAAGCAAAAAAACGAATCAACCAATATGTGTGTGCTAATATAGTACATAATCCAAACAGAGACATGGGATGGAAAGTCCAAATAATTACTGATCATCTGAAAAATATAAATTTTATATATCACTTGAGATATATAAAATTTATATAAGATATATATTTACATTTTTGTAAATATATGAAGAGGATATCTTAGCAAAATGTGCAAAAAGAAATAAGAAAAGTCATCTTACTTTGTATGGATATAATAGATCCTGGTAAAAAGTTTTTTTTTTCTTCAAAATTTTATTTATTTATTTTTTAATGTGTCTACTACCCATAAAAAGCTGTAAACCATGGGTGAGTTATTTAGATAAGGTGTTTACTCACTTTAAAATGCAGTTTTCAGGGTTTAAATAGCATTCATGAAATTACTGAGGGGGGTGCGTAAGAACTGTATCATTAAGTAAATGTCAAATTCATTACCTGTCTGCATTTGTTATCATTATCCTTTCTGGAATGTAACCTTGGTGGGTAGTACATGTTATTTTAGCATTCTTAGTCTTTGTGCTTTCTTATGCTTCTATGCTTTGGGTATAAGGATTTTAATTATTCTTTATATATATAATTTTATATTTTTTACATGGCCTAGGAACTCTGTTCTAGAGATCAAACAGAATTTTTGAGCCGCTTCAGGTTTCCAGTAAGCAGGAAAACTGTGTCATACTAGGCAATGAAATCTCCCAACTGAAAGCCATCACAGACATCCGTTGCTAGATTTGAACCTGTAGCCTGTTGGTTGGAGAGCAAATATATTAACCACTGGGCCAACCAGGCCAACTTATTACCAAGGTTGTTTTGATTGTTCCTCATATAAGCATACAGAACTTTTCTGAAAAATCTTGATTCACTTGCTATGATTTTTCATGTTCTATTGTTGCGTTGGCATTGGTGTAGATGATGATGGTAGTTTGGGTTCGTTATTGTTGGTGGATTTGAGTGGCAGAGACGGAGAGTTGTGGAGTAGGTTCCCTCCCTCGATGAGATTTAAACTCCCTGGAGGTGTCACGTAATAATAATAATAATTATTATCTCTGTAGTGCAGCATTTAGAAAAAGATCGTGTTTTGGTTAGTTGGTAAGACCAGGATTCATATATTTCTATTTTTTTCTCAAAATTCATCATCTAGGATGATTTTTAAGAAAAAGTTAAAATTCACCAATTAAAAAAAAAAGCCTATACCACCAGTTTTTCAAGTGATTAATTATTTTTAATTTAGAAACAGCTTCTGCCACTGTATGCAAAGTGGTTCTACTGAGAGTCTGAATATATTAAGACCAATCACCATTATTGGATAAGCTCGCTGAGTGGAAGTAATCTCCTGTATCCAGTTTCTTTGTGTGAATTTACATCCTTCTGTGGGTCGAAGGTTTAGGATGTTTGTGAATGTTGTTAAATAGTACTGAAATTTCATCACCGTCTAGTCACCATCTTGAAGTGTTTCAAAAATTCCAAGATGGATCTCATGGGTAGAACTTCTGGCTTATATTAGTACCCATCCGTGGTACTAATGTACTATATCCATACTGCCTTTGCTTAGTAAGATTCAGTCAGATAAAAAAGTTTTTTTTTTTCATCTGAATATGTTTATATGAATGTGTTTATAGAGAAACTTGGCAGTTCAAGAGAAGTCTTATCAACTCAAGAAGCTACACAAACACATCCCAATGAACATTTTTACAAGTATTCTTGTCTTACACAAGATTTGAACTGGCATCCTTTACAGTAAACAAGCAGTGGTTCTTACCACTACGGTATTTGTTTCTGAAATACTGACGGTAATTTATTTCGCATAAAATTGCATAAATACCATGAGTCACGTTGTTCTGCCTAATTTAGTTTCCATATATGTTGTTGGAGTTTATTATATTACTTCCTAAATACATGAAAGGAGGGGGGGGTGAAATTGCGAAAGAAATCTCGAAAGGGCAGGTCAAGAATCATGCGTATTACAAACATCTAAATATTACTATAAGTAAATCTCGGTTCGATCTGAATATCTGAACTAGACATATTTTAAAAATGGGTACGTGTCACACAATGCAGTAAACACTGAATTCGCAATAAAGCACAAAACTCGAAAACCAAAACAGCAAAATGGAGACCCATAAAAGAAAAACAAATACGAGACACCTTTCTTATACTTGTCTTTAGGATTAATTTCTCCACACTTTTCATGTTCCCCACAGTGGCTGGCATCGCTAGAATATGAAAGATAAAACACAATTAAAATAGTCGTAAAAGAGTAATCGATACGAATTCCCGCCATTTCAGAGCAACAAAGTCAACTTAAGACAAGAGGGAATTCCCTAACGCAGAATGCCCCTGGTTTCGCCAGTTCATTATTATTAAGTCTAAAATATACCAAATAACATTAGGCGAAGAAAAATCATAGAAAGCTCCCAGAAAATTTAACTTCATTACGATATAACATCCTTGGTAGGAAATTACTGTACAAGTAATTTTAATAAATATTTTTCCTTTTAGACTAGGATTAAATTGGAGGGCAGGAGATACAAATCACATGGTCAAAGTGGAAAGAATTAACTTTTTGCAGGTGATAAATAAGTTATTTATTTTATAATAAATTTAGTTTAGTCCTTTATCCAAGTGTGAGCAAACAAAGTTTACGCCTGAAAATATCTTCAGGACTGGGGTAAGGTAGTACAACACCGGGAAACTCGTAGCAAAGGTGGACCAAGCTAACATCACTCCTATTATTTATTTTAGCGTCAGTTTTCATACAATCTGGTCACTTCCAAACCTCGTTGAGTTTTGGGAATGAAGCCTTCTCCTAGAAGTGGTAGGATCACAGAGTCCCCTTTCACACAGAGTTAGTAAGACAATCAAAAACACCCATGTCCATGATTGGATTCGAACCCGCAGCCTCTTGGCTGAAGAGCGGATTTGCTAACCACTCGGCAAACTAAGAGAGCAATAATCTACTGCGACGTTTATAAGCTGCATGTCAATGATTAAATTATTTTTGATTTTCATGGCGCAAAGACAGCAAGGATCATACTGCTCCAGGACACAGGTTATAGATGTACATGTGGTGAACAGTTAGTAGGATAATCACAAACATGCATCTGGCGGGATTCGAACCTGTAGCTTCTTGGCTGGAGAGCAAATACGCTAACCACTCGGCAAACTAGATCAGTGAGTGATGGATCCAGCTTTCATGTTAAGGAGATAACAGTAGCATATATAGAAAAGATGAAGATAATTCCTTACAGTGACTATTAAAAAATTTCAGGAAAGAACCTTTTTCAGCTTAGGGAGGGTTATGATTCTAAAAATGACTACCCGAGTGGGTTCTTTGATCACAGAACAGTATTTAAAGAGCAAATACTATTGAAATTCTACCTCTTTATGTATGAAAAAATGAGACAGTTCCTAATAAAGGCACCGTTGCAAGTTTGTATGAATAATATTTCATTTCAAAAGAACAACGAGACTTTGTGCCCTTCGATTAGAAAACACCAAGTTCGACTCTCACGAGGAAGGAATCTTTACATGAGCTTTTCAATTCACGGTACAGACGCAGGGTTTTTCTCCCGGTAACTCGGGTTTTTTATGCCACATAGAGGCAATTCGACCAAGAGAATATATTCAATTTACAAATAGATATTGCTGTGGTTGGTAATGGTGGCGGTAGTTAGCGGTGGGTTCTCAAGAAAGTAGTGGTATCGTAGTTAGATGAATAATTAGAGCATATGGTGAGTAGTGTGTAGTGTAATGTAATACTGTGCTTACCAAAGATTAGTCCGACTCTTTTGGAGGTGTCAAATAAAATAGTAATAAATAATACTAAATTTGGTATTCTTATTCATTATATAAAGAATAAGTTATCATCAGAAATTATCACTTTCTTTCCCTTCAAATGGAACAAGTGTATTTAAGAGATATTAAGACTTCATTTGAAAACTATGTGAGCCTGTGTAGCTCAGTGGATGTAACGTTTGAAAACCACGACGCTTGGCCGCACGAAGGAAGGCTTGGTTTCGAGTCTAGTGGGCGACTAGAGGAAATTTTTCTAAGCCTTTTTTCGACCGGTTCCCGAGTTAGTCGATCTCTGGCACGGGCAAGCGGGTTTTTCCTCCCGGAAACTCGGGTTTTTCGTCCCGTAAACTCAAGAAAATCGACCGTAGAACCCACATTATTTCAGACATTAAATATATTGTGTTAGGGTTAGGGACCACGAGATGGCGGCACATTTGAGCCGTCTCTCTTCACTGTGTACCGCTTAATTAGTGATAGCCTTGGGCCATCTATCTCTGATTGGTACCAGTGGAGATTGAACTGCCCACTCACTCTCCAAAAGTTAGATAGGGATAAATGGCCTCGCCTACTCCCGTATACGGGAATAAAAAGGCGTTAGCTGATTTTTTTTATTTTTTTTTGAAAACTATGACATCTTTTCTGTTATTATGAAGCGTTGATCTCCAGAGCTAACCCCTGTGCTCTTTCATCTCTTCAATCTTCTATATTCAGGTAGCACCTATTCCATCTCATGGAAACTAACATATATCCAACCAAGTCCAAAAAAAGGAGACAAGAGCCTACGGTCCAATTATCTACAAGTTGCGATCACCTCAATCCTATTCAAAGTAATAGAGAAAGTAACAAATGGCCAACTTTTTCACTACCCTGGCCCTCACCAATTAAACAGCTACCACCAGTAGCGATTCCGCCAATACAGATCCACGGCTGATATCTTAGTCTACACCACCGAACTTGTGGCTTATAATCGTGTTTAGCGTCAAGGCCCGCTTTGAAAACTACCTTCCTTCTGTCTACTTGACATCCTCTGTAAGTGGATAGCCAGCTTTATCTCTGATCGTTCACTGCATATCTAGTAGCGGCGGCACCCTCTCTTTGAATTTGAAACCGGTACTCCTGTATCGGTTCCAAATTCTTCTTCCCTCAGGGCTCCGTTCTCTCATATACTCTCTCTCCCTCTCTCTTACACTCGTATATTAATGACTTACTCTCAATCACTAAAAATGCTATCCACAGCATTGCCGATGCTAGCGCTCTCCGTTCATCCTACTCCTTTAATAAATCATGAAGTTCCCAGACATCCTTTACATCAATATCACTGCAACCATTGCTCTAAACATTGATCTCCATACCATTCTTCAGTGGGGCAAGAATAACTTAGTCACTATCGATACCGCCAGAACGCATTCCTGCCTTTTCTTTCCCAAAAGGGATCTCAGCTCACCTTCCCTCAATAATACACACATCACCTGACAGGATGAATTCTCACTTCTTTAACTGACATTTACATACAACCTCTTTTGGCACAAACAAATCAATAGTTTCATCAGCGTCTAAAAAACTAGGCATTCTTTTATTTAAAGAAACTATTGTACACCTATCCATTAAGCTACTAACCCTATATAAATCGCAAATCCGACCGTCCATGAAATACTGTTCATGCATTTGAGGTATGCACACCTAAAAATTTCTTAAAAATTCTGGATGCTATCCAAAGAAGAGAAATTCAGCTCGTAGATGACCTGTCCCTCACAGGCTCACTTCAACCTATATCTCACAGATGCAATGTTTCAGTTCTGTGGCTCTTCTACACGTACTTTCATGTTCACTATCCAATGAATTGGCAAACATCATCCTTCTTCCTGCAGTTAGGCATGTTAAAACAAGAGCAGCTCTTTCCAACATTCCTTTATAACAAAACTGCAAATTCATCATACCTGCTCCTTTTCTACCTTATTTATTGCATCTACCTGTGTCATCTGGAAAAAGTCTTCCCTATGATGTGTTTCATAAAAATTTCAACACCAGCTCTTTAAGAAAAATGTCAATGGTTTCTTCTTTCTCAACTCACATCTGTACCTCACACACAGCTCTGATGTGCTGTAGTTTCTTGTACCTCTCGTGTATGGGATAAATAAAAATGTTTCTATCGTATCCCCAAGTTTTCGTCAATTAAACAACTTTTGAAATACACAAACAGTTAATCAGGAATCATTCTGCAGACCTCTCATCACTCGATCACTTGCCTCTGATTCTCTGCACTACATCCTCATCCCCAAAGACCCAGATAACCAGACCTGAGCACAGTAAACTGAATGTAGTTATATCAAAATTTTATCAAGAGGAATGATATCTCCGTTATTTCTGCTTGGAAATGTGTTCTTCAATAGCCAAGTAATCATGTGAACAACCCTGCCTTATTTAGTAATTACACCCTCTAAACTTTAGCTCTATCTACTACCAAGTTCCGGGTATCATCAATTTCTTGGAGTACAGTTCCCTCAATTCGATACACATCTTGTAATCTTTATATCATAAATGCATAACTTTATACTTTTACACATTAAATAGACATCCACTATATTTTGTCCATACTGTCTGCTTATTTAAATCATTCTGCAATCTCTCTACATCAGGTTGATTAACTATTACCCTATGCAACTTTGCATCATCAGTAAACAACTGAATATCCTTTCAAATTATTTCTTGATGATTTAGATACAAATTAAAGAGCAGTGATTCAAGCACCGAGCCCTGTGGCACACTACTAGTGACCTGCCTTCTGGATTCTTTTCCTCCATATATACTTTTTGGTATATGTGTGGATAATGGACAAATACCAGATACTACTTTTTGGTATCTGCCCATTAACCACATATTATTCCATACTACCAGTTTCTTCTCCATCCCGATTTGTTGCAGATTACGTATAGAGTTCCATGTGTTATCTTGTCAAACGCATTTGCGAAATCTATCAGTATTATTGTGTATTTCCCTTTATCTAACTCAGCTGTCACTATTATAAAAAATTAAAAGCTTACCAAGGCATGAGTGACCCTTCACAAAGCAATAGTTTCCCTACAAGAGTAGCATATTCTCATTCACTTATTCCTAAGTTCTCATTTTAACTAACATTTCAAGTATTTTGACCACCGGTGCTGAGATAGAGATCGGTCTATAATTTGCTATCAACGAATTTGATCCTCATTTATATAAAAAAATTATCTTTCCCTCCTTCCACTTTCATGTAGCCATCCTTCTTATGAAAAGGTCTTTTGCCCACATAACAAGATCCAACACTTTCATACCCATTCTCCTCTATCACATTATGCTTCAAGTAATTATCTCCCTATTTCCTTTCTACCATGTGATCTTTGCGCCTTCTAATTAATTTCTCTAAAGTTTAAGCCATCCACATAAAAATTACATGATTTGCATTCATTTTTACTAATCTGGTAATGCATGCCTTCCACATTATCCCTGGCTTATAACAGCAATCAATTTTACATTTTGTCATATTGGCCTTGATCTCAAGCCAGATTGCTTCAAAAGAACTGCCATCTGCCTTATTGATTCCTATTCGTGTGGACTACATTTTGTCTGCTATCAACAGCAATATGTCACCCTTTCTCCTGTCTACTGTATCCTTCCTGAAAATACTAAATCCATCACATGTTTCCCTGAAACTCTGTCATATGCTGTTATCCAAGTCCCAGTAATGGCTATAACTTTTGGGAAGTTGTATTAACCAATGCAGAAAACTTTTGTTCTTATTCTTGATGCTTCTAACATTAGTGTATAGAAATTCTACCATCCCTTAGGCTCTCAATGACCTTCACATCCTGAGTTGACTATTCCATTTGCTATTTTTGCCTGAGAGGCAAGATTCTTCATTTTGCTTTGTAGGTACCTTTACACACACACACACACACACACACACACACACACACACACACACACACACACACACACACACACACACACACACACACACACACACACACACACACACACACACACACACACACACACACACACACACACACACACACACACACACGTGTGTGTGTGTGTCTGTATTTTTTTTTGCGGTATTGTCTTTAATTTTTCTGACTTGAGCTTTTACATTCTCAGTGAACAAAGGTCTCTCCAGACACCTAACTGAATCCATATAAGTGTAGTTTATCAGCATTATACAAATCTTTTGGTCCATCAAACTCAGGCCAGAAGTCTACAAATTCCACAACGTTCCTTCTACCCAACCTAAAATCATAACTTGTATATTGTATAACAAATCATATTACTTGTATATCTAGTTTGTATTCTATATAAATTATTTTTCTGACATGCTAGGACAAAATGTCAGGATGAGATTGACTGAGCAAGGCTAATTAGTGAAATAGTGGTTTATTTAACGCACCAGTGAAATAGATGATCTATATCTGTTTGATGTTTTCATTATTATAGTAATTGTTTTTTAGAGATTAGTACTGCTGAATTTTGTTTTTGTTGTGTTTGTAATGTTTTATATTTTGTAGAAATATTGTAATATTCAAGTAGTACCGTCAAATGTCACCCAAACCTTACAACTACAATACAGCAGGAAGCAAAAATGAATCCTATTCTGAAAGCAAATTAACCTTTGAAATATATAGACTAAAACAAATTATTCACATAGGACCTATGGCAATGGAATTACAAGAAAGTTAGAAGCAATTAGAAAAATAAATGAAAGTCAACCATGTAGAGGAGCAATAAGGAGAAACAACAAAGCAGTAAGTAAGTAGGTAAGATATTATTTTGTTAAACCATCAGTTCCCAACTGGTGATACGCGAACCCCAGGGGATACGTGCTGGGCCGTTCAGAGATACACGAAAAATAATCAGAAATGGCGGAAAAACAAGTAAAGTAAACAATTTTACATTAAGATAAGCACTGAATAAAAGTGTCAGTATTTAAAACCAGCTATTTTAAAAACAAGGGGTACAATTTATAGAAATGGGTTAAAAAGGAGTATACAAGTGGGAAAGTATTGGTAACCACTTTGTTAAACAATCAGATTAGTAGAGAAGAATATAAAAGAGAAGGATGTTATATGGTATGACTGTTCTATTATAAACCGTGGGAATGATGAACCTTTTATTATTTCCAGATTTCAGATGCTAAAATCAAAAATTTACGAATGCACTTAAAAGGTAGAAAAGGGAAGTAAAAAGAGACAGACTAGTTCTTGTTGTGACAAAAGACATACCTAGCAATAAATATAGCATGAGAGAGCATATAAAATGAATGATGGAAAAATTGAGTGAAGAGTTAAAAAGTAAAAATCGTTAGTTTCTTACGAACATACTATAGTAATGAATTAAGATGAACAGCTATGATGATAATCGATTCGATGGATAGGATGTGAAAAAGGAATCGTTGCGACCTATTGGGTGTGTAGATTCAGTTTAAGGGGAAGAAAAAAGTATATACAATAGACCGTCTACACAAGAATGCCTCTGGTGTTCGAAATCCGGAGAAATTATTTGTTGGCCCTAATGAGATCTATTAGGGTGTACAGGGAAACTATATCATGTTGAGATGAATTGCAGAAATCTATGTGAAACAGTGACTAAATTATAAGCAAAAGTGCCAATGTTACGAATAGAATTAATCATGAACCAATATGTAGTTATAATCTCATGTATCCGTCTGTTTCTCTCTTACTATGTATGTTCAAGAAAATCTGTCACGTGAAGAATTAAATATGAGTAGAGATCTGAAACTTCTCCAACTGTTTAATGCAGACGAAAGAGGATGGGGATACAAGAAAAGAATGGTTGTAATTTACTATGTCTGTATACAAACAGCAAGAGTATCGGGGAATAAAGAGTTTGCCTTAAGGAATACTCTGTGATCTCAGATTGTTAGCATTAGTGCGACCTTGCTCTCAGAGATGTATGTATACCAACTTGTATCGACCACAAAGGATACAATATCTTTAAGAAAGAATTGACAAGATAAGAGAGGACATGATGTAATACTACTGATACTGGATGATTCGAGTCCACTTAGAACAGAACTTGCTCATTGAAATATAAACAAATTTCCTGCAGCAGAGAGTTTCAAGCTAACTGGTGTGAGCAGTCTGGCAAGATCAAATACATGGTAGGATATTGTTACAAACCTAGTAAAACCGCTACTGGTACTAACGAATTGCATCGCAAATCAGATGAGTGCTTAATGGGCATTCAACATGGTGACGCTAATTACCTGCCATTTGTTGGGTAGAAGTGAAATCTCGTGAGAAAATTTAAGTTTCGATCACGTTTCGCATGAGACACAACTTCATTAACCAGCATGTGGCATAAGTAATTTGAGATCAGAGATTGTTACATCTGATTATAGTAGCGTTAGAGAGTGATTCAATCGAAGGCGTTCTTGATGTGCATACAATTTAAGTGTGATCATGCTATACTGACCTGAAAAGTGTCGAATTATATGGATGTTTCATTGAGAAAAGTTCACATGCTGAACTACAAATCAGAAAGTTATGACTAAATGAGGTGGAAATTAAGTTCAATACCATGATGTCAGTTGTCATACGGAAAGGAAATCGGTAGTGCTTGACAAATATTATAAACCAGCGTTTCTCAACCTTTCTAAGCCCAAGGACCAGTAAAATGCCGAAAATAATTCTACGGACAATTAAGTTATGTAATTTTTTAAATGTATGTGGGGATTACCAACATTTACATATGCAACAGACAGATATACATATTACATTTACATACAATATTTACATATTACATATACATTTTACATTCACATAAACATTTTACATACACATAAACATTTAAAAATATATATGGAAACATAATTAAGTTGGAAGTAAACGATTAAAAGTGTATCATCACTGAGCAAAGTTTTAATTTTTATTAAACAAATAAAGGTATCAGGTTTGTTTAAGTTAAGGGATATTACATCCCATATTGTTTCTCAGTCGAATAAGAAACTCAAAAGAGTTTCATGCTGAATATAGAAATTATATAAAGTTCGGCGATTCCAAGCGTAAGCAAATACCTGGATAGCAGCAAATGACCCTTAAGGTAGTGCAAGCTGAGGCAACTGATAGCAAAGGTGGAGCAACCTCCGATCACTATTCTTAATATTTACCCATAACGTGAACTTAGCTCCTAGGAGCTGTATTAAATACAGCTCAGAGGGTGAGGATCGAATCCTTGTCCTTAGTATTTTCCCATAATGTAAAACAGATCTCCTAGAAATAGTGTTGGATTCAATATCTACTTAATTTGGATGATATTTTTCTTCTGCAAACCGAGTCTTTTCTCACGAATTTTTTCGTCAAGTCTTGTTAAAAGATTGGAATAATATTCCTCTGTTATTGGTATACCCTTCTGAAGATAATTAATAAACAAAATGCCTTTAGCATCTCAAAACACCATTGCCATGACGTTTTCTGCTGATGAAACCGACTTTGTGTTCTTTGGCGCAGAACAACCGGCTTCTCTCCACAGTTTTGACTACTTTTGGGATTCTGGTGTGTAATAGTGAAATCCAAGTCTCATCCATAGTAATAAATCGATGCACAAAATCAGTTTTATTCTTGTTAAAACGCTCCACGCACTGTTCAGAGATTTTCATTCGAGTGCGTTTTTTCTCTTCTGTGAGCAAGCGCGGCACCCATCTTGCGCAAAGTTTTTTCATTTGCAATTCTTCATGCAAAATATATCCTACACGTTCTATTGAAATGCCTATAGTTTCAGCAATTTCACGTACTTTGACTCGACGGTGATCGAATTCCATATAGTGCACTTGATCGATGATTTCTGGTGTTGTTATACTTTTTGGACATCCTTCATGTGGATCATCTTCAAGGCTGATACGGCCACGTTTAAACTTGGAAGCCCATTTCTTAATTGTCAAAAACGAAGGAGAAGAATGCCCATAAAACCTTTGGAAGTTTCCAAAACTTCGCTCCATACTAAGTAGACTTAAAGAAAAACATCTCCCTCTTCAGTATCCAGGAGTCTACAAGATCGTGTGTGAAATCATATTACGGTCAGAAAGCATAATCTGTCATTTTACGTATTGAGGAACACAGAGAGACATTTCCTACAATAGGACCAGAGCCAGTGCTCTCTCTCAAGCCACGTTCTCTTCTCTATTAACTCGGATGAAGGCCACCAACACCTCGTAGACTGGCCGCAAACTTCCAATTTGCATATGCGTTATGACGAGCTTGAAAGAAAGATAATCGAATCTAAAGAAATATCCCTTGATTCATCCCATATAAACAACAGCCTTAGCTACAATCTGTCTGACGCACACATTGTCACTATTCAGTACTGGCGTTCTCGTGATAACTCAAGCACGTAGTCAACTTCAACTGGAACTCCAGCACACATTCCTGTTCAAACAGTACTACGGTCTTTTATATTAGATTTGTTGATGTAATTTCATAATGTCTCTGTTATTTTTTATATAATTCTTTGTCTTTGATACCTGAAGAAGTTGATTTTTTTTCAACGAAACTAGTAGTATCTCAGCATTAAACTTTATTCTTTTTTTATTCTCGGTATTACAGTCATACAAACAAATTTATTTTTCATATATATATATATATATATATATATTTTTTTTTTAAACATAGATTTAATGACTTAAAAAACCGAGATAACTTATAAAGATTTTAATGAGAATAATACAACTAGTTTCGGCTTATAACAGGCTTCCTCAGGTATTCATAAAGGAAAATAATAGTAATAAACATTGAAGTATCTAAACCAACTGGAAATTACAGGTAAAAATTGCCACACATAATTGATACATAAAAAACGTTGTATTTCTTCAAGTGGCCAATATTGAATAACTGCAGCATGGCTATCTGGGATGTTATAACTCAAATTGTTGTTTAAGTGAACAGGGTTCAGCAGGATTTCCCTTGATTCTTCAATTTTCTCTTTAAGGACTTTAGCTAAAAAATTAGCTAAAGTCCGTAAAAAATATAATATCAGGACGTTCTTCACCACACTTTCTAAAATCCGTTCTCTAATCAGCCATCCAAAGCCTACTCATCACTAACTAAAATACCCAGGTGTATATAAATTGTGGTGCGATTGCAATATCCCTTATTTTGGACAAACTAACAAATCTATTGAACAACGTATAGAAGAGCATAAGAGAGACATCTCTTACAAAAGATCTCATGCAACTGCGTTATCCAGTCATGTTCCTTTTTCAAATAATCCTAATGATGATCAACAAAGCCACTCCGTTTGCTGGGAAAGATCAGAAAATATTTTTTGCTGTGATGATGAGTTTGAGAGAAAAATGGTAGAATCAAGGGAAATCCTGCTGAACCCTGTCCACTTAAACAACAATTTGAGTTATAACATCCCAGATAGCCATGCTGCAGTTATTCAATATTGGCGTTCACATGAGCCTGCACACACACACACTTGCAATAAACAATAGCACGCCTGTTAGAACAACTTGAAAAATACAACGTTTTTTATGTATCAATTATGTGTGGCAATTTTTATCTGTAATTTCCAGTTGCTTCAGATACTTCAATGTTTATTACTATTCTTTTCCTTTATGAATACCTGAGGAAGGCTGTTATAAGCCGAAACTAGTTGTATTATTCTCATTAAAATCTTTATGTTATCTCGGTTTTTAAAGTCATTCAATCTATGTTTTAAAATGTATCACAACAACCGAGTAAAAGCCTATGATCACACACACACACACACACACACACACACACACACACACACACACACACACACACACACACACACACACACACACACACACACACACACACACACACACACACACACACACACACACACACACACACACACACACACACACACACACACACACACACACACACACACACACATATTTAAAAATAGATTCGGCTTATAATAGACTTCATCAGGTATTCTTAAAGGAGGAGAATAGTAAAAAAACATTGAAGTATCTAAAAACTGGAAAATACAGGTAAAAAATCGCCACACATGTGTCTATGGAAAGTAATCTCGGTTTTTAAGTCATTAAATCTATTTTTAAAAATGTATCACAACAACCGAATTGAAGCATATAATCACACACACACACACACACACACACACACACACACACACACACACACACACACACACATATATATATATATAAGTCGCAACGAATCACAGATAGATATACGAGCAGTCGTATTAGTCTCAGTCAATTCATGCGGCACCCAAACGTTGAGTTTTGAAACATATCCCAGCTTGTGCAAATGGTTTTCAATGCTTGTGTGGGATATGTTCAGTACTGCACAAATCTGCCGCACTGTTTGCGACGGATTTTTATCGACGATATCCTTCACAATACTAGAATCAACTTCAGTCGGTCGACCGCCGCGAGGCGCATCACTGACGTCGAAATCTCCAGAACGGAATTTGGCTAGCCACTTTTGGCATACATTCTGTTAACGCACCATTCCCATATAAGATGCATTTTTTTATGGGCTTCCGCATCTCCTTTGCCTTTTCTAAAATAAAAAAGCAAAATATGCTGATAATGCACGTTCGAATCCCGCAGTGGGCATGGATGTTTGTGATTGTCTGTGAAAATACTAGTAGTGGTGGTGGATAGTAGATGGTGTTGGTGTAGATGTAGACGGTTGGTGGAGACGGAGAGTCGCAAAGTAGGTGCCCTCCCTCTATGAGTCTTTGGACTCCCTGGAGGTGTCTGATAATTTTTTTTTTAAACATTTTATTATTTCTCAGATAAATTACATATATTATATGAAGACAATTATGCATAACAAATACTTTCTCGTACATAATTTTTTTAAAAAATAATAATAATAACAATAACTGTTTACAACATACATTATTATCATGTTCATAATGGTCATTATTACAGATGTTTCGTAATTTTGTGATACGTACATTACATGCACTTGGTTACATATGATAAATCTTGGATGAGAACTAATTTCTCTGCTTTCATCCCCGAATTCGCACGCGCGCGCGCGCACACACATTACCCAATATATTACCCAATTTAGATTACCCAATTTAGGGTTATCATCAGAAACAATCTCATTTCACACGCAGACTCCTCAGCGCGCGCGCAACACACACACACACACACACACACACACACACACACACACACACACACACACACACACACACACACACACACACACACACACACACACACACACACACACACACACACACACACACACACACACACACACACACACACACACACACACACACACACACACACACACACACACACACACACACACACACACACACACACAAACTTGGACTGTATTGATGCATCGCTGAGCTGGAAGCCTGAACACGAATATATTGTGTTTCATTAAGTTTGTATGGTATAGGTGCGTGGTGCTTGTTCATAGTATGTCCTTAGAGCACTTTTCAGGTTATTGTAGTTTGTAAGATTTCTGTAATCGAAAGGTAATTTGTTTATCATGTCTGGGATGTAGAAGTTTCGCTTGGCCTGCCTTTACGTAGTGATAATTGTATTTATATGAGATATAATTAGTAGTCTGAGGTCTTGTTATACGGTATGAATTTCTGACTGTTTTGTAGTTGGCATCGAAATAATGTTTTAGTAGTGACATGAATGTTTTGCTGTCAGTATTTTGTGTTCTGACCTTGCAATGTATATTTTCATTTTGTAATGGAGCGACATTAATCTATTTAATTTGTAGGGTGCACAGAAAGCATACGTTGTTATAGCATATCTTAGTATATTTTGGCATAGTGCTTTGTATATTAGTGTTTTAAGGCGTATGGGAACTATGTCTTTTAACCTGTAGAGTTTGCCACTTATTGTTCGGAGTTTGTTGTGTAGATGGTTTATGTGGCTATTCCAGTTCATATCTGCATCGAAGTAAATTCCATGGTATCGTATTGTTTCAACCTGAGTGAATGTAGTGGTTTTGCTGTTCTGTGTGTTTTTTATGTTGGAAAGTGGATGTCGGATGGTTATATATTTGTTGTCAACTGGTCGAGTCAGTGGATTTCTGAATAACACTAATTTTGTCTTTAATGGGTTTTAGGTGTATGGAGTTTTTCGTGAGCCCGTCTATGATCAGATTTATGTCCTGTTGCATATTTGTTTGGGCTATGCGTGAGTTATTGTGGATGGATATTATTGCTGTATCGTCTGCGTATTGGAATATCTTACCTTTGAGCGGTAGCTGATTAATATCGTGCGTATAAATGTTGAATAGAGTTGGGGAGAGTACAGCTCCCTGTGGTACTCCACAGGTTACTGTTAGCTTTCTGCTTCGGTTTGACCCGATACGTGTGATATGCTTTCTATTTTGAAGGTAGTTTATAAACCACCTGTGAAGAGGCCCATCTATTCCAACATGCCTCAGCTTTTCTAACAAAGTTTGATGTGTAAGTGTATCGAATGCTTTAGTTAGATCAATAAAGACTACCACTGCAATTTGTTTTTGTCTAAGGCGGTATTACCATATTCTGTTTTGGGGATAATATGAAAGATCGCAGTGTATGCTGTGAGTTTCTTCAGTATGATCCGCTCCATAATTTGATTGATAATTAGTAATGTTGCTATTGGTCTGTAATTGCTGATTAAATTTATTTTTCCATGTTTGTATATGGGTGTGATTATGGCGGTCTTTAGCATACTTGGTATTTGTCCTGTTTTAAATATCTTATTTATTTATTTTTGTAGGATAGGACTTAAACTAGTTGCATGTTGCTTTATAACTTTAGGTCTGATACCATCAATTCCTGGGCTTTTGTTTGGTTTGATTGATGTATTGCAGAGAGAACTTCTGCTTCTTATATGGTTGGGAACCATAATGTCTCTGTTTTGATTGTGGTCCAAGTGGAGGGTCTCATTTTGTGGTTGGGGGAATATTTCTGTGCAGTTCTTGGATGGAGTCTGCAAAGTATTGGTTAAAGTCATTTGTTAGTAGATGAATAGGTTTTGCGTCTTTCATGAAGTTGTGTTTTATGGTTTCGGAGGCGGTGGTGTGTGAGAACAAAATCTAGCATCTCATTGATCAGATGCCAGGTTTGTTTCATGTTCTTTTGTGCAGAGGTTAGTTTTTCTCTGTAGTAGCTCCTTTTTGCATTTCTGATTTGTGTTGAAAGGCGATTCCTGGTTATCTTATATTCAGTTTTTAAAGCTGTGTTATTTGGATATCGCTTTAATTCTTTCCATAAAGCGTCCTTTCTGTGTATTTCTTAGATTAAGTTTTGTGTTATCCAAGGATTTTGTGTTGTTTTTGAACGAATTCCGAATTTCTTTGTAGCTTTCTTATATATTTCCTCCAGTGTGAGTTTAATGTTGTTGTATACGATATCTGCTGAATCTGATGCCAGGTGTTCCCAGTCTGTTTTTCTGATTTCGCGGTTGACTATTTCTTCGTCTATTATTTCTGTCGCTTTTCTTCTGTGGGACATTGCATGGATATTGTCTTTGTGTGCAGGTTTGGAGCGGTGAAGTAATGGTCTGCTACTTTACACTTTATGACTGATGCAGTGTAACTGTTCGGTGGAGCTCGGACGTTTATATGATCTACACAAGAGGCAGTGATAGTGTTTCCGAATATTTCTTCTCTAGTACATGATGTTATTGTTGGTATTAGATTATACATGGATAGCGTGTCTAGGTATTGTACAGTGTTGTTCTGGTTTTCGTTTACAATATTTATGTTTATGTCGCCAATTATTATTAGGTATTCGGTTGAGCATATTTCTCGGCTTGAAAGCCAGCAATTGAGTTGCAAGAATTTTATCATGTTTAGGTTTGGTGGCCTGTAAATAGCATTTAGTATTATGCGATGCTGTCTATTGGTGGTCTTAGTGATTTCGAGGCAAAGGGTTTCAGCATGCTCTAACTGATTGGCCGTTTCTTTTGCTATTAATTTTTGTTTGATAAATATTAATATTCCATCTCTTCTTTTTGTTTGGCGGCATGATCTATGTTGTTGGAAGCCTTGAATTTGGAAAGCAGTCGCTTCGTCATTAGTTATGAATACTTCTGTAAGAATCAATATATCAATAATATCAGTGTAATTCCTCAGATAAGCCTATAACAATAACCAATGTTTTCGGATGCTTCTGATGTTAATATGCAAGATTGAGAGACCTCTCGCTTGTACTGTGTGTTGTTTCCATGCATCAAGCGATTCGAAAGTACAATTACTGATGTATTCTGGTGTAATTACATCTATCTGATGGTTCACATTAATTTTGTTGTATTAAGTTGGAGTCTTTTGTTTCACTCTGGCAACATGTCTATATCTTCCGAACTTTTTATTTGTATAGACTTTGAAGTCTGTGACTTTCTCAAGAATATTTTGCCATCTTTGATCCATAAAAATTGATACTTTTTTTCTGTTTTTTTTTTCTTGCTTGGTTCAAAAGATTCTGATTGAAAGGTAATAATAATAATAATAATAATAATAATAATAATAATAATAATAATAATAATAATAATAATAATAAATTCCCGAGTTAGTCGATCTCTGGCACGGGCAAGCGGGTTTTTCCTCCCGGAAATTCAAGAAAATCGACCGTAGTAACCACATTATTTCAGACAGTGACATATATTGTTAGGGTTAGGTACCAAGAGATTGCAGCACTTGTTTGCCAGCCTCTTCATCAGTGGCTGCTATAATTAGTGATAGACATGGGCCAGCTATCTCTGATTGGCTACTGGTGGAGATGGAACTGCCCACTCAGTCTCCAAAAAGCTAGATAGGGTATAAAGGCCTCGCCTACTCCCTATTAGGGAATAAAAGGCGTTAGTTGATTTGATAATAATAATAATAATAATAATAATAATAATAATAATAATAATAATAATAATAATAATAATAATAATAAATTTTTTAAAAGCATTTTATTATTTCTCAGATAAATTACATACATTATATGATGACAATTATGCATAAGAAATATTTTCTCGTACATAGTTTTTTTTTAAATAATAATAATAACAATAACTGTTTACAACATATATTATTATCATGTTCATAATGATCATTATTACAGATGTTTCTTTGCAATTTTACACTCTATATATACAATATCAATGGATATAATCACTCTATATAGCATACTTTTGTTACAGTTATAACATACATTACATACATTTGATTACATATGATACATTACTTACATTTGTTTACATACGACACATTACTTACATTTGTTTACATATGATACTTACATTACATACATTTGTTTACATATAATACATACATTACATACTTTGGTTTACATGTGATACGTGCATTACATGCACTTGGTTACATATAATACATCTTGGATGAGAACTAATTTCTCTGCTTTTATCGTCGAAGCTTATATGTAAGCTTATCTGAGGGTGACACCAGTTGGTTATTATTTATTGTTTTTTTTTGCTGTTTGTTGCTGTATAATAATAATAATAATAATAATAATAATAATAATAATAATAATAATAATAATAATAATAATAATAATAATAATAATAATAATAATAATAATAAAGTTATGCTGGAAAACTATTGTAATAATTTAAAATATTTGAAATGAATGATTATATGAATAATCATGATTCGCTTATCGATGATTTAATTGAATTTTATAGGTTGATCGGTAGAAAAGTATTGAAACCAAAATAGAAGCCTCTATTATCTACGAAAAAATGGAATAATTTAATTAACGTTTATGTTTGTATTATGCTGGAACATTTTCACAAAACCCACGGACTATTGCAGGACAATATAGTTTCCTTTGTACATTATTTTCTTGGAGCTGAATCTCATAAGTATAATATATTATTTAGAATTTTTATATTATGAAACCCGTGGTGAATTCATCACTAAAAATACATGTATAACCACTGTGATTAGTTTTAATTTTTACGTAAATATTTCATCCCATGTATCTCATGACATCCCATCAACCAGATCTATAACTTGATACTTTCTCCTAAAGACAAAGTCTCACCTCTGATGCTACCTGGCGTGTATGAGGTTCCATGCTCCTATAAACTGTCTTACTATGGACAGACAGGTGGATCTGTTCAGGAACTCATTTCAGAACATCAAGACCATATCCGTCTTATCAAACCACAGAAATCTGTCCTCGTTCAACACAAAGTTGAAAACCCAAACCATAGGATCCATTAGGAAAAGACCAAACTTCTACATAGATCTTTATTTAAACATGAACGTATATATAAAGAAAGTGCTGAAGCCCTACTACACAGATCAAATTTAAACCGCAACGACGTCCTTACAATTCCTAAAGTATGGGAAATTGTCATACAAAATTGTGTAAAATAGTCTCTTTATATATGTTATTATTTATTTATTTATTTTTATTTCATTTATTTTTTTTCCAGCTATATTTTTCCTAGTATTGTTTGAATTGCTGTACTTGGGATGAAATATTTACGCATTAAAACTAATCACTGTGGTTATACGTGTGTTTTTAATGATTATTTAGAATTTCCCCTGACCAAATAGAAAAATGCACTCTTGTAATCCTATAATAACACGACTTTTTTCTTTTTTTTTATTAGGTGGCATATTTCACGGAGTTATTCCAGGCTAATAGGAGATCTAAACAAAGATTACTAATTGTTTATGGTGGAGCATAATCACTTAAATTTAAAGATGATATTCTTTCGTTTTAAATTAATAATTTAAGAATCGGAGTTGTATAGGGGGCGCTCGTATGATTCATTAGGAAAACTATTTCATTTTTGTTAGCAATGTGGGTTTTTTGTTGATGTGAATGTATCTTTGGTATAGTATAGTGTGTAACACAGATTTGCTTAAAATTTACTTTTTTATCTGAACTGCAAGAAATTTATCGTTTTGGGAAGCGATATATAATTTTAGTCATCTCGAAAAATATTTAATGTAAAATGGCGGTAAGTTTCATTTGTTATAGTCATGATCCTAAACCGGCATTGTTTATTACTTATATTATTATTATTTTTTTTTTCATGTTTCCTCTTTGTTCGCCTTGTATATGTTTATTTATTATCACATTTACTCCTAACACGTACATTTAGTACTTCAAGGTGAATAAAATGTAAAATGTTCATCCTGCTAAATACAAGTGATATAGAAGTTTAGTTATTGAGTGGAACAGATCGTTAGCAAAAATTGAAGTATAAAACATTCACATTTCATACATCAGTATGAAAAAAATAGCCAGTTTTTGTTTCTATTTCTAACCATCTTGAGGAGATATCTGGCAGTTCTTGCAAATATATTAAAATTTGATTATTCTCTTATTCATCTAGTGATTCCCCAAAGAGTCTTTCACTTTCGAATCAGCTTCTCTTTTAGTTGTAGGTTTCTCTATTTTAATATCTTGAAGAGATGGAGAACACCAAATCTATTTATTAGCCGTCTAACAGGACATGCACTTGTGACAATATCTGGTTATATAAACAAAATCAGATTTATCTTCTTGGACTATTTTATTTATTACGGGCAACTCCAAGGATTTGATAGACCCATCAAGGGAGGCCCTAACATCATGTCAAGAACAACTATTCGACATTCACACAGTATCTATCATACCTTGCCTTGAACTCATTCACAGTCATGGCATCCACAACAGACTCTGGCAGCTTATTCCACTCATTCACCACTCCAAGTAAAAAACCTAGCTCTAACACCCTTGCTAACCACACTCTTGCTCCGCTTGGATGTATGGCCCCTAGTCCTCCTACCACAAGTCCTATTCTCAAAAATATCTTCTGAATTAATCTTATAGAAACCCTTCAGTAATTTGAATGTCTCAATCATATCACCCCTTTTCTGCCAATCAACCAATTTCTGCAACCCACAAATCTTCAACCTGTTCTCATAAGGTTCATTCCATAGACCTGCTGTCATCTTGGTCACTCGTCTCTGGATCCTCTCCACCTCCTCCTCCCCCATCAAGAAGAAACCCTGGCACCCATATCTGGGTGCAGTAGTCTAGATGGGGTCTTATCAAGGCTCGATACAGAGGAACAATAGCCTGTTTTTCTCTGCTTGTTAAAGTATTTTTCAGCAACCAAGTGATTTGATGAGCTGATTTAGCCACTTTTGCAATGTACCCCCTAAACTTCATCTCCCTATACACCAACACTCCCAAGTCCCTGGCCTCACATTCTCCTGGAGTACAGTTCCACCAATGTGATATACTGCTGCTAATCTTTTCACCCCAAAATACATAACCTTACACTTTGCCACATTAAATTGACATCCATTCTCCTTAGCCCAGTCCTCCAAACTATCCAAATCATCCTGCAAAATTTTGACATCCTGTGCACTCACTATTGCTCTACCAAACTTTGCATCATCAGCAAACAAATGAACACTTCCTCTCAGATCCTTTCCTATGTCGTTAATGAACAAATTGAACAGTAGTGGTCCAAGAACAGAATCCTGCCGGACACCACTAGTCACAGGCTGTCTTTTGGACTCTACTCCTGAATAAACCACTCTCTGATATCTCTCCATCAACCACCCGCCTATCCATCTCACCAACCCTATATCCATCCCCATATGCTGCAGTTTACTGATTAGAATTCCATGTGGTATCCTGTCAAAGGCCTTAGCAAGGTCCAGTAGAATCACTGTAAACCCATTACCCTTATCCAGTTAAGCCATCACTGTGTTATAAAACGTGAGCAAGTTACTGAGGCATGATCTACCCTTCACAAAACCATGTTGTCCCCCATACAGTATCTCATTTTCATCTATCCAATCCTGTATTTTCCTCTTGACTATTTTCTCCAAGACCTTGACAACGATTCCTGATATGCCGATCGGTCGGTAATTTATAACAGCAGTCTTGGAACCTCCTTTATGCAGTGGAACTATTTTCCCTTCTTTCCACCCCCTCAGGATTAACCCAGACCTGAGACTCAAATTAAACAAAATGGTCAAGGGCGCTGACAATTCTTTAGCCACTTCACGTACGACATGAGCCTGGTATACCATCCAATCCCATAGATGTATTGACATTGAGGTTTTGTAATAGACTATTCACCTCCACTTCATTCACCACAATTCCCGTATAAGCTGGTAACCAAATCAGTTGATTTGGTTACCTCCCTACCATCGGCATTGTTTAAAATCTTTCTGTCATTCTTTCATATACATTTTTTCTTTTACTTGCAACATATCGAAAAAACTGTTTGGGATTCTCTTTAGCCTGCATGGCTAATGTTCTTTCGTAATCCGCTTTTGCTTTTCTTACCATACTCGTTACCCTTCTGGCCTGTGCTTTATACCGTTCATGTGCCTGCCAGTCACCTTTCTCCTTAAATTTCCTCCATAGTTCTTTCTTTTTTTGTAGCTCAAGCTTAATGATATTCATCCATTTAACCCCTACTTGATTTATTATTCAGACTCTAGGTCCGAATAATAAATAAGTCAGCCATTGCCTCCTGCAAACACTTCTTAACCGCCTCCCATGCACTATCAACATCCAGCCCTTGCAGTTTTACATGCCATGGCACTGAACCAATCAAACTCCTAAGCTTGTCATACTTACCAGCCCGATAATTCCACATATACCCTGTCTTAATTGTAAATTCCACACCTTTAGCCACCTCCCAAGTCAAGACCCTATGATCACTCTCACCATTTGGTGGCAACGTGGTTATATTCGTTACAGCCAAATTCTCAGATGCAGTTACTAGGTCAAGCACTCTCTGACCCCTAGTATTTTCCATTACAGCTGTCCCTTAATAACCCCATAAAATCCAATTCCTTCCTCCCATGTGTCCTCTCCTTCTTCCAATCAATGTTACCATAATTGAAATCTCCCATAATAATTACTCTCCTTCCACTCATTTCTTCTCTTTGCTTATGCATACTATCTATTCCATCACATGGTCTATAGCAGCACCCAACTGTATATTTTGTTCTGCTAGTCCTAATCTCTCACCAAATAGCCTGAACTGTGCTCTTTTTTCTATCCTGCAGTTCCACTTCTATTCTCCTTGGCTGCAGCTCGTCGGCTCTCATCAATAACACTCCTCCCCACCCCCCATTTTATTTTCCCTGTCACTCCTGAACACACCATACCCCTCACATTCAATCCCACTAGCTATATCATCATCTGTCAGTCATGTTTCACTAATGCCAATAACCTGTGGCCTGGAAGTGCCAACCAAAGCCAAAAATTCTTCCTTCTTGTTCCTAATACTTCTGACATTAGTATACAATTAGAATTTCCTTGAACAAACATGTTACACTCTGCTGCTATCAAACAGCTGCTCTTGTCATTCAAGACAGCTAAGTTGTACAAATCCCAAGTGCAGCTAAAGAATACTGTTCTCATGTTTTGGATAGTGCATCAAAATGTCTTAAAGAATGCTTGCTACCACCCAGAAGAGGATGCTGATTAATTCATGACCCCTCCATCTTCATTCCAGTCAGTCACTTTTATGTCTTGTTTTTGTTTTGTGTCTATTCTCTAGGTATTTTCATGAGTTTCATTAAACTGATAGTTGGTTTTCCACTTGCTTAAACCTATATGAAGATCAGCCAGTGGTTGACATTCATTTACTATCCAGGTCCAGAGCTATCACACTAACTTGTCATCTCCCCTGGCCTGCTTATATTTTATCTGTGATCTTTCAAACAGCCTTTATCGTACATCTTTTTCCCAGATTTCAAGAACTTCATCAAAAGAATACTTTCTTATTTACTTTCTACACAGACCTTTTCCCTACACATGACACACACTGATATGCTATCTCCATGAAGAGCTATGTGAAGAATGCCAACCTTCTCATAGTCCAGTGGTGTTCAACCTTTTTTACTACACGAGCTACTTTTCTATAAAAGTTATTCGGTGATCTACTCTCTTATATAGATCACATTCCCCCAACCTGATATCTGATTATGCACAAATAAACAATTAAAAAAAATACACAACTAAAAACTTTATTTGTGTATTTAAAAATTTATTTATCATTATTTTAATACAACAAAAAAACAAAACAAATGTATTGGAATAAAATATTTATTTCTCTATTTTGGAAAATCAAAGTTAGAAAAAACATCAGGTTGATTACAAACTCACAAGTTACAGGAAATGCTGGTCGATTTTAAAAAAAAGTTAATGTGAAATTTGGCATTGTTTGGACCTCGCAATATTTTCATAATCAAGTTGATATGAAGAAGTGGCCAATCACAGACAATCATCCAAATGATCATTTGGTCTTTGGTTTCTTAATAGATTTTTTATGATGGTCATATTTGAAAAAGCAGATTCTGACAAGTATGTCGATCCGAAACACGACAGAATTTTTCACGCAATATCAGTTAATATTGAGAATTTTTCATGTATACTTCCAAATGACTTCATTGTTTATTGATTTTAAATGTAAACTATTCTGAATGTTTATTAACTCAAGTTCTACTTCAGCTTGGTTTATATTAAACACCCCACTAATTTTATTTGAAATTTTTGTGATGTTTAAGTTTTCTTGAAATGAATTATTGATAAAAGATGCAAGCATTTCAGTTTTATTAAAATCTTTAAATCTTGAATTTATTTCTTCCTCAACTAATTCTATTTCACGAATAAATTCTTTTAAATCATAGCGAAGCATTTCTTGATTTTGTTCAAAAAATTTTAATAAATATGGGAGATGTCTAAATTTGCGGTCATTTATGTTTTTCTTTAATAAAAGTAAGTATTGTTGGATTGTTGGAAAGTTTTTATTGAACTTAACATGTCAATTAAATTTTTATCTCTAACTCTTCTTCTTCCTTACATGGAATTTAGGCCAAGTGGCCTATTCCGGTCTCATGCCATCTCTTTCTTGGTCTTCTGATTCTTCTTTTTCCACTTATTTTGTATCTGTATAATATTTTTGGTAGTCTACTGCTGTCCATTTGATTTAAATGTTCTAGCCATTTTTGTTTATACTGTCTTATGTAGTAATTAATTGTTTTATTTTCAGGGATTGTAAGATTTCTTCATTTGTTTTGTGGTCCCAGTGGTATATCCAGCTGTTTTTCTGAGGAACTTCATTTCTGCTGTTTGAATTCGTTTTTCATCTTTCCTTTTCATGGTCCATGTTTCGCTTCTGTATAGTAAAGTTGGTTTTACAAGACATTATATAGCTGATTCTAGTGTGTTTTTGTACTAGGGATAGCTTAAATATATTATTTATTGTGCCATTTACTTTGACAAAGTTTGATATTTTAGTGTATGTCTTTTTCTTCTTCGTATGATAGATCACATCCCAAGTATCTGAAAGTGTTTACTTGTTCTAGTATTTTATTATCTATCACTATTTTACTTCTTATTGGATTTTCTCCTGTGAATGCCATTATTTTTGTTTTTTCTTTAGATATTGCCATATTATATTGCTTTGAGATATCATTTAATGATCTTTGTAAGTCATCTTCTGATGTGGCTAATACTATTTGATCATCTGCAAATAGTAGTGTATCTATCTTCATTTGCGGGATCAGTTGTATATCAAATGGGTTATGCTGTTTCCAGATTGTTAATATTTCATTTATATATATATATATATATTGAAAAGCACAGGTGAGAGGGTACATCCTTGTCGTACTCCTCTTGATATATCTTTCCATTCTGAGATGTGTTCTAATTTAACTGCTATTTTATTTCCTGTATATATTTCTTGAATAGATTGTAAAAGTTGGTTTGGTATGTTTAAGTCGGTTAATATTTTAAACAATTTTTGTCTACTAATTTTGTCAAAGGCTTTTTCATAATCAATGAAGGCCACGTGTGTTTCTTTTTGAAATTCTCTTCTCTTTTCTATTAATAATTTTCAAGTAAAAATTGGATCTATGTAGGATCATCCTTTTCGGAAACCATTTTGTTCTTCTAGTAATTTGTCTTCTACAATGCTGCTTAGTTTCTCTTTTAATATTCCTGCATATATTTTATATCCTGTATTCAGCAGGCTAATTCCCCTATAATTATTGCAATTGTCTTTATTTCCTTTTTTATAGATTGGGATAACCAGTGCTTTTTTCCAAGAGTTAGGAATTTTTCCGGACATCCAAACCATATTAAAAAATTTCAGAAGTCTTTTCATTAAATTTTTTACCTGCATTTTTGTATAGTTCTATATTTATATTGTCTTCTCCTGGTGTTTTCCTATTTTTCATCTTCTTTATTATATTTTTCAGTTCTAACATTGTGATATTTTCTATTAGGTCATTCTTTGTCTTATAAAATTTTATTTCATTGTTCTCATCTGCCCAGAGATTTTGGAAATAGATCACCCATTTTTCTAAATCTATTGTTTGTATTTTTATCTTTTTTATTTCTTTATTCATGCATTTTATTACTTTATAGGTTTTGGGTTGTGGCTTAAATAAATACTTTTTTAGTTCTGTTATGAAATGGTTCCATCTTTCTCTATGTTTTGTTCCTTACTTCTCGTTTTGCAATTGCACTGTTTCTTTTATACTCTATTTCCGCTTCTATTGTTTCGGAATTTAGCCATTTCTGGTAACTGTCCTTTTTGGTTTTTATTATATTTTCTATTTCTTTGTTCCAGTCTCGTAGTCCTCTTTTTCTAATCCATTTGTGCTTGATCCTAAGGTTTCTGCTGCTGCTTTTGTGAGAATTTGTTTCAAATTTTCCCATTCATCTTCTTCATCTTCTATGTCACTTGATTCATGTGTGGTTTCTGTTTTTAAGTTTGTGCATTTTTGATATTGTTGTCTAACTTGAGGATCCTGTAATGAAGAAATTTTGTAGCTTGGCTGGTAAGAATTTTCAATTCTATGTGTTTTTAGCCACTTTGGTTTAAAACGAATTTTTGCTGATACCATATAATGATCAGAGTTTAATTCAAAGCCTCGATATACTCTTACGTCTAAAATTAACTCTGCTAATTTAAAATTTGTGATAACATAGTCAATTACTGATTTGTATCCTCTGGCTGACCAAGTATATTTATGTGTTTCCATGTGTTTAAACATTGAATTCATTATTCTCATATTATTATAAATGACAAAATCGCGCAATCTGCGACCATTTTGATTACATGTATCTTCGCCAAATTTACCTATGTTTGTTTTGTATTTTTTGTTTCCTATTCTGGCATTTAAATCTCTTGCTAGCAATAAATAGTCAGTTTTGTTTGTTTTTTATCTATGGCATTCTGTAATTCTTTATAAAATATATGTTTTCTTCTTTTCCCTCTTCTGGTGCATATCACCAATTATTGTTGTTATGTGGCCTCTTAATGTCTTCAGTCTAATTTCTATTAGTCTTTCATTCAAATAGTTGTAATATACAATATTGTTCTTTAGGGATTTATGTACCATAATCATTATACCTGCTTTTGCTCTTTCTTCTTTTTTTACCCCACTGTAGATTTGTATATAGTTGTTTGCTTCTTTTGTACCTTTTTGTTTTTTCTTTGTTTCTGTTACTGTACATATCTTTATGTTAGCTTGGTTTAGTTGTTTATCAAGTTTTTCTTCTTTGTGTTCAACGTTTCTCACATTCCATGTTGCAATCTTCATTATGTGTTCCTTTTTCCAATTTCGTTTACTGTTTCCTGGGTTGTGATCTTTTCCCTGACAGTCCATCCGGCTTTTCTTTGCATGAAACTTGAAAGTATTTTGAATTTCCCCAGGGCAGGTTACTAACCTGTCGCTGGGTAAGTCCAGTGGTAAGGCTGCTACCTAACACCTCTGGACAGGCAGATCTAACAGCATTTACTCTCTTAGGGTGTTAAGGTTATACCGCCCATACTCAGTCGCCAGCGCCTCGTTTGTACTTTTAGAACAGGATGGACCATGGGAAGGTGAGGTTGACATTTGAGTGGGAGAGGCTATGTATTGCGCTTAACCATCCCTTCCGCTCCTATCTCTACCTTGTAACTCTAAATTTAAATTGCTTAATTTCGTACAGAAATTACTAAATATGATGAGTGTAACAACCATCTTTTATCACTCAATTGTGAAATATAAGAAAATTTTTTATATCGTTAATTAATACAAGAAATCTTTCTAAAAATTGACTTCTGCTGAGCCAGCGAACATTATTGTACTACAGAAGTTCCCTATCATCATCTGCCTGTAATTTAAATAACTGCCATTGCAGGGCTTTTCCTCGAACAGAATTTACAATTTTAAATGTAATATCCAAAACATCTTTTGTGTTTAATCTTTTACTACACAGTCCTTGTTGGTGAATAATACAGTGGTACGTTAAAAAATCTGGATATTTGTCATCGTTTTTACATAACGAAATGAAGCCTGATTTATTACCTATCATTGCAGGAACACCATCAGTAGTAATAGACACAAGTTTAAAAAGTGGAAGTTTGTGTTGTTTCACAAATTCATCAAATGCCGAAAAAATGTCTTCTCTCCTAGTCCTTCCCAATAATGGTATAATTTTCAGAAGTTCTTCTTTACTTGAATAATCTTGAAATACCATGCGAATAAATACCATTAACTGAGCAATATCAGTGAAGTCGTTTGATTCATCTAATTGTAATGAAAACACAACACAACACACGGTGAATGTCTGACATTAACCTGTCCTGGAAACTTTTCTCCGGCAATTGGAACTCTTCCTTTCAGCACTTTGAAACCTTGTCTGCGGTCTAGAAGTAGTCTTTCTCTAGCAACGTCTCGAACCGAGAAGCTCCTTTCTGGAAGCGGGAAACTCATTCTACAAGCAACATGGATCCGGGCAGTCTCTCTGACGGCAACTCTGGAACCAGGACCCCTTCTGCTTGCTTCAGTCCCTTTTTATTAGGCCTCCTCTGAGACCTCGCATGAAGTTTGGCAACCCCCAAAAAATCAGTATGAGTCTTTCATCTTAAGTTTCAAGTTCGGCACGCCATTTGTTCTCCTTTGCTTCCTTATGATTGTAAGCTGCCGGCCATCGGAAAGTTGTTTGAACTCTTTCTGACTGACTTCGGAGATGTTTACACTTAGAGCCTGCAAGCCTTTCTCATACATACAAGTTTCAATAACAATCTTTCTAATGCTACCATGTACAGCTTTGGCGACAAAAATATTGCCTTTGTTTTTAATACTCTAACATATTCTTATTAAAGCAGTATATACAGTTAGCTTCAAAAGAGTTATTTACAAAAACGTCTAATACAAATTATACCGAGACAAACAAAGTTTATTTTTTTACAATATTCGCATGGGACTTAACCGAAGTAAAAAATCGATGTAATGTGCTTTGGAATATTTAATATTTAAGCTACAATCGAGTTTTTACATTTTGTTTATAATCGTATTCACTCGGCTCTCTGTTTGACTTCCACTGATCCAAATTAATTCATTTACCTAGACTTATAAGAAAATTACTGATTTGACAGTTTTAACAAAAAATAAATAAACAATAGCAATACACTTAAAGCGAATTAAAAATAATGATAAATAAAATATTATATTTTCAGTTTTAATTAAATTTGTAAGTAAGGAGGAATGGAATACACAAAAGATCGACCAAAAATCACTCTGCGATCGACGGGTTGAACACCCCTGTCATAGTCCAACAATTATTATTATTATTCTAATACGCCATAGACTCAAAGACTCATTTACAAGGTCCCTTTGTCATACATCATACCTTGTCTTAAACACATTCAAATTCTCTGCAGATACCATGCTCTCAGGCAGTGCATTCCAATCATTCACAACTCTCCATGCAAAAAAGACCTGTTCACTCTCTTGCTCACATCCTCCTTATACAGCTTCCAGGGATAATCTCTTATTCTTCCCTGATCTCCCACCATTTTATGTAAAACCTCTTCACTGTTAATCCTATAGCAACCACTTACCAACTTTGTACATCTCTATCATATCATCCTCTTCCTCCTATCCACTAAACTGTAAATTGCATCTTCTCAACCTTTCTTTATATTTAACATTCCAGAGATCAGAAACTACCTTAGTCGTGTGGTTCTTAACAGGTGTTCTGCGAACTGGTTACAAGTGTTCCACAGTGAAAGATGTCACATGACACAGTTCTGGGTGTAACTGGCTACTCTGATCCTAACAACTGAAGATTGCTATGCGCATTGACTTCTAAACCAACAGAACAAACCAGCATGTTGTGAAATAGTAAACATGTTTGGCGATGAAGTAAAAAAGGAAATTATGAAAATTCCTCATTCGGACGATACAATAAAAAATAAAATTAAAGATACCTCAGATGATATTGAAAAAACAGTTACCAATAAACTTTCTAACAACATTTTGCTTTACAAATTGGCAAATCCACTGATATTAGCAGTAAAGCTCATATACTAGGATTTGTTCATTTCATTAATGAAAAAGAAATAGTGAATCAATTTCTATGCTGCAGAGAACTTAAATAGCATTATTACTAGTATCCAATGGAAAAATGAAAATATTTTGACATCCACTGACAGATTGTCAGCTTTTCAGAAAAAAGTATCCCTTTGGAAAGCATATCAGGAAAAAAAATGCACTTTATATGTTTCCTTCGCTCCATAATAAAAAAGTTGAGGGAATTATTTTCGTTATAACAGAAAATTTAACAATAGTGGAAGAAAAGATTTCAAGTTACTTTTCTTCCTTAAATACACACAATTATGACTGGATACGAAATCCATTTGTCACAGTTAATACATCGAATTATGAATTTTCGTCGCAAGAACAACAAGTTATAGTACGCCAACACTTTGTAGAGCTTCGTTTGGCTTTCTGCCAAGAATAGCATGCTGAAGGGGAAAATGAAGGATGTACGAATTGGTCACCAACATGCAAAATCACGTGCTTTCTTGTCTGTCGCTGTACTAGTTTAAAAACTACAATGTTTGTAAAAGAAAAGCTAAATTTTCCGACCTGTAATAATAAACAAACTCATCCCAGAAGACTGATTGATTACCCTATTATCAGAATGGATTCTCCTTTTTGTGACATGCGCAGAAGTCTTGAATCTGTGGGCATACTATACCTTGTCAATGGATCGTACTCTAAAAATGAAATTCTCTGAAATAACTCTTGAGGAATTTTGGATTTTTATTCGAATACCTAGCTCTCTCCACAAGGGCACTGAAAATTTTGTTACAGTTTTCAACATCATATTTGTGTGAGCTCGGTTTCTCAATATTAACCAATATAAAAACTGAAAAGTGTGAAAGACTTACTAATATAGACAAAGTGGTGAGCATATCACATATTAGACCTGATATTGCTGAAATCTGCAAAAGCCGACAAGCTTTTGGTGTTCCCCACATTTTTCTTATAATTCAAAAGTGTTCTGTGACTCTGAAAAGGTTAAGAACCACTGCTCTAAATCCTTTTCAACATCTCTTCATCCTTTTGAAAACCATATGACCAAGTCTGTGCACAGTAGTCCATATGTGGCCTAATCAAGGCCTTATACAATGGAATCAGAATTTCCTTACTTCTACAAGTCATTGTCCTCTGCATCATTTCCAGAATTCCTTGCATTCTCACAATTTTGGCAGTGTGCCCTCTAAATTTTAGATACTTATCCACCATCACCCCAAGATCTATTTTCTGCACCTTCAACAATATATCCCCACCAAGTGTAAATTCTACATTCCATCTTTG
This sequence comes from Typopeltis vanoorti, assembly GCF_054136105.1. Taxonomy (NCBI): domain Eukaryota; kingdom Metazoa; phylum Arthropoda; class Arachnida; order Uropygi; family Thelyphonidae; genus Typopeltis; species Typopeltis vanoorti. Next base: position 29,430,787 of record NC_143560.1, read on the forward strand.
TTTCCCAAATTTTACTTTACATTTCGCAACATTAAACTGTCATCCCACTCCCATGCCCATTCAATCAATCTGTTCAAGTCCTCTTGTAAGGCCAGAACATCTGCTCTACTCTTCATAGTTTGTCCCAACTTTGCACCGTCTGCAAACAACTAAATATCCCCATCGAAATCTTCCCCAATATCATTAGCATATACAGATTATACAGCAATGGCCCTAGTATGCCTGTTCTACAATGGTAAATTGTAGAACAGACTCCTGAGGCACACTATTAGTGACTTTCGTCTTCTGGTATTTTGCCCCCCATACACAACTTGCTGATACTTATCAGATAGCCAATCTCCAATCCAATCTATGTACTAGTCTAATATCCACCCCTACCTGTTCTAGTTTGATTATCAGCTTATCATGTGGTAATCTATCAAAAGCTCTTGCAAAATCTAGTATACTACTGTGTATACTAGATCTTTGTAAATAAGTATAATACTGTGTATCCCTCTCCTTTGTCCATTGAAGCTGTCACCTTATTGTAATAAGTAAATAAGTAGATTACTAAAACATGACCTCCATTTGACATTTAATGCAAGACCCTAGTAAAGGTTCATAGCTTCCTAGACAGGATTTGAACTGAGGTCTTTCCAGCCAAAGGAATTGTCAAAACACAGAGCTCTGGAGGGTTGAACTGCTAGTTTTACTGAAATGCAAGGGGGATAATTTGTTGTAATATTTTTGTCAGACTCAAAATATGATGCTTCACACACTGGGAAAAGAAAGAGGAGCTTGTTTTCCTTTGTTAGTAGGTAGAAAAATAAGAAAAGTTTGTGGCAAAGTTTAAAGGTGATGTGAATTACTGTAACTTTCTCAGTATTCTGGTGATGTGTTGAGAATTTCCTGTACATGTACATGTACAGGAAATATATACTAATATATAATATTAGTACATGTAATATATACATGTTCATAAGGATTGAAATCCTTATGAACGTGTATATATTTTGTTTTTTGGATGATGATTGTCATGCCCATTTTGCTGCTGTGGGATCTTGCTATAAGCAAGATCTCACATTCAAGACCTGTGAGATCTTGCTATAAGGTTGTCAGTGGAACAAAGGATGTGAAACCCTTGCTAAAATAGTGCTTTCATGATCTGTGTTTTGAGGATAATGAGTTGAATTCCGGAAGGTAGGAAGTAAACAGAGTAGACAAGGGTAGTATCAAAAATATAGGTAAGTAAATTGTCTAGAAAATATAATTTGGTTTAAATTATTCAAAATGCAGTGAACTCGAGATAGTTTTTTATATATATCAACCTTGCACATGAAAGACTGTTAAAAGCTATTACACAGTTGATATATATGTGTATATATCTTATAAAAACGGGATTCACTGTATTTTGAAAGATAATTTAGACCAAATATTTTTTTCAGTGCCATGTGTGGAAGTTATCAAACTTTCATTTAAAGTCAGCACCAAGACAAGACTGCATCTATTATGCAGTCTCGGTGCTCACTTTAAATGAAGCTAATGTGAATTCATTCAGTTTACCATAATGATAAGCTATGTATCCATATTGACCAAGCAGGTATTAATATGAATATCGAATACTTTGGAAGGATCTTAAATCCCTTCATAGGAGGAGTTTCAGCTGTTTATGGAAAGATCTTTGCTTGAAATTGAATTAGAATGATTTATTTTAAAAATGTGTGAATTTATCTTGAATGAATAAACACAGTGCTGTTCTAAATGAAATTTGCTATAGGGAATTATCCACTACCTTTGTTATAATTATTGTTGTTGTTGAGTCCATTAAGAGCTTGTAGATATGACTGTGGATCTGTTGAACTTTGGAGTAGAGCTTTTCTGTAGAGCAGCAGCAATTGCTGGACAAGAATAAATATGGACAGGTGTTAGTTCAAGTCCTTGACAGTTTTTGCATGTTTCATAGCTCCTACTACCGTCTGGCTGAATTTTCATGCCTTTAAAATGTTCCGTCCTTAGTTCGGTAATGATTGTGGTTATTTCTCTATTTTCATTAATTTCACTGATTTCATTCTTCTTGATAGTTTGCTTTACCAATCTTATTTTGGCAACAGAGTTAGCATCAGTTAGTGATAATGGGTGTAATTTTTGAGGTAAGTATCTTGCTTCTTTGGTTAGTCTGTCTGCTCTTTCATTGTCTTCAATATTTACATGGGCTAGTATCCATTGTAGTGTGCAGTTCTTATTTTTCAAATTTAAGGTAGGTAGTAGTTGAATTTCCTGTGTGAGGTGTATTTTTCTTAATGCCTCAAGTGCAGATTTTGAGTCAATGTAGATGGTTATTCCTTCTGTAATGTTTATTACTGGATTTGAGAGCTGTTTATATGGCTGTTGATTCACAAGTGAAGTTTGAAGCTATTTTGCCAGCTATGGTTTTGAAGATCGTCTGTTATAATTATTAATCCATTTAAAAGGATTCCAAACTGTTAAATTCACATCATGTCTGGCAAGTAGCATTTTCATGGATAATTAACCAGTTCTTAATTGAGTTGTTTTTTAATGAGTTATTCATTCCAAAATATTTATTTAAGATTAATATAAACTAATTTGTCATTTTCAACATGTTCATCCTGTACCATGTCTGAACCATAGGTATCTTTTAAAATATGTTCTTAGATTAGATCATTGATAGCAGTTGTCAGCTATGTATATTTGTCAAGATTGAAGATGCAATGAACACACTGTAGCATTGTTTGATAAAGTTACACTCAAATGCACTAATTTTAGTGGTTCTGTAATGTGAGTCAGAAAAGTAAATTAACAAGGAAAAGACAGATTTCATATGATGTGAAAACTGATGAATGGTATTGAATGTTAGCATAATAGAGTTTAAATGACAGGATATATTTTTTATACATCTGTTTTCACATTTTGCATTTAATTTATTATAAATTTAACATTTTTATGAATGTTTCTATATTATATATGTAATTAAGTGTGATATATTTTAGACACTTCCATTAAATCCAAAGCCCTTCCTGAATAGCCTTACTGGCAAACCAGTTGTAGTGAAACTAAAATGGGGTATGGAATATAAAGGATACTTAGTTTCTGTAGATGGATATATGAATCTTCAGGTAAGATGTTTTTTTTATTAAAATTTTTAAATTTTAATAATTTTAATTTAAAATTTTTCCATTTATTGGGTTGCTGAAGTTAAAACAAAAGTTTGAAGGACAAGACAATATTTTGTTATGGATGGTTGAGATAAACTAGGAACCCTACTTTAGTGAACAAAAATTATTATTAATTTATATATATAATTTTTATTTTTTATTATTTTTTTTGCGTACCACTTTGGATCTCTAACAGTCATGATCTTGCAGTAGTTGAACATCTACCATTTGAATGGTTGTCACTTATGTCAGATTTTTAAGGAAAACTTGTAGAATCATAGTTGCTAGGGTATATGAAAAATGACATGTAAGTATCCAGTAACTTTTTTAAAATTTTTCAGACCATTTATGTCCTTATAAAAATCTAACCATTCAGCTAGAATTACTCATTATTGATTTAAAAATATCAATAGACATGATGAAAATACCTTGGATAAAACCATGTTTGATTTGTCATCTCTTGAAATGGCAAAGTAGATGTGAAATTCTGAAGAAGAGTTAACACACTTTTTGTGGCAACTGGGCAACTGAAGATTTTGAAAAATGTACTCTGATGGTACTTTCAAGTAATTATTTGTACGTAGATTGCTGTTGGACATTTCACCTTTGTGATAAAGGCAAGGAATTCACTTTGAATTGCAAAATCTCATTAAGAGTTAATGTTCCTTCTCTCATGGATCTCCTTTAATTACTCTCATATAGGTGAGTAGTTTCTGCTTTATATGCTTTATATGCCTACTTTCAGTTTCTGCTTTATATGCCTACAGATACTTCCATGGACAATGCTCTGCTGAATTGGCTATCATTTTTCCAGAATCATAAGAACAAGAACTGTTGCTAACCAACACTCATTTACAATCCAGCCTGAAACTTGTCAAACCAACTTCTTTGCCTCTACTCTCATTCCCTCTACTTCAGTTGTGGAACAACCCCCTCCATTTACTCCAAAAAATATAATCTTCATCATTAGCATCATCAAATTCCTGACATGTGCCCTCAAGGGATGTACAGGATATTATGATAGTACTACATGAAGAACTTACATCATTGCTAACTTCCTATCAACAGTTTTATCAACAAATAAAATTATGGTACAACATGTCTTCAGCTGTTTAAAAAAATAAAATCAAAAACTGGACAGATTTCTCCTTTCTTTTTATCCTCATGTCTACACACCTCACTAATATGCTAGATTAGTGTCTTGCAGCATTTTGTGTGTGTGGGTCAGATGTTTAAAAAAAAAAAACTGCATTTTAATTAAAAAGTTGTTGTTTTCTATTTTCTTGCCTATTTTCATATATATTTGTATGACTAATCTTCATACCAGAGTTGTTACCGATTATTCGGTTTGGAATTAAACTCTTTATGATGTGCTGATTTATTTAAGAGAATAACATTATCCACATAAAGTAAAAATTTAATCTCTTACTGATACGATTCCTTAGTGATATAACCCATACAGATTATAAATAACAGTTGAGATACAGTCAACTCTCAGTATAGAAAACTTGTAGGAACAACTAGATAGTTAGTTGTAGTGATTTTTTTTTTTTTTTTTTTTTTTTTTGAGGGGGGGGGTATTGTGCATAGTCTTTGATTATGGTTTCAGTTATTATAATGAGCAGTATTCTAAGGATGGGAGAGATAGCTAATAGCTGAATATGTGAAAAATAGCATCTTGAGCAAAGAGAATGCCTAGTTCTTTGGGTGCTGAAGGATCTATTGATGAATGTGTTTATGTTGGAAGAGGCTGCAGGTAAATGTTAGTCCAAGCAGAGAGATCTGATCCTAATTGATGATTTGTGTATTACTGAGGGGTAAGGATAAGTGAGGCTGGCCTGGTTGGCTGAGTGGTTAGCATATCTGCTCTCCAGCCAAGAGGCTGCAGGTTCGAATCCCGTGTAGGCATGAATGTTTGTGATTGTTCATTCTTCCACTATGGACTGGGTCACCATAAGAGCAGTAGACCCAAAACTTCCCTGCAATGGGAGAGACCTTCACCTTGCAGTGGGTAGATATAGGTTGTTCAAGGATAAGTGAGCTGAGATCCCTTTTTTGAGAGAAGAATGGTGACAATGAAAGTGAGTAGATTGTGTATTATTGTTAATTGAATTTTCAAAATGATAGCCTTTCACCATGGAAATTTTGTATTCCTCTTTGCACTGCCTCTCACTCCCATCTGAGAAAGTCGTTTGTTCCATCTGTCAGTCACTATTTCTTAGGTAAACATATACACACAGAGAGCTTTTTTTTTTTTCAACTTGCAGACTCTCTGCAAGAGAGTCTGCAAGTTGAAAGTTGAATCATCTGTTGGATCACAAGTTGGATCTGTTGGATCACAATCACAAGTTGAATCATCTGTTGGATATGCTGCTGTTTTTCATGACCACATTTCTCTAGTAAGCTCCCACTGGAATTAAGTAACTTTACTACTGAGCTGCATTCTATACACCTTCCATTTCAACATATTACATCAGCCTCTATGGGTTGGTAGACTCATTGCCAGAGGGACACTTTACTAGCAACATATTACTGAACACTAAACTTGTTTGCAATACATTCCACTTGCTCAACACACTCCATGTAAAAAAAAACTACTTCTCACACTTTTCACTCTTTTTATAATCCCTCTGTATTAATATGTAAAATGCCCTAACTTAGACTACTCTATCATCATCAGCCATTTTCTGTCCACTGCTGGATGAAGGCCTTCCCCAAAGGCCTACATTCATTCCTATCTTGAGCCTTTCTATACCACTGAGTTCCTGCCATCTCTTTAGTCTTCCTATAGTTCTCTTTCCATCTCTAGGATACCACCCATTTTTGAGTGTCACTTCTTGTAACATGACCTGCCCATTGCCATTTGGATTTTTTAATGGTTCTTATGTCTCTCACCCTGATCTGAGCTCTGATCCAAGTATTGCACTTTCTATTTAGAACAGTAGTACCAAGTAATGATCTTTCTATTTTCCTCTAGATAATCCGCAACGTGTTGGTCTATTTTTTAGTCAAAGTCCATGTTTCACTTTCATATGTCATGACCGGAAGTATACAACTGTTGAATATTTTTCTTTTAAGGCAGATGTTTCCTTTGAGTGCTTCAACGGTGTTTTCCAAAGGCTATCCAACGAAGTTGAATTATACGTATAATTTCTTCTTGACAGTCATCTTCTATTGTGATCTTTTATCTTAGGCAAACATAGGAGGTACACTATCAATTTCCTGGTGTTTCATTTCTACTGGGTTTTTTTTGGTAATCTATTTATTCTATATTATTTTTTGTTTTGTCCTTTTTTGTATTTAATTCTTTTCTTTTTACTTTCTGCATTCAATTCAATGATCATTTGTTGAAGTTCTACAGTTTCCTAAAAGAACAATCATTAACAAATTGTAGGTGATTTAGTTCTTTCCCATAATTCCTCTAAATTTTCCAATCCAGGTTTTTGCATTTTTTTTCTAGGGCTGCTGTAAATAATTTAGATGAAATGTCATCTCTCTGTCTAACTCTCTTTGTTTATAAGAAATTTCATATCTGTTCCTGATTTTAAAGATATAGTTGAATTTATAAGTATATCATAAGTTTTTTTCAATTCCTTGATTTTTAAGGGCTTCTAAAATAGCTAATGCTGAGAATGAATCAAATGTCTTTTCAAAATCAATCAATGCTAGGTCTAAGGGCTTTTGGTATTCATTTGTCTTATTACAAGCATATGATCAGTGGCGCTGAAATATTTTCTGAATCCTGCTAATTCGAGGTCGACAAAAATCTAGATGTTTTGTATTCTGTTACCAATGATTTTTGTAAAAAATTTGTATATTGTTGAAAGGAGACTGATAGGGCAGTAATTTCTTTGTCTCCCTTTTTTAAAAACTATAATATGGATATCGTTATTCTGATTCTTTGGTATTCTCTTCTGTCTTAGGCATGATGTATAAATTTTAACATAGTAATGACTGGTACACCACCTGCTTTCAGAACTTTTGTTGGTAACTCATCTTCACCTTGTGTCTTTCTATTGCTTATGTTACTCATTGCATATTGAACTTTTTTTTAAAACATTAGAGCATATTTCTTCCTCTTCCATTTGGAATATTACATTTTTGTTTTTATATTGATTTAAGTCTTGGGAATCGTTATACATCTTGGAATAAAAGGATTCTTTCTTCTTATGATGTTCTTTGTCTTTAATTACTACTCTTCATCTTTTTATGGACAACTCTCCTTACTTCTTTTAGACTCATATTGTTTTTGTAATTCTGATTTCTTATTGTTGTACATAGCTCCTAGAATTCTATATTCTATTTCTCATGTCTGGATATCATTTTATTTCTCTGCTCTTTTTGAGAGGGTTTAGGGTTTCATCAGACAATTTTCTTTGATGCATCCTCAGCTTCAAAAAAAAACGAGGATTTCTCTTTTGCTGAAGATTACTTCACCCCTGAACAGCTTTTAACCCTATACAAATCACATATCCACTCAGCTATTAATACTTCTCTCACATATGGGGTAGGGTTCCCCAAAAGGCTTTCTCAAAATGTTTGACCAAATAAGAGGAGAGAGCAATTAAACTTATTAAGGATCCATCTCTTACCAATTCACTCTCCCCACTTTTGCACAGATGATTGGTCTTTGCATTATGTGTATTCCACAAATATTTTCATGGGAAATGTTCATCTGAAATAGCACTAATAATTACCCCACTTAGTACTAAGCTCGTTGGAACACATGCGGCTACTGCTCAACATCCTTTTACAGTGCACTTGAAATCCACAGAACAAGTTTCTTTTCCTCCTTCATCCGTGCAGCTGCTGTACTGTGGGATTGTGTTCCCCAAGGAATACAATATACAGTATTTTAAATCAAATATGAACAAGTTCCTCCTTTTCCAACCCACTACCAATCAACCTCTTGTGTATGGGTTCAACAATAATAATAATAGTAATAATAATAATAATACCATTCCTGGGCCTAGTCTACAGTAGAACATCCAGTTTTGCACACTACTTGAAACGATGTTGATACCATTTTTTTTTTTTTTTTTACTTTCTGCACCAAACAAATTTGCTAAGTCCATGCAATAGATAAAATGGGTAAAAATATTTGTTATGATTGCTAAAAGGAACAGAAATTTATTCTGAGGGCACCAAATAACTGCCTTGGGACTCTAGTTGTATCTGTGCAAGATAGAACTTCGTAGTTGCCATTATTGACAGAGTTAATTTCATTAATAGAAACCACAAGGTTTGGGTTACTTTGGCACATATCAGCTGAACTTCACTTGTGATTTAAATTGTCTTTGTCTTCCTCTATGGATATCATACACACTATTTGGTTCATCATATAACTTATTTATAACCTAGAATGCAATATTTTAAATATTTAAAAATGTTTTCTAAAAGCATACATGTTATGTACCTTTTTAAATGTTTCATCTATAAATATATTCTGACAGCAAGCAACACCACAGTGATTGTGGAAAAATCTCATGTTTGAAATCTTACCACATAAAGTGGTTAAGAACAAATACAATATTTTAATTTTTGATCTTTATTTTATCTAATTCTTATAACCCTTTTTTTGAAGCTTGCAAACACTGAAGAATTTGTAGATGGAAGTTGCACTGGAAATCTTGGAGAAATTTTGATCAGATGTAACAATGTTCTTTATGTTAGAGGAGTTGATGAAGAAGAAGAAGATGGAGAAATGAAAGACTGATTTCTTTTTTTTTTTTTAATCTATGTAAATGCTTCTCTTTCTGGAGTTTGTATAATTGGTGTTATTAAAATTTTTAAGAAACTCTGATTCTGAAAGTGAAATATCATGCATGGTGCTTTCAGATGTGCTAATTGCTAATTTTCTACTATGTTTTAACTTTGATTTCATAATAAACAGCAAATTTAAAAAGTTAGAAAATAGTTACACTGGAATACAACATTTACGAATAATCAATGCTTTTTTGTAACACGAAAGGTGCCAGTACTCATTCTTTGCTAGCAAGAAAAAGTTGAAAATTAAAAAAAAAAAAAAAACAGAACAAAAACTAAAAAATATATTTACTTATATTTTTACTTCTTTCCCATCTGGTTCTATTTCTGTCATCTCTCTGAAGCTCAATAATTGTGACCTTTCCTTCAAACACTGTAGCCAAGTTTTTTTTTTGGTCTACCTCTTGATCATCTTCCTCCAGTGATTCCATTCAAGACTATATTTGGTAATCTTTTTGACAGGACATTCTCTGGAGGTGTCCAAACTACCTTAATTGCTGTTTAAGAATTATAGCTAGATAGCTTCACTATAATTTAATTCTTGTTTGACTTGCTCATTTATTTTGGTTTTGACCAGTGAGTCATTTATTTTTCTTAAGCATTTTGAATGCTCTGATTTTCGTTATTTTTTTCTGATTCAGTGTCCGAGTCTCAGCTCCACGCGTTACCATAGGTATAATGCTTTTGTAGAGTTTTAGTTTGACGCTTTTTGAAATGCTGTTATTTTTTCATATTTTGTTTAATTTATTCATATTAAACCATCCTTTAAGTCTGTATTTTACTGTTTCTGTGGTGTCAAAGTTGTAAGGAGGCTGCCATGATATGTAAATTGCTTTACTTGTTTTCAAGTATGTGATTTTCTGAGTTTATTGAAAGTTTTGCTTAGATTGATTTTCATTCCAAAAGTTTTGTATTCTTCATTTAAAATTTTTATTTATTTATTTATTTTCAATTGTTCTTTAGATTCTGCAAGAATAATAATACTTCATGGTGTGATAATGTTTATAGAGTAAGAACAACAAATCACACACATAAGAGGAGGTACTCAAAAATAACCAGAATCTGAACTTGGTGCACACATATTTTCTAGTTACCAATGGTTCAGCTAGGCATTGTGAGTGTGCAGTTTATCCATACCAGTCTGGCAAGTGTTGTCATCCTGCAAGAACTGGTTCGTTTTTCTGGCTGCTGCTTTTTTTTTTTTTTGTTAGTGTTTAGAAGCAAGTTTGGTGATTTTGTGATGGCTAACCACAAGGAACAGAGGGTGTGCATGAAATTGTTTTCTTTTGGGTAAAACTGCAGCTGAAACTATTGTTATGCTTTGGCAGGTGCGAGGGAAATGTGGAGTAGCAGAGATTGGTAGCTGCACCACGACAATGCTCCAACCCACACGGCCTTGCTTTTCCAACAGCTCTTGACAAAAAAACGTAGTTGTTTCCAATCCTCTCTACTTACCCAATCTCTCTCTCCATATGACTTTTTTTTTTTTTCCCATGGATAAAGAAAATCATGAAAGGGCAGCGATTTGTTGATGTGCAACGAAGTGAAAGAAAAGTCACTGGAGGCCATAGAGTATTCCAGTTGAACTGTTTCCGACAGTGGAAAAAATGGGACAAATGCATTGACTCACATGGAGAGTACTTTGAAGGGGACTAGAATATGGTATTATAAACTTTAATAAAAATTTTAAAAAAAATCTGGTTATTTTTGGTATCCCCTCATATATAACAATAGTGAAATATCTTCGCTAATTTTTAACAAAAATTTTATATAGCATATGTCTTAACAATAAACTTGATAAATGCAAATTTCATTAAATAACTAATGCTTGTTTGGATCCTAGTTCAACAAAACTACTGAAGATTACAAATTTCTAAATGTTCCACATCTGTATGTCATATATCACAGTTAATAAAGGTCATAGTACACTACTATTACGTGCCATCCAAAAAAAAAGCACTGCAAATAGTCAAAAGTATATTCAGTCATTGTACTTTTATATCTTTCTCTAGTATTTTCATAAATATATGGCAGTTTGAATAATATATAATGCAAGCTGTGGCCAACTTGTTGGCCACTGTTGGACCATTACTATGATACTCTCAGTGAAAAAGATAGTCACATGATTACCTTTGCATAGATACTCATTATTTTTCCTGTGTGATTGGATGGTACAAAGAATCATTTTACTGTGCTAATTTTACCAGTATAGCCACTCAGGGCTTGCTCCCCACAGGATATGTTGGAAGACCACTATTACATCACAGCAAATACAAATAGAGGCTATTCCTCTAATCTGCCTCAGCCCTGAAAAACTTTCCAAACCTCAAATTTGGGAAGCACTAATCCTCAGATCTTCAGCTCCAATGGCCAATGTAGCCCACTACTGAACATTCTGAACAAGGCAATGCTTCCTGGTTTGTGGCATTTCTACAGGACTGTGTCATAAGGCTGTTTATTGCAACTGTGTAGTTTGTAGACATGAACATCACAATTGACTGGCCTCCACAGAGCCCTGTTGAACATCTGTGGAATGAACTGGAGCATTGGGTGAGGTCAAGGGATGTCTGCCCCACAAGTCCAGAATCTCATTATGCCTACAGGAAGAATGGTTGCAGTGGTATGCTTATGAAAACTATGCCCCATAGGATTGCTTCATTTGTCACAGTGAAAGGAGGTCCTACATTTTATCAACGTTGGCAACATGACTGTTCCTCGCTCTATAGTGTCCATTGACTTCTTTCCAAGCAATTTATGCAAGAGATTTGAAATAGAAAGTGATTGGCATTTAGATTTGAGCAGAAGAAAATTTAAAGATAGTTCAATATTGCATTGGATTGAATATCATATTGAAAAAGAAAATATCTAAGCTTTAAAAAGAATCACCGTGCAGCTTTCAGAGGTGAACTGTAGACTGAATATTTTAAATAATATACACGATGTTATGTTATATTTAGGCAGCAATAACAGTGAAAAAAAAAGTTGCTATTTAACACTAAACATGGCATTCTTTTTGAGTGGCACTATCAAGGATTTTTGATCTGGCAAAAATCAAAAGGTGGAATTAGAAAATGATGCTTGTATAGTTCAACAGAAGGTTATATTAAGGAAGATGACAGGAATTTGTGAAATCATTACAAAAGATAACTGACATGTTTGGGTAAGTTATAAAGAAAATAAAGCTAATAATGATTAGTGTCTGCTGGATTTCAGTTCAGGACACTAGTCATTAGTACCATGCTCTAACATGGTGCAATTGGAAGAACGGGGCATCGTGCCCTCCGATTGGAAAATACTCGTTCGATTCATGTCATGAAGAGAGGAATCTTAACAAGGACTTTTTCAATTGAAAATGAGTTGGCTGCCATCATTAAAGAGGCAGCTTTTTATCCCGGGAACTTGATTTTTTCATGCCACATACAAGAAAATCCATCATGAAAACATCAAATTTACAGTAGTGATGGTGTGATGACGTTATTAGTGTTGTTGCAGCCGGAAGATTAGGTAGTAGAGAAGTGAGTTTGTAGTAGTGTGCCCTCCCGCGATGACTCGGGCTCCCTGGAGGGGTGATCACGTAATAAATTTTTTTTATGCGAGAACTCATCTGTAACAGTCATTATGTTCTAGATTAGTGATATCTACACCCTCGGTGAGGACAAAAGTACACAGGGTATTTGAAATAGAAGTGATTATTTAATTTTGAGCAGGATAATAAAACTAATATATTGAGTAGAAAAGTAAAAAAAATTACATCGGAGCAGCTCAGTATATAAATATTGAAAATAAAAGGAAGGAAAGAAAACAAACTTGACAAATGCATTATCTTAATTGAAAGTTAATTTTGGCAGAGAATCGTATGTGAAGTTGTTTACAAGGATAGAAATATCGATTTGAAGGCAGATAGTCCAAGATTTTTTGTCCTTTTATAAGTTTGTCTGGTCAGACATTTTGTCCCATCGATGTCGACTAACCAACCTAATGTGTGAGGGTAGATCATGCATATTGTCTTGCACCCTTCTCTTTTGTGTCAACTGACTAACCTACTGTTACACCCTGATAACCACGAATGTAAAATTTTCAGGTATCATGGTGTAACAAGAAAATAAAAATATAAAATCCTATGTAAGTAGCTAATACAAGATATTTAAAGACAGAAAATATGCTTGCATCCAAGAAAATTAATTATAGCAGAAATTGTTTGTTTAACTAAATAATAAAAAAGGGAATCTTATTACTAAATAAAAGGATATGAAAAAATATTGTAGAAATAAAAAAAAAAACAAGATAACATCCTAGATGTTTGGAGCTCCGAATGATTGTTAGATGAAACAACAAACAGAATGGTGGTGAAAAATATTATATTCTAAAGTTTCAGTCAGAAGTTCATATCAATACTTTAGAATAGAATATTTTTCACCACCATTCTGTTTGTTGGTTTGTTTGTTTGAAAAGCTATCAACACCTGAAATGTGAAATGCAGCTAGATTAATGATATTTGAACAGATGTGCTTAACTATGGAAGTATCCAATTTTACAGTGACTGCGCTGTATAATTTAAATTTACAAAAGCATGGTAAGAAGGTTGAATTCGAGATGATTGTCTACAACTCGTATATGTCTATAGAAGGGAAATAACATTGTTTCCTTACATAAATGTGTAGGTAAAATTCATGCTAGAATAGAATATTGGAGAGGGCCTTCATTGTCATGCTTGGTATATAACATGAGAATGTGCGAAGAGAAAGTTTATTTAAAACAGTACAGTACAGTACAGTTCTATGGTGTGAATAGGGCATTATAGAGAGTGATATACGCTATTTTCACTCAGCACTTAGAATTGAAGGACTTACACAAATTTAATTTGATGTATAATCTGCAAGAGGAAGATACATCCTATCTTTACTGATATATATCTACATGGATCATATTACACATCTTATCTTACACGTATGCACCAGTGTTGCACTACACAGTGTTACTTCTGATAGAAGAGGATTACCTTTAATGAAATTGAATAATGAATTTATTTAAATTTAGGGGATATTAAATCCCACATTGTTTCAAAACCGAATAAGAAACTCAAAGATCGGAATCAAAGAGTTTCATGCCGAATATAGTAAACTATAAAAATATCGGCGGATACTAGCTTAAACTAAAGCATGTAGTACAAACTAGGGCAACTCGTAGCAAAGGTGGGTAAAGTTCTGATCACTATTCTTAGTATTTCCCATAATGTAAAAACATCTCCTACGAGATGTATGATTTTATACATTATGGTGGAAGGTCACTACCTAGACTGGTTTCAACCTCATATCTAAGTAAAGCCGTCTCTAAAAATTCGGACGATCCCTAGACCACTCCATGGTGGCTGAAAGACCATCCAGCTCAGCGTGGGCTCCACTCTGACGCGCTCCCCACCACCGAGCAGAACCGCTCATATTCCAGAGAAAAGCATCCATCGACACAGCCCCTCACCGGAGAACACCTTCCCTGGAGACTCAAAATGATCTCAGGGCAAATCCCCCAAAATCAAGCATCCCCCTCAGCTGGAGTAAAAATTCAGAAGAAACCTAGAACGAAACTCAATAGCAATAACCGAGCCTCGGTTTGAACTTCTTTGGCTACAGCATTGTCATCTGTTTTGAGGTCTCATCAGTGAGTAGGTAGACCAAATTAATACTGAGGGTATAGCAAAAAGAACTTATATACTCTGTTATACGAGTTGTCAAACAGGTGCACCCATTAAATTACTTAAATAAAGAGCCAATAGGCTTCATTTCGTTGATGTAACATTATTTAAATTTAGAGGATATTAAATCCCACATTGTTTCAAAACCAAATAAGAAACTCAGAGATCGGAATCAGTTTCATGCCGAATATGGTAAAAGTATCGACGGATACTATCGTTAGCTAACGCACGTAGTAGTACAAACTAGGGCAACTCGTAGCAAAGGTGGGTAAAGATCTGCTCACTATTCTTAGTATTTCCCATAATGTAAAAACATCTCCTAGGAGATGTATGATGTTATACATTATGGTGGAAGGTCACTACCCAGACCGGTTTCGACCTTTATTGAGGTCTCATCAGTGAGTATGAATATTTTATCTGCGGCTTGTAAACGCTGATGATTGCAAGAATATTTATCAGAATTTTGTTAATTATCAAGACTGCCATATGTGACAAAATATAAAATGATTTTTACTCCCCAGCCCGCTCTCTTTTCATAAACACCTAGCACTGGCAAATTTTATTTGCTTACTAGTGTAAAACAATATTAACAGGAGGGACAGCTATTTCCACCATAATTGTTTTTTTTTTACTGTGAGAAAAACCCTACTTTCACGTGCCAGAGTTCGATGTTTCATTTATGCCATTCTTCGATTCACCAGAGTGAATCGAAGAATGGCATAAATGAAATATCGATGAAACATAAATGAAATGGCATATACAAATCGATTTTCGTATTGGAGTATTAATGGGCTTCTAAAAGAGTAAGGTTGTGATTGACCATCAAACCAAATGCGTAAGAAATTGAGGATGAAAAACGATAATATATCCTGTTTTTCAGGAAAGGTTATTTTTATTTAATGCAACTACCTGAACAACTTTTCATCAGCCTATTCAATATATGACAATAGCCCTGTGAAATGTCAGTTCCGCTAGGTTGCTCAAAAAGAGACTGTTTTAAGTTAGATTCTAGTCCCGACTAGAGGAACGTCTTCGATTGGATCCGTAGTTAGTCGATCTCTTGCACAGGCGAGTAGGGTTTCCTCCAGGAAACTCGGGTTTTTAATTCTGCAACTCAACGAGAGTATCATGGAAAGATCATATCGACTCCTTAGATTCAGCATTCTTGTTCCTTACACTGTTGTGAAACTTGAAATTTCACAATGAATGCTATGTGAATATTGCATGCAGTAGCTAGTGCGAATTTTGCATTAAAATGTAAAATGCACATAAAAATAAATATACTAATAAAAAAGTACAAACAATGCAGTTTAACACAAATATTTCTGTGGTATTAGAAAAATTACGCATCAAACAAAAGAACTTCGATAATAAATTAGACTACATTTGAAATTATAGTAATATTTGCTCTCTCTCTCTCTCTCTCTCTCTGTGTGTGTGTGTGTGCGTGTAATTTTTTCATACTATATTTTTATTTTAATAATTTCGATGCAAGAAATGAACTGTGTTCGACATTGTTTCATCAGTTAGTCACTAATTTATTTCACGAATAACTTCGATATCCAACAATCAACGCTTAGTGTGTTTTTGGTTTACTGCTGTGAGTGTCCTGGTTATAGCCTTTTGCTTAATTCATCTCTCCACCATGCCAAAAACAAACAAGAAAATCAACACAAGCTCTCAGAAGAGAACAAGAAGAGTGGAAAATAATCCAATGCCACCGGTGTCTTCCCCTCGAGAGAACAGAAGGAAACCAATGATTGGTGATTGTGCTATTCGTCGTTTAGCGAAACAAAGTGGAATCACAAAATTGAAACACGATGTGTAGGATGCAGTTAGAAGAGAAATTTTTCTGTCCGTATCAGATCTCATGAAGACCTCTGTCAGCGTAACCGAATGCGCTAAGAGAATCACACTGAGGGGCGAAGATGTTCAGATTGCGCGTCAAACAAGGTCGTTTACGGAGTGTAAACCAGGCAGTACCTCACGGAATCCTTCCGCTTTTCAAAAATTCCACTGAGTAAACCAATGATCACTCACAAAAAAAGAGTTTTCAGTTTTCTGTTTTAAATAATTGATATGTAATTTCGATTGCTGAACTTAAATAAATTATATTGGAACTGACTCGTGTTTGGGCATTTACTGCTTTATGAAATTCACTGGGGTATTTATTCATTGTTCTTTGAATGAGTTCGGGTAAATATTCCCTTTGTTGATGCACCCGATATTTGCAAACAATTCATGAATATGTAGTTGCTTAACACGGCTTTTGACGGGTAGATCAAAAGAGACGTTCTGAGAAGAATAGGATTCCAGTGGGATCTCATACGAGAGATCCCATTGGAACCCTAGAGAGATGGATTGAGGATCCCTTCAAAAATAAGTTTCTGTTGATTTATCCTCATTTATTCAATTTATCCTTATGGGTACTAAATGAGTGATCGTTATGGGTGAATGTAATTATCCAAACGTTGATTGGGCAGAAGAAAAATCTCATGATAAGAAAGAAGGGGAATTTATTGAATTGTGGCGAGACAACTTTCTCAAGCAGCATGTGAAAGTTAAGTTTGTTCACAGTCAAGAAAGGGGTAGAGATAGGTTTTTCTCCCAGAGAGCAGTGGAATAGTTTGCCTTTAGGGGTGGTGAGTGCATCTAGTGTGAATGAATTTAAGGGAAAGTATGACTTCTGTTTGGGTGATGATAATAATAATAATATATTTGTTCAAAAAAAGAAAAAGAAAAACCCATATAAGTGGACCTCGTAGTTCAAACACGCATTTTTCAATGGTCAACTGTATATAATAGAGATCAGTCAGCGAATGAAAATCACTACCGATAGAAACCACTAGGCCTTTGTTCACTTCCTTCCTACTTATTGTAAAATGTCTAAAACAAAAATAAATAAATAAAAAATATAGTAAAAACCGCATTAAAAAGTGAAAAAACGTCTCTTCTATCAAAAACTGTAAGCCCAGAACCTTAATTACGATGAAAGACATTTTTAATTTTTGCAAAATATAAATAAATTCGTCAGTTATAAAAGCCATTTTGCAGTTTCTGTTATTTCAAAATATACGGTTATTTCGAAATATAGTATTAACATATGGATATTCGTGGCATACACGAATCTGCTATTCTTAAATCGTCTGCATTTCGAAGTTGTATCACTTTGGTATCGCTCTTGCTTTACTAACTTTTTAAATACGTTTCGCAAAAAAAAAAAATAAATAAATAAAAAGAAAAAGAAAAAATAAAATAAATAAATACACAAGTGGCTATTAAATTAGTTTTGTCCGTAAGCATGTTAGTCTAGCTGGACTTTAAAAAAAAAAATTGGTATATGCAAGCCTCATTCAAAAATAAATAAATAAATAATAATAATAATAATAATAATAATATATATATTTTTTATTATAAATTTTTTTTTTAATTATTATTATTATTATTATTTTTTTTTTTTTATAGTTTATTATTTCTCAAATAATTACATGAATATACTAATATTTATGCAACAATGCATCTTTTTCTTGCAAAATGGTTCAGTAAGAATTATAATTACTCTTAATATCATTATCATTTACAGAATTTCTCATTGACACAAGAGTAAAAAGCGTGTATTATTACCATTAATAATAATCATAGTAATCGTGTTTATTATTAATGACTCACAAGTTAAACAATATTACTTATGTTGCAGTTTACATAATAATTTTTAAATTTAAATTGTAAATTAAATATATAATTTTAAACTTAAATATATAACTGAAGTATTACTATCACATTTTCTGTTTACTACTAGAATTCATTACAGAATGTTAAGTGAATAATGTTAGATAAATACTACTACTGGGATGTAACTCAACTGCACCCTCGAATTTTTGTAATTGTAAATCGAAGCTTATCTGAGGGTGATACTGATTATATATACAGTACATATATTTGTTATTGATTTGGTTGCTGTGTTGGAAGCAGGCAGATCTTTGGGAGGTCAAATGAATGATCTGAAAGGTCGGATCAAAGTGAAATTGCCGATATATCCTGTGTTATTGCATCTGTCTTGATGGTTCACGTTCTTTTTTTATTGTGGGCTTCTTTTTGAACTATTTAGGAGGCTTTTTTCTTCACAGTGGCAGCCTTTCTATGTCTTCTGTGCTTTTAATTTGTATCGGCTTTGAAGTTTGTGACTTCCTTATGAATATCTTGGCATCTCTGGTCCACAAAAATTGGTAATTTTTTTCCATTTTTGCTTTTCTTGTTTGGTACAACAGATTCTGGTTGAATGGTGTTAAATATTTGGATAGGAAGATTGGTGTATTGTCTTGCTGTGCGTTCAAGTCCTTGGCAACTGGTTTTTTCTGCCTGCAGGCTTTTATGAGATTGTCTCTTGTGGACTTGCTCTTAAGACGAATTATGACTGGTGCAGGTCGTGGGAAGCCTTGGTTTTTGCTCTTCCTAGGAATCCGATTTACAGTCTGAATGTCCTTAAACTGTAGGAGGATATCAATTACATGGCCTAATTTTAAAACCACGTCTCTGAGGTTTTCTGTAGGCGCAGTTTCAGGAAGACCGTTTATGACAAGATCTTTTTTATGTTGTTGCTGATTTAAACGTTCGTATTGTATTTTTAGAGAATGAAGTTCTTGACGGAGTTCGGATGTCTCTTTCATCAAATTGTGTTGCCTGTCTTTTAGTGCGTTAATGCTCATTTTAATGTCTTTTACCGTTTGCAACGCTTCTATAACTGCTAAATTATTATGTTTTACCAAATCTTCATATTCGCTAGATTTTTTTGTTATTTGTTCGTTCTGTTTCTTAAAGAGTTCTTGCACAAGATCTACTAAGCTGGCTTTTATAGTCACTAGACCGTTTTCTATTAGTATACTTAAAGAGTTTAAATTATAGGACTCACCTGCGTTTTTTTGTCTGTTCAATTCGTCATCTGATTTTGCCTCCGGTATAATCGGCTGCATCGTAGGTGGCTGCCTTATGCGTTTCTTTGTTCCTCGTGCAGATTACACACTTCCATTCCTCACGTGTTACATCGGGTTCATACTTATGTTGCCCAGTTGTTTCTGAAAAGCCGGCACATTTTAAGTGTAGAATCCTACTGCATTTCGTACAAGTTATATTATTTCCGTTGGACGATAACTCCTCGAGGCATTTGATACACTTCATGACTCACCTTTCTTCCCTTAGGCAGTGAGGCGTGATTATAAAGATGGCGATGTCCTTTGTTCTTCGCTGGTCCTCTCTGTTCCCTTTTCAACACTTCAAAATTTGGTTTCTTCTTAGCCGATCTCGTTGAATTTTATATCACTGTCTTCGGCGTGATAAGTAGGGTTACTTGGGAGCACATTCAACTTAAAACAGGAGTTGGGACCACTTTAAAACTATAAAAAACTGGAGCAGCGATATCACCGTGCGACCGTTCGTATGCCTACACAGCGCCCTCTTATTATTATTATTATTATTATTATTAATAATAATAATAATAATAATAATAATAATAATAATAATAATAATAAAGCGCCTCCGTAGCGCAATTGGAAGAACGATGGTACGTTGCGCCCTGTTAGAACACACGCAATTTACAGACAAAAAAAATACTAGTTGTGGTGGTGGTGGTGGGCGGTAGATGGCGCTGATGTAGATGATTGGTAGTAGAGGTTCGGTGTAGTGGTGGAGATGTGGAGTTGTACAATGGGTGTCCTCCCACGATGAGTCTTCAGACTCCTTGGAGGTGTCTCGAATAAGAATAATAATTCAAAAATAAATTATTAATAGTAATAATTATTGAGGATGTCGACGTGGTTCAGTTTGGCTTCACTTGAGATTATTTTAATTGGTAAAATTTTGCAAAACAAGTCGAACTGATAATTCTGAAATATATAGGTGGAATATATTGAAATGTGTTATTAAAATTATATTTCGATTGAAATTTTTCGAGTGATTCAAATTTTACTTTCAATTGGATCATTTCTAGTGATAAAATTACGCAAAACTAAATCATATGTTTAGAATTCATTCAGCCAACAAAACTGCCAACCACTACCAAAAAAAAGGTGAGTTTTGAATGGCAAGCTTGTACGTGTATAATATCGTTATACACGTACAAGCTTGTTCAATGCATCTAAAGTAAGTTGGAGATTCATAGATGAAGACTGCAGTATTTTGCTAACAAAATTCACTTTATTTAAAATATCAAATTTACCAAATCTTTGGCGCCTTTACTATCCTGGCACCTGTGTGCATCGCACACATTGAACATGTTGGCACATATGGCCGGCGCGCCGCTGTAAAGAGTAAGGAATCATCCAGTGAAGCCCTATCGAAACATTTATACTTAAAGATGTATTACGTTAAGGGGATAATAAACCCTTCACTATTTTAAAGCCGAATACGAAACTCGGAGATCGAAATCTAAGAGTTTCATGCTGAAGAACTATCGGCGAGTTCAAGCGTAAGTCAACAGCTCGGTAGTACAACACTAGGGCAACTCGGAGCAAAGTTGGAGCAAGCTCCATCACTATCCTTAATATTTTCTCATAATGTAAAACGCAGCTCCTAGGAGATTTATTACTGTTTTACATTATGAGGAGAGGTCACTACCCAGACCGGTTCCGACCTTTATTGAGGTCTCATCAGTGAGTAGGTTAGACCTGGAATGCCAAGGATTAAGTGAACCGAACTTAAGCCTTGGTATTCCAGGTCTACCTACTCATGAGACCTCAATAAAGGTCGAAACCGGTCTGGGTATTGACCTCTCCTCATAATATAAAACAGTAGTACATCTCCTAGGAGCTGTGTTTTACATTATGAGAAAATATTAAGGATAGTGATGGAGCTTACTCCACCTTTGCTCCGAGTTGCCCTATTGTTGTACTACCCAGGTGTTGACTTACGCTTGGACTCGCCGATAGTTCTTCGGCATGAAACTCCTAGATTTCGATAGATTTCGATCTCCGGGTTTCCTATCCGTCTTTAAAATAATAAAGGATTTATTATCCCCTTAACTTAACTTACGCCACCGAAAAAATAGCCTCTTGGCTCTTTATCGTATTAAAGATGTATTATACATTTCTTGAACATATTCATCAAACATGCATGATTTGCCCATTTCTGAAGCACTCACTACAGGCCACTAGAAAAATCGGGATGTAACTGTTTTCAAGTTAGCATCTAAGGATAAATCCACATATAAGCTGCAAAATTTTTACTTGGATCTATACTAAAAGACTCTCTAAGTAATTTGCATGTTTTTTTTTTTAATCAAATCAACTTTCCTGTGTACGTTCCTCAGGTTCTGAAGACCACATTTCCTCAATATTTTGTCCTGTAAACTCAAGAAAATCGACTGTAGAACGCACACTATTTTCAGATATTAATATACTGGGTTAGGTTGAGAGATCACTAGATGGCGGCACTTGTCTGCCTCTATTCACCAGGTGCCATTTATAATTAGCGATGTCTTGGTGATGACTAACTCAGATAATGAGCTCGAGCTTTGTCATTGAAGCATGTGTTGAGTAGTCATATAAGATCAGACAGTAATATGATTCCCTAAGCGTAGTCTGCGAGAGGCGAGAAGATTATGTAACACAAACTCTGCCGCGTGCTCCTGATTGAAATCGTGGTTTCTGTTAATTAACTGTGTATTTTTTAAAAAATGTTATATGCATATATATATATATATATATATATATATATATATATATATATATATACATATATATATGTAGACTTGACAGATTTTTAAAATTACGAGATAATTCACGAATGTATACTTTCGGCCCATATTTTTGAATTCGAGCTCACATCTAATGGAATCTATTAGAAAAATATATATAAACATGACAATAGTACTGAGATATAAGTAATTCAATTTTATGTAAACTGTATATAAACAATTTTATGTATAAACAAGTATAAACAGGTTTATAAACAAGATTATAAAAATATTTTTGTATGTAATTATTTAAATTTTTATAAACTGGCTTTATTTTAAAAATATATTTTATTAAATTAAGCCTTTGTAGCACAGTGGAAATGAGGTTTGCATCCTCTGCGCAGCCACCTGAAGAGAGACTAGTTCAAGTTTATTCGACTACTAGAGAAACTTTTTCTAAGGCCTTCTTCGACTGATTCCCGAGTTAGTCGATCTCTGATACAGGCAACCGGTTTTTATTCTCCCGAAAACTCGGGTTATTGTTTTATTTTATTTTTTCATTAAAAAAAATTACAGGTTGTATAAATTGAAGATTTTGATCAAAACTTTGGACATTAAGGCCTGTATGAATGGCATGTGTGTTAATAGCACTAAACCCCTAAAGGAATGTCTTCTAATTTCGATTCTAGTTGCCGACGGAAAAAAAATTTTCTAAATCCTTCTTCAACAGATTCCAGAGATAATTAATCTGTGGCATGGTAAATGGTTTTTCTCCCGAAAATCTAATTTTTCATCCTGCAAACTCAAGGAAATCGACTATAGAACTCATACTGTTTCACAATATATGTATAGTATTTAAGTTAGGAACTGCGAGATGGCTCAGCTGTCTGTTGTACTCTCTTTTCTCCAGATGCCAATTAATATCACTGATAGTCTTGGGCTGGTTGTGCTGTGTCTGGATATAAGTAAAGACATGTGCCCACTCGTCTACAAAAGGTAGTTATCCCTTTGGTCAATAAAAGGCAACAATGGATTTTTTTATATTTAAAAATTGTTTATGTTAGATGTGTTCGATTTTATTGAAATGAATCAGAAGGATCATATATCCTACTGTTGACGGATTCACTAACCTGACAGATGTTTTGATCTGAGATTTGTCATTAGAAACAAGGCAGAAACATGATGCAACGAACTCATGCTTATTTTCCTTTGAATACATTTTCTTTTTAGTAAGTGATTTTTGGAAATTATGGAGACAACTACCGTGTTTGAATAAAAACTTTAGTTTACTATGACTAAAATTTTACAATTCGACGTTTCGACATTTATGTCAAGGTCATC
This sequence comes from Typopeltis vanoorti, assembly GCF_054136105.1. Lineage (NCBI taxonomy): Eukaryota > Metazoa > Arthropoda > Arachnida > Uropygi > Thelyphonidae > Typopeltis > Typopeltis vanoorti. The sequence goes on from NC_143560.1 coordinate 29,454,401, forward strand.
TCTGGAGCGTACAAATATACACAAGAAACAAGCTATACTACAATCATACTGGTTCGTTAAAGACACTGACTAACCGCTACCACAATTGTTGGCCTGACCTCTGGTGGAAAAAAAAAAAACTTATACATCAACGTTAGAGTCCTATTATAGGACTCTAGGACTCTAGCGTTGATGTATAAGTTTTTTTTTTTTCCACCAGAGGTCAGGCCAACAATTGTGGTAGCGGTTAGTCAGTGTCTTTAACGAACCAGTATGATTGTAGTATAGCTTGTTTCTTGTGTATATTTGTACGCTCCAGAAGATGACCTTGACATAAATGTCGAAACGTCGAATTGTAAAATTTTAGTCATAGTAAACTAAAGTTTTTATTCAAACACGGTAGTTGTCTCCATAATTTCCAAAATTGCATTAGGATTACCGTGCAAGCCTAAAAGAAAGGTTTTAGTAAGTGAGTTTCTCTGTGTTCTGTGTCTATTGCTGTGAATAAATAACGCAATTTCATAAATAAATTCTTATAAATCCTGTAATTCATTTTTCCCAGAGGGAGCAGGTTAGGTTTTTTTAGCCTAAACTCTTCAAAATTGGTAGGTTGCAGTCTCTATACATAATCGTCATCGATTATGTATGAAACAATTAATCCATCTCCTAGGAGGCATGCATGGCCTAAAAAGGTTCTACTAGTGGACGACGAGACTCGAACTTATAACATTCTTTCAGATAATAATATTCGCATGGGGTGTTCCCCCTTCATTTTCCATCTCTTGAAGGGTTGATCCCTCCTGATGAGGGATTAAGTATATATATTTTTTATGACTGTAAATTAATGTGTGTTGACGGGGATGGTTTACCTGTTATGAGGGATGAAAAATGCGGATGAAAATTCCGGGTGGAAAAACCCTCTACTCCCGTATGAGAACAGCTAACTGCACCTTTAGTCGAAAGAGACCAGATAAACATTTACTCACGTCATAGATGGGAATCGAACCCAGGTCTTTCCGACCAATGGGATTCATTTATACCCCTGAGCTATGGAGGCTCTATTCTTCCAGATGGTCTAGCATTATTATAGAAATGTTCCAAAAGCTACATAGTCTCCTAGTTTTATTAATAATCGATATAGCATTATTCCAAATCTACATGAAGCCCAAAGATTCATTTTGGGAGATCAAACACTCACATACTATAATTACAATCATATCTTTCCTTGAAGTCGCTCTGCATCAGTGCACTCACCACCTATTTTGACAACATATTATACTCATTCGCCATCCGCAATGAAAAAATTACTTTTCATTTCCTTACTCATATGATCTTTGTACAATTTCGAGGGATGACCTCTGATTCTCGTATCCAGTGCGATAATTCATCCTTATGTATCTGACAGGATTCTCTTAGCAACTTGGACGTTTCAATCATATCGTCTCTCATCCTTGTTTCCAAACCCTGCAGGCCACATTCCCTTCATCGTCCTCACCCTGAACATTCCAGAGTGGGAAGACAAGTCTTAGTTATTTTCTTCTGCACTCTCTTCACTGTTTGTTATCACTATTATACCTGCATGACCAGATTTACGCACATAAATAAAAAGGTAACTTTATTAAGTGATTTATACAGAGCAATATCGCATCCTCATCCTTACTAGTGAGAGTTCTTTGCATTACATCAGCACTTTTCTAGGTAACTTTGTAACCCATACAACTATTGTGATGTTTCCCCTAAACTTCAGTCCTATCTGCCAAGTTCCCCAGATCCTTTTATCCCATCATCTCCTGAAACCAAGTAGCTCTAATATAATTAACTTCATTCCATGTTTTCTGGCCAAAATACATGTTTATACTTTTCCACTTTGAAGTGACATTCCCATTCAACCGAAAGCACGGAAAAAAATCAGCTAACGCCTTTTTGTTCCTGTACAGGGAGTAGGTGAGGCCGTTTTAGCCCTATCTAAGTTTTGGAGACTGAGTGGGCAGTTCAGTCTCCACTGATAGCCAATCAGAGATAGCTATCCTAAGTCTATCACTAATTAAGCAACACGCAGTGAAAAGACGGCTAACAAGTACCGCCATCTTGTTGTACCTATCCCTAACACAATAGTTTTAATGTCTGGAAATAGTGTGGGTTTACGGTCGATTTTCTTGAGTTTACGGGACAAAAAAAACCGAGTTTATTGGAGAAAAAACCCACTTGCTCGTCCCAGAAATCGACTATTCCCGATTCACCAGTCGAAAAATAGGCTTAGAAAAAGTTCCTCTAGTTGGCGACTAGGATTTAACACCAAAAGCACCAACCTACTCAAATCCTCTTGCAACAACATCAAGTCCAAACTTCCTGATATTTCTGTTCTTAATTTATCATCATCAGCAAACAATTGAATACCTTTTCTCCCGTCCTGAATCATATTATTGATGTATAAATTAAACTGAAGTAGTTGCAAAACAGAACAATGTGGTACCCTTCTCGCAAGCTTCATTTTTCAGGACACAGGATCCCCATACTCGATTCGACACTTTCAACAGTAGTTTATCATGTTGTTCTCTCTCAGATACTTGAGCAAAATGCATATAAATTACTACATAAGCATATTCTCTGTCGAATACACTACTCACTCTATTATAAAATGTAATTAAGTTACTAAAGCAAGACCTCTCCTTAACAAATCTATGCTACTTTCTTAAAAGATAGACATTGTTATCAATCCACAATAGTATTCTGTTCTTTATTTTACCTTCCAGTGTGTATTTTGCCTTCATCAGAATACTTGATATACACACTGCCATATAGTTGAACCCTATTGACTTGAATTTTTCCCTATGTGAAGAGCCTTCATAGGTCATCGGTTTTTCGATTATGCCCTTTGGGTCTAAGTGAGGGTTCTTTATGTTAGGGTTGAATCCCATAATCCCATCAGGATGAGAAGAACCATTATCAGGGCTTTTGAACTGAAGGTGAGTTAACTGGTCTCATACCGTGTGGAAGGATTTTTTTCCTCCAGGAATTTCTGTTTTCCAGCAAAACAGGCGATTCATAGCCTGAGTTGCTTCAACTGTAAATTCAAATCAACCAATCTCTCATTTGCAATAGCACTATGTTTCCTTCCCCTCACTCTTCTGAGAATGTTTCTGTTATCAGACTTCTGTTGAACAACCAAGTAAGTTTAATACGAGGTCTTTCACATACCCCCTAATAGCGATTCGGTAGCACCATTGGAAGAATTACGGTACTTTGCACTCTTCAGTTGGAAAAGGCCTAAGTTCGATTCTTGTCGAGATATGAGGTATCCTTATATGGGTTTTTTCAATTGAAGATGAGTCAGCCGATCTCATACGGTGGTAGCAGGGTTTTTTCAACTGGAAATTCGGGATTTTAATTCATCTTTTAGGAAATCGGCCTTGAGAACACACACATAATTTACAGACAAAAATGTACTAGTCTTGGGCAGTAGATGGCATTGTGTGCAGATGATGATGGCAGTAGCAATTCTGTGAAGTTGGTGGATTATATGATATGATGGGGAGAGAGAGAAAGAGAGAGAGAGAGAGAGAGAGAGAGAGAGAGAGAGAGAGCTCTCCCTCGATGAGTCCTTGAGCTCTTTGGAGATATCACATAAAAAATCAGCTAATGCCTTTCTGTTCCCATATAGGGAGTAGACGAGGCCATTTTAGCCCAATCTAACTTTTGGAGACTGAGTGGCAAATTCAATATCCACTGGTAGCCAATCAGAGATAGCTGACCCAAGACTATCACTAATTGAGCAGCACGCAGTGAAGTGGCAGCTCAACAAGTGTTGCCATCTCGTGGTCCCTAACTCTAACACAATATTTTAGTGTGTAAAATAGTGTGAGTTCTACGGTCGATTTTCTTGAGTTTACGGAACGAAAAACTTGAATTTCCGGGAGAAAAAACCCGTTTGCCCGTGCCAGAGATCGACTAACTCGGGAACTGGTCGAAAAATGGCTTAGACAAATTTCCACTAGTCGCCGACTAGATTCGTAAGCAAGTCTTTCTTCGTGCGGTCAAGCGCCATGGTGTGCAAACGCTATGTCCACTGAGCTCCACAGGGTCATCGATGTCGTGGTGATATGCCATCCAGTCCTGCTGCCTTATTATCATCATCAAGACTACTTAATATTCTAAATACTTCTTGAACTGTTAGTATTCTGTCTGCCAGGGGAGAATTCTGCATTAATTGAGAAAGAAGTAATATTTATTTGTTAATAAATGCATGCCTTTATAAGCATTCCATTAAGGCTTTTATTTTTGTAGACAGAAGACGTCCGAAGTTTGCGCGGCAATAATTGAGCTTTGCATTGTGTATCGAAGGCCGATGCTTGCTCGTCTAGTCAAAGCTACCTTGGCTTGCTCAATTGTAGAAGATTCCGAGTCCTCGCAGCAGCAACACTGTGATTTCATGCGCGCGCATAGCAATTTCACGTCATCTCACTCTGTTGCTTAAACACAAGCCATATGCAGTCAACGTAGCTCTAGCTAGAGAGCTTCAGTCAGCCTTTACAAGCGTGCGTGTTACTTGTGAAGATTAAGTTAAAACCAACTTTTTATGACGATGTTATTGACCAGTTCATAAAGAAGAACTGTAGGGTAGAATTTGTATTCAAATAGCTAAATTGAAAAAAAAACATTTGCAAAATAAATGTTGTATTTGTATGATTAAATGTACACAAATTTCTAAATACTGTATATTATTATTATTATTATTATTATTATTATTATTATTATTATTATTATTATTATTATTATTATTATTATTATTATTATTATGTGTAGCTCATAAGTGGTGAGCTGTGGAGCCTGTGTAGCTCAGTGGATGTGGCGTTTGCACACCACCGCACTTGGCCGCACGGAGTAAGTCTTGGTTTCGAGTCTAGTCGGCGACTAGAGGAAATTTTTCTAAGCCTTTTTTCGACCGGTTCCCGAGTTAGTCGATCTCTGGCACGGGCAAGCAGGTTTTTCCTCCCGGAAACTTGGGTTTTTCGTCCTGTAAACTCAAGAAAATCGACCGTAGAACCCACATTATTTCAGACATTAAATATATTGTGTTAGGGTTAGGCACCACGAGATGCCGGCACATTTGAGCCGTCTCTCTTCACTGTGTACCGCTTAATTAGTGATAGCCTTGGGCCATCTGTCTCTGATTGGGTACCAGTGGAGATTGAACTGCCCACTCAGTCTCCAAAAGTTAGATAGGGCTAAATGGCCTCGCCTACTCCCGTATATACGGGAATAAAAAGGCGATAGCTGATTTTTTTTTTTTTTTATTATTATGTTTATTATTCACATCATCACGTATACAAATTATACTATTCAACTTGATATAGTTTTAAATGGTCAGTAATTCATTATTCCGCTAATCAGACTTCAATCACACCTCACACTCCCTGAATGATAACAAGAGCAAGCGTGAATTTCAAGACCAGCATTCTCCCCCTGCTGTCTGCCTTCCTATTGTTATTCAATACTACTCCAAATATCTCCCCTACTTGAGAAGTACACTGACGGAATACTAACCGAGTATTTTCATTAGATCTTCAGCATATGTAACCTATGTTCCATCTTCAGCAGCTAAAGTTGATTTTCTATGTTCA